>NC_083349.1:116530024-117148774 GCF_030254825.1 Meriones unguiculatus
ACACAGGTAAAATTAAAACAATTTATCCCAAGTTAAGGTCTTCTGTTTTAACAAATTTTAAAAGCCAGAGGACTGAGTTTGAATGCACATTGCAAGGCGTACAGTATGAGCCACATGGCAAGAGGTGTCAAAGATCTGAAAGAAATTGAAAATATATTTCAAACCACTTGTAATTTCTATTTAAAACAACAAAACTCTTATTCTCAGGCATTAATTTTGACATCGTGACTTGGTGCTGTCATGTACAGAGTTCATGTTTGAGAACTGCATAGTCAAGTTATCAAACAACACTGCAAGATAAAACTCTTATAATGACTGTTTATCCAACCCAGGACCATGTATGGATACAACCAGGAACCCCTGCTCAGATGTAGCACATGGCAGCTCAGTATCCAAGTGGGTTCCCTAGTAAGGGGAACAAGGACTATTTCTGACATAAACTCAGTGGCTCCTCTTTGAGGCCCTCCCCACAGAGAGAGGAGCAGCCTTGCTAGGCCACAGAGAAGGACACTGCAGCCAGTCCTGAAGATACCTGGTAAGCTAGGGTCAGATGGAAGGAAAGGGAGACCTCCCCTCTCAGTGGACTTAGAAAGGGGCAGGGAAGAGATGAAGGAGGGAGGGTGAGATTGGGAGGGCTACAGCTGGGATACAAAGTAAATAACCTGTGATTAACATAAAAAATAAAATTTGTATAAAAAAACTACTGAACTAATGAATATTATGAATCCATTAATAAAATATATTTTAAGAAAAAACACCCTCATAGTGTTTTAAGACAATTTATTATTTTTATGTTGGGTCATGTTAATAGTGCTCCCATCCATATGTGGCACAGGACAGGCCTACAAATGCAAATAAACATTACTGTCTTGATTCAATCACGGCAACTGAAGTAAATTTCAAAAGGTACACTCTGCTCATATTATAGTGCACACGATCATTTTTTTATTCTAAAAAGATAAGTAAATGTTGTATAATCGCATGAGTGTAGGAGAGGAATCTGAACTACAAGCCCAGAGTCTTCAATCAGAAGAGCAAGGAGCATAACCGAGCCTAGAAGTCTGTCTTGGGACTTAATCTATGACAGGAAGAAGCAGTGAGCAAGGACACTAAGAATAATTAATGGGCTGGAGGAGAGCTGGATTCTGACCCAGGAGACCATTTTGGCTGAACATCCAGCTACCCAGTGACCCAAATGCATAAGCCCAAAAAGAAGCAAAGAGAAAAGAGGGTCTGGAAGTTAAGGGACAAACAGAGGGAAGGTACCAAACAGCCTCACAAAGGAGGGTGGGCCAAGCAGCCCGGAGGGGAGTGACACTACACAGGCATCTGATGCTTGCATCACAGCTGGTCTGGAAAGTGAAATCTTCTCACAAAAACTTTGTACATAAGCTGCAGAAAGCAACCATCTAGCCCTCTATGTACAACTAGCTTGAGGTGGGTATGGCATGATATCATAAACCTTTTTTTATTGTTATTTATCAATGACCTTTTATAAGTTCAACTACTGCAGTGCTCAAAATCTAGACTGGAACTCTTTGGAGTTTTAAATTCAACAAGTAACCAGGTGATCAGATTAGTTAATAGTCTGTCATTAATTACAGACATGAAAGAATTTTACTTAATTCTTTCATGTATATGTATATGAAAGAATTTTACTTAATTCTGAGTGCCTTAGAAGCCACAATATGAGCAAAATACACATGAGCCTGTTAAAACAAAGAAGGAAGTAGCTGCGGTTCATGGGTAAGATGAACAGGTTACAAGACTTACAGACTTTTAAGGCTGTCCTTAAAGGACTAGGACTTTCCAAAGTTCTAAGAGTTATTACCAGCCCTGCCACAGCCCAGTGAGGGAAAAATGTACTACAAGTTTAGTGACACCACTGTGACTCTAGTCTGTATAGCTCAGGACAGTGACAGGGACCATGCTGGGGATAGCATAGCTGCCAACCTTGTGTACCCATTACATACCAGTTGTTATTCTGCTGTGTTGAAAAGTAATGCATCCATTTATTAAACAAACTGACCTGAAATCAATGTGCACTTTGTGTATTACATTCTACATCATGTTATTAATTCCGAAAATTCACAAAAGGAAATATCAGTGTTAGATTCTCTGCCCTTAGTCCAACATGATGATGATGATGATAATGATGATGTTTGTTTAAAAAAAATATCATATGGTTCTCCATCTGTGGGTCATGGTTCCTTTGGGGGAAGTCAAATGACACAGGGTGACCTAACAGCACTGGAAAACACAGATATTTTCATTATGATACAAAACAGAAGCAAAATCACAGTTATGAAATAGAAAAATACTTTTATAGTTGGAGGGAGTACCAAAACATGAGTAACTGTATTAAAACATCACAGCATTAGTTAGGACAGTTGAGAGTCACTGATCTAGTTAACGCTATACAGGATCTCAAATAGGTTTCGTAAAAACAAAACTAACTCGACTAATCAAACAGGTCAATGTGATTGAATCTATAATTTTTTTAAAAATATAAAAAGGTATAAAGTATATAAAGTATAAAGTAATAAAGTCTTCATACTAAAAAGTTAATAAAATAAAAGAACACCTGCTGAAAGAAAACTCATACTTATGTAAGAGACATTTTTTTTATCACTAGTTACATAACTTTGTTTGGAGGTTTTATATATGAAATACACAATATTTATTCATTCAGTATTGAACAAAAGCCCAAGTGCTCTGTGGCTATAAGCATCTTCCTTGAGGTTGAGTTAGCGAAGCCTCCATTTACTGAGCTCCACTTACCCTAGGCTTTGAAGAAAACTAAATTTCATTTCATCATACCCCATTCTTAAGAGAATGAATCTATAAACACACAAGCTGAGACTGATTTATCTTAGTTTTCAGTTTTTAAGAAAATCCAAACTGCCCAGGGAACATTTCTTCTGCTTGGTTGACTTACCGTGCCCAGGAGATTATGCTCACAAAATGGAGGAAATCGATAATAAAAGAAAGACCTGTTCTCTACCCCAGGAAGTTTATGGGTGAGAACTTCTAACTTCTTACCAAACTTGAGAACATAAGCTGGATTCATTTTTTGTGCCTGACACAACCCAAAGATCAATGTAATGGATTGGAGTAATGCATTGTTTGGACACAGTTAATAAGCAATGAAAGGACTCTGGAGGTGGGAAACACGGCAGATGGTTCCCCATTGTTGCCTCAGCATACCCTTATTTTGTTGTTTAAAGATTTATTTATTTTATATATGTATCCTATCTGTACACCTGCATGCCAGAAGAGGGCATCAGATATCAGTGTAGATGGTTGTGAGCCACTATGGTGTTTCCCGGAATTGAACTCAGGACCTCTGGAATAGCAGACAGTGCTGTTAACCACTGAGCCATCACTCCAACCCTCAGCATACCCTTTTGAGAAGGTACTCAAGGACTCCCTGAAGGAGAGAGAAGCATGCCAGATTTGCTGAGTAAACAGAGCTTAGAGCTGGGGAGACTCAGCTAGAGCTACAGAACACAGAGACAGAAGCTAGCTTCACAAACAGCAACACCCAGATTTTTCAGTTAAGTTGCACTTCATTAAAGTTAAACATTTGTATTCTTTAAAAGTCATTAAGAAGGTCTATAGCCAAGCCACAGACTAGAAGAAATAGCCACAAATCAGGTTTCCAGTTACAAACGTTTAGAACAAATAAATTTCAACGTTCACTAATAAAAATGACCTTTAAAAAGAAGAAAAATAAGTCAGGTGAGGTAGTACACACCTGTACCAGCACTTAGGAAGTGGAGGAGGAAGTAGTTCAAGGTCAACTTCAACTACAAAGCCAGTTCAATGCCAGCTGGAACTACAAGAGACCTGGTCTCAAAAACAAAACAAAACAAAACAAAACAAAACAAAACATTTGAATAAAATTTTTCTAAAAATGATTTACAGATTGAAAGGAATCACTTTTAAAATATGGCCTTATTCAAAAGTCAGTGTAGTAATGCAAATTAAAACCAGTATGAGGGTTCCACTGTGTATCAGTTAAAACAGCTGAGATTGAAAGCCAGCCTTGAAATACTGATGGAATGAAGTTTTCCCACATCCATGCTCAGAGTATAAAATTGCAGCAGTCACTTTGAAAAGTAGTTTTTGAGGCTCTTAAAAATTAAACATATACTGCCTGTAAGACATAGGCATTGTACTCCTAGGAATTTACCCAAAAGAAATGAAATTACAAGCCCTTGAAAATATTTGTGCATTACATTCATTGCAGCTTGTTTACCACAGCCTCAAACTATGATCGCTCAGGTACCTATTAACAGCTGTATGTGTAAGAAAGCACTGTGCGTCCGTATGGGCAGCTCAATTTTTATATCAGAAAGGAAGTTTGCGACAAATGGTACACAGGAGTGGAAGACAGGGGTGGGTGTCAATTGCAAATCTGCCTGTGAGGCACTTTCCTCAGCTATGTATGTGTCATGTCACTTGAATCCCCCGGCAACTGGGAGGCGTGGCAGGTGGTCGGGTGCCTGTTCCTATTACTACATGTTTTCTGTTCGTGAGACTCTTGCCTACTTTTCTTTCAACTATATGTGATCTCGGTCGAACAAACTTCCCAGAACCTACTTGTAGAGCTGGCAAAGAGCAAGGATCAGACAAGAGTGTGTGACCACGCACACCTCCATCTCCCTGACTACAGTGACATATCTGTGGGACATTACAGAAAATGTGGAATCTTTTCTTCCACAGGTATTCAGGTGTCCCGGTGGGGGAAAGGCATGCTTGGTTCCCTAGGACTTTTCTCTAAAATGATAAAAATCAAACTGGATATTCAATGGTCATGTTCACTACTATATCAGAAACTCTGCCTGAGAATCTCATCTGCCCAGAAGGAAGTTCAGCCAGAAGATGAAACGGCTCTACCGAACAGACCTACCCATCGCATTGCTTATCCTCTGGATGTAATAGACAAAAGCCACACCATTGTGACTGCAGTCATAAAACAAAGAAATTACCTCTCTCTATTTCCCTCATTTTGATTTTGCTTGAGTTATATTTCTGTCTCTTAAAAAAAAATCTGCTCTCAAGAACTGAAATTCTGGCCAGGTCCTCGAGCAAGGGATTCAGCAGCAGCATTAAGAGCAACCAAGCAATGAGAAGCACAAAGCTGGACAATTCCTCTTCCTGAACACTCTCTGGATGTTTTCAGCTATTCCGATTCTTACTATTCCCACTACAAACAGGGTAACTATAACTTTAACAGCATTGCTGGAGCTAGAGATGAAGCACGGCTGTAGAGCACATGCCTAGTGCGCTCAAGACCCCTGATCTCATCTCAGCCCACCAAAATACATTACTATCAATACAATTATTACTATAAAATCACATAGTTGTGTAGCTATTGTCAATGATAATATGGTTCAAACTATTCAAAGCATCCTTAATTAAAAACATTGTGCAACTAATTTACATTTGTAATTTTTATCAGAGTCCTGACATATTCAAATTACTCTCCTCATAGATGATAAAAATAATATCTAAGCAGTCAAAGACACAACAATAAGCATTCAAATCTTTGTTGAATGGCTCTGTACTTCGTACTGTTAAAAACATACTGGATTTTCTAGAGGAATGGTCACTGCATTTCTTCCTGTAAATAACAGAAAGGGGCTGTTCTCATAACATCTTTGTACCATCTCTTCTGTTCTCTCACCATGACCAGGTGAGTGGAAAATAAGAAACCCTTGCATCAAGAAATTAATGCAAAGATCATCCCGAGGGAGTTACCCCAGAAGCAGGAAGACACACATGGTATATACTCACTTATAAGTACATATTAGACATATAACATAGGATAATCATACTAAAATCTGTACACCTAAAGAAATTAAGCAAGGATGAGTACCCTGGGTAAGATGATCAGTCCTCATACAGAAAGGCAAAGGGGATGGACATCGAAGAGGAAAACAGGCAACAGGACAGAAGCCTACCATAGAGGGCTTTACCCAGCAGGGCATCAAAGGAGAGGCTGACACTCATAGCCAAACTTTGGGCAGAGTGCAGGGAATCTTATGAAAGAAGGGGGAGATAGGAAGACTTGGAAGGGACAGGAGCTCCACAAGGAGAGCAACAGATCAAAAAAATTCTGGGCACAGGGGTCTTTTTTGAGACTGATACTCCAACCAAGGATCATGCATGGAGATAACCCAGAACCCTTAGAACCCTTGCACAGATGTAGCCCACTGCAGCTCAGTCTCCAAGTGGGTTCCCTAGTAACAGGAAGAGGAACTGTCTCTGACATGAACTTTCAGTGGCTGGCTCTTTAATCACCTCCCCCTGATGGGGGTCAGCCTTACCAGGCCACAGAGGAAGACAATGCAGATGGTCCTGATGAGATCTGATAGGCTAGGGTCAGATGGAAGGGGAGGAGGACCTCCCCTATCAGTGGACTTGGGAGGGGTATGGGAGGAGATGAAAATAAAAAGAAATTAATACAAAACCATTTGCTCAAGAGTCTAGATTCCCAGCACCCATGTAAGTGCAGGGTGGGCCTTGACTTTAATTCCAGCATTCAGGAGGGAAAAATCATGAGATCTCCAAAGCTGACTAGGTAGACTAGTCAAATCATTAAACTCTGGATTCAGCTGAGAGAACCTGTCTCATAAATGTAAAGAAAAAAGTGATCAAGGAAGACACATGACATCAACTTCTTGCTCCATACACATGTGTATACATGAGAATACATGAAAACACACATACATATACACACTCACCAAAAAAAATAATATAAAATAAGAATAAGAATCAAGAAGAGTAGGAGGAAAAGAGAAGAGGATGGGGAGAAGGAGAAGGTAGAGAAAGGATGCCCAAAGTCAATTTCAAAGCTAGTCATTTGTAAGGGGAAACAATGAAGATGAAACAGAAAAGGATAGAGGACACTGGACAGTAAAGAAAGGAAAGCTAAACAGAGTCATAAATAGAAGCAGACATATTGGGAAGAACAAGGGAGAGTGGCCTGCCCTTGAAGTTGATGTGGTTTCTCACGATTGATGACTTCCTAGAATTCACTGTTATTTTTACAATTTGGGCTATTTGAAGATCTTTTTTTCTTTACAATCTAATGTGCCTGATTAGGACATGAAGCTACATGGTGGACACTAGATTCAGAAAATGTAAATATAGTGACAGTAATGAAGTCTTTGCCGTAGTGCTCACTGAAAGCTAATCGCACGTGACAGTACTGATTGTGGAGCCTTCTCTGAGCTTAGGAGCGAATATTAGTTCTGGAAGACAGGAAAGGTATTCAAGCAAGTAATGCGTAAATTGTTTTGTCCTTCCAAAGTCTGCCTGCTGTTGTCTTGTGTGATGAGAATTAATGTTTACAACAAGATTGATCCAGTACTTAACCTGATAACTGTATCCTATACTGTCTATAAAGTATAAATGAGCATTTTTTAATAAACCAGATGTGGAGGGCTATCTTATCAGTAATTCATAAATGCCAGATGTCTGTGCATGTTTACATATCTCCAAATGCTGCCTTTCCATAGATATTTCCTGGATGCACATCAAGCTTAAGGCTGTACCAAAAGAACAAATGTCACTCAGACTGACATTATGGAAGGACAGAGCAGACCTTTCCCAAGGGAACCTCGACCTGTAGAAGAGATCAGTTCCTGAAGTCATTAACCTCAGCTGAACCATTCATATGCCAAGTGCTCTGTTCAAAGTTCTGTAAGGGTAAACCTTTATGTTAATGTTCAGCATCTTCCATTGCTTTCTTCTTTCCACTTACAGACACCCAATAAAATCTGGTTTAAAATGTCCTTGCTCCCTTGGGGGAAGCATTGTACAGCTGACATAGAACAATGATGGTTGAGTTGAACTGCTTTCCTTGAGTCTGGACCAACCCCTACAGATGATTTCACTATGTTAAATGAGCAATGTATTCTCCTGTGAGAGGCCAGGCATGGTTGTATGTTGCTATGGTACTAAATATACTAGAAAAAGAAAAGAATAGATGTTCTGTGATAGACACAGAACTTACCTGTCACACTAATGTTGCTAAATCCTTTGTGTGACTTGAGTATCAAATTATATAAGATGAGCAAGAGTGACTGAAGAAGTGCTATATTCATATTGTTATTTTCTAGGTTTGCACATGTACTTTTTAAGCAAAATGTTTTTGTATAATCCATTTTATGTTTTTTTTCTTTTTATAAATGCATCTCCTCTGAGTAGTTTTAGGTGCTTAAATGTGTGCACTCTTAAATAAAACAAGAGCCACAAAACTGCATTGCTACTACCATCTTTGAAATGCTTGGGTTAAAGCTGAATCAAACACACAAGCCCTAAATATGCATCTTTTAATGGTGTGGTTATTTTGTTACAAATGTAAGTTCGAAGGGGTCAGAAAAAATAAACAAACAAACAAACAGTTCCATAAAAAATTTCAGCAACATCTCCTAGGAAAGGATTGGCCTGTGTTGTCAGTACCACTAGGGCTAGGGTAAGTTGGAGGAGCTGTATTCTGCCACTGATTATTTCAGTGTTTGCACTGGTAAGCATTGTCCTATTTGAAAATAACGTAAGAAAGATTTGAATACACAAAGATTCAAACCAGGGGAAGTAATTCTCTTTCAGAGAATTCCTTTAGCACTCAAATTGCTATCACTAATGCTAAAGCATTAAAGAGTAAGAGAAATACGAGAAAACTATTAGTGGAGGTGTTTGCTTCTTAGTTTTCCCCAGCTTACACCTCCCTGGTTGCTACATTTTTAATCCAATAAAGACAACAAACCAGAGAGACTAATCCATAAGTAGGCAGTCAGCTTAGTAATAATTATGTCATGATAATACCATTTTATTTACTGAGATTTCAGTGTCATTTAGACCTCAAAATATAATTCAATATAGTAGTTATTATATACATATTATGTGATTTCTGTCTAATTTTGACTATATTGAACTATAAAGAATGAAACTGTTCATGTAATCCCTGGTCTCAACACACATATGCTATAATAATATAACAATGACACATAAAAGAAAATTAAAAAGAAAAATCAAGAAATGTTTCTGGACCATACAACATAAAGGGAAGACAATAAATACAAATATTCTGCTGATCTTCATTCATTTCCAAGTCAGCAAAAATCCATCCCAAACCTGTCAGGGAAAATGTGTCTGCTCAATAATGCTGACCAACCAAATCATCCTCTCCACATCTCATTAGAGATGGTTAATGAATTGGAATATCCCTTCTCAGCATCTTGGATCATTTCTTTTAGAAGCATATATAATCTGCATTTCATTATACATCTATCAGATGGCTCAGGCTTTTTTTTCCCTGCTAATATAGTTGGTGACCTTAAATTCACTCCAAAAAAGTCATCACAGTTTCTCTCCTCATTAAAAAGATAATCAAGGGGAATATCGTTGGTTCTACCTGATACTCTGTCTCTTACTTGCCTTTAATGGCATTCAACAGATGCCCAAGAATGCCACATGAGTTTCCTCTCAAGGATTTTCCTCTCAAGGATTTTATCTTGAGCTATTAAGAACTTTAGGGATTACCTTGACCCTTATTTTGTATTTTATACATTTAAAAATATAAGAGAAGCTAATAGAGCCCTAGGCCATGGACCCACTATAACTGTTTTATTCACAATTCAACCAACATTTCTCAATTTTCTCATTTTTCTCATTTTATGCTGGATCCTGGGCTAATGACTAAGTATACTGTGATGATCAACCCTCTATTATCCCTCCATCAAGGTTCTCATAGTCTAGAGAAAATATAGAGACTTTGGCTAGGATTTGAACATTATCTACATACATTATACATATTTAATACAGCAGTTATGTCTCCAATAATGAGATCTATTACTCAATGAAAGTCTTAATATTTCAGATTGGATGGCATTATGGTCTCTATCCAAACTAATTCTTATAATGGTCATGTAAAATATTTCTAACATCCTCATAAATAAGGAACATGAAACTTGGAAGGATATACAATTCACTCATGATTAAAAAGATAATGTATATCGGCTTGAAAAAAAAGTGGGAAATACCCTAGAACTCATTGGTACAGGGGAAAACTTCCTGAACAGAACACCAACAGCACAGGCTCTAAGAGCAACAACCAATAAATGGGACCTCATGAAACTGAAAAGCTTCTGTAAAGCAAAGGACACCGTCATCAAAACAAAGCGACCACCTACAGATTGGGAAAGAATCTTCACCAACCCTTTATCTGACAGAGGACTCATATCCAGTATATATAAAGAACTAAAGAAGCTGAAAAGCAGCAAACCAAGTAATCCACTTAAAAAATGGGGAACAGAGCTAAACAGAGAATTCTCTGTAGAGGAATACCAAATGGCAGAGAAGCACTTAAAGAAATGCTCAACCTCACTAGCCATTAGGGAAATGCAAATCAAAACAACCCTGAGATTTCACCTTACACCCATGAGAATGGCCAAGATCAAAAACTCAAGTGACAACACATGCTGGAGAGGTTGTGGAGAAAGGGGAACCCTTCTCCACTGCTGGTGGGAATGTAAACTTGTACAACCACTCTGGAAATCAATCTGGCGCTTTCTCAGACAACTAGGAATAGCGCTTCCTCAAGATCCAGCCATACCACTCCTGGGCATATATCCAAAAGAGGCTCAAGTACACAAAAAGGACATTTGCTCAACCTGTTTGTAGCAGCTTTATTTGTAATAGCCAGAAGCTGGAAACAACCCAGATGCCCCTCAACTGAAGAATGGATGCAGAAATTGTGGTACATCTACACAATGGAATATTACTCAGCAATGAAAAATAAGCAAATCATGAAATTTGCAGGTAAATTGTGGGATCTGGAAAGGATCATCCTGAGTGAGTTGTCCCAGAAGCAAAAAGACACACATGGTATATACTCACTCATATAGACATACAACGTAGGACAAACCCACTAAAACCTGTGCATCTAAAGAAACTAAGCAAGAGAGAGGACCCTAACTAAAACGTCCAATCCCCATCCAGAAAGGCAAAGAGGATGGACATCAGAAGAAGAAGAAAACAGGAAACAACCTAGGAACCTACCACAGAAGGCCTCTGAAAGCCTCTGCCCTTCAGACTATCAAAGCAGATGCTGAGCCAGATGGGCAACTGTTGGGCAGGTGAACAGAATTTTAGGTAAGAACTGGGAAATAGTAAGAGCTGGAGAGGACAGGGTCTCCACAAGGAGAGCAACAGAACAAGAAAATTTGAACATAGGGAACTTCCCAGAGACTCATACTCCAACCAAGAACTGACTATTCATGGAGATAACCTAGAACCCCTGCACAGATATAGCCCAGGGCAGTTCAGAGTCCAATTGGGTTACATAGTAATGTGAAGAGGGACTGCCTCTGACATAATCTGATTGGCCTGCTCTTTGATCATCTCCCTCTGGGGGAGGAGCAGCCTTACCAGGCCACAGTAGAGGACAATACAGCCACTTTTGATGTGAACTGACAGACTAAGATCAGAAAGGAGAGGAGAACCTCCCCTATTAGTGGACTTGGGGAGTGGCATGCAAGCAGAGGGAGGAGGGAGGGTGGGATTGGGAGGGGAGGGAGGGGCTTATGGGGGGATGCAGAATGAATAAAGTGTAATTGATGAAAAATTAAAAAAAAAAGATAATGTATGGAACTGATGTATCTTTCTATTGCAGTGAATAGTGTATTCTTTCTATTGTACTATGCTTCTGGATTGTTTTCATAATGCCTCATTTCCAATCTTTCTATGGATATTGTCAATGATAAATTGCAAGCTACTTGGATGGTTAAAACTGAAGTCTCCTATGCTCTAGCAATTTTCAGACCACACAGTAAAGCTTTCTGAGATGTTTTGTCATCTGTGTAATTTTAAAGAGTGTGTATTTAGGAGTTGGGGTTGAATGGTGAGCAAGAAAGAACCTCCGTACTTCCTAAGAGTGAAAGCATCATCATATATATCATGAGAAACAAAAGACTTTGTAGCCACACTTGTATAGTTTGAAATCTCAACCATCCAAGGCCTCAAAAAGTTATATGATCACTTTTCTCACATGTAAACTTGTAGGTTGTGCTTCATTCATAAGAAGATACAATGGGGACTGAATTAGGTCAAGAATGTGTCATGCCTAAAGCAACACCTGCTGTAGTGGCCATTTAATAAGTGGCTTGTTAACTGAACTTGTCAGTTAACAAAATAAAGAGACTAATGAAGACAATTAACAGCAGAAGTAACATACCAAGAAGTAACACACACACACACACACACACACACAAAATAAATAAATAAAGAAAAAGAAAAAGAAAAAAAAAACCACCTGTGAATAACGATCTAACCTCTCAGAACCTTGGACATGCCAAGAAGAAGCTGGGATTGGGCCAGCATTCCTCATTAGATGGAATTATATGGAACCACTTTCTCTCACTGGAGAAATGAAAACCTGCTCTTCCTTTTAAAAGTGACTGGGTAGCATTAAAAAGCAATGGATAATAGTATTAAAGGTATCAGAAGGCCTTACCTGCGCCCCTGAAATAATCTTGTTCCTGAACTTCTCTATCTTGAGGCTGGATTTGGTCAAGGTATGGAAAGGACATATGGTATGCTTTAGCTGTCCAGGGGCTAGAAAAAGGCCATGTTGATATCTGCAGCCCAGAACATCTCTTTGCATTGCATCCTCTGTTGAAAGCAAGGGTAAGCCCCTTTAATACAATGAAATACATATACACAATAAAAATTGCTATCATCTGTGGGAGTCTGTAGAACTGTACTGTTAGATACAATCTGGGCATTATATTTTAAAACAAAAAAGGAATTATGAGGAAGATAAACTAAAATTATTTCTCCACATATTCCTAGAAGCTCCTTGTTTCATAGTCCTCAGTCTCACACAAACCAACACTTTCACAGGTATGAATTTGACAGGAACCTTTTGATAAACTAGGCATGTATTGTCTATGATGCATGTATCAGACCTACATATCAGATCATATTTTAGATAAGAAAATTGAGTCTGGGGGACTTTTTAACAAACTGCTTATCTCAAAAAACTAATAGGTGGTAGAGGTGAATTTGGAACCCAGGCCAGTTGAGCCTATAACAAGTGACCCAGGAACCCTCACCAGTATGGAAGTAAAGACACCTAAACAATCCCACCACTGATACCAGCATTTAGCAGATTAAGTTTAACAATTTTGAGAGTGGGGAATGTCAGGAAATAGAGGGGCAGGTTGAGCAGATGCAAAAAACTGAGGCAGGGTCTCTACCAATGCTATCATCAAATGTTAAGTTCCAGGGTATTTGGCTCTTGTTTTATCAACTCCTGTGTTAGCTGGGACTTTTCATGAGCACAACCACACTGCATTTTTTATACCTCTGATGAATTTCAAAAACAAAACTGGCAAGTGAAAAGCATGTCTTCTAGACTAAAACTGAATTTTTACAGCAGCTTATTAATAAAAATGTCAATTGTCTTAAAAGTTCCTATGCAGACATGCCTACCACGGCTGAAAGAAGGTTAAAAATCAAAAGCAACATCTTTAAATATTTAAATAATAAAAATAAAAATTAAAAATAGATTTCTTTCAGCAAAAGGCTTTTAATTGAATCCATAAACCATGTTCGATTTCTAAAGCGAGCAGGAATGCATGTGACGTTGTATCAAAGATGCTTAACGTGTGCATTCCACAAAACATAGATGACTCACTTTTATATTTGGTTTCCTATTTATTTTGTTGAATTCAAGCTGCTATTGGGAATGTAAGCAAAGTCTTTCAGGTTTGCAAAATCAGCAAGTAATAGCAAGTTCTATCCGTGTCAGAAACAAAAGAAACATTTCCTACATATTATCTGTCTAGGTACATTCAATTTTTAGAAACAGTCAATAAATAATTTCTAGCTGTTGTTTTGTATTTAGTTCCATGCCAGATACCTAATTACTGCAGAAGGGAATTCATGAGTTCGCCTGTGCCCTCTGGGAGCCAACACTTTGGGTAAGCAGTGGAGACTCACAGTAAGATTTGTTCCTGTCATACCATATACACGAAATAAGACCCCAAAGAAAAGACAGTCTTGTCTGAAACATTGGGTACAAGATACATAGAAACCAAGTGAGAACAGAGCTGGGAGCTCCCTCCCTGCTGGCTAATGTTCATAGTGCTGGAATGTGCTCTGCAGTGTTAGAAACCAGCTCCAGAACACAGGGGAACCAAGGTGGGTCACAGCGCTGGCGATGACCAGTTGATGCCTGGTTTCTCTCTACACTTTAACTCTCAACCTTTTAGGCTGTTAGCCTTGCTACTCTCTATATACAGTTTAACTCTTAAACTTCTATCTGATAGGCTTGCTATTTGGGGATATATATATAGATAGATAGATAGATAGATAGATAGATAGATAGATAGATAGATATTCTATATGTACAGTTTAACTGTATATATACAGTTTAACTCTCAGGGACCACTGGTCACAAAAGCCTCTAAAGAAAAAAACAGCACAGGGTCTTAATTAGTCAAGCCAGGTAGCTCCTTTAACTCAGAATAAAAGTGGATCACATCCATGACAGTTTCTTGCTATAAATACAAGGGGTTGTAAAAAACAAATCAACCTTAGTTCCTTTTAACTTAATGGCTTAGCAGTGAGCAATGACTTGCTGGAAGGTAGAGTCCTAATTAAGAAGGCCAATAAAGCACTCCATACTCCTTATCACTTACTAAACTTAATAACTGAGAAACATGCAAAAATATGCACCTTTGGCAGACAAAGCAGGCAAATATTTACACACCTCACATATACATTCACACATACAATCAATAGACAACACAAGGGCACTCCTAAAGGCAGCATTTATCCACATGCATGTAAACATACAGATATAAATTTACATATATACACATGTACAATATATACAGACAATTAGACACACATTTTTGGATGAAACCAGTGATCTCAACCAATGTTTAATTCTGTCTTGGGTTTTTATACTTTCTGATACAAAGGTTCTCTAAGTGTGGGAAAAATACATCATTTAAAAATAGATACATAAAAGGGGAGTTTCAGTAGGAGTATTTATCTAATATCTAACTAGATATTTTGTTTATTATAAGTTTAAAACAATGATTTTATCTATATGTTCATCATGAGTTCAACGCAGAAGTTTTATCATCTTATTTCAAATGTATGTGTTCAAAGCAAGTTTTTTTATGTTAAGGTTTTTCTGTCTTGTATAGCTAACCATTTATTCTTTGTTTCTATATTCATATGGTCTTTCTTGTTGTGGTGTACACATGGGCCTTATCCTTGGACTAAACCTAGAATGAATGTATTTCCTTGATTATTAATTTGTTTCAATCTTGTTTTTCCTCTTGGTGTAAATCAAATGCTTAAGATATGGATGTTCACAGAGCTCCTAGCAGTTTTTGTTACACTGCAAAAGGGTTTTAAAATTACTTGAATCAAGTCAGAAACTTTAAAATCATCATCAAGGGTTATGAAATCATCAAACAGCACTATGAAGGTACATCTTCAAAATAATCTGCAGGAAATCTGCCCAACAGAGTGGCGCAGTAAGCAGTGAGGGTCTCTGCCATGCCAGATATATGAGACAAACATAGAAAGGCCGTATAGCAACATAAAGTCTTGAGGCAAATTCCTTGGGGCCTTGCCTATTCCAGGGATACACCCATTCGTCAGCCATTCAGACACAAGTGGGCTTCCTCCTGGAAGCTCACTTGCTTGCTTCTGCCAATCAGCGTGCAATTGCTCCCAGCAGCACAAGTTAATAGAGAAGTTAGTCATCAACCAGCACACCGTGCTGTGGACTCTGTATGCTACAAAACCAAGCTGCCTACCAAGATGTCCCTGCTGGGACAACAGTGACAGGAACGCTCTGGAGTTAACCAACCACTTCCTGACTGTACCTTAAGCTGGCTCTCGGAAGCTGACACTAAACGGAAGAGTACGTGCTGCCACTGCAGAGCTGATTAAACTCGTCTGAATAAGGAGGTCCCAGGCCCTATGGGGAAACAGAGTTCTAATGTTGTAGCAAATGGACAACCCGTTAGACTGCCTTACAAAATATCAATGTTCATAACCATTGGCTAGTGCAGCTCTCAGCCTTGATCAGAGAAACCTCTCTCAGCGGTGGGCAAAAGTCAAAGAGGGGATTAATAACAGGGGAAAGTGCTGAGAATAAGTAACCTGAGTAATCGGCATTAAATAGTACATCAATGTCAATCCCTCTGAAGTCCAAAGGACACAACAGAAGAAGGGATAGTGGGGAGTGATATGGTCTCAGGCACTGTGTCCAGGTAGGACACTGTCCAAAGAAGTTACAAGAGTTACCAGATGGACGAAAGGGACAACTTCAGAAGAGGCATTTGAGCCTGTCCGTCCTGATAGTGTAAAGTTTAAGCACAATCTTATTTACAAGTATCAGAATACAGAGAGACAGTATCTTCATAGGCATGTAGGCACTGCCCAAAGTAGCCCACATGGGCCCTCCAACGTCCACAGCCTGTGATGTGCCTGCTTCAATGTAGTCAGAAGATGCTATTGTTCAACCTGGAAAAGGGCTCACTATGTGAGAACTCAAGAGAAGTAAGGCTCTAGGCTTGTCTAGTCTTTTGACTCTGTGATACCACACTGTCATTTGCAAAGTTCATGCTTAAGAATTTCACAAATGAGTCACAAACACATAGAAGCAAACACACACATATGTACATGCCTATGTTCATGCAGAAAAAATCTCATGACATTTTAAGTAACCGTACAATTTCATGTTGAGAAGCTATCCTTGGTTCCACGCAAATGGGCCACAATATGGTCACACCTGGAACCTTGAATATCTAACATTGTTTCCCTTTAAACAATTTTTTTATATTGGTTTGTTGTTGTTGTTGCTATTAGACCATCATAGACGGTTTAAGTTGGAATGAAAATAGGTTTCTAGTGAGTCAGGACACTGAAATCCTCAAATCATAGTGCTGTCATTACCCTGGTTCAATGAAGAGCAATAGCCTTCTTGCTGACAGTACCCAGTATCCTTTGTTGGCACAGAGTATTGCAAGAGATACAGGGAGCTTACTAGAGACCATGCCTAGCAACTGTTATAGCAGATCACTCTTTAGCTAATCTATGTGCCTTTCTTAGTCCATCCATTACATGAGTAGATACTTTCATCCATAAAGCAGTCTTAGTCAACTCTTAAACCATTTATTTCTTAGCACCTGATAGTGGGAAGTTAACACCTATGTGGGTTTTAAAAAGAAAGAAAGAAAGAAAGAAAGAAAGAAAGAAAGAAAGAAAGAAAGAAAGAAAGAAAGAAAGAAGAAAGAAAGAAAGAAAAAACAAAACATGTTCATACCATATATCTCTGGTTCCTTGAAAGTCATGTCCTTGTCACAGACAAGATGAAATCAAGCCATATAAATAGTCCCAAAGCTCTAGTATTAATTAAAAAACTACAAAGTCCAAAGTCTCATCTGAGACATAAGGCAAACTTCATACGCTGTGAGCATGTAAGATTAAAAAAATAAATTCTAGCTCAGCCAAGCATGGTTGGCTACCATAAAAAGCTAAAATGTTATGCTCAGGATGCGAGGCTAAGCATTGCACTCAGGGTCAGCCGCTTTCGACCCAGAGAAGAGCAAGTCTGATTGCATGTGGGTTGATGCCCCAGGTCCCGCCTCTGAGTAAAAGGTATCAGACGGGTCTGATGCTCTTTGGGTGGATGACACCTAAATGAACATCGGTACAAAGTCCCAATTTATTTCTAATATCAGAGATCAGACCTCTACTCTTGCCTGATGCGTCTAAAACAAAAAGGGGGAACTGTAGAGAGCTGTGTAATGCCGCGCCTTAAAGATGGAGCCTTCCACCTTCCCGATGGTGAGTGCTCTCTGTCACAAACAACTCCACAATTGGCTAAGGCTGAGGATCTGGCTTGCTTCCATGTATGTGGACCTATCTGCATTGCCCACATGGCACGCTGGGGTTGGCTACCCAGAGGCTATTTAAGCTGTGGGCTGGCTTTCCCCAGGGTCAGATGATTGTTCAAGGTTCCTGAATAAACTGCATTGAAAAAAAAAAAAAAAAAGAGTTGCAGGGATAAAGTTAGAACAGCGATTAAGAGAATGTCACACCAATGCCTGGCCTAATCTGAGCCACACCTCATGGGAGAGAGCCAACCTCTGACACTACTAATGATATTCTGCTATGCTTGCAGATGGGAGCCTAGCATAGTTGTCTTCTAAGAGGCTCTGCCCAACAGCATATGGAAACAGACACTGAGACTCACAGCCAAACATTAGGTGGAGCTCGGGGAGTCCTGTAGAAAAGTAAGGGGAATGATTAAAAGAATTGGAGGGGACAAGAACTCCACAAGACTAACAGAGTCAACTAGCCATACAGAGATTGACACACCAACCAAGAACCAAGCATAAACTGCACCTAGGCTCTCTACACATATATAGCCAATGAGTGTCTTAGTCCTCATGTGGGTCCTGTAGTGAGGGGAGCAGGGGCTGTCTCTTACATGGACTCTTGTTGCCTCTTTTCAGTCACTTCCCTTTGGCAAGGGCTACCTTGCACAGCCTCATTGGAAGAGGATGCACTCAGTCCTGCTGTGAAGATGTGCTGGAGTGGATTGGTGGGGGAGATCTCCTTTTCTGGGGAGTAAGGAATGGAAGACAGGGGAAGAGAGGGGGTGGGGCTAGAAGGAGATGAGGGAGGGGCTATAATCAGGATGTAAAGTAAGTAAATTAAAAAAGAAAAGAAAAAAGAGACAGTGAGATGAGCGTAAGACTACACATCTCTGCTTTCTAACTGAGTGAAATGTGACCTTCCACTCACATTCCTGCCACCACAGGATCTGCTCTCATACTTTCTGAGGCACAAGGGACTATAGTAGAAGTTTTGGTTGTGCTGTGTTGACATGTTTCTGTTCTAGTCCCAAGTGTGGGGTTAGAGAATGCTTTGTCCATAGCTGATAGCAGCCTCATGAGATGTGCATGATCTTTGTCAGCTGATAAAAAGCTTCAACAGGAAACTGCCTCATGCAGGAGGTGTGGTTTTTCCCAGCTGAAAAACATCCTGGTGTGGACTGTGAGAAGATATAAATAGGAGCTCAGAAAGAGAGAGAATGTCCCACCTCACATTGCTTTGCTTCACTTAGCTTCACTCCTAGAGAGAAAAGTTCAGGAGAACTCTTCCTGCTTCTTCTGCTGAATCATGCCACTTCTGTTGAACCCAGATGCTCCTACTGGTCCTTGCTGCTGCTTTTGCTATTGCTGAATTGCTGGTTTTCTGGTTTGCTGGACTGCTGGATATCCTGAAGATGAAGAGTGGAATCACCCCAAGGAACTTCTTTCTAAAGAGATTTACATCCCCTGTTCCTATTAACCTTCTTTCTCTCCTACCTGGTATTGGGGTGTTGGAAGGGATTGGGGTAAAGAAGGAAGATGAAGACATAAGGAACCCCAAATAAAATAGGTTTAAAGAGTCAAAGCCAACAGGGGTCTGTACTGGCAAAGCCTGAGCCAAAATACACTCTTTTTTTTTTAACCAAACAGCTTTTTTTACGTATTTTGCTGCAACAACAACAACAACAAATAATAATAATAATAATAATAATAATAATACAATAAATATTCATTTCCAAAAGACTAGAACTGTTGACTCCTATCCAGAGCTGCGCTTGCTGAGTTCTGGAAATGAAGCAGGCCAGTCCCTGGCAGAGTGCTACTTGGGCTACAAAGACTGTAAAAGGTTGTCACGGATTTATTGCTGGTACAGGCTCTGTGAGCTGGAGTCTGAGCAGGCAGCATAAGTGCCCACTGATGGGGCTGGTGCAGGACGCATCCCGCCCCACAGAGGTGAGAGCATACGCCCCTGCAGAATGGGAGGGTTTTTAGTTGGCAGATGGCTTAGCGGAAGTGCCACAAAAGCTTGCTGCAGGCCTTTCACACGCAAGATTAATTAAAATACACTTTTGACAAATTCCATAGTGATAATTTAAGACAATTCATTTAATTTTTAACTTACTTATGTAGACTAACAGATGGCAAATTTAAAAAGTGATTAAATGTTTTTTATAACGAAATTTTGCTAAGTCTAAAGCACATGGGCACTAAATGAATTTGTTCATCCTTTATTCCTCATTCTGAACAAATATCAGGAATATATTACAGAATGAAACTAGTTCTATAATAGGTGTTGGCAGATGGTGCGCTCTACCTTAGTGTACCATCTTTAAGTAAGTCACTTCACTCATTTGTTCCTCGGTTTTATCATTTGTGATGTGGGAAGCATCAATTGTAAGAAGTTTCTCTCCCCACCCCTTACACACAGAATTCATTTAAAGTGATCTCGACAACGATAGTAACATTTATTGATTATGCTGTTCTGAGTTCATTATCTCAATCTCATTAGTATGCTTCCATTTCACAGAGAAGTGAACTGAGGTAGGAAAAAATTTTCAGCTACTAGTCTTTGGTAAAAATCCTTTTAAGCAGAGAGAGACTGAGACTGACTGTGCCTTAGACAAACCTTCCTTCCCCTCTCTGGCTCTTGCTAACTGTAGAAAACAAAGGTAACTGGGCACATGGTCATCTCTTATTGGTGTTTTTGCTAATAGCCTTGTCCAATAGCATATCACCTGGACCAGAGCCAAGAACCACAGAAGCAACCTTCTGAGCTGCTGAGAATGACTGTGCCAACCATTTGTCCATATGTATACTCACATCATGAAGATGACACAGAATTTACCCCACCTGTTGGTTTACACAGATGTCTTCGCTTCACAAATGTGATGTTGACTGGTGCTCACGAAGGCCAGAAGACATATTGGATTTCCTGAAACTGGAGTTACAGATAGTTGTGAACCACGGTGTAGGTGCCTGGAACCAAACCCAGGTCCTCTGCAGGACTAGAAGTATTCTTAACCACTGAGCCGCCTCTCTAGGTCCTGTTTATTTGCTTATTTTTAATGCTAACATTTAAACTTGGTTTATCTTTCCCTTAGAAGGTTTAGGACATTCTTGATTTATAAACCTTAATCAAAATTTTTGTGATGTAGGTGGGGAAAAATAGCTAAAGTGTTAGAGTGTTCCTGGGAGAATCCATGGAACACTTTAAGACACTGGAATGCAAATTTACGTTCACTTTATTTCTGGGAAGCTTGTACCTTTAAAGCCAACAGTATACCGTGAGGAAATTAATGAATCCCAATGAGTCAAAAAAGAAATATGTTGTTGTTACCAGAGAAAAGTCGTTTTCTGTTTTAAACAAATAAAACAAGAAAGTTCTATCAACGATCGACAAAAAGAGGCACAAACATAAAATTTCCCTGTCCCCTCTCTCTGGGGAGTGCTGACAGTGTAAGAAGCCTCAATAAGGAAGTAGTATGTTATATTCAAAATTCAGAGTTCTAAGCCCCAGAGGTGTAGGCTATTTTCAAAAAGAACTTTAGAAACATGTAGACAGGGTGTGTAGTAATGCTACCTGGCTACCTCCTGGTACATGTGCCCAAAGATATCTGGCTTTTATGGCACACATGTGTCAGGTCAACTTCAGGCCCCATACACCAATCAAAACCTTGGTGTCAAAACTGGCATGATGAAAAGTAAGCAGGAAGTTTTGTGGCTTGTGAGGACACCAGAAAGCATAATTTAGGACTTCAACTCCAAAATATTGTATCCCTGTGGCTACCAATGAGTTTTCTTCTGCAGCTCAGGGATGGGAGATGTTGTGTGTTCATGGCATGGATGATCATGTGAACTGTTCTGTGAAACAGTGAGCGACCACAGCCACAAGCACATGGCATGTGTAGAACATTAATCCATGCAGCAGGGGCCTCCTGCACATAGCTCTCCATGCTTTCATGATTTCATGTATGTCATATGGAGTTAAATCTCTTTGGGGACTTTTGAGAGATGTGGGATAGTGACAGCAAATACAGTGTCAAACTCAATGCAGGTTTCTGACTTGGGGCAGCAGGAGAAACTTCTGATCTCATCTTGCTTGTCTGGAGAGGGGGTGACAATCTCGGCTCACCTGCCCTATGAGGTGTGGGCATTCTTTACCGAGATCCACTCCATGGTCCTCCTGAGTGTGGATTCCTCTGCATCTGGTGCTCCCTGCACGTGGTGTGAGAAGTACTTCTGCATTTGCTGCTTCCCATGCCTTGGTCATGCTGCCTGCTGTGCTTCCTCCTTTTCCGGATAACTTCCACTGAGGTCTTAGGCCAAAAATGATTCGGCCCTTTATTCCCAAAGCGTCTGTCAATACCTCAATTCTAATCTAAACATTTCCTCTAGTTGAGCCACATGTCCCACAGCACTGGGTATCCCACAGTGGTACCCTTCTCCAGTGCATGCTACCAGAGGGCAGGGGTAGAATTCTTCTGTGCTTGTCACCAGCATCTCTCAGAGCCACGGGCGTAGTCAGCAGTAGATCATCATGAGTCTGGAGTTGTTTTAAATGCTCTCTATGTTTTGTATGTATTATCTAAACTTACTCTTTAAATAACTATATGCAGTTCGTGTGATTGCTGTCTCCAGTTTGAAAATGGGTCCATGGATTACAGAAATGAAATGGAAATGCAGGCGTGTTGGAGACAGAGACACATCCTTTCCTCACCCCTTGCCCTAAGACAAAGCTACATGTAGGTGATCAACAAATGTCACCAAATGGTGAGATGGAGGCTCAAATTTAGAAATGCATTGAAGTCTGCCATCCTGCCATCCACTAATCAGACTGGGTATCAATAATGAAGCCTACGCACACTTGCTATGAGCCTCAGCTCTTGACATTCAGGAACAGCCCTTGAACCCCACGTATCATATACATCTGGCCTCTATCAGCTGCTCAGTTTTATTTTCTCATTGTAGTGCTCTAGGACAGTTGGGAAAACCCCATTTAATGTAATATACGTCTCACCACTTCCAGGGGAAGTCTGAGTAGGAAAATCATCTCCCTCTGGCCTGTGCATTGGCCTGCTGTGCATAATCTTGCCTAAACAACCACTACAATATTTTATGTATCTTTTAATTTATCTTCCTCTTTCCAAATGGCTTCGAGCTGCTCGGGGGCAGAGATTACCTCTGACTTTTTCTCTATCCACGTTTCTACTTTAATGAAGCCTGACACTAAAGGCCACACACACACACACACACACACACACACACACACACACAGGAAAAAAAATGCTTGCTATGTGAATAAACAAAAAATGCTCATCATATACGGGAAAGGAATGTTCACTAAATGTCTTCTAGTCTATCCTTCAGAGGCCAGATCTTTTTAATGATCACAGAGTTGTGATGGAGTACATAAAAGGTACCTTTCCTACTCTTCCCTACATTCCAATCCCTGCTGTCTCCTAAAGGAAAAATGGGCTTTATTCTTTACTTTTGATTTCTATGATAAACAACATGACCAAAAACAACTCAGGAAAAAAAAAAGAGTTTGCCTGGAGATTACAGTGCATCTTTAAGTGATGCCAGTATTCAAAGCATTAACCTGGAGGCAGGAATTGATGTATAGGCCACCAAGGAGTGCTGCTTACTAGCCGGCTTCCATGGTTGTTGTTGTTTTTTTTTTTTTATTGGATTGGGCCCTCCCATATCAAACATTAATAGATCAATCTGATGGAGATAATTCATCAATTGAGGTTCCCTCTTCTCAGGAGAAGTCTGGCTTCTGTCTTGTTGACAAAGCTAACCAGCACACAGGCTGAGGCATAACATCACTGCTTATGGGAGGCAGAAGATACAAGTAGAAGAAATAAAAGCAGAATCATCTGATATTTTGGGTTTACTCAGGAGTTCACTGCCAAGCATATCAATGGAAAGGTACTGGGTGTAGGAACAATTCAGCATTTCCTTGAGTATTTGCCTCTCAGGAGCCTGGGGAATAATCATCCTGACCTAAATAATACTCCTGGGCCTCCTCAAGGTGCTGAAAGTAGCCCTGACTGAAAAGGAAACTTCCTTACAAAGATGAAAAGTAACCATAGTATATAATGTAAGTAGTAATTCAATTACTTCTAATTCATAATAGAATGGTATTCTAGAAAAAAAAAAGTCCTCTACAGATCAACTATAAAATATCTAGAATATGCCAGACAATTTACCAATCTCATCTTATTGAATTATACCATATGCTTATAGAGCAGTGGTTCTCAACCTTCCTAACGCTGTGACCCTTTAATACAGTTCCTCATATTGTGGTGACCCTCAACCATGCAATTATTTCTATGCTATTTCATAACTGCAGTTTTGCTAATGTTATGAATGGTAATGTAACTCCCTGATATATAGGCTATCTGGTGTGTGACACCTCCTTCCCCCACCCAAAAACAGGTCTTGATGCACAGGTTGAGAACTGATACTCTAGAGAAATGTCATGACCTTGCTGTACAGGTGAAGACATTAGCTCAGGGACATTAGCTCCTTGCTGAAGTCTCACTACAAACCCTACCTCCAATGCAGCCTACCCCCAAGCTTCAGAAAGATAGAATGACACGAGCCCACAGGAAGCAACTGTGGTTGGGGTGAGCACTGTCACCAGAGGGAGATTCAAATTCAAGAGTTAAAACCTTGAATCCAAACTGTCCTGAGTTCATGGTTTCACATAAATGGGACTCTGTTCTTTCAGGTCCGTGGTATAACATACATGAGTATGAGTAGATGAAGCATCTTATAGAAGCAGAAATGAAGTACCACAGCCGAACATTAGGCAGAGTTCAGGGAGTCTTGTAGAGGAGGGGGACCTGGAAGGTCTGACCTATGTCCTCTACATATATGATATGACTAAATAGTTTGGTGTTCTTCTGAAAATCCAAACTGGAGAAGCAGGGGCTGTTCCTGACTCATTTGCCTACTTGTGGGACAATTTTCCCACTACTGGGTTGCCTTGTCCTGCCTTGATGTGATGGTATGTGCCTAGTCTTACTGTAGCTTATTATGTTCTGTTTGGTTGATGTCCCTGGGAGGCCTGTGCTATTCTGAAAGGAGGCAGAGGAGCAGGAAAGGATATGAGAAAGAGGAGAGGCAGACGGTGACGCTAGGGAGAAACTGAGGTCAGGATGTAATACATAAGAGAAGAATTTTAAAATGTGAAAAGAGTTGTTGTGGTCATGGTCTCTGCACAGCAATAAAACCCTAGGACACAGGTCTTACTGCTCACTATTATAATCTGGAGTACATCACTCATTCTCTCCCTGCCTTAGACATCACATTTAAAGAATATTGCAAATAGAAACATAATGCAGATGTACCAAATGTTTCAGTGCTTTATATTGTCCTTCAGCTCAGAAAAAGCCTGCATGGAAAAGGGTGTGTTCAGTCGCTCCTACACAGCGATGCCTACAAGCCAAGTGCTGAGAAAAGGCGTCTATCTGTAGATCCATCAAATGACACTGCAATTCACTGCATATGAGACTTCCTTTTTAGATGGGGATCTCTAACATACCATTAATGTTCAGCAAATGATTACTATATGAAAGCATAAATAAATAGGATGACCAGTGGTGATCCTTAAATGGTAGTAGAGGGCCTATTCCATTCCACAAATCCTTCTTCTACAGCGTAAATGTGAGTGGTACTGGTGGCTGTCTGACTAGGTAAATATTTCTCTACCACAGCATATGTTTATTCTCTTCCATTCCATCCTCTGTTTACTTATTCATAGCCTATAAAAAGCTCTTAGCTCCAAACATTCTAGTTTGTTCATTACATTCCACCAAAGTGGGAGGTTGTTTTCCCTCTCATGTAGCACCTTTTTCAGTGTGTAAAAAAATTCTAGAAAATGCTTGTCTCCAAGGGCCAGTAAGCTGATTCAGTGAGGAAAATACTTGGAGCCAAGACTGAACACACAAGCTTCAATCTCAGGACCCACGTGTGGGAGGAAGAGAACTACTTGCTACAAGGTGTTCTCTGACCTTCACTCTCCTACGGTGGCATGTGCTCTCTCCTTCTACACAAACATGCAAAATGAATAGAGATAGTTTTTGAACAGAAACTAACACAAAAGTTATTTGCCACTGAGTCTGAAATAATCCAACAGCAGCAGAATGGCCTATTGCCCTTGGGAACCTCAGAGATGAAAAGTCTTCACAGAATCTCTGCAGAAATTGGGATCTGTATGAATATTATTACCAGGAGGTCCATGGAAACCAAATGGCCCAGCACCTCTGCCCTGCTGGGGAATGCCCGCAGACCAATTCTATGAATCCACATTATTTCAACAACTTCTGTTTTCATTGTCTAGCCCTATCTTCAACATTACCTGTCCAAGGATCCAAAGTCTTCTGAGCACCTAATCCCTCCTAATCCTCCCCTCACACTAATTCATCACCCCAAATTGATCATTGTACCTCACTGGCTATCATTGGTCATGTGCTTTCCTTTTCCTGACTCTTGTATCTTCCATAACTACAAAACATATGTCACTCTACTACATCCATGAATTAATGATATGTTTGATTTTGCCATTTCCTTCCTTTGGGGCATCTCTTTGGGTGGGTTCTTGAAACATCCTTCAATTGTACCTCTCTGCCATTCATTTTGCTTCTTCTAATCTTGCCTCATAGTGATCTTAACAGTATCATCCTTCTAAAACCAATTGGAGACTAATTGCCTGCATATCCCCTATAGATAATCTCACACTTCTTAAGGACACTTGGCACTCCTTTAAACCTAATCATCACTCTTTCATTGTTTACCTATTACTACTTGCACCTATATTTACATACCAAAATTTTTCTTGCTGTATTCCTGCCTTATCCTGTTTTCTGCTGATATAATAGAACGCTCGAGAATTAGGAATTTATAGAACAAGAGGGTTATTTATCATGATTTTCATGGCTAGAATGTCTGGGAACATAGTGTCTGGCTCAAGCTCAGTCCATTGTGAGGACCTTCCTCTTGGGTCACGGTACAGGATAATGGCTCATGTGAAACAACAAGAGTGCCGCCTTCTGTGGTTGTTTGAATAAGGTGTTCTCATAGTCTCAGGCATTTGAATGCTTAGTTACAAGTTGATGGCACTGTTTAGGGAGGCTTGGGAAGTATGACCCTTTTTGAAGAAAGTCTGTCACTAGAGGCAGTCTTTGAGGATTTAAAGACTTATGCCATTTCTAATTTGATCTCTGTTCCATACTTGCAGTTTAAGATGTAAGCTGAGCTCTTAGCTGCTGCTTCACCTGCCGTGCCTGCCAAGACTGTCTCTACTCCATCACCATGGACTTTAACCTTCTGGAACCATAAGCTCTTCATTACATAAATTGTTTTGGTTATGGTGCTTTATCACAGCAATAGAAAAGTAAACATCCCTTTCATACAAAGCTGTTTATTAATAACCCACTTATCTATTAATCCATAACAAGTTAATCCATTCATAAGAGAAGAACCTGCATGATGGAATCACCCTTCCGGGAAAGTCTCACCACTAATCAAGATTTTGAGATTAAGTTTAAAACATATGAAAGTTAGGGGACACACAAAAGCCATAGCAATATATTTACACATTGCTCTCCCACTATCTTTTCAGGCCCAACACAAACATCAAACATCACTTTCTATTTTATTTCATTTAGGATCACATATAGCTTCCAAAATCATAAGCCATTATGCAACTATAGAAACTTTCTGGTTCTATATTCTTTTTTCTATTTATCTATTTTATCACCTTTAAGCAACAACTTTGACTTTGAAAAATGGACCTCAGTAACTAAAGTCACACTCTTTTATTTTTTAAATTTATTTATTTTATATTAATCCACTTTATTCACCTTGTAACTCAGCTGTAGCCCTCTCCCTCATTCTCTCCCAATCTCACCCTCCCTCCCTCATCTTCTCCCATGTCCCTCCCCATTTCCTACTGAATGGGGAAGTTCTCCTCCCTGTCCATCTGACCCTAGCCTATCAGGTCTCATCAGGACTGGCTGCACTGTCTTCCTCTGTGGCCTGGTAAGGCTGCTCCCACTTTTTAAAAATGAATTTATTGAAGAAAATGTTGATAAGATTAGCAGATGATATTTTAGGACCAAGTTCTTCTATTGGGAGGTAGATACTTATTACTATTCACTAAGTACTATACTGAAAAATGGAAGAAAGCAAGTGAAGATACAAGTTCCTTCACATTTAGTTTTTCAATTCAATTGGGTTAATTCACTTCCTTACTAGAAAGTGCAAGACATGGATGCCCTCGGAGAACCAATGAATCAGATTATTCCGTGGGCTTCTGACTCTATGGGGGTAAATTTCCTTTCCCTTCAGCTACAAGAAGGAAGTGCCCAGGAAGAGACTGATCCCAACATCCCTCAGTTCCTCTGTTTTTTGTTGTTGTTGTTGTTGTTTTTGTTTTTTCGTTTTTTTTTTTTCATTGACAATTCTGTGTCGTGGAGACTTGGATGGCACTGCCACTCACTGCTGAACACAGCAGAGCCAAGTTAGTTTGGAAAATTCCTATCAGGATCTAGTGAAATTCCAACAAGTCACAATATTTAAAAATTCGTAGAGAAAGAAGAAAGCCCTTTAGCCCTTAAAATCAGAGAGAGGATACTCCAGATATTTAAACACTATTAATCATATGTGGTACCTAAAAGCCATATGGATGTTTATTCTCTCTATAGTTGTATTTACATCAAGCTTAAAATTCAGTTTTTATTATTCTAATTCTTGCTTGGAACATATGCCACGGCTCATAAAATATTTACTCTAAGAACATAGAGCACTCTTGGTAGATGAATAAATATTGAGATAAGAATCCAGTTATTCTAAGTAGCCCTCAGCCAGAGGGTTAGTTTTATTGGTACTGCTTTTTATTGCTATGCTTCAGCATCTCCCAGGGTAGGAGAATGTCTAGGTATATAATCCTGATGAGTTCTTTCAAACAGATAAAGCTCTGGGGTTTTGAAGTCAGTTGTCATGTCCAAAAGGGTATGGTCAGTATACAACATATGGTAATGACTTTGTATTGAGGTCACATTTCTTGTTATAGCACCATTGTTTAGCAGAATGTCCCTTAACTGATGGACAGTCCATAAAATATGACAGATTGTCCCAGGAAAGATTATTTTCTGGGGTGCTTTAAATAACTGGCAGAAAAGTTCATCTTGGGCTAAATCCTTCAGAATTCCTCTTATTATTAGTGATAAGATTTATGAGGGTATTTTTAGGAGAAATAATGATGTTGATCATTTTTCTTATTGTTAACAACTATAATGATTCTTGCTTTTCACAGTGATGGGTGGGGCTTAATTTTGTGACTCAAGGGGACAGGATTTCGTGTCTCATATCTAATGTACAAAGTATAGAAAGAGACAAACTATTGTGCACTGGCACGTACTGAAAAACTTAGTAAGCACCAATTTAACCTAGTGGTTAATGTCACTGTCCTGGCAATATCCTCCTGACAGACTATTCATCCTGCATATATATGACATTACTGAGGCACACTAAACCCTATTCTCTTTAAAACTCTTCTGTATTTTATTTCAAAGTTATTTCAAAGTTAAAACTTTAAATTAGTCTTGATAGGTAATTAGGATTATTCTTCTATTTATTGGTCTGTTGTTAGTTAAAAATGGTTGGAAAATTATTGATATAGACTTGAAAGAAATATTTGTAACAGATATTGTAGTAACCTGTTATCCAAGACATACAAAGAACCATTAAGCTAAACACTGGGAATAATTGGTCTGATTTCAAAATAGGCAAAACAAATCCATATAGACACTTAACCAATGAACATATGAAATACATATGGCAAAGAAACATGTGAAAAGATGCTCAGATTCAAAATTAAAGCAACACTGAGATAACACCAGGTATCTATTTAAGTGGTTTATATTCTGAATAAATAACAACAGGGATATAAGATGCCCATTCTTTGCTGGTGGTAATGTCTATAATGGCACAGCCACTTTTGAAGACAATTTAATAGTTTCTTGTAAAATTAAACATGTTCCTACCATGTGATCCAGTAATCACACCTCTTAATTTTTACCTAAATGAACTAGATATTTAAGTATGCCTAAAAACACACAGAAGCACAAATTGGCTTTTATTCATAATACATAAAATTTGAAAAGATCCAACATATCCTCGACGGAAGAAAGGTAAACTATGCTGTTGAACAATCAGACAATGAAATATTACACAACACTGGAAGAAATGAGTTATCAAGCCATGAGAAAACAAAGGGAAAGACTAAATAAATATTATATCAAAATGAAAGAGGCCAACTGAAAAGGGTTACCTATTACATGATTGCAACTCTAATATTCTGGAACAAAAATTCATGAATATAAAAAAAATGGTTGCCAAAGATTAAGGAACAAAGAGGGATGAATAGGTAGAACATCAAGGATCTGGGAGACAGTGAAAGAGACTACTGTGATACCACAGTGGTGGGTATATATCATATGCTGGTCCACAAATAAACTCTAGTGCAAACTATAAACTTTACATGCCAATCTGGCTCTGCAGATTCATCAATTATATAATGTTTTACTCTGAAATAAGAAGAAAGGCCAGGTGTGGTGGTGCATACCTCTAACCCTAGCACTCAGAGGAAGAGGCAGGGGGATCTCTGTGAGTTCAAGGCAAGCCTGGTCTACAGAAAAGCCAGGACAGCCAATACTACACAGAGAAACCTTGTCTTGAAAAAAAGAAGAAAAAGAGAAAGAGAAATAACAGGAAGAAGAAGAAGACTAAAAAGAAGAACAAGAACAAGAAGAAAGGCAATGCTCTGCACAGTGGAGAAAAAGAGGTATAAAGAAACTCCACATTACTCTATGTTCTGTCAAAAATCAAGAATGTCTCTAAGAAAATTAAGTATAACGGAAAACAAAAATTTAACTGTTCACTAGGTACCTCTGAATCACGCTTCTTCCTAAGTTCCATAGTGACTGCAATATAGCATACCCTACACTGAAATTCTTTCCGCATGACTCTAGCACTTTCAAATTTCTGATCTGCATTAATGGTCAAATAATCTACCCAAGTCCAAACTCAATTCTCCCTCCTTCTCCTTTGTATCTAAGACTTTCCTGTCATAACATTTGATTAAATTTGATTTTGTTTATTTCTTTCAAGTCAGATTTCTCCTTTGGTTTTCCTGACACTATGATACAAAGATTCCTTATTGTAAACTTGTTATCCTCCAATCTTCCCTCCCTTCTTCCATACTCTAGTCCATGGAAGTCAGCAGTGGTTCTTTCAAATGTTATGTCTGTGATCACCTAGTGTTTTTAGACCTGTGGGTCTGGTAATTCTAATGGCTTTCTTTCCTCCTACAGGCACATACTCCTCTACCTTCCAATGCATCTTTTCTGGAGAATGTACCTACAGCCCTTTACACTTTGCAAAGTGAGATGTCTTTTGGAAGACACATACAACATTTTTCTAGAAGTTACAAGGACACCATGTTTAAATAGTTACAATAACCAATATGTCTAGTCATGTGCTTTTCTTAAAAATATTTTTTGCTTTTATGTGCATTTGTGTACATGCATATCTGTGCACCATGTATGGCTATGCAGCATTCATGGAGGCTACAAGAAGACCTTGAATTCCCTTGAACTGGAGTTGGTAACTGCAGATGGTTGTTAGCCACCATATGAGCACTGGAAATCAAACCCAAGTCCTCAGGATGAATAGCCAGTTCTCTTAACTACAGACTACCTCTCTAGCCCTACCATGTGCTTCTTAACAGTGGGATCCTAGTCAACCTTCAGATCTCCATACTTTGTAGTTATGGAAGACTAATAATTCAAGATTTCTGTTAAACTTATTTATTGATGGGAAGTTGAATGGCTCTGACAAGGAGCAGTGCAATTCTGTGTAGAACATAGTTCTGCTTATTTGATAGGAGTACAGGGGCCACACAGGAACACAGTTTTTATAGATTACCCAGGTTAATGCTGGCACACATCATTCTTCCCTATTCATTCTGATTAATTCGACCATTCATGTATTTCTTCATATTTGTGTTAGACAAAGAATAGTGGTCCTTGAAAAAGTCAACTGAGTATTTATGAAATTATTGACAAGGTAAATTTGACTCTGCCTTTGGGTATTACCCTGCTTGAAACTTCCAGGTGAGTGTTGTAATCAACCTCTTCTTGTGAAGTTAATGTGGACATTGATCCTTTGTCAGTGGTCAGCTAGAGTTGATTGCCAACTTGACTCATCCTGGAATCAAATGACAAGGTGTCTCAATTGAGTCATTGTCCTTATCTGATTGGTCTGTAGGCATGTTTGTGTTTGGTTGTATTTATTATCAGTTTGCTTCAGAAGAATGAGGCCTTCCATGGTTGGAACCATCTCTAGAGAGGTGGTTCTGTGCTACAATAAGAAATCTAGTCATACAAGAACCTATGAGCAAGAGAGCCAGTAAGTAACATCCCTTCATGGTTTCTGCTTCACATTTTTGCTTGAATTCCTGTCCCAACTTCCCTCAGTGATGAACTGTGAGATGGAAGTATAAACCAAATAAATCAATTCCTTAATAATAATCAAATAAATTGCTTGTGGTCATGGCATTGGTTACAGCAATAGACATGAAATTGTAATAGTTAGTCTGGACATCTATGTCTTAAAATTTTGTTCCATAACGAATGAGTCCAGTGTCTACATCTAATGCCGATTCCAGCTGAGAAGACTTTGAATAATTCAAGTATTGCATAATCTTGTTATTTGTATCCTCTGACAGCAAAATTTACAATGCCTTGTTTAATGAGAAATTGAATGGAATATGTGTTTGAAAAATTAATCCATTTTAATAATATATAGCCTTGAGATTGGCCATCCCTGGCAGGGTTTAAACCTATAAACTAAGAAACCATGAATACCAATTACAGTAAAAAGTAATGAGATATGTATTATTTCCCTAAGAAAATTACTTTTAAAAATATGCATTCTGACATCCTTGAGATTAATTGCACAATTATGCAGTTCCAAAGTGTAATGAGTAAAATTCTATGCTGTAGTGAGAAAGACAGGCACACTCATATTTACTAAAAATCTCAAAAGCCTTATCCCTGAAGAAACACACTTGCAAAGTTACTGAAGTTTAAAGGATACAGCTTTCCAATAAAAATATTGATCAGTCTTTCATTTGGCAAAACCCAGGGATTTGGGGTAATTTAACAGTTCGTAAAAGAATAATGGTTAGTATACTGTGAAACACACTGAGTTGAAACAGACGGAATATTGAAAAAAAAAAAAAAACCAAAAACACCACAATGTTGTTCAACAAAGGGAAGCTGAATAAATAGATCTGGGAAGAAAACATGACTCTGAAACTGTTTTCCCATCGCCTTATAAAAGTGCTGCTCTCAGCAGGCAGACATTAAGGTAAATAAATTGAGAAAGAAATTACAGGGGAGAAATTAGCTTTGAGGCTTGGTAGTTTGCCACTCAGGGCCTACATAGCATAGGAGAAATTCTGGGCCAAAAGTTGTAGAAGGCACAGCTCCTTGAGTAATGCAAGAGAGTTGTGGAGTTCCCTGAATAACCACCTGGTTCCTATAGGGTCCCAAAGAGCAACCAGGGCTCAACCAGAAATGAAGCATCTCCTACTACATTCGGGCCAATTTAGTCAGGCAGCTCCAATGACTAGAAAGTTCTCCTCTGTATTAAGCAGAGTGAAAGTGTTTCTGGTCCTTTTAAAGTAACAGTCGTGTAACCATCTTGGCAGGGAAGAAAATATTCTGATGAGAGACTTGTATCTGGCTATCAGACTATTGGAAAAATGAACCCCAAGGGATTGGGATTTCCACAGGAAACTCTCACCAGGAGGGGAAGGCTGAGGTCTTGAACCAGCCAGGAGGGAAGCATAACTCCTGGAAAGATTTCACACATTTCTGAATGCTGGTCAGGCAATGTCACAGGAGAGTCTTCTGGTGGGGATCTGTGCTATCATATCTTGACAGGGATTGTTTTGACACTATTTTGGGCCATATCTTTTGTGGACCATCGACTTTCAAGAGGATGGTTGAGAATGCTTCTTGAGAGTGGAACAAGCCTGCTTACCCTCACAGACAAGCTCACCTACGCTGTTTCTAAGGCATTCCTTCAATGGGGTGAGAATCTATTGCAACACAGATTAAAAACTGGCCGCTCATAAGGACTTTCCTTGAACTTCAGCACCAGATTAGGACTGCTGGTGCTGCCATTCACCAAAGAGTTGAAGAGAACTGCATGGCAAGGCTCCCGCTCTTAGCATGGATGAAATGCAGTCCAAGATTTTACCCTAGCTTATGCTACCTGAAGGATAAAATTATCTACACAGTAGTCTTTAGTTCTATTGACTTGTCTCTCTTTGCCTTTAAAGCACTGGTGGTCTAAGACAATCTGAGAGAGGGAAATGGGATTAAAAACTTAATTAAAAGAAAGTTTTATATATTTGAAAATTTAAAATATATCATTAATAATGAAACAGTTGAACAAGTTGTCCATACTTTGCTCTCTGGAGGTTGGGACAGAGGCCAAGCCTGTACACATGAAAAAAATAACAAACCCACAAATAAACCTGAGAACATTTCTTGCCTATTCTGTAGTGGTAATATTAGTCAGAGCAAGTCTAAAAAAGATATAAAATGAGATTTTGAAAAACCAAAAATCAGGAAAGCAGGGTACAATCATACTTGCTTAAGAAACTGAGATAATCATTAAAAATTTTGCTGCTTAGTGCTGGAAAATATTATAATAAGGATCAGGATGTTGTAGAAATTAGAATGTGATATAGAATAAAGAGATGCAGTTTTTATTGATTTCTAACTTTACAGAGATTATCTAACCAAGGTCCTTTAAAATTGTGGAATAGCTTAAAGGAAATTTGAGTCTAATAAAATAGATGTATAGGAAAATTTTAAACGATTTCAAGTATTTTTTGACACAATATTGGTATTGGCATGAAGAGCATATGAAGAGACAAATACAAGAGCTAGAAGAGAAAAGTAATAAAAAGATTTTTAGGTAAGATATAATTCAGCTTGTTAATATTTTGCTTTGCTTATCAAAATTATGTAAGGGCTAAGCTTTTCTCAGACTTTAAAACTGTCTGCTACCTGTAATGCAAGGCTCTAACTGAGGGCTCCTAACTCAAAGCTTCTCCTCCCTGGCTTAGCTAAACTTTGTCTAGTTGTTACAGGATCTGTGATAAGTAAATTTTATTACGATAATCACTCAAGGATGTCCTGTTTTATTCTTCTTAAATAACTATGCATGAGAATTTTTTGAAATACAAATATAAAATGATGTGATCACTATTATAAGAAATATAATATAAACCCTGTGGCCCTGAGAATTCAGTCAGTCTCCTCTGCAACCTATCTCCCCAGTGCAGGGCATATAATGTATTTTCAGAGGCTCAGAAAAAGATTCAGACTGCTATCTGATGTAATTTTCTTCACATCACTTGCTACATCCAGCCTTCTCAAGCCCTGTCTTCTTCTGGGGCTGGTCTCCAGCAAACTGCTAAGACATTAAGTCTCATGAACTGAACAATAACGAGATCCTTGGCCTTTCTGTTAAGAGACAACTGTTGTTGAACCTCTAGGACCATACCCTGTAAGTCTCTCTCTAATATAAACACACACACATAGGCATATATATTAATCAGTTATGTTCCTTTAGAGAACTTAAATATACTTATCCATATTGAAGATTTTAGTTTAAATTTATTTCTCCTCTTGAGAACACTGATTTTATACTTGTTATACAGAAATAGAATTTGATTTTTGCCTGATGTAGCAAATTATTATTAGCATTCTTGATTGCATATCTATTTGTCTACTATTCAATTTTTTTTCACATCAGTTGTAACAATTTTCTAATTCCCTCACAAGTTAATGTGGTCAAATAAATTCTTTTACAGGTTTTCATATAAACCTAAAAAACTTTTAAAAATTCAAGTAATGCAGTAATAGGCAAGACATCACATGTTTAAATCTACATCACATACTGCAAAATGACTATGTCTAATATGTATATGCAAATGAAATATTTTCATATTTCAAAACAAACAATAGTAGCTGAATTTTAAATATTTTATTCATGCCAAATGCAACAGTGAGTATTTCGAAGACTGTGTGGGCTGATTGCTACTTTTCCAGCAATTCCAGGTCAAAGTCACGGACATCTGCATAAAGCTCTGTTTATCCTAAATATGAGCCAAAGAATGTAAAAGTATCCAAATATTTGCATCAGTTGCTTTGTGTGGAGGAAAAGACAAGATGTTTTATTGCTGATACTGGCATGATAATTTTAAATTATGTAAAAAGGTACATAAAGATGAGTTATCAATATAGAGTCTACAATATAGAGTATAGAGCTTTCTCTAGAAGATATTTTTAGCACAGCTTTTTTTTTTCAGTACTCTAACTCATGCCATAGACTTTTTATATGGCCTACAATTTCTAGAAAATTAACAATATTAAACAATTCAGTTTTAGCATGGCTGTGAGAAAGGGACTCTTTGGAAAAATTACCACATGCCAGTGGTCATGCTGAGGCCTGGAGAAGCCTCATGGTCATGGGAATTCAAGACCATATTCCCTTAATGATTCCTCACTTATCTTGTGTGCATCTCTGGAAGTATTCCAAAGCATCAAACAGAAACTTAGATAACAAAAAATTTGACTAAACAATTTTAGCCTCAGTTCACTGGTCTGAAGTCAAATATGGACAGCAACAATGGTTTTAAGGGATATGACACGTGAGCCAGATCTATCAGTTGCTTTCCAAGTCCACTGAGGGGGGGGGGGGGGGCGGTGATCCAAGACAGAGACTGTAATATGAACTACCTATTTTTGTTTCCTTGACTCTAAATCTAAATGTTCTGTGACGGTGAAAAGTCAGCTCATTTCACTTGACCTGTCTTCCAGAAATGGTAGAAAACATTCTTTCTGCAATGGAAAAGTACTTCTGAAGGTCAAACAGTGATGCCAATGAAAGGATTAAGCCCCTAAGAGGCACTACTTTAACACAGAGACCTTGTCCCAATTTCAAATAAAGACAAAGATTTCCCATATTTATTAGTCAAGTGTGATGCCTATAGGTGAAATCAAAGAAACAGATAACTTCAGGTCTGGCATCACTACAAGGAAACTGTTGCAACCTGTGAGATTTCAACATCCAACTTCTGGACTGGGTGTTCTAGCCGTTGCAGTTGGTAAACCCTTCACTTCCTTAGAATCAATGTTAGTCTATAAAACCTATCAGCAATTGAGATGAAGGATGGTCGAAGTCTATTTGCATGAGGCTTCTTGGCACATTTTCCCCTCAAGTACCTGGAATTCAATGCTACAAAAAGAGGTGTAAGACATGTAGTGCAAGGATTATCGCTCTTGAGCCACTGGAAACGTGTGGCGTGGTAGCCCCCAGGTGGCGCTCGGTGGATGGTGAGGGAGGCAGGGAGGCGTTTATACTGCGCAATAGTATGCGTGACCATGTCCGCTGGCAAACCCTATGACACAAAAGGAGGATCCCAGTAGAGCCTCCAATGGTCCCGGAACAGGGCAATGGCTGCTTTTCCATCTTCATGGAAGTTCCCTCACCTGCTGGCGGAGTTGGCACCTCCCTATAGTTACAGTGGGATGGTTGGCTACCCAGAGCCCATGTAGACTCCCCATTGGTCCAAAGGCTGTTTAAAAATGCTTGTTCCCGCATAGTAATCTGTACTTGATGCAGGTCTCCAGAGTCTGTTGACTGGGTCGGTGACCCTGCCTCCCTCACCTCCGCCTGCATCCTGGGTCCCACAGAGACGAACAGTGAAATTTAATCCATTTTTAACAGACGGTAATGAAATGGTTTAGTGTCTTTCAGGTGAAAAAAAGGCAATGCTGGAAGTTACTGGACATAAAAGAAACAATAACACCAACTGATCATAGCCTAGCAGGAAGGGCAAGAAGCTAACTGCAATATAGTAACTCTTACTGTCCCATTTGTTTGGGTCAGAGCTGAGCTGATCAGAACTCTGTCGGAACACTGTCTCTGTACCTGACTGAGAGTAGCACAAAGTTGAGACGGGGATCCCTATGTGGGATCATCAAGCTAATTCTCTTTCCACTCCCTCCCAATTGATGTTCAACAAGCCTTCAGCAGACAGCTGTGGTACTTTTGGTGTGTGCAAAAGACATGCTTTTTCATAGGTTTACTTTAGTTCATGAAATTAGATAATTCAAAGGATGGGTCTTCATCAGGAGCATTCTTTCCATTGCAAAATGTACAAACTATCGAAAATCTGACTTTTCTATTGAATTGGTAAGAATTCTTGGTCATCGGTCACAAACAAGGTTTGTGGCTGGGCATAGAGATTAGGTGGTAGAGGGATTTTCTGGCATGCATGAAGCCCTGGGTTTGATTTCTGCCCCATATATATTGGGTGTGGTGCCGAGTATCTGAAAACCTAACACTCAGGAGGTCAGTGTATAAGCAGAACTTCAGTCATCTTCAGTCACAGAGAGTGTTGTAGACCCAGTTATTTTTAAGCTATGTCACAGACTTTAAATGATTTTTTATGAGTAAATAATTTTAGAGAAGAGCACATTGAGAGGGTAAGTTCATATATGCCTCTGGGTATGTATATATAGCTAATTACACAAGTTATAAACCAGAATATATTAAGCAACTAAGTAGAGCTGATAATAAGCTCCTCGTCTCAGAAATGTCTTTCCTCCATTCCCTGTAAAATACATTTCTTTTTGAATCTGGTCAAATTGCGTGATTATTTTTGGCTATGCAGATGCAACCTTTTCGTTTTTACATGCTTCCTCTTGTGTGGATAGAAAGGAAATGAGATTTGAAATTGTACCTAAGACAGAATCTGCTATTAATAATGTTCCTTGGAGAAAGTTACTTTAAGCTATCTCATTTGTAAACTTAGGATCAATCGACAGTTTGTAAAATTAGGACATGTGTGCTCACAACACGTACATCATATGTGTCTATGGAGACACATTTACTACACTCATCTACTGGAAGAATTGAGTGAAATATGCAGTGTATTCTTCAGTAAGTATAGGTCTTTCTCCTCAACTCTGAAACTTGCAGTGACTCACCAGTTGGATAGATTATAAGATATTGCTGCAGGTAATCTTCCTGTAGGATCTATTAGAGAGTACCAAGTCAACATTCACATTATCATGGACAGAAACTGCTGAGGACTCAACGCTCTGGTTGCTCCAATGACTTATATACAAACAAAAAGTACAAGATGAACTATTAAAATCAGCGAGTGTGTTTCTCTATATAGCCAACCCACAAGTCTGTAATGACATCACTCCAAAATCAATATAATATGAGTTTACAATAACCAAAGGATAACTGAAGTGGTTCTGAGTACAGAAATCTCACAGCAAACCACTGTGTTATTAATGACCTTGTAATTGGAAAATATTTATTTTCGCTGATCTCTAAAACTTTATCATAAGTCCTTCTCTCAATATTTTGGGATGTATTATCTCAGTTTGTGCTTCATGGGGTCATCTAGATATGCTATTTGTAGTAAAATTCACTGTTAATTGTTATTGACAAAACATCAATAGGCCCTATGAAAAAGATGAATGATGGTTTTGTGAACTAAAGTGTTTTAACAGAATTTTCTAATTTTAATAATTATTACGCGGAGAGAGAGTCGGGGATCAGAACAGATTTACAATAAGTCAAACTCAAATTTTTCCTACCAAACACTCATTACCTGATTTTTTCAAAAACTGATTTTTTTCAAACTCTCCCCTCTCTCCAGGTTGTGGTGGTCTCTATGACAAGGGCAGTGTCTTGTTTAATCCCTTTTCATATATCCCAACATGTAACATGTCTGGCACATGGTAGGTGCTTGTTGGTTAACTGACCTAACATATCTAAAGTAGGTAATATTAGTATAGGGGAGAGATGTTTCTTTGTGGGGCACATCGACCATGCCACCAGGGAAACCAGCATGGAGCTAGAGCAAGGCTGAGATGTATCCAAACCCGCAAAAATTCTCAATCTTGAGACCAGCAGAAGGATCGCTCCTTCCCTATTCTGTGCCTGCATGTCCTGGTGTATGTATTCTCAAGCCCTATTTCCTCAACAGACATGTAGTGTACAAAAAATGTAGCACCTGGAATCCCTCTCCAGGTAAATAAAGGATCCCCATTATCTCAGCCCTAGCCAATGGTATGCACCCACCCTGAAAATCCCTTCCCACACCCAAGGTTCACAGAACCCTTGTTCACCCTAGATAAAACATACAAGCTGTTTCACTGAATGTCATTGAAGAGCTGCTGTGTCACTGGGAGAGCGCCAAGCTAAAAGGCTGTTACACTTGAGAAGCTGTTTTGGAGAAGGCTTTCTCTCTCCTGGTGGCACTCACCACTGGACTGGGACCCTCCAAACTGCTGCCCAGCTAGTCTTTGTTCCTTTGGCTTTCACACTCCGGTGCCTGGACTTGCTATTGCCAAAAAGCACTGTAAAATCCTCAGAAAAAGCTTTCTCCTCCCGCCACCCTCACTCCCAGCCTTTAGCATCAGCCCAGATGGCCTTAAGCCTCAACATTCTGTGGGCAGGCAGTCTGTTCCTTCCTCCTTTGTTTTCAGTTTAAGCCATCGCAACACTTCTCCATCATCAATCTGGTATTTCACAGGTTGGATGTGTGAGAAATAATTTAGAAGTACAAATAGACTGGGAAGATGTTCTTTCTTGTCCGTTTCATTCTGACATGACCAGAACTGGGACCTTAATATGGTCATCATTTCTTCTATCCTAGTTGATCAATAAATTTTATATATTTTACTTTATTAACAAATAGGTAGAGCTAGTACAAATCTCAATGAGTGTTCCATGGAATGGGTAGCAACAACAGAAACAAAAAGGACCAGCCACACTACTCAGCAGGTAAAAGGACTTGCCCCCAAGCCTGATGACCTTAGTTCAATGCCTGGGAGTCACATAGTAGAAAGAGAGAACCAAATCCTACAAGCTGTCCTCTGACCTCTACTCACATACTCTTGCATATTCACACAAACATACACACGCACAATCACATGTAGAAACAAAGGCACTATTATCGTATTCCCACTTTTAAATATTTAATAATTTTCAAAAACTTATTTTGCTTTATGTATATGAGTGTCTCCCTGCATTTATGTGCACCTGGTGTGTGCCTGGTGTCCTAGAAAACCAGCAGAGGGCACCAGGTTCCTAAGGACTGGAGTTATTCATAGCTGTGATCCACTATTTGGGTGCTGGGAATCAAACTTGGGTCTACTACCAGAGCAGAAAATACTCTTAAAGCTGATCATTTTCTTCAGCTACTATACTATATTTACACATTTTAAATGCGTACACGTGAGCAATAAATTTCATTGTAAAAAAAAAAAAGCTCAAGACCATCATAATAAAATTGTTTTTGTTTTATTTTATTTTCATGGCATAAAACTGTGTATGTATGAGTTGGTTACTGCTCTGTGTCATTTCCTTGCTGCACATCACACCGAGAGTATCATTTGTATATGATGAATGAAAATTCTACTAAAGTGTATTAGAGCAGTAAAGTGAGATTACATTCATTCTTAATTTTCAGATTTACATGAGCAATTTCTTAAATAATACATGGAAATTCAACCCCGGTGTGTTACTCCTGTTCTACACATGCTAAGAAGGTTACAGAAGACATACTTCAGAGCAGGCCTGTACTCTGGAGTCTGTAATACATATGAGAGTCCTCAAATGTTTCAGAATCTTGTGTGGATCACAGTCTGTTTTTCAAAGATTTGCATTGTCCCAAAGCTTAATGAGCCTTCCAGATGCACAGGATTCACAGGCAGAGCCAGTCAGCTCTGAAGCATAGTGAATCAGAGACAAGACCAGCTTAGAACTAACCAGTGAAATCTTCATCACTAGCTCAAGGAGTTCTCAGAGGAGCCTGTTGTGGCACTTAAGGGGCTGATAACACCTTTGTTTTGCTGGAGATGTGCATGTATGGTGCCTAATTCACAAGCAATTCAAAATAGAGATTAAGGCCAAATTAGTTCTCACAGAACAGTAGGATGGCTGCTACTTTTGCCAGAAAATCCAGTTAAAGCAAAAAGAAGTACAAGCTACACAATATCAAACAGGTAATACAGGAAAAGAGTTTGGTATTCCTGGAAACGTCAACAAACAACAGTATGAATTATGGGCAAACTGCCCACATGGGCAGATTTTATAGATGCTTTCAAACATGAGTTTGAAATCATTGCCAATACAGATTATGGATACAGCTTTGCTTTGCTGTGTAGCCCCTGTCTCCCATGTGCAGCCCATGTCTACCATGAACAGTGGTAGGAGGTTACAAAGGATGGACTTAAATGGACACGGTCACAGAATAGTCAGCTGCCTTAGAAATGGAAGCTGTTCCCTTGAAAATGTAACTTTAATTTCATAAAGACTAACTTGGAGTAAAAATATCAAAAAATGTTCTGGGTGATTATTGAAAATAAAAACCATGAAGGGAAGCCATTGTTTTTCATCTAAGATTATTATTCCATGACACCATAGTGGTATTCAGTTTTTTCATTAATGTGATGCAATGACTAAGATAATGAACTTACAAAGAGAAAAGTTTCATTTACGCTCACATTTTAAGAGTTCTGTTGCTTTAGACATACAGCAAGGCAGCATATTATGGTATATGACAGAGACAAACTACTTATATCAAAGGCCAAGATAGAAAAAAAAAAGAAACAAGACACTGAAGTCCTAAAATTCCCACTTTAGAGTCCTGTCCAAGGACCTAAGAACCTATTCTTAAGTGTTCCATCACTTCTGCATAGAACCATATACTTTTAATACTCAAACTTTAGCAAAGAGTAACCTCAAATTTAGAAAAATACACACCTCAAGAAACCCTCAATTACTGCTGTTTGGCTTTAAGTGCCTGGATAAAATTTTTATTACTAAAGGAATAATTTAACAAAAACATCAATTTTATTATTGTCTTACCTCGAGCCAGAATGATTTGGTTCAGTTTTCAAATAGCTTCAGCTCAAATCTGTGCAGTCCTTCACAAATTCCAAGAATATGATCTCATATGAAAACCCAGTAAAAGTCTTTTGAAAGTGTGGGTTCTGATGCTATCTCCAATTACTGAAATACATTCCCAACACCCAGTTTGTATGTGCCAGAGAGATTTTTTGTTTTCTCCCCACATGCATTTTAGTGTCCAGAGGTAACATATTCTGTATCAAGGTTTGTGTTAACTGTGAAAGAACTGGGAAAGTACAAACATGTGGTTACAAGCATTACAAGGAGATTGACAGAGAAGATAAATGTCTGCTAACAAGACAAATCAGAAGCCGCACACACTCTTCAGTGAGCAGTCAGTAATATTCATGTACAGAATTACCCTCTATCACAAGTCCATTCAGATATGACCAGTTTCTGTCATCAAAAAAAAAATCTGATGAAGAGATTCATCTTTCTCTACCACACAGAGGTGTTACTTTAAAAAAAAAATCAGTGATAGTTAAAGGTTGTTGGTTATTTTAGAAGTTCAAAGTCATTAACTTCTAAGTTTGAAGCTTGTAGTAACGATCCAAAGGAGGTTAGTCTGCCCTTTATTTAGCAGAAATGCAGAGAATGCAAGACACTGTGAATTTATGAGCACACAAAATTATACACTCATGAATAGAGCCCATGAGACAAGAGGAGTAAAATTTGAGTAACTGATTTATAGCTATATTTTGTCTATGAGCTTATGGTAACAGATGGTGAGAGGAAAAAGAAAATCAGGGTGCACATTCAGATTTTGAAGGAGAAGCAACATTAAATCCAAAAAGTCATGATGAGTAACCCATCTGAAATGTACTCGTCTGTGTTTCTATGGGAGCGTGCTAAATATGTTTTATTTCTCTCTCTAAGAGAAAGAATGGGTGTGAGTTAAATAATCTTCAGTAGTGAGATCATTTACACATATCTGATGGCATTAGGAGTCTCAAAAGTCAACCTGAGATAACTCCCTGCATCTCTTCGGTCTATTCCTATCTGCCTCTTGTTTCTCATATGGCCCTGAACACGTGTATTAACGTTCACACATTGATAGCTCTTCTATGATCTAAGATTTACTGAGTTTTTTCCACCATTGAAGAGGCTTCACAGTGCCTACTGCCTCTTGAGAGCCAGCACCTCCCACCTCGGTGACCAGGGTCTGTCCATAAGGCAACGTCCTATCTGTAGTCTTGCACAGCAAGTTTCCTGCATTGAAAAGCCAGCGCACAGCCCTGTGGAACCAGAAATTAATCACATACTTTGATTAGTTACTAATAAGCTAATATTTATTTTTACAAGCTACCACCTTTGACTAATACAAGAAAAAACAATTGGGAAATGAATTTATGTGCATAAACAACACTCAGAAAAACAGAAGTCAACAGACTGGGCACAAGGACAGCCTGAGCTAACTGGAGATGTGTACACTAACTGGCCCACCCAGGTTGGACCGTGGAGACACAGAAGAAGCGATAGTAAATGTAATGTTATCCACAAATTGTGTTAGAGCTCTTACTTTCTCTCACCGTGTGTGTTACCTCTACAATCCTCACTTTGCCTCTGCCAAAGTCATCTCTCATCCTTGAAGTCTGAATATCTGAGAGGGAAAAATAATCCCCAAATTCCACAAGCTGCCCATCAACAAGCAGGCTGTGTGAGCAAATGTAGTCAATGCAGATGACCATGCTGAGCAGGGCCCAGAGAGCAAACCACAATGTCCTTTCACTAAAGAACTGATAGAGGAGAGCCCTGAGCTCCTTGAGGCTGGATAGCAATGGGAGTGCTTCAGGCTGCTATGTCCAGAACCCAACACACGCGTCTTCATTTGGGAGGCTGAAATTAAGGTGAACACAGACTATTCTATGCCATAAGAGTTAAGAGGCAAAATAGTCACTGAAACTTATTTCCCTATTATGCCAACAAGTGTCTGCTTTAATATCTCTTGAATTTGCTTGGACAAATGTCTCCTAATTCTTACCATGTAACTCATTGCTTCCTACTCATGAGAGATGTTACCCAACTCCAACAGAAGATGTGAGAGCCTAGGCACAAACAGGCTGTCTAATCTGGATAGGAAAGCAAACCTTTCCCCTTTTCCTTCCAGAGTACAGCGCTCTCAGTAGCATGGTCCGAACACCAGCCATTCAGGGACTTCCTCACTCTATTTCATAAGGGAGCCTGGTGTCATGGAGGAGTTAATGTGAGTCACACATTGGTTCTCCGGCTGTAACCCATGCTCCTGTGAGACCCTACTCAAATCACTTTCTGTCTTGGAAGCAGCTTTTCTTCTCTGTAAAAATGAGCCAGTGAACTCGATCTAAATCACCTCTAACCACCTCCCCTAACCAGCTCCCTCAGGCCTCACCAGTCATTGACACAGTACCACAGCTGTTACATTATTCAATTAATCTCAGAGTGTGCGGCTGAAAAAGTCATAATAATATCTTTATCCTAAGACTGGGGTGAAAATGCAATTAGGTAATTAACTCAAGTGCCTGCCTAGAATATAGCAACATCCAATTACTGATGTTTATTTGTTAATGAGAAACAGAATTTAAAAAAATGTTCTTAAAAAAAAGTTGAGTTCTTTGGAATAATAAGAGAAGAAAAAAGAATATTTCAAATGACCAGAAAGCCTAAAGTTGAAAACACAAGATTTTGACTACAAGGAAGACAGGTGCAGTGAGATCTCTGCAAGGGAGGGTACAGGTAGGCAAAAGTCTCTAGACTAGTGGGTCTCAACCTTCCTAACACTGCGACCCTTTAATGCAGTTCCTCATGTTGTGGTGACCCCCAACCATAAGATTATTTTCATTGCTACTTCATAACTGTAATTTTGCTACGCTTCTGAGTCATAAGGTAATTATCTGACACGCAGGGTATCTGATATGTGACCCCTATGAAAGAATCATTTGATCTCAAGGGGTCTCGACACATAGGTTGAGAACCACACTTTTAGGGCATGGCTGGCATTCCCAAAACACATTTCAGAATATGGCCAACGACTCCTAAATAAGTCTCAGAGATACTGTCAATGTGCAACGGTGAATGAGCAACCCATTACAGTACCCAGCTTCTAGACTACACTGAGAAAATGCTTTAGTATTCCTTATTTATTTGATACGTTAGTATTTTAGTACTCACATAATACTATATTAATACTTGTTATATCAAATATAAGAGATTTTACTATGGTTACATACATCTCCATTCCTTGAAAAGTACAAATTCCTCCTTTGTTCTCCATGCTTCCAGCTCCAGCCTGGACAGCCATTGACATAGCTGATTTCTTGGCTATAGAGAACAGGTCTGGGTGAAGTCAAATAGCATAGCTATTCTGAGGGAGAAAAATTGCTTCCCAGCCACAGAGCCATATTCTTCCTCCAAGGTCTCATTCCCCCATCTCTGGCTCCCAAACAAAAAACAACCAAAAGCACATACAGAACTCAATGCTCCGTTTTGGTAAAAATAGAAATAAATTTCACAATGATCATATATAAGTAGCTTTCCTGAGTTTGCAATTTTCTTAGTGTGCTAAAAATGTTATTCCAATAGTCAACATAATTCAGTCTCTGCGCAACTCTTATTTTTGACTCCCCAACACTATGGGTCATCAATTTAATTTCCAATCGTAACAGAAGAAATGAAGGCCACATGATATATGCATGCAACCCAGGAGAAGCTTCTTTGACCTTTATACACTGCATCCTGCACAGTCATGCAGAAATAAAATATATCCTAAATAAACCAAGAAATTGCAGTCTCCTTGACTGTTTGAGGAACTGCATCCTGTACACTTTCTTAATGGAAAAAAAGAAGGGAAGTGACTGTTTCGGTAGCATCCATTGTGCTGTTATCTCAGATCTAGCATATAGGTTTTCTGTTCTACATTTTCATGATCCTCAGATAAGAAAAGCATCATCCAAGTCAACCTCTCCACGTGAATTGATTGCTGCCTCCTCCATCTCCTGGCACAATCAACTAATGGATTTCTGTAATGCTTTGGGATATAGGATATGTACCTTATAGCAGAAAGGATCATATATGTTATTTCACTTAACTTTGTGAAGCAGGCACATGTGTACTCCTTGGACTGAAGAAGAAACTGAGATATAGCTTCTTTGCCTTATGCAAAATGACTTGCTCAAGGTCCACAACCTACACAGGTACATAAACAATTGGAACCTGCTGGTGTCTCCTTTCTGTTGTAACTACACAATGTTATAGTGGAGGAAGGAAACAGATTCCATCCAGTAAAACTTCAACTAAGAAGAACCCTGTCTTCTGGAAGCAAGGCCCTAGTCTCTATTCTTGTTCATTGCTTTCTCTCTCTCCATTATCAAAATTAACACAAATGATTACAAATGTTTTTTAAAATTACATCAGTCCTGTGCTTGAGATGTTATGGTTTCAATGGTCGGTCATTTTATCATCGTGTCTCAACCAGTGACTGAGATATAAAGAACTACCAGCTAAAAATTTTCAAGAGTAGATGCTTCCCTGATGCTGAGAAATGACATGGGGGCCCTGGAGTAATTTCTTGGGACTGTAATTTAGAGTTTCCTGGTAGAGAGGTGAGTGTAATCATCACACAATCTTTCAGACACTGAGGAGATAAGAACCATGTCTGGTTGGTCAAATTTGGTGGAAACATCTCTATAAGCAGTTTCTCTTCTCAGTCAACTTTTTCCCCCCTAAAACTAACAAAACCCATAAACATTCAACATAAGGCTAATTTAATTTCTACTGGTATTACTTCAAAACATGACATGTATTAATAGGCTCCATTAATTAAGTAATCTTAGAAATGAAACATTCATTATGCACATTCAGGTTCTATGGGATAATATCACTAAGAGTGTGAATCTCAGCTTTTCTTCTCTCCCTATGAAGTGATTCGGGTTTATTTACAGTCTTTAGGCCAGTTTTGTAAGCTGTCTCCAGAGAAAAGACTCGTGTTTGGGGGGGAAAATACCTTCTTCTTGCTAATACTATAATTTATCTAAAAATTTTAAAGAAAAGCAAAAGGTTATTGGATTTGGTGCCAATTGGTTATTTAATTGATAGAAATGTACCGACTCTATGCATGCACTGGCAAAATGACACCTGAGTACTTTAGAAGATTTTGTCCAACTTTAATTCTCACTAGTTAATCTAAAGAGGAAACATTCTAGTAACCCCTCTCAATAATGTGTGTGAGCACTGGGCACAAACTGCCGGAGGCACTGGGATGGTGGTGAGTAAGGATAGTAATTCAGAGAACCACACGCAACAGCTCCCCAAGAAACACACCTGCTCATTCACAGGGCTCAGAGGTGAAGATTTGGGGAAAGTGGTTATAACAGTGACACATCTGTAAGAGTATCTTCCTCTGGCCTGTGATACAGCGGAAGAGAAAACACTGAGCACTTAGAAAAAGTGAGTCCGGGGGAAGAAAGGGAGAGGGTGTGGTGAGAGCAGACAAACCTGCAGAGACAGCTTATGCACAGCACAACACTCTATGTCAATGTCACCTGCTGTCATTCCAGGCTGCATTAAAGGGACACACACACACACACACACACACACACACACACACCTGCACACACCTGCCCCTTTTCTCTTGGAGTTCTGCAAGGCAGAAGAACTCGGGTCTAGTAGCTAGGAGAATGAACGTTTAGAGGCCAGATCTGTCAGCACAGCCAGATGTCTGGCAACAGTGGGCACTTCCATTGGGGCCATCCCAGATGTGCATATTCAATATTGATCAGCCAGTAAACACTAATGCTGAGCTAGCACTGACTGTGCCATGTACAACACTCCGAAACCAGATGCACACACATATGGAGATTAATTAACATTACTATCATCAGACTTGTTGGTGACAAGCTATTTGGCTTTAGCTTAGCTGAACAAAAATCATGACAGGTCCGTGCTTCCAGAAGAGGTCAGGGACTTTTTGTGTAAGCAGACTTTCTCTCATAGAAAATTAAGATTAATCAGAAATTAGAAATAGAATTAAAGGTACTTTTATGTCCTTTAGCTAAATATACTTAATTTTAAAATGTAAATGGAATGTATTTCATATATAGATTGTATCCTACATTCATTATATATATTAAATAATTCTTCTTTCAGCTATGAAAAGGAAAACAAAAATATTTATTCTAAGAAATGATAAACACAGAAAATGTACCTTAAATAAATTTTTAAAATTAGTCATCCAGGGGTCCAATACAGAATTGGAATGGGACAGTGGGTTGAAGGAAACAGTAAACAGAGAGATTAAAACACAGCTAACTATACATGAAGTACAAACATGGAAATCCAGATAGAGATAGACCAGCAGTCCTTTACCTGTACGTCACAAGCCCTTTCAGGGGTCAAACAACCCTTTCATGGAGGTTTCCTAAGACTGTAAGACCTGGGGTCTCACAGGTCAGGAGTTCAAAATTGCGCCCTTCCCAGAAACTCCCCCAGACCAAGACTCATTGCAAAACTAAGAGGTTTATTAACCATTGCACAATGGGGTCACGCCTGCCGGTCAGGCACCGGGAGACAAAGGCCCTTAGGTTTTTAAAAGAAAAATTGCGGGAAATTTGAAGTTGCAGTTTTGGCAATTTAGGATTGGATGAGGAAGTTATAAAGTAAGATAATTGGTTAGTCTTAGGTGCTCAAGCTTGGCCAGTCCTGCCAAGTGTGGATGCAGCTGCAATTTAAGGTGGGGGTGGTTAGTTCATCCTTGAAGTTTAGTGGCTGCGGACTTTTGGCTGGAGGTCAAAAGCTATTCAGAAGAAGTCTGGGTTCATTGCTAAGAAATGCTATCTCAAAGACAGGAGTTTTTCTTTTTGCTGAGTGAAGGTCATTGCTTGCTTGCCTTTTTTTCTATCTGTCCTCGTAGATAGGGTCACATTTTTCCATTCTCTGGAAAGGTACTAAGAGGCTTTAGCTTAACCTGAACCTAAAACTCAAAACTATAGGCTTTAGAAGACATACAAGTTACAAAGTTAGTCTAACCCTTTCAAGCCCAAGAAAAAAAACAGATATTTGCTGATTCATGATTCATTATAGTACCAAAATTACAGTTATGAAGCAGTAATAAAAATAATTTTATGGCCGGGGGTCACCACAACAAGAGAAAATGTATTAAAGGGTCATAGCAACTTAAGAAGATAACTGTCAAGATTACTGCATAAATACATGCACAGTGACATAGATACAGCCAGAGTAAGTGTGGAAATGTAGGAAAAGCAATGAATAGTAGTCCTTAGGTTTTTAAATGCAATGCCCCCTGCTGTTCATCTCAGCACCACTTCTTTGCTTGTACAAGAAACCTTAAGTATCCTGGTACCGTCACTATATTGGTAAAGAAATGGTATTGAGAGTTGAGTCATTATTTATTGACACACGAAACAAACAGGCATTAAGCCCTTACAGGTGAGGCTCTGCTCCACACACATGGGTGAAAGAACACTGTAGCATTGGGCAGCGTGTTTTCTAAGATGAGAAACATTTAATCCCTGTGAATTATGGTAAGAAGAAGGTTGCATTATGACTGTCAGCCACACCAAATAGAGTCAGAAAACTGGTTCCCAAAGAAGATGACGAGTGCCTATGATTATAGGTTTAGTGACAGGAAAGGGACTGAACAATACAGGGGTCTATATGCTGACACCATTTCTCATTTTAGAGGGGGGAAAAAGAAAATAGAAAAAAGAAAGAAAGCTATAACAGATTAATTTCAACCATATCATTTATTTACTTATTAAATGGCTTACAGTAACTTTAGCCCAGCCAAATCTAATCTGGGTAACAATTAATGATCCAATTTCATATGATTAGAGCCCCATATTGGTAGAAGTAATGGCGACTTTTTGTGTGAATTTATACTGACATGAATCTACAAACTTAAAAAGTCTTAGAGAAACTGACAAACTAAAAAGGGTGGATGGTTGTCTGTAAATTCTTCAACTGGCAAACACATTTTCTAAGAATCAAAGTGAAATAAAGATATTTTCATAGGAAACAAAACAGAGACTTTGTTACTTACCCAAGAACTCCTTACTTCCATGTTCAAAGATGTTTTGTCTGCATACATGCCTACACCACGTTCACATCTGGTCTCCTCAGAGGCCAGAATAAGACATAGTTCCCTGGAATTAAAGTTGCAGGCAACTGTGAGGGGTTCAGGATTGGATCTGAGTCCTGTGCGAGGGCAGCCAGGGCTCACAAACACGGAGCCACTTCTTTAGCCCTTAACCTGGTTACTCCAGAGACTCATACTCCAACCAAGGACTATTCATGGAGATAACCTAGAACCCTGACAATGCAGCCACTTCTGATGAGAACTGATAGACTAAGATCAGAAAGAAGGAGAGGAAGACCTCCCCTATCAGTGGACTTGGGAAGGGGCATGCATGCAGAAAGGGGGGTGGGAGGGTGGGACCGGGAGGAGGGGAGGGGCATATGTGGGGATACAAAATGAATAAAGTGTAATTAATAAAAGTTTAAAAAAAGAAAAAAAAAAGAATGCCTAAAACAAGTTATTTAAGCCAAAATAAAGCGACTGAACAGTCTCTAAAATATATATAAGACCAAAATATGGTTCAACATGTAGACTACTCTCTTAAAGAATTTTGTAAATCATATTCAGTTGAAAAAATTATTACACAATATATATAAATTATCTCATGATAGCATTAAAATGCCACAGACCATGTGACTTGAATAGCAGGAATTAGAAAGTTCAAGATCACATTTTCAGAGGGTTCTTTTCCTGTCATGAGAAGGGAAGTCTCTGTCTCCAATGCCTGCCTTTACATGGATCCCTTATTGCTAGCTTGCTAGGGGGGAACTGTGGAGAGGGTGTGAACTCTGGTGTTTACATTTATAAGAACATTAACCCTATTGGATTAGAGTCCTACTCTCAATATGGCATTTAATCTTACTTACATCTTATAGTCATTATTCATAAACATAGCCATATTAGGTATTAGGATTTCAAGGTATGAATATGGAAGAGGGGGAACAAGTGTCCACTCCATTCTGAAACTCAAAACAATGGTATTTGGGTAACTGGATAACAAAGATATTAAAGTGAAAATGAGGTTTCTGGTTGTATTGAAAAAGTATAATGTTGATGCTAATAAACTCTAACTAGAGACACAGACAGAGAGGGGGTAGAGTAAGGAGGTAATACTGAAAGAGTTAGACTAACTTTGTAACCTGTATGTCTTCTAAAGCCTATAGTTTTGAGTTTTAGGTCCAGGTTAAGCTAAAGCCTCTTAGTACCTTTCCAGAGAGTGAAGGAATGTGACCCTATCTGTGAGGACAGCTATAAAAAAAAGGGCAAGCAAGCAATGACCTTCACTCAGCAAAAGGAGGACCAGACCCTTGTCCTTGAGATAGCATTTCTTAGCAATGAACCTAGACTTCTTCTGAGTAGCTTTTGACCTCCAGCCAAAAGTCTGTAGCCCCTAATCTTCAAGGATGAGCTAACCACCCCCATCTTAAATTGCAGCTGCATCCACACTTGGCAGGACTGGCCAAGCTTGAGCACCTAAGACTAACCAATTATCTTACTTTATAACTTCCTCATCCAATCCTAAATTGCCAAAACTGCAACTTCAAATTTCCCACAATTTTTCTTTTAAAAACCTAAAGGAAGGCCTTTGTCTCCGGGTGCCACTCTTTGCTGACCGGCAAGGGTGACCCCGTTGTACAATGGTTAATAAACCTCTTGCTTTTGCAACCAGTCTTGGTCTGGGGGAGTTTCTGGGAAGGGCACGATTGAACTCCTGAGCTGTGAGACCCCAGGTCTTACAATACCAAGGGCAAACATTAAATGAACCATATAAAGCAATACACTAAAAATATTATAAATAAATAGAAATGGAGTTCTAATTCATATTCAGCTAACCCACAGGAAAGCAGGAAACAAGAAATAAAACAACAAAATAGAAGAGGTTGGAAGAGTTGATTAAAAAAAAAAGCAGCAAAACAAAAATTATCTGAAAAACACAAAGAAGTCCTCAGGAGGAAGATAATTTTTAAAAAGGTTTAAAAAACACTAATCTAATGCAACCAGTACTTTGACCTCTCCCCCATGTTAACTCCCTGAAGTCAACATAACTGAATTTTTGTTTACAATTAGAACACCAAGTAATGTCTAACCCTCTACCTCGGACATGATGTACTCTGCTGAATCAATTAGTAAAGCTACGTAAATGAACAAAGATGGAATGCTGGATCTTCATATGAGATGCTAAAATGTTCCCCTGCAAAGCAGAAATAGAAGCAGTTATTATGTTGGCTTGATATTTGCAGTAGTTAATTTTATGCGTCAATTTGGCTAGGTTAAAGGGCATCCAGACAGCTGGTAACCCGGTATTTCTGGACATATCGAGGCTGGTGTTTCTAGAAGAGGTCACCATCTGAATCAGCAGACCGAATACAGAAGAACCAAGGTGAGCAGGTGATAGCAAATACTTTGATTCCTGGATGGAACACAGTGGATGAAGGGAATGCACTGTCTCTCCCTCCTCTTTCCCCAACCCAAATATCTTCCAAGACACCTATGGTCCCTCTACTCTTTTCCTAAGAAATCAAAATTCCAGGTCTCCAGGCATTAAGAATCTAGAACTTATACCAATGCCTTATCCCCAACCCCCTCAAACAATCACACCAAGAGCTTTCAAATTTTTTCATCCCTTTTCTGTCTCAAATAAGAATGCACTTTAGCCAACAACTACAGTCAGTGCACATGAGCAGCACAGACATTTTATGTTATCAATGTGTCTTCCAGGGAGGGAATAAAGCATTGTATGAAGGACTTTTTCTGGGGAGACTTGAATGGCCACCCATTCACCCCAGCGAGAGAACTGATAAGCAACTCAAGTATGGATACCATGAAAGTCCAACTTGGTGAACCAATGAGTTTTTTCTGGACCTACTTAAAAGAATATGGGTGAGAGGTTACTTACAGAAACAGAAATGACTCAAAGACAACTGCATTACCAAAGTCCATTCTGAAAGGGTTAGACTAACTTTATAACCTATATGTCTTCTAAAGCCTATAGTTTTGAGTTTTAGGTCCAGGTTAAGCTAAAACCTCTTAGTACCTTTCCAGAGAGTGAAGGAATGTGACCCTATCTGTGAGGACAGATATGAAAAAAAGGGCAAGCAAGCAATGACCTTCACTCAGCAAAAGGAGGACCAGACCCTTGTCCTTGAGATAGCGTTTCTTAGCAACGAACCTAGACTTCTTCTGAGTAGCTTTTGACCTCCAGCCAAAAGTCTGTAGCCCCTAATCTTCAAGGATGAGCTAACCACCCCCATCTTAAATTGCAGCTGCATCCACACTTGGCAGGACTTCCTCATCCAATCCTAAATTGCCAAAACTGCAACTTCAAATTTCCCCGCAATTTTTCTTTTAAAAACCTAAAGGAAGGCCTTTGTCTCCGGGTGCCACTCTTTGCTGACCGGCAGGGGTGACCCCGTTGTACAATGGTTAATAAACCTCTTGCTTTTGCAACCAGTCTTGGTCTGGGGGAGTTTCTGGGAAGGGCACGATTGAACTCCTGAGCTGTGAGACCCCAGTGTTACAGTGTTAGGTGTTCCTAGAAAATACAGCATTTTCTACCTAATTTAATTACTGACTTGGTTTGATATTTGTGATAGTTCATATGTCAAACTGTAATATTTCATGTCCCAAAAGAAAGAGGCTTAAAAACTGAAAGGTGTTAAAGTGTTTTTTTTGTTTTTTGTTTTTTTTTAAGCTGAAGGTTGAAAAGGGAGACATTAAGTTTACTGAAAGAAAAATCAAACATAAAGAATATGATCAAGGAGAACCAGCATTCAGGCCTAAGTCTACCTCTAACTCACTAAAACACTGGACTATTTCTTTGATCCCTCCTAATCACAGAGAAAGAGCATGGAGGGCATTCTGAAAAAAAAAAATTAGTAGATGAAAGCAACTTTCTACATCTTAGAAAAGGTACATACTGAAGCATTTATATTTTTATGGAGAAAACAAAACAAAAACAGATAATTTCCCTATAGCTATCCCAAAACAAAAAAACTCCTTCTCTTATGATCTTGATGAAAGTTAAAATGTACTGGAACGAGTTTTTTGAAAGTGAAAAAATGACCTGAAGATAGAGTCACAGACATTCCCTGAGGAAGGACCTTGGCACTGTGTGTCCCAGAAAGTATTTTTCTAGAAGATGGCCTTGTCTGACAAGACACAGCATGGTTCTCTCAACAGAAAATGAGCAAATGTGACCAGACTAAGCAGAGAGCATTGACTGAATATTTTATTCCATCTAACTTCATTCCCTCTCTGCAGAATATCAATAGCTTTCTTGTGCTAAGGTGGAAATCAATGTCTAAAATCTGATTGAAAAAGCAAGAGTTTAACTTTTTGACCTCTCATGTTTACATTCCAAGGTCAGGCCAGCTGTGTCATACTCAAACAAAAAATAAAAGAAACTGCTAATTTCAGCATGGTTGAAATCTATGTCCTCTGTCATTCTCAAATGTTTATCTTCAGTGCTTCTGTGACATGATGGTTGCCCTGCCTCCATTTGGAAAAGTTTATTTGAGCACTGATTGAATTTTTTAAAACCTAAATTAACCACCTGGAAACTCACACAAGTTTTCCAGGGGACATTTTCAGATCTGAGAATTTTGATCAAACCTAGGACCTGAGATTTAAAATTAATCTCTGACATAGTCAGAAAATAGTGATTCTGCTGCATGTCTACCATCTGAGAGAGCCTGACTAATCCTTAGCTTCCACTGCAGTTCACACCTTGGGTTTAGTTAAATATGAGGCTAGAGAAACATGACAAAATAAAGCAGTCCCAACAATGGCCTGCTGGTGGATAATGACCAAAACCACTAAAATATTGCCAACGTGTTTTCTTTTTCTTTTCTTTCTTTATTTATTTTTGGTTTTGTGTTTTTGTTTCTTTCTTTTTTTTTTTTTTTTACTTACTTTGTATCCCAGCTGTAGACCCCTCTCTCATTCCCTCCCAATCCCACCCTCCCTCCCTCATCTCCTCCCATGCCCTTCTCTGATAGGGGAGGACCTCCTCCCCTTCCATCTGACCCTAGCTCATCAGGTCTCATCAGGACTGGCTACAATGTCCTCCTCTGTGGCCTGACAAGTCTGCTCTTCCCAAAACAAGAAACAGGACAGGAGCCTACCGTAGAGGGCCTCTGAAAGACTCTACCTAACAGTATATCAAAGCAGATGCCGAGACTCATAACCAAACTTTGGGCAGAGTATAGGGAATCATATGAAAGAAGTAGGGGTTAGGAAGACCTGGAGAGGACAGGAGATCCACAAGGAGAGCAACAGAACCCAACTATCTGGGCACAGGAGTCTTTTCTGAGACTGATTATCCAATCAAGAACCATTCATGGATATAACCCAGAAGCACTGCTATGATGTTTTTGGTTTTTTAGAAGGAGAGTTTCTATGTGTGTTCTGGAATTATCTCTGTAGACCTGGCTGGCCTTGAACTCACAGAGATCCTGTTGCTACTGCCTCTGAGTGTTGTAATTAAATGTGTACACCACCATGCCAGCCAAATTATTTTTTAAAGAGAAAAAAATTAATGTCTCCAATGGGAAAAAAATAAAAGACCACGTTCAGAAATTACTTGCTAAAAGAAAAAGGGGAAAATACTAACACTCACTAAGGAACATGTTCAGATGTTTATAAAGTGGCTCTTTATCTTTCACTTCATAGAAAAAAAATATACTCAGAGAAGTCAGTGGTTTTCTTTTTTGTTTAGATAGAGTCTTCTGTCTCTCAGGCTGGCCTCCAACTTACTATGAAGCTGAGGGCAAGCTTGAACTTCTGATTCTCCCATTTCTACCTGATCTGTGATGAAATTATAAGCAAGTTCCATCATGCCCAGTTTTATGCAGTGCTGGGAACTGAATGCAGGCATCCCTGCAGACACGAGTCAAGCATTCTACTGCCTGGGCTACAGCCCGATCCCTGAATTCTCAATTTCCGTATAGCACCTATTCCTTTTCACTTAGAGCTAACAGTAAAATCAACCTTAACAAAAATGAATGAAAACTTATTTTTTGACCAAAGAAAAATATTAAATATATGTAGTGGGGAAAAAAACCAACACTTGTAAGGATCTAATCATCAGATTAATAACAAGTATTAGTTTATCTCTATTATCTAAGAAAATGAAAATGACCACAGTGTTAAAATAACCAAGTAAAGAAAAATCTTTCTAGTCTGAAGAAAATATGGAATGTAGATTAATGTTTCTATAAAATTTTTATTTATCCTTATTGTATTGGAAGACAAGGAAATCAGGGGTCTGGATCATACTGTGTTTCACATGAGAGATGGCACGGGATGATTGGCAATTTGAGCTGTTTCCTGGCAAATTTCAGGGTCAGGATTTGCTAGAAACAACAGGCGACTTTGGGGCTATAAGGTCATTTTGAGAGACAGAAGCTTTTCTTGAAAACTCAGGTGACTGTCACTGAAAACATCAGCCTGGTGGATACCTGCATAACCATTCAAAGAATCTATTATCACTGAGGCCTCCCATATGAGACAATGACTGGTAGATTGAACTTCCTAATTGTTGGCTCCCCCATTACCTCCAGTCCCACACATACCTCTAGAATCATCCATCATTTTAATCAATACATGAAGTCTAATTTCCATCTCTTTCCATCTTGGCATGTGACTTGCCTGTAACCAAAACAAAAGAACAAACAAAAAAACAAAACAAAATCAGTGTTCCAGGGATGATGCTGAAAGACAAGCTAAGTTCTATTGCACTGGACATAAAACACTGTCACAGATTCCTGACTCTGTGAAAGAAGTTCAATTGAACTGAGTCAATTCCTTTCAAGAGGCCCAAGTCAGGTCACACGGACACGCAGCAGGTCACGCAGGCACTCAAGGGAAAATTCTTAAATGACCTGAATTGAGTGAATTACCTGCTCAGCAGGGCACTGTCCAGTCCTTTATTGTTGTTTTTGTTGTTTTAAACTCTAGTCACTATCATATTGGAACTGCAGAGTCGCAATGGTCCAGCCAAAGTCCCTAGAAGTCCTGGGCCAGCGACACTAGAGATATAACAAAATGATTGTTTTGGCCTCCAGCTCTTGAGTTTGGGTTGGTCCATTTTGCCTAGCAATCACTGATAAAAATTATGAATTTTTTCCAACCCACAGCTATGCCTGCTCTCCTAGATACCCGTTGGCACCAGGAACCCAGGTAACCCCCTCCTCCCAAATCCTCTGCCAGCCAACTCACCTGAAAACACACCTAACAGCAGGAAACTGCACCCCATCCCCGGGACTCCATTTCCTACCCTGAATTCTAAGAGGAGAGCCTACAGTCACCAGGAACAACCAGGTAAGACCATTCCCCAAGCCCTAGCCTGCCATATTCTCCTAAACACATCCATCAACCTTAAACTGAAAAAAATAAAAAATAAAAAAAAAAAACACAACCCTGGGAACTCCATTTTCCAGCCCATAACCTGTCCTGCTTTCCTGGAGGCCCACCAGCACAGGCCACACTGGTACTATGGACCACAGGCCATGCTGGTACTAGAAACCACAGATGCAAGGCAAAACCCAAGAGGCCATGGAAGCCACAAAAACTCAGGGGAGACACCCTACTAGATCTGAAGACTAGCTAATCACCAGGCTACTCAGGCAGAAGACAAAGAGGAAACAGAAATCAACGGGAAATCATCTAAAAACACCCATTCAACAAATATAAACTCAGAAACTGGCATGTAAACCTATAACAACTGCAAAACCCAGATGGCTAAAGGCCAGCATCAAAACAGAATCAACAACGGCCAAGGTAGTATGGTACCACCAAAGCCCAATTATCCTACTACAACAAGCTCCGCATGTCCTAGCACAGCTGAAACACAAGAAAATGACCTTAAACACAATCTTATGAAGATAGAGAGGCCCTCAAAGAGGAAATGAATAAATCACTTAAAGAAATACAGGGAGGGAAAAACAAAGAAATGACATGCATGGTATGTACTAACTTAGAAGTAGATATTAGCCATAAAGTACATGATAACTGTGCTACGATCCACAGACCAAAAGAAGCTAAGTAACAAGAAAGGGCCAAGGGTCGATGCTTGAATCTCAGTGAGAAGAGGAAAGAGAGCAGACGTCAAGAATAGATGGAAGGAGGGAACTGGGAGAGTTTAGGTTTGGGGAGAGGAACAGGAGGGATGAAGGTTGTGGGAGGACACAGAGAGAGAGAGCAAAAGAGAGAGAGAGAGTATGGGGAGAGGGAACTGGAATGGGTGGGGAGGGTATTATCTCTGGGAGGAGCTGGAAACCTAGGACAATGGAAACTCCAAGGAATCTATGAGGATGGCCTTACCCAAGACGTCTAGCAATGAGGGTTATGGAACCTGAAAAGCCCATCTCCTATAACTAGAGAAGACCCCCTGTGGAGAGCCTGGGACACCAACCCAGCCACAAAACCTTAAATCCACCCACAATTTTTTCTGATCAACAAGATTTTTGGGGGTAAAGATGGAGCAGATATTGGGGTAATGACCAACCAACCAATGACTGGCCCACCTGGAGACCCATGCCATGAAAGAGAGAGCCCACTTCTAACAAACACTGTTAATGATATTCTGTATACTTCCAGACACGTGCCTAGCATAACTGTCATCTGAAAGGCTTATCCAGCAACTAATGGAAACACATGCAGAGACCCACAGCCAAATATTAGGCAGAGCTTGGGGAATTCTATGAAAGAGGGCGATGAAAGATTGAAGGAGCCAGGGAAGTCAAGGACACTGCAAGAAAACATTCAGAAGCAACTAACCCGGGCCCATAGAGGCCCACAGAGACTGAACCACTAAACAGAGAGCATACACTGAATAGAAGTAGACCCTCTGCACATATGTAATAGTTGTGTAGCTCGGTCATCATGTGGGATCCCTAACAGTGGGAGCAGGGCCTGTATCTTGCCCGTAAGTGTGCAGCCTTGCCTAGACACAATAGGAGAAGATGTTCTTGGTCCTATTGCAACTTGATATACCAAGGAGGTTGATATTCAGGGAGGCTTCCATTTTTCTGAGCCTTTTCTGAGGAGGAAGGGAAAATGGGAAGATGGCAGGGAGGTGAGGTAAGAGGGAGAGGCTGATAGGAAAGGAGGGACGGGAAGCTGTGATCTGGATATAAAGTAATAAATTAATGAATTAAAAGTATACCAAAGTTTGAACATAAGAAAAGAATGAGTAAAAGGTAAGGGATACATCCACAAGTACTGCCCAGCATTGATTGTATGTGACTCCACATTCCACTGCTTGTGGATCTTCACAGCATGGCTTCGGTGTCAGGATGCAAGTCTTAGAACCAAAAAAACTCACATTCTGAAGAAAACTTTATCAAATTGAGGCTGCAGAAGTTCTTGAAAGAGCTCCTGGAAAAACAGCCATGGTCTATGCTCTCAGTATAGGTATTTGCTTTGTGAACTCCAGCTGCCTTTGGATGAAGAAGAAAAAAATTAAGACTAAAAATGAATACATTTGAAGCTACTCATACATTCTCTATATGCAGTACTCAAAAGTTAAGAAACCAAAGACAAAAGAAAAAAAAAATCTCAATTCCAGAAACCCAGCAGGGCCTGTAGATTTCTAGCGTGAAATGCATGCATGATGTTGTGAGTACTTCAATATTTCATCCAGGTCAATGTAAAAGTAAAGGAGAGAGTATTCCTTAGTCCTAAGAAGGCCACATCCCAAATGTGACAAGTTGGAGAAGGCTCTAAGCTTGCTTTGTTCATTAGTAGAATAACAATCAAGGAATTGTGGTAAGAAAAATGTGACCTATATAGTCCATGTATTATCCAAATAGCTATGTCCTTTTGCTATTGAGACTACAGACAGTTTTACTGCTTCATGTTATATATAGTTGAAGAAACCACAAAGCAGAGACATGACTGGACAATCCAGCATCTAACAGGGTCATAAAACCCAGCTTACACCGTTCCAATATGGATATTCTAATGCTCTAACCAAACTGCCCATAACTTTGAAAGAGAATTAAGTTATTTCTCCCATCTTGATCTCCTGTGCATAATGTTTATTTACTTAAGTATGGGAAGGAAAACTTTGAAAACTTTACTCAAAAGTAAGTCATTAATTGGATTTGTGAATGGATATTTAAAATTCAACACAATTCTACATTAATTCTGTAGTGTTCATACATTCATTGACATCACTGAATGTGTTTTATTTTGAGCACTCCTAGCAGCTGGGGCTTTAAGAGGCACCACCAATCTTCTATATGGTAAGTTCTGTCAGACATAGAATTGCAGAGACAAGACCAGGATACCTCAAACCCAGTATGGAATCTGCTCCCAGGAGAGGGTTCACAGTCTGCTCTGATACCAGCTTCTTGCTGGAAAGCCCCAGACCAGTAGTAATGATCCTGCCAGGTACAGACCAGAACATCACTTTAATCATATTCTCACTGGGAATTTGGCATCTTCAGGATCCCACAGTCTCACATAACACCTCCAGAGGCACCTCGAACTCACGTGGCGGTCAATGGACAACTCAAAATTTACAGGCTGTGCTTTTCATCTTTTGATCGCCACACTTGGGAGCTGCTTTGGCATAGCTAAGTAGATCTACTTGATATAGTGAAGCAATGAAAATATTCTTAAAAATAAATACAAAAAGGAAAGCTACTGGGATTCAACATTTCAAGATAATCTAATTCAAATTCAGTTAGAAATTGAAATATACATAAAATAGCCCTCAGAACTCACAAAAGTTTTTCCAAATAAAGTTAAGAACGTTTTGTTCACTTCCCCAGGACTACCCAGCTCCATTTTCCTACCTCCTTCCTAACAAACTCTTATGTTTTAGAAGGCTAGCTTTTCCAGTACAGAACAGTTTGCGCATGAATGTATGAATATATAAATACCTTGCATATACAAATGGCTGGCTTAATGATGCCTTTTTACACTTGCTGATCTTAAAAACAAACATAAATCCAGCAAATGCTTGCAGACCTCTCCATTAGGTAAATTTGCCTGAATGGTGTTCATTACACTGTGCATTCCCTTGTCTCCACTACTCATTCACATCCTTCTTGAGGCCTGATTAGCTTTATCCGTGTTAGAACCCTAATACTAGACTACCAAAAAGAAACCGAGACAGTAGGTAAGCCTTTCCTCAAAAAATAAATAAATAAATAAATAAATAAATAAATAAAAGGTAGGAAGTCTTACAAATGCACAAAAATGAAGTAGTTGATCATATCCTTGCCTGAAAGAGAGCTCACCTTGCTGAAGAGCTGAGTATTTAATTTTAGAGGATCAAAATAAAGGATTTGCCTGTGTGACTTAGTTGGACATTAAAAGATAGAACAGAAAAGGTTCTGCAGGCAGCAAGACAGTGATGAGAATTTCAATTGTCAGTGTGAGAAGGTAAACAGGACACATTTCTATTGAAAGTCCTAGGAAGAGAGGACCCTTTCTTTCCTTCACCCAGAGGCTTCACACCCCCCACTGCTTGCAGATCTGCACTGCATGGCTCAAGTGTCCAGGATGCAAGTCTTAGAAAAGAGTGATTTCTGAAGAAAGCTTGGTCACATCGAGGCTACTAAGATTTGTGGAAGTGCTCCTGGAAAACCAGTCAGGGTATATGCCCTCGCCTTGGGGATTTGCTTTGTGAACTCCAGCTACAGATGAAAAAAACAAGACTGAAAAGAAATCCATTTTGAAGTTACTTACACATTCTCTGTATTCAGTTGACAAAAGCTACCAAACCAGAGGCAAAAGACAAAAACACAATCCCAGAAACTCAGCCAGGTTTATGAGGGGATCTATCAGGAAATACATGTGTTATACCATACATATGCAACATCTCAGGGCAATGTAAGAGTAAAGGGAGAGACTGTCTCCAAAGTCCACTCAGTCTTTTGGTTGGTTCATGTGTTTGCTTGTCTGTTGGGACAGAGTCTCTTGCAGCACTGAGCTTGCTATATAGCCATGGCTCACCTTGAACTCACAGAGATCACTCACTCTCAGAGCGCTGGGATTAAAAGAATGTATAACCACATCTGTCATTCAATCTGCCTAGCCCTAACCAGAATTTCTACATTCCAAATTTGTGTTCAAATTAAAAAGATGTGCACATTTGTGTAATAGATAAATAGAGAGAGAGAGAGAGAGAGAGAGAGAGAGAGAGAGAGAGATATTAAAAACTCATGTTCAAAGATGTCACTGGAAGGCCAGGAATGAATGAAAGGGTTAGACTAACTTTGTAACCTATATGTCTTCTAAAGCCTATAGTTTTGAGTTTTAGGTCCAGGTTAAGCTAAAGCCTCTTAGTACCTTTCCAGAGAGTGAAGGAATGTGACGCTATCTGTGAGGACAGATATAAAAAAAGGGCAAGCAAGCAATGACCTTCACTCAGCAAAAGGAGGACCAGACCCTTGTCCTTGAGATAGCATTTCTTAGCAATGAACCTAGACTTCTTCTGAGTAGCTTTTGACCTCCAGCCAAAAGTCTGTAGCCCCTAATCTTCAAGGATGAGCTAACCACCCCCACCTTCAATTGCAGCTGCATCCACACTTGGCAGGACTGGCCAAGCTTGAGCACCTAAGACTAACCAATTATCTTACTTTATAACTTCCTCATCCAATCCTAAATTGCCAAAACTGCAACTTCAAATTTCCCACAATTTTTCTTTTAAAAACCTAAAGGCCTTTGTCTCCCGGTGCCACTCTTTGCTGACCGGCAGGGGTGACCCCGTTGTACAATGGTTAATAAACCTCTTGCTTTTGCAACCAGTCTTGGTCTGGGTGAGTTTCTGGGAAGGGCGCAATCTTGAACTCCTGAGCTGTGAGACCCCAGGTCTTACACTTTCAATACTTTTAATCCTAGCACTCTTAGAAGTAAACTGATCTCAGTGTGTTCAAGGTCAGCCAAGACTACATAGAGAGATTGTATCTCAAAACATAAAACAAGGGAGTAAGAGAAGAGAAAAGTCAACTACAACTCAAATCCAGATCACCAAGAGTGAATCTTCAAACATCTCAGACAGATGGCACATATTTTGAGTTCTTTGAACAGCCAAAAAAAAAAAAAAAAAAAAAAAAAAAAGCAATTTCTGTCTTTGTTCTGTCTTTGTTTTTCTCCTTTTACTAATTGCCATTCCTTTATTATCACATCTAATCCCAAGGAAGAAAAAAGTAACATTCTATGTCATTAACCAATTTTAGATTTCCAGTGAAATGAGTTGTAAATTAAAGCCCAATCTGGTATTTTATATTTTTGTTTCTTTGTAACAAAGCTATAAATTCTCTTTGAAAAAGTAACGCAGTGTGTGGGGCCTGTTATCCCAGCTACCTGTGGGGCTCCGGCAGGAGACTTCTGAATGCAAGGTCTGCCAAGTTTGGCCCATTTTCTAGAATTTGACGTGGATGGCTATCTCTCTTTTCCACTTATCTCTTGTTGATAAGATTTTATGTGACCCAATAATAAAATCACAAGTGACCAAAAAAGTAGATAAATCTATCTTCTGATAACAGTTTTGACCTTATTTTTTTCAATGTTCGCTACTAAATCCAGGAAGAAAATATCCTAAGTGTCTTACAATTTAGCCACATTTTAAGTTTCCCAAAAAGTTATGAATTGCTGCTGACAATGCATAGATTTAATCTTTCACCATATAATCATATGAGTTTGTTATGCTTTTCTCTTAGAAACTGTTTAACACCATGGCAGTTTCATGGGGACATGAAAAAGGAAACGGGGAAGTTAGCCCCTCCAGTATGTAGGTACTGGCACCTTTTGTGTACTAAAAGATTATTAATTGATTTTCAAGATGGAGCTAAAGGTACTCATGATTATATACAATGAATCTAGGTCCCTAACATGTTTTTGGTAATGAAAGACTTGAGATTAAGCACTAGTCAGCCTTAATGAAACAGCTATGTAGTATGCCTAGACGTTTATACATATATTTTCATCTTTAAATGATTTTGTTAGTTAGGCTCTCTCTCTCTCTCTCTCTCTCTCTCTCTCTCTCTCTCTCTCTCTTTCTCTCTCTCTCTCTCTCTCTCTTCTCTCTTCTCTCTCCTCCCTCTCACTTTCTCTCCCTCATCAATGGTAGGTTACTTTCCTCTCACATACTTCTGAGGCTACAATACAAGCTACTGAATAGAAACTGAAGCTTCCACAAAGACAGTTTCAGAGTTGTGGGGAAATAACTGTCACACGTTGTTCATGTGGGTATAGGTGCGATGTGTGCGAGAGTGTGCACATGTGTGTGCTGGGATGCAGGTGTGGAGTTCAGAGAAGGTTTCTTCTCACACTCCACAGGGTGTTTCTTTGGACTTCCAGTCAGCCTCCTGTGTCCACCTCTTTCATACTATCTCAAGCTGTGGTGTCATCACAGTGACAGACACACATGGTCACGCCACTGCCTTATTTATCTTACTTTATTTGTGTGGACATGTGTGTACTTGTGCAAATGGATGTCATGTATGTTCAGGACTCTGAGGAGTTCCGGATAGGGCATTCACTCTCCTGGAGTTACATGCGGTTGTGAAGCCTCAGATCTGGGCTCTAGGAAGCAAATTCTGGGCGTCTAAAAGAGAAACAAGTGTTCTTAACCGCTAAGCTATTTCTTCAGTTCCCACGCCTCTTTAAACTGGTGCTAGTTATTCAAGCACGAGGTCCTCATGCTTGCTTGCTTCACAGCCCTATGCCAGGTATTTTTAACTGCATTTGAAGGGATTGACACAGATAGCTTCTACATTGACAATGTTTAGATGGCTGATACAGGGTACGAGGGGACACGTATTTTTAGGGTTCTTTGTCGGAAAAAGGTAAAAACCCACATGAATTTATGAGAGCAGACTGCAGACAAAAGATCTAGGTAAACAAAAATTAATTACACAGAACTAAATGAACTGATAAACACAAGCTAATTGTGGTCATTCATCCTGGGGAGTCCCTGTCTTTGTTTTTAATGCTCTGCTGTGTTATGGAAATACAAGGAAGCCTTTTATTTCAATTAGAGCCTTTTAGATCAATCTTTTTAATTGATCTCCAGCTCTCCTCTTAGTAGACAACAGTAATAAAAACTTTAAAAAATGATATTCTATTTTACCTGTTTACCAAAACGTCCCAGTTTTATTGGATCTCTTTAGTTTCTGATAAAATGGTTGTTTCCAAAGAGTCAATAATGATATCATTATTCAGTAGAGGATATTCTTGATGGCCATCTTTGAAAATAAATCTAATTCGTTAGTTGTGATAAACTCACTGTTATGGAATTAAAGTATACTTCTTGAATGGACTGACAATGCAAGACATCCCTCCGGAGATCTGTTCCGGTGCCTGATCTATGGCTGAAAGAATTCCAGCTTTGCTGATAAAAAGGGTCTACTTCTTCGTAGGCAAAGTACTTTAGAAATTTGGGAGGTATCAGGTCTTGGTGGCTCTGACCTGAAATCCTAACATTTGTCAGGCTGAGGTGAAGATACTATCAGAAGTTTAAAGTCAGCCTGGGTCACACAGTTGAGTTTAATCCAGTCTGGACTACAGAGTTAGACTCTATTTCTAAATACCAAACAGGAAAAAGTAAAACCTGGGAGACACTGAAGAAAGAGGAATTTACTTCCATTTATAGATTAGTCAGGTAAATAGTGTGAGAATAAAGTTTTTGGGTTTTCTTAACCTTGATGAAGAAGTGCAAAACAACAAAGGCTTTAAAAAAAAACTGACTAAAACCCATCACAAAGCCTCTGGAGTAGTGGCACAATGGGTCACCACCCTAGATTTACTGTATTAAGTGGTCTATCATGTTGTTGGTGAATCAGTTAGGCTGACATATGAGGGAGCAATCCTTACTGTGGTAAAGTTTCAACTTTACAAAGAAGTGTTGACCAGCAGAGTTAAGAAAGATTACCCCAAACTTGAAAAAAAAATGTTGACACCTGTCTTTTCAAAATTGTGGCACATCAAAAGACCATTTGGTACTAAATGGCTATTAACTTCTAAGTTCTCCTTGGACAATGGTTTTCAACCTTCCTAATGCTGTGACCCTTGAATACAGTTCCCCACGTTGCAGTGACCCCCTACCCATAAAATTATTTTGTTGCTATTTCATAACTGTATTGTTGTTCTTGGTATGAATTATAATACACATATCCAGTATACAAGCCCAAAAGGGTCATGACTCACAGGTTGAGAACCACTGCTCTAGCAGGCATAAACACAGGAAGTTATAGATTTAAACTTTGAAATCTTGTCCTGTAGAGATCAAATGTTTCTGATCCCAGAAAAGATAAAAACAGACACAGAGTCTCACTGCTCTGTGAGCACGAGTCACGTTTCTAGCTTGGCAACCATCATCTTCAGGTTTTCTTTCACCCTCCCTATGTATCCATATTCATCTGTATATATTTTTAAATTCTCTTATAAGCCAGATTTATCTGGCCGTATCCTCTGCTAGCTAAGTGACATGTTTTTATTCTGAAATATTATGAAAGTTTATTTCTAACTCTGAAATTATATTTTGACACTCATCTCCATCTAGCATTGCTATTATGCATAGCTAAAAAAAAACAAGTGATTTTTCTCTTAATTTTTTCTGATCTTATAAACTCTAGGTTGACAATGAGTCTTTGTTTTTGTTTAATCTGTGAGAGAGAGGATCTGTGCCTGTGCTTTCTGGTTTAAGAGGTGACATTTTTCTCTTGGCCCTCTTGGCTCACACGCTTGCTGGTTAGCCACATAATCATTTTAAGCTGTTTCTGATCAAGGCACAAAGCTCCCTTTAGTGACTGATCATAATCCAGCCCTGAGAGACAGCCCATGGAATACTATCTGGCCTAAACACAGAATAAAGTACTATGTCCTGTACTACAGCATGAGCGTACCTTAAACGTGTGTGCTAAGTGAAAGAAGCCTGTTATGAAAGCTCACACATGATACATTTAATTTACATAAGATGTCCAGAGGAGGTAATTCCATAGACAGTTGGTGGACTGGAAGAAAGCAGATGAGGAATGGCTGCTCATGAGCACAGAGATGAGCTTCAGGTGGTGAAGCATGCAGGTAGATCATGACTCCAAAATGTGCTAAGCCCACCTGACCATACACCTGAAAGGGGTGAATTTGATGGGGTATAAATTATAGGCCAGAAGCCATTTTACTTTAATTGACATGCAATCAATAAATAGATTGTGGTGGTTTGAATAAGATGCCCCACGTACTTTTGGGCATTGAAATGCCTGTTTGTGGAGGCTGAGAAGGTGCAGCCTTGTCAGAGAAAGCATATTACTGAGGGCTGACTCTGAGAGTTAAAGAAATTTTTTATTTCTCTCTCTGCTGCTTGCTTACAGTTAAAGATGTGAACTCTCAGCTTGCAATTTCCAGACACTGTGCCTGTTGCAATCCTCCACTAACCCTGTGAAAGTATAAGCGCAAATCAATGCTTTCTTCTGTTAGGTTGCCTTAATCATGGTGTTTTGTCACGGAAGTAGGAAAGTAACTAACACAGACATTTTTTTCTATTTTTATTTCCCTATCCAATCATTAAGTACAGTGATAACAGAGTTAAATGATGTCTGGTCAGGAATGTTTATAGGCTGTGAAGGAAGAATCACCACTCTCCATTGATTACGAGGGTAAGTTCACAGGGTTTCACCTTCATTTTTAATGGATGCTGGTATATTGTGAAGTGTGTGTGTGTGTGTGTGTGTGTGTGTGTGTGTATTGTGTATGTATATTGTGATGTGTTTATGTGTGTATGTGTATTTAATGAACTGTTGTTCTGTATCCAAAGTTCTATGATCCTAATATGGAAGAATAGGCGGCAGAATATTCAGTAGAAATGGCTTTTATTTTTCCTGCTCTAAAGTGACATTATTTACATTCCTTTATACTTCTATTACTTCAAAATGGTTTATTTAATTATACTTTAGAGATTTTCAAAACTGCATTATTATTTTTAAATGTTGTTTTACCAGTAAAATATTTCAGTTAAAGTAACTAAACAGAAAAACTGCCAGGAAAAGCAATAATTAGGAAGGAAATTTAAAAATCATAAAGCAAAAGCAAAGTCATTCAATCAGCAACAAAACAACAAACCTGTTAGTATGTTTAATAATTTGAGATATTTAAAGCCTATTCTGAAAACCAAACATATCACATAGTATTAAAATAGCCATTGTTCATAAGAGACATACTATTCATAAAGAAAAGCTAAAACACAAGTGCAGCATGTACAGAAGATATAAAAGAGACATTACGAGTAACACTAAAGTGTCAACAGAATTTAAGATATTAAACAATAGTACAGAACAAATATATTACTTCTTATGAATGGTTTCAGCCACAACAGAAGTCTCATTCATAAAATCCTATGTGAGAAAAAGCAGAGATTTGAAATATGCGAAATTTGTCAAAAAGTTAAGAATAACAAACTAATAATACACATACTGAGGAAGAATTTTATGGACAGTACTCAAAGTCCATCATGTATCATTGATAATTTGAAGGACAAAGTAAGAGTTGATCGATAGGGCCCTGTTGATTTGCAAATGCTGTGCTCTGCAAAATATATGCTTCTCTTTCAAGTATCCATGATATATTTATAAAAATTGATTGAAGAATAACTGGAAAACAAAAGGATCTCTGTAAACTCTGAGAGACACTAAAGAGTACATCTACCTGGGACCTCAAAAAATTAAAGTGCTGAGAACTATAAACATATCCTTATGAAGTATTATTATCCAATGAAAATAGTAAGTATATAATTGCTTAGATCAGGCTGTGCCCTGATTTTAGTTACGTGATGTTTTGTAAAACAGTGGTGTCCCAAACTTCTCTGCTATAGAGACTTCATTCTACAAGTAGCTTTTGACTCCATTTCAAAGGCAGAGGGTAACTGCCTCAGTTGATTCACAAGAATATCATCTGTTCATTGCCACCTCTGTGGCACAGACTGTGAGCAAAAACAGTGGTACCCCACAAATTTATTAGGGTGAATTAAGAATATGGGGCCACACAACAATATTAAATCTTTACCTGAAAATCAAAGCCCCAAAACTTATAAGAAACAACGGAACAAAGAAATGATGCAATACCTGCCTTTCTTTGGATGCCTGTGGAAAGGTAGACAGCTACCACTCTGATGGCAACGGACACCCACTGACCTGTGATCTGATAGCCAGCACGTTCATAGAGAATTTACAGGCAGAGAATTCTTTCAGGGGCTGCCTCATCCTCATTGTTGGCATGGTCTATCCTGCTGCCCATCCTCCTGTTCACCAATCTGTACCTATCAGCGATCTATCCACCAGTTCCAACTCTGGACCCTGACCTGTCCGTTTACCACCTAGCTAGACTCAGCTCTGTATCCTTCCTCCCAAACTGCCTCCACAACATGGGCAGGTCCTTTTGTTGCTGGGTTAGGTTTGTTTTCATATCAGTTCAGACACCATTTACATTTTTTCATCAGTCTACAACTGAAACCTCTTAAAACTCAACATAGCGTGTTCACCTATGTTTCCGGCATGACTCAACCATGCCAGAAATATTATAATAGTAAGTCTTATAGAAATCAAACCAGAATGTTGATTCTCTAAATTGCTGGGCTACAGTGACAGCTATACCCTGAGCTAAACTTATTAGAAGGAACAGGAGGCAGAAAGGAGGAGGGGAGGGGAGAAAATAAAGGAGTGAAGAAGAGAAAAGAGAATGTTAAATATGTTAAGTTAAATACGAAAATATGTAAATGACATCCTGAGCAAAACATAAATTAAAAATAAATAATTTAAAATTAATAATTTAGAACATCAATTTAAATTAATAATTTAAAATAAGCCCCAAGAACTTTCTTTTCCTTAAGTAAAAAAACAAGTTGAAATATAGCTTGTACTAATGTAATTCAAGAAAAAAATTTTGAGTTAAATAAAACTTGGTAAAATGTCACAGAACAAAATGTGGCATCTCAACCAGGAGACTACTGTGTCCAACCCAATTGCAGACTGCTTAAGGGAGTGCCATCCCTAACGCATCTTTTTACTCTGCACGTGGGACTGAAATGTCTTTCATGCAAAGCCCATTCTGTAGAAGTCTCCCCTTTTTTTAGAACAGCAAAGAAGAAATTTTTACCAAATATGTTTTTAGCAACAAAGATGATTCCTGGCTTTTACTAATACATTTTGCAATAGAGAAGCATTTTGATTGCTGTGGTTATCAGTACTATAGAAGGAAGGAAGGTCCTTGACCAACCACACTATTTGGCTAGGTGAGAATCTGCCTTGCTTGTTTTTAAGAACACAGATTATGATGAATAATGGATCAAGGCTTTTCTTTCTTTTCTTCTTTATCTCTCCCTTTCTCTTTCCTTCCTTCTTTCTTTCTTTTTGCATAACGCACGTTTGATATTTAACAAAAAATATCTTTTCAGAAAATAAACTTAATCAAAAGTGAAATACTCACCAGGCACAGAATGGAAGCATTTAAAGATAGAGACTGCAAGCTGGCTCTGAAAACAAGGTCTAATAGAAAGTCAAAGGGTGGGATCTGCTGCTCCTATTTTCATTCATTTGTGTCTGGGCAAACTAAAACTCAGTCTAATGTTTACAAAGAAAACAGCAAGACTATAACACATCAGCCTGAGCTGTTGGAAGACAACCAGAAAAAAAGGATAGGTCCCTAAGCCTGGCTAGTAGCCTTTAACAGCTGGTCCATCGTGTCACAAGCCCTCTCAGAACACCAATGCCAAATACCACCTAGGAATACCACCCTAAGCAAAAGATCAGACTCAACTTAAACAGCCCTCCCAAACCTAGCAAATGAATTCTAGTTAAAAAAAAAAAAGACAGCAGAAATTCATTGGATTTGATGTCTATTCAGAACCATGTCTTAAATCTCTTAATGAATAAATAGCAACGTTGTAATTAACAGCATGAAATGAAACATGCAAAATATCTTACATTTGATTAAATAAATTTTGCTCTAACAAATCTCAACAGGACTAAGTACGTGCTGCAGCAGTCACCTCTATCAACTGTCATCATTTAAGCAGCTCAACATTCTTTCTAAAGTTTGTTCTCTTTGTTTGGTTTGATGTTGTTTTTTAATTAAAAATTTTTTACCTTATTAATATTCTTTGACACTTTCATATATATATGTGTGTATGTATATATATATATATATATATATATATACTTTAAGAATTTTGATCATATTCATACACATTACTCTCTCTTATCCTTCCCTCATTTCCACTCAACACTTTCTTCTTAAGTCCTGCTCTGTTATTCTGTTGCTGAGCTAAAACATTCTGACAAAAGGGTTTATTTCATCTTATACTTCTAGGTCATGTCCATCATTGATGGAAATCAGGGAAGAAACCCAAAGGAAGAACTGCTTATTGTTCCTTGCAGAATTACCCCTGAGCAGGGAACTCATTCATGTCCAAGGAAGCTTCGTTCTCAGGATTATACCTCGCTAGTACTTCCCCCAGTTCTTCTTGTTCATGGAATGGTGGTGTCCAACTTACTTCTCATATATTGATGTACAGTAAAGGCGCCCCATTACAGACATGTCCAATGGCCAATACAATCTGGAAATCTCTCCAGTTGTGACTTCCTTCTCAGGTCAGTCTACAATGTGTCCAATTGATGGTTAAAGATAACTAGAAGAACTAGTTATTATTATTATTATTATTATTTTACTTAAGAACCATTGAATTTTCATTAGAATTGCCTGCCTGAATATCAGTGGAGTAGGAATTTACCTACTGGAGCATCTGCAACTTACCAAAGTTTACTGAAGAAAAATGAGTTCTCCTTCCCAGGAGCAATTAAGTACTAATATCTCCCAGGGAAGGGGTAGCGCCTCCTGAAGCATTCCCCTGTCATGATGGAATGCTGACAGACCAATTTTATATAAATCCTGTGCAGACACTCACAACTCCTCTGGCACATTGGTGCAGTGGACACGGCCTATCCATAAGAAGCATTTCCCAGAATTTCTTCCCATCTACTGGAATCTCAAGTTTTTCTGCTCCCTCTTCTACCATGTTTTCTGAGCCTTCAAGCAAGTGATACAGATGTCTCATTTAGAGATGAATGCTTAATAAAGACTTATTCTTAGCATTTTGATCATTTGTGGCCCTATGTATTAACTTGCTCACTGCAAGAAGCAGCTTCTCAGGCCAAGGCTGAGCACAGTATCACTCTATGGGTATAAAGGCAAATATTTAGAAGGCAAGTTGACAGCATGTCCATTTAGCAACTATTGTGCTTCCTTATCAACTACAGTTACTATACTATGCAAAAGAATGTCTAATTTTTCAAACTGCAACGTCACTCTGACCTAGGACCTGTTGAAATATCTTTCCTCAACCCTCCCTTTCTCCATCACCAGTTATCAGTTTCTGGTAAACACTGTTCTACTCAAAACCTGTGTGATCATTCAGTGTTTATCTGGGCCCAGCTTGTTTAACACAACATATTGGCTAGTAGGTCAAGGTACACTGCAGATGGTGAGCAAACAGACCTTAGTCCACACCCAGACTCATGCTCTTCTGTCTTCAAACTGTTTTCAATGTTTTATGCTTTTTTTTAATTTACCCATATTTCAAAGACCATTTCAGGGCTTGCCTGTTACCAAGCCTTTCACAGACTGTCCCAATTGCTTTCTTTCTTCCAAAGTGCATTAGAAATTACAATAATGTAACATGCTATACATCCTTAAAAAGGTGATACGAATCTGGAAACAACCTAGATGTCCCTCAGTGGAGGAATGGATACAGAAATTGTGGTACATTTACACAATGGAACACTTCTCAGCTGTTAAAAACAAGAAAATCATGAAATATCCAGGCAAATGGTGGGAACTAGAAAAGATCATTTTGAGTGAAGTAACCCAGAAGCAGAAAGACACACGTGGTATATACTCACTCATAAGTGGTTATTAGACATATAATATGAGATAAACATATTAAAATCTATAGTCCTAGGGAAACTAAATAAGGAAGAACCTAGGGAATATGCTCAATGCTCATTCAGAAGGGCAAATGCAATAGACATCGGAAGCAAGAGAAGACAGGAAACAGGAGCCTACCACAGAGGGACTCTGAAAGACTCTACTGATTGAGGTATTGAATCAGAGACTGAGTCTCATAGCCAAACTTTGGGTATAATGCATGGAATTTTATGAAAGAAGGGGGGATAGAAAGACCTGTAGGGGACAGGAACCCCAAAAGGAGACCAACAGAGCCAAAACAAAACAAAACAAAAACGAACAAACAAAAATAATCACTGGGCCCTGAAAGCCCTGAAGAGGCTTATACACCAACCAAGGACCATGCATGAAGAGGACCTAAAACCCCTGCTCAGATGTAGCTCATAGACTCAGTTTCCAAGTGGGTCTCCTAGTAATGGGAGCAGGGAGTTTCTCTGGCAAGAATTCAGTGCCAGGCTCTCTGATCACCTCCCCCAGAGGGGTGCAGCCTTACCAGGCTACAGAGGAAGACAATGAAACTAATTCTGATGAGACCTGATAGGTTCAGACAGAAGGGAAGAGTACCTCCCCTACAAGTGGACTAGGGGAGGGACCTGGTGGGAGAGGAGAAGAAAAAGGGAGGGTGGGATTAGGAGGAGATGAGGGAGGAGGCCACAGCTGAGATACAAAGGGAATAAATTGAAACAAAAAATTAAAAATAAAAAGGTGATAGGATTCACTAATGGTGATTTATATTCTGCCTCTTCATTTCCACTCTTATTTAATCTTTCTTTAAACGGACATGTGAACTTATTCCATCAAGAGGGGAACATTGATTCACCCCCTCTACCCCCGTGGGAAATTTTCAATATTACTCTTGAGAAAAAGGCATCAGTAACCTGCAAACAAAGAACAACTTGACCTGTATCATGGTAGTTTTCTAGACTTCTTATTATTCACTGAGGTGTTCTGTGGTGAGGGCCACTGTCCTGGCCCTACTACACCTCCCCTAGCAGAAATCAGGACTATCTCTGTCTTCATTCTCCAAAATTGAGCTCAGGGAAGAATTTCTCAAATACTTTTTGCTTGATATGAAACAACTTCTCCCTTTTGCTTTGAAAAACTACATTTTCAACAGCTCACATTCCCCTGACACAGAGAGTATTTTCTCCACTTTCCAAACCTCAGTGGTTTCATGAATGTATAAACTGTGCAAATCAGCAATGTAACTTATATTTCTTGGAAAATTTTGATCTCTTCCCATATCATTCCATTCACTACCAACAATTCTGCACAAAATCTTTCTTCATTTTAGTAAGTGATAAATAGATAAAGTTACTCTGGGATGCCCGGGATGAATCTTTGGGTTCCTGAACAACTGTCTCCTGCTTTTCCTGACACTACAATGCCAACTACAGACATGGGCAGAAACTTCTAATTCCAATGACCCCTCATGAGGCACTAGTCTACCAGATAAGACTAATAAATTTAAGGAAATGAAGGAGAAACAATGGAAAGCCAAGACAGTAAAATGAGAGAGCTTTATTAAGGTTTAGGTTTCAGATTAAGAATTCTGAGGACAGTCCAAGAATGGCCAACCTTTTGACAGTGTGCCAGATGATATCATATATAAAGTTCATACTCAAGAACCATATACTTTTGTCTTGGGCTGTACCCATAGCTAGCCTGGGCTTAATGTGGCCACAGGTTTGTTTGTCAAGGAAGCTGGGATAGTTTGGGCTTGGCTGCATTCACTGAGGCTGGATTAAGACAGGAAGAGTTTAACTAGGATTCAGGTCAAGAGCAAAGATATCATGTACTGATTGGGCACCCAGCAACACAGGAGAAGAACCACATGGACCTTGGAGAGTCACAAGTGAGAAACCTGTAGAGGTGGTCTGTGAGGGTTTCCTCCCTCACTACCACCTTCTTACCCTCCACTTTTGTCCTTCTTTCATTCATGAGGATCCAACCCAAGGCTTTGTGCATGCTAAGCAAGTACTCTACCACAGCTCTTCTTAGTGGAGTTTTTAGCTGCCGTGTGACCTGGGAAGGAATGATGCATCCTGATGACTTCTGCTACATCGGTTCTCCTTGCTCCAGTATCAGCCTGAGTTAGCACTCTGAATAGTACCTAACATCATTTAACTTAAAAAAATAATTCTCAGCACATTCTTTAAGATGGCTACTAGACTTACTTACATTAGTTTAGAGGGAAAACTTGCCTTCAATGTTGTTGAGTGACTTGACTATGGTTGCACAGCAAAAAGTATGTCTGGGACTCAGATCTACCATCTGTCCTCAGAGCCAGAATTGCCACCCGCAAGGCAAAGGCCATGCCAGCTAACCTTTCAGTGCTGCACTGGGAACAGAGGTCAATGTGACATGGTAAAGAAGTGATGTTTAAAATGCTGAGACTCACAGCCAAATATTGGAGAGCAGGGCTGTCTCTGACAAGGACTCTTTTATGTGCTTTTTGACCACTTGCTCTTGGCCAGGTCATCATGGTAGAGGATGCACTCAGTCCTGATATGATTTGATATGCTGGAATGAGTGGGTAGGGGCTCCCATTTTCTAAGGGGAAGGGGAGGGTGATAAGGAGAAGAGGGAAGGAGGGTGGGACCTGGAAGAGAGGAGAGAGGGGACTACAATCGGGCTGTAAAGTGAATGAATGAATGAATAATTAAATAAACAAATAAATAAATAAGAATTGGTATTAAAGTCCTATACAACTTTTTTCATACACAAATTGTTAGGCAGGTTATTCTGAAACTGTCAACCTTTGGATAATTTTATCCATGCTGTACAATCCTCCCAGATTAGCTCATGGAGTCAGAGGGCCTTCTTCCAAGGGCATCTAGGTCTGAGGTAATAAAATCAGGCTACCTCAAGAAAGCCAAGAAGGGTCAAGAGGTGCTAAAGAGTCCTGTGGAAGCAAAGCATGTGCTGTATAATTCCTCATTTTCACAGTTTCAGAGCGGAGCTATTTCATCTGCCAGCTTTACAGCCCAGGAGATAAAATGAGTTCTGAAAGGTGAAACTGCCTGGGATTCCAGAATGGTGATATAAGTCATTTTCACTGAGATGGTGTGGGACATGCTAGATAGACCTCAAACAATTTAGCAATGCCCATACCCTGCTGGTTGGCATTCACCTTGTTTTTGTTTCTCTGCTTTTAGTTTCTTAGTGTAGTGACAGCTCACCTTAAGGTCTTAAAACCCAAAGATTATATTAGGACAACCATGTCTGTTAATTCTGCTCCCAATCAGGTCTCTCATCATTTAACAGTGAGGATTCCCTGTACTCTAGGGAATATACTTGAACTTGGGTCTCCTAAACACTCTGGGGCAGGGGGAGCAGAGTGCCACTCTGTATGAACGGTCTCCAGCAGCCTCTGCATACCCTAAATTCAAACTCAAATGAAACATCCAATTTTGTTTGGATAATACCAGGTTCAGTGAGTAACTGGTGTGAATACTACTCAGCTATAATAAATGAGGAAATCATGAAATTTTCAAGCAAATGGGTGGAACTAGAAAACATCATCCTGAGTGAGGTATTTCAGAGCCTGAAAGACATGCCTGGTATATACTCACTTCTAAGTGGATATTAGCCATATAATATAAGATAAACGCACTAAAATCTATACTCCTAAAGAAGCTAAACAACAAAGAGGACCCTATGGAGGATGCTTAATTCTCATTCAAAAGGAAAAACAAGACAGAACTGGAAGCAGTAGAAGAGAGGGAACAGGATGGGAGCCTACACAGATGTCCTCTAAAACACTCCACCCAGCAGTGTATCAAAGCAGATGCAGAGATTCACAGCCAAACTTTGGACAGAGTGCAGGGAGTCTTATGGAAGAATGGGGATATAGAAGGATCCAGTGGGGACAGGAGCCTCACAAGGAGACCAACAAAACCAAAACCTACTAGGCCCAGGGGAGACTGCAGAAACTGATGCATCAACAAAAGACCATGCATAGAGAGGACCTAGAACCCATGCTAGGATGTAGCCCATAGACAGTTCCGTCCCATGCGGGTTCCTTAGTAAGCAAGGGGAGAAAAGACAGTCTCTTAAATAAATTAGGTTGCCTCCCCCTTGATCACTTCTTTCTGGTGGGGTAACCTAGCCAGTTCATAGAAGAAGAGGATCCAGGCAGTCCTGATGGGACCTGATAGGCTAGGGTCAGACAGTGGGGGAGGAGGACTTCCTCTATCCAGTGCCTAGGAAAGAGGGAGAGGGATGAAACCAGGAGGAGGTGAGGGAGGGCCCTACAACTGGGATACAAAGTGAGTAAACAATAATAATAATAATAATAATAATAATAATAATAGAAAGACAAGAATATAAAGAGAAAGGAAAAGGCTCAAAAACAGCAGTTCTCTGCTAAGAATTCTTCAGGGTAGAAGCATTAAGATCAGAATTCATTTTTGTTTCACACAGAAAATCAATGAGGAAGCTATTGTGAAAACTTCTTCCTCAGTGGGTAAATTATTTTGTTTTCTTTGTTTCTACAAACAACTAAAGCTCCAGATGTTTCTGTTTGTGTGTGTGCCTCTGACAAATCAATCTATGGGTTTTGTACATCTGCTTTCTATGCTGAAGAAAAACTGAGTGTTGCCTGCCTGAAAACCTTGCTAAGTTTATATTTGGAATCTCTGGGAAGTGTCCTACCTGCTGATATTTTCATACATGCTTATACTAATGTGGGATAAGATAATGGAGGAGCCTTAGGACTTTAGCTGCTTGTGAAGGATGGCATATGTATGCCTCTCCTTTGAAATGGTGAAAGGACTTTAAGATGTTGTCAATAACTATAGCTACATTAGAACTATAAGAAGAAAAGATGGAAGGATTCATGGTTCTCCTTAGTAATCATGTACCTCGAAGTAGAAATCAATTAAAATGATGTAGGAATATTGGGGTATCTTTGAAAATGTTGACTGTCACAAGGAATTGGGGCCCTGAAACTTGATGATAATTAAAACCTCTCTGAGTCAGTGCTCTTGGGTTCTCATCTTGCAAAATGGAAGACTGACACTCATGGACCACAGTTAGTGGGTTTTTTTGTAAGAGCTTATTGTAGATTCATAGGTGGAAGCTTAAGAGGGAGAAAGAGAGTCATGCTGTTATACATGGAAGTCAGCCTTGTGGCAGACAGCAGCGACATAGCAGAAAAAGTAAGAGGACCTAGAGTACCAGAAAAACAATACTTGGGCTCTGGCAGCCACCTAAAAGAGGCAGAGAGAGAGAGAGAGAGAGAGAGAGAGAGAGAGAGAAGCTATGACTTTCCTACTCAGGATCCAAAAGTACCTCATGGTGGCTAGTAGGGACTGTGCTCAGAGGCAGTAATTCTGGGAATGGAAAGTACATTCTCTCATTAAAGGGGTAATTATTTTTACCACATCTTAAGCACAGCTAAAGTGGACCTGCCTTCATGAGGGTGGTCCCTTGGCTGGATGATCAGGTGTTCAAAGTCACCTTTGACTGTACACTGAATTTGGAACCAGCCTGGGATACATGAAACACTGTCTCAAATTTGGAGGAAAAAAAGGAGAAGGAGGAGGAGGACGGTGAAGAGGAAAATACAACCTGGGTTCCACACCAAACTAAATAACTATGAATACCTAGAAGCACTTAAGGTACAACTCTTTGTTCCCATGTGGTCACAATGAGAAGCCCCAAACACCAAGAACTACTCTCTCAGCAAGCACCAAGAACTACATCAGTGGGTCCCAACATCTCAAACTCCAAATGGCAAAGTTGGCATCACCAAACAGGACAAGGAAAACCAGAGGCTTGAAGAATCTGCACCTAAGCATCCATTTAGAGAGGCCATTATGACCTGAAAGTTCAGATAAAGGTACAAGAGGTCATAAATAGATTGTTGAGGGCAATCAGGTTACTAGAAAACTTATTAATGCCAGGGACATATAGACAGATCGACAAGAGCATGCCAGAGGCCCTGAAGATAGAAATGGACATCTCTTCTTTTACCTGCCTAAAGAAGCTGTGGTGATGTTTCACAGCAGGAAACCACAGCCAAAATCTCAGATGCCCAGAGAGGAGGCAGGGAAGAAGGGGTGGGGAACAGCTGTGTAGCCACCAGTGCTCCTGCCTTTGAGTCCTTTGGAATAAACTTAAGATATCCTGGAACTGGAAAGTCTGTTAGAGATTCACAGTGTTTCAACAGGAGGTCTGTTGGTGTGTTTAGGAAGGGAGGGGATACTGCAGACACTGTGGCCTAAGCAGACTTTGGAGGCTAACATTACATCCATACAGCCTCAGTTGTGGAATGAGCTCCACAGTGGGAAAAGCTCAGTTCAGTCCTTTGCTCCTCTGGAGATGGTTTGATCTGAGTCCTCAATGCCCACCTCGGCCACCCTGATGTGAACTCCCTTCTGCTGACACTTTGTTGTTTCCAATCAATTCCTCTAAGCTTGTTACAAAGCCTCAACTGGGAACATTTTTCTTTAACTATTGGTTGCCTTACTTTTTTGATTTAAGAAGAAACATGCCTTTCACTGAAACATTAAATACATATGAAATCAGAAAAACATATATATATATTAAAGCAATCAAGAGAAATGGAAACAAGAATTTTAAAACCCTAGATTCTTAATTAAATTAAAAAGTGATCAAGGAAAAGACTTCTAATTCCTGGTAAGTGGAGAACAAGCACAAATTACTAATTATTTCCATGTGATCGACTCTAGAGAAATAATAGAACAGAGTAAAACTTTTTCCTCATAAGCCAGGAGAGATCAAAGGCTTCAATGCACTGGTGTGTGTGTGGGGGGGGGGGGTTGATAGAGCTGTCACCAATATTCTACACATATTAATGGAAATTTTCTTCTACTTTCAGTATTTCATTTTTTATAGCTTAATATTAAATGCATCACTAACTTAAATCTTTATTAAAGGTGAACCTGAACCACAATTTTGTCTCCAAATACTTCACCAGGAAGATACAACCAAAGTCTTCCTCAGCATAGCCAGTCTGTGCAGGTGCCAGCACCACAGGGTTTCATCTCACAGTGTAACTCACACTCCATCAACATCTGTCAGTGTATTAAAGCCAATATAGGCTGCATTTTTTTATGCCAAAACCCCTTATAAACACCACAAATAGAGGCACCTTCTTTAATACTTACAAATGTTTCAGGAGGAAGACATTATTTCCATCTTACAAGTGAGGAAAATAATAATTTTCAGAGTCATTTAGCAAACAAAAAAAGCTATAAAAGGGGCCTTTGTTATTATTTAACAAAGTATGACATTCATAAAATCTGTCATGAGCTACACACAACTGGTCAGAGGAGGAATCAGAATTGCCAGGCATATGCACCTGAACCATGGGTATTTTGATTTTGAACCCATCATTGTTTTTACCTATTTGATGCCTATCATTTTTAATAAGACTCCTGAGATCAGAAAATAGCATTAATCTGCAGAACCTATAGAAATGGACAGATTATTACTGGACCATTGTGAAATGTATGTCTGCCTATCCATTCATCAGTCTACTGAGAGACACCTATGGATACCACTTGAGAAGAACCCCAAAGAAGGAAAGAATCCTGAGCCAGTCTCCACTTAAAATTCATCTCAATAGTGTCTCAGAGGTGGTTGTCAGAGGTGGTTCTTATGACAGTTCCAGAATGACAGCCACAGAAGCAGTCAGCATTATCATCACAAACATGCAAAATCCCTCCATAGACACACCTTGCAGACACAAACCCATGGCTTGCCATAAAGCCAAGAGGTCAGGGACACCAAGCCCTTTTCACAAGCAAGAGAATCTTTGTTGACAGTGATTATAAATTGTTTCTTCAAACTCAGCTACTTAGGTGCTTTGGGAGATTTCTACCTCTGTGTATCTTTCTAGTTCTTTCTACCTTCTCTTTCATACAAAAGTTACAGCGCCTGCAACCAGTCCTGGGGTTTCCTCACTTCCTGAAGACCAGAAAGCAACTTGCTTTCAATCTCTGTCTGCCTATGCTTCCTACAGAAATCATAATCATAGCACACTCTAGTTGGAGACCTATATCTGAAGAACACTGTGGGTCACATGTCAACCACTAAGAGATTGTCTGCACCGAATGTCCTTCTTAGTTCATGTCTGCACACCCAATGGTCAATCCAGTGGGGAGTATAGCTGTGTCAAAAGTCCCATTCGAAATGATGTCAGCACTTAACTAAAGCTCTTACTTGAGAAGATACAAAAGTCCTGTGGGTTTTTTTTTTAAAGAAAATTTTACTGAAATTATTAAATATCTCACTTAAATAAAGATGTTTGGATGTCTTGAATTATGGTTGGGAAATCATAAAGACAACTCTATATGGAAAAAAAATGAGCCATACTTCTTGACAGAATCCTCACAGAGGCAGAGAGTAGAGGAAGAGAAGCCATAAGCTCCATGTCAAAGTTTCAGATGGTTTACAGAGAGAGAGAGAGATTGGAGAGAAAGAGAGAGAGAGAATGATGAGCTGGTACTAAAGGAGACAGGTTTGGATGAGCCAAATGCTTGGTGGCCTTTCTCTCATCTCTCTCTCCAATAGTGTACATGATCTTTGAATAATATCCTTGTTTACTGTCATTCTCATCTTTCTGAAAGACTTTTTTCAGTATCTTACAGAGTGCTTTGCAGAGGAGTCTCTACTTTAATCAAGATGCACGGGTATAGATACCTCCACTGTAGGTCATCAACTAGAAGCTAGCCCTGGAAATCAGCCAGCTTTATATGGAGGGACTAAGAAGCTCATTCTGGGATGGAACCAGAATTGTTTAGATGGTGATGTCCTAAATCCAACCACCAGCTGTCAGCTAATGGCTACACACGGATTCCCATATGCATTTCCATGTGGTTCTAACAGAGTAGATCCTGTGTGGTATTTTCTGATACATGAACACTGGTAATATTTATATGCATTGGACTTTCTCCAGTGTATGAACCTCAAATAAATCCTAAGTGTATCAAAGAATAAATGATGCATGATCAAGTATTACATCTTAGTTCATTTAAGGATTATTAATGGTGGTATGTCATGAATAAACCCATAACTTTGAAAGAGAATTAAATGTGGAAGCTGGAAAAATCCCATTAAGGCTTGTTCTCTTGGCAAATGGCACAATTTGGCACAAATTAATTAGATAATGGTTTTTAAAAGCTCCAAATCATCCAGTGCTAACTCAGAAGGTAAAGATTACAATTTTACAAGGACCCAATATAAATGGCAAGTAAGGTTTATCCTAGCGCAGTGACTTTGGGAGCAGATTTTTGTTACAATAGATAAAAGACAACTCGGGAGGACCTCTGAGGCAAGGTCTTTTCCTGAATCTGGGCTGTAGCCTCTGATAGGCCATCAGATTCCAGAGACCCCTCCTGTCTCTGTATTTGAGCTGAAAGTATAGGCTCTTTACAGGGAATATCTCACAGCTTGATACTTGAGTGCCGTGACCTGAGCTCTGTTCTTCATACATCTGGAGAAAGCACTCTTTAAAGTTATGGGCCATCTCTTCAGCCTGCTCTTTATCGTTACTGTCATTTTCAAAGTTGGTGCTCTTTATGTGACTATTTATTTACTTCCTGTCTTTTACTATACTCATGGCACATAAAAACCATATTCATGTCCCCAGAGTTGAACGCTGTAAACTTTGTATAGACACTGAGTTGGTGTTCAACAAGTATTTTCAGAATGTAGGAAAGATTGACTAGAGCAAGTAAAGGCATGACTCCTTGTGCTACCTGAATATTACAGGATTTGGAAATAAAGACTGTGATTTGTATCCATGCCACAGAACTCACTCTGGAACAGTGCCAGGCTCCTTTGCATGTGGGCATTCTTTTTACTGGAAGACTAGTATGACTTGTGACAAAAGCCAGCTTCATATTCTCTTCCCTTGCTTAGATTTATGTATCCTCATAGCTGAAATTTCACAAGGTCAGTATTAAGTATAACATTTTTATAAACTCCTCTAACCTGAACAGAATGGTGGATCAATGGAACCGAATAGAAGACCCAAAAATAAACCCTCATACTTATGGACACCTGATCTTCGACAAAGATACCAAAACCATACAATAGAAAAAAGATAGCATCTTCAACAAATAGTGCTGGTCCAATTAGATATCTACATGCAGAAAAATGCAAATAGATCCATACTTATCACCCTGCACAAAACTAAAGTCCAAGTGGATCAAACACCTCAACATAAAACCAGACACATTAAATCAGGTAGAAGAAAAAGTGGGGAAGACCCTAGAACTCATTGGTACAGGAGAAAACTTCCTGAACAGAACACCAACAGCACAGGCTCTAAGAGCAACAATCAATAAATGCAAGCTCATGAAACTGAAAAGCTTCTGTAAAGCAAAGGACACCGTCATCACAACAAAACGAATGCTTACAGATTGGGAAAGAATCTTCACCAACTCTTTTTCTGACAGAGGGCTAATATCCAGTATATATAAAGAACTAAAGAAGCTGAAAAGCATCAAACCAAGTAATCCAATTAAAAAATGGGAAGCAGAGCTAAACAGAAAATTCTTGATAGAGGAATATCAAATGGCAGAGAAACACTTAAAGAAATGCTCAACATCATTAGCCATCAGGAAAATGCAAATCAAAACGACCCTGAGATTTCACCTTACACCCATCAGAATGGCCAAGATCAAAAACTCAAGTGACAACACCTGTTGGAGAGGTTGTGGAGATAGGGGAACCCACCTGCAGTGCTGGTGGAAATGTAAACTTGTACAACAACTCTTGAAACCCATCTGGTGCTTTCTCAGACAACTAGGAATAGTGCTTTCTCAAGATCCAGCCATACTGCTCCTAGGCATATATCCAAAAGAAACTCAAGTACACAAAAAGGACATTTGCTCAACCATGTTTGTAGCAGCTTTATTTGTAATAGCCAGAAGCTGAAAACAGCCCAGATGCCCCTCAACTGAAGAATGGGTACAGAAATTGTGGTACATCTACACAATGGAATATTACTCAGCAGTGAAAAATAAGGAAATCATGAAATTTGCAGGTAAATGGTGGGATCTGGAAAGGATCATCCTGAGTGAGCTGTCCCTGAAGCAGAAAGACACACGGTATATACTCACTCATATAGACATATAATATAGGATAAACCTACTACAATCTGTACATCTAAGGAAACTAATCTAGAGGGAGAACTCTGGCTAAAATGCTAAATCCCCATTGTGAAAGGCAATGAGGAAGGACATCAGAAGAAGAAGAAAGCAGGAAACAAGTTAGTTTCCCACAGAGGGCCTCTGAAAGGCTCTGCCCTGCAGACTATCAAAGCAGATGCTGAGACTTATGGCCGACTGTTGGGCAGAGTTCATGGAATCTTATGACATAAGTGGGAAATAGTAAGATCTGGAGAGGAGAGGAACTCCACAAGGAAAGCAACAGAACCAGAAAATGTGAACACAGGGGTCTTTCCTGAGACTCATACTCCAACCAAGTACCATGCATGGAGATAACCTAGAACCCCTGCACAGATGTAGCCCAAGGCAATTCAGTGTCCAAGTGGGTTCCATAGTAATGGGAAGAGGGACTGCTTCTGACATTAATTGATTGGCCTGCTCTTTGACCACCTCCCCCTGAGGGGGGAGCATCCTTACCAGGCCACAGAGGAAGACAATGCAGCCACTCCTGATGAGACCTAACAGACTAGAATCAGAAGGAAGAAAAAGAAACCCTCCTCTACCAGTGGACTTGGGAAGGGGCATGTGTGGAGAAGAGGGAAGAAGGGAGGGACTGGGAAGGGATGAGGGAGGGAAGTAGAGGGGGGATACAAAGTAAAGTGTAATTAAAAGTAAAATTAAATGAAAATTTAAAAAAATCCTCTAACCTGGGAAGTGTGTGAAATGAGAATGAGGTAACTCATAATTTCCCTTTCTTTTTTTCTTTTGTTGGTGTAAGGGAGTGTTTGACTCTCTCTCTCTCTCTGTGTGTGTGTGTGTGTGTGTGTGTGCGCGTGCGTGCGTGTGTGTGTGTATGTGCATGCATGATTGCATATTCAGTTGCAGGTGTCCATGTCTGTAGGTTCATATGAATGTCTATGCATGTGGATGCCAGGGATCTACTTCAAGCATCTTCCTCAATTACTCCCATCTTATTTTTTTTGTAATAGGGTCTCTCTCACTCAACCTGGAAATCACAGATCTAGCTAAATATGTTGGCCAATGAGCTCCAGAGACCCACCTGCCTCCTCCAATAACTCAGGTTACAGATGACCACCATCACTACATGCAGTTTATAATGGCTGCTGGGACCCAAACATAGCTCTTCATGCTTATATCACAGCTTAATGAGTGAGCATCTGCCTAGACAAAACATCATTTTAATGAGTGTTTACACTACTAAAACTCAAAGAACTGCAGCTTTGTCAGTGGTTTGAAAAACAGGAAGGACAAAAACTGGATGAAGTCCTGGAGCCCTATTGCAGCATCTGCAGTTGTGACAGGAGATACTTGGAAGTCTGTGATGAGCAAGAAGTGGTTCCCAGGAAGTACAGGCATCCCAAAATTCTTCTGAAGGCAAAGGGATTGGGGAAGGGAGGGATGAGAGGGATGGGAGGGACAGGGGAGGGAGGTTGGAGAGAGACATGCATTTTGGATTTTGTAAGAGTTTGCCTTCTGGAAGATTGGCATTTAGGGCTAGCTTCTAACTTTTGGGGGGAGTGACAATGCACAGCAGGGAGCTAGTCAACCTCTAACTTTGTTTTCCTCCTCTGTAACACTGCGATGTCCATGTTCATTATGGAAGCCCAAGTGGATCTGAGAAAAGAATCTAAGGCCACAGGCCTTCAGCAATGCTGTGCTTAAGAAACACTGACTAACACAGAGCATTGCTCTGTGACTAGAAACAGTCTTTTAAAGTGAGCAGTGTTGAAGAAGATCATACCAGAAGAAAGAAGAAGCACACTACCACCACAGTCCTGAGAAGGGGAGGGGCCAGTGAGCTTTTACCATGGAAACCTGAGGAGAAGATATGACAGGGGTGACATTTGACAGCCGTCTAATGTCTGAGTGCAGAGTTTATGCCTGATTCTGACAAAATGACCAGGAGCTATTATAAATATTTGATTCATGGGTTTATTCTACCTGGAAGATCTTTAAGCCAAAGGATTTCTATGTAGTTTATTCTTCTCAGAACTTATCTATTGAAAGACATCTTTTCCTTGTGTTGATGCCTCTAGAGTTGATTTCAAGTGCTGGACATATATCAGCATAACAGGGATACAGTGGAGCAAGTCTTCATTTCAGAGTAGCAGGAGCAGGATGCAGAGATAGTGTCTAATTTCTCAACCTGGTCTCCCCTAAGGGAAAATAGTAGGAAAGGAGAGGACATTCAGTCTCACTCAGTAGCATCTCACCAGCACAGAGCAAAACATGGTTCATAGCAAACAAATACCTGTTAAATTAGTGAATGGACAAGCACATGATAAAGCCTTTATTAAAAATCTTTATGGCAGCTGGGCATGGTGGCACACTCCTGTAATTCCAATACTTGGGGAGGCAGAGCAGGAGAGTATCTGTGATTTCAAGGCTGTCTGGTCTATAAAGTGAGTCCAGGACAGTCAAGACTACACAGAGAAACCAAAACAAATAAACAAAGAAAAATAAAGAAAGAGGGAAGGAAGGAAGGAAGGAAGGAAGGAAGGAAGGAAGGAAGGAAGGAAGGAAGGAAACTGTGCTACTCTCTCTTTGTCAAATGCACTTGGCTTTTTCCTCTGACTGTATACCTCCACTCTGTTTCTTGGACATCTATTCTACAGACTGAAACAAAGAAAATAAAGGATTTTTTTTAATCTAGAATACCATATAGCTACACTGATTATTTGGGATTTTAGGAAAAGAAAATTGAGTAGCTTGATAGTTTTTCTTCCTTTAAGTCTTTAGGACAGAGCCTGCTAGTTAGACAATTCTACTATGACTATTTTAAGCAATGTTATACTAATTAAGAAAAATTACACTAAGACATTGTGTAAATCTTACATTGTTGCTCTAAAGGCAACTTAAAAATACTTGTTATAAATATGTTATTATTTCTTCTAAGAATGATCACTTGTGAAATATACCACAGAGATAGAAGACTATAAAATGTCCTTGTATATTTACACTTGGTTTCTTTCTCATTTATGAATGTATAATTATTGATTTAGCTCTTCTGTGCCTCTTGAACATTCACATTGTCCTGAGAATGTCGCTATGATAAGCAAAGACTATGCATTTCTTCTGCATGCGGTCTGGAATCATGTTCAAGAATTTCTTACATGTGTAAATATAAATATTCAAAATCTTATTTATAAGAAATGAGCTACTGCTAAGAAATACTAAATAACTTTCTAAACTATTTCAACATATATCCCACCAACACTCTACATGAATTCCACATTTATGCTAATACTTGATGATTTTTCATTTGTCGTTTTTGAGAAACTGGTATGTGTAATGATTTATACTTAAATGTTTTTCTCATGACTCAATATTTCCTTCCATAGTACAAAATAAGATACTAACAAATACTTGAATATAGTTTGAGAGCATTTGAGTTTTAACTATCAAAATTATTTGAAGAAAGGAATAAAGGTCATACATATGCAGATTGGCTTTATTTAATGTGAATATCAGGATTCTGTTTAAAGGGCATAATTAAGTGACTTTGGTTCATAAGAAAAATTTACCGAACAAGTTGCCAACAAATGCCTCAAAACTTGGTAAATCTCCTTTTACCCATGGGAATAAAACAAGGTAAGAAAGTTGTTCAAGATGCCACCTATAACATCTGGTTTCCAATTTTGGTGCTGGGCTAATTCCTGGCCCCTCTGGAGGAGCAGCCTGGCTAAGATCTCTGGCTCCTTCTTGGACTTGCACTCTGGCCCCATCACTTACCAGCCTCTCACCTGCAAGTTAGAGGAGAGAGTAATTCTATAAGCATGTTGTGAACACTCATTTGTTAATAGACGTGAGGTCAATGAATACAGGACCCCCATACTATAAGCACTCAGTAACCTCAGGCTCCACAATGTTATTAGCTAACACTAGCCTTTTTTTCTTTTAAGTAATTTTTATATATATATATTTCCAAAAACTGTAAATTCAGGCATGATTCTGGTTTTGTTTATTTCGTTTCTGGGAGATTATTTTTTGTTTTGCTTTGTTATTTTGTTTTCACTTATCTGTAGTATTTTATTCAAAGCCTGATACAGAAGATACATTTAGTCATTAGTTGTCTATACAGTCATTAGAAATATAATTAATCAACTAAAATTACATTTCATCCTAAATTCCCATCTCAGTGGTATCAAGTACATTTATTTGAACCTAGAATCTTTCTCAAATAACCAATTGGACTTGAAAAAAAATCTATAACTTTTAGATAACTTCAGAGAATAAAACCAACCCACTGAAAGTTCTTTGGTATAACATAATTATCCTATTGCAAGCCAAACAAAAGTCCAGGTAAAACTCAGGGTTAACTGAGAACACACACACACTGCTCTTCTTTGGACTTAAGGAAATAAAAAGCTCAGTGGTACAAGTTAACAAGTGAGAAAAGGAAGCATCAGCAAGGGAGATAGCTAATGCATTCCCGACCTCAAGAGTAGATTAACTTTGTGACCAACAAATGAAATGGCAAAAACCAAGCCACAGAGATACAGAGCTCTTCCACAAGACTTGGAGAGACCCATGGGGAAGAAACTGGGGGAGGGCAGCAGGGGAGAGCTATGAGTACATGAAAATGGAGAGTAGAGAGAAAAAGAGGGTTGGGAAAAAAGGCTAACTGTGGTTCTAAAATACTATCTCCACCTTCTTACACTCCTGTACATCCCTTATGTAATGTCCTTAGAGGAGGCTCCAAAATAACAGACTCTAGAAGTATTTCTGTACTTTCAAGGGAAGAGTAAAGAAATTCGGGAAGCAAGGTTGAGCGAAATGAGAAGGCAACAAATATCGTTGCAGAATACCAAATACCTCAGGCAACACTGGAGGGTTCTTAACAGCTGGGCCAGGTCTTTAGATATTTCTAGAGTTGAAGAATGAGGCCAGCTCACTTTCTAGCCCCAACCTACCTCATACACAGGTCCGTGTTGACTCTTTGGAGTCAGCTCACACAGGTTGAGGGCTGGTATCATTCTGAAGGAGGGACTCTAAAAGCAACAACAGAGCAGCAGGCAGGGCAGGGGGGCGTGGAAAGCGAGGTGAGGGGCGGTTCCAGGTAGCACAAAAGTAGCACCACCAATACATTTCAGAAGCCACTCACTGTAAGTGATGACAAATCACTGCAATAAAAAAGCAACGAGAATAAAGAAAACTATTAATTTAATACATGAAGTGTTTGCCAAGTAAAACATACTCCACAGATGTGTGCATGAGGCAAGAAATCTTAAGTGAGCAACAAAGAAAAAGATGGAATGAAAAACAACCATGACAAAGGAGTTTAAATCAAGGACACCCATGTTAGGGACAGAGAAGAGAAAGACTGAAGAGAAAAAAATATTAATAAACTAGAATTTCTAGGAATGAAGGAGAAAATTAGAGCATGGCCAATATTGACACAAGAATTTTTTTGTTCTTTTTATTTTTTTTTAACTTACACTTTATTTTTTTAGTTACACTTTATTTACTTTGTATCCCCCCATAAACCCCTCCCTCCTCCCCTCCTAATCCCACCTTCCCTCCTCCTTCTTCACGAATACCCCTCCCCAAGTCCACTGATAAGGGAGGTCCCCCTCTCCTTCCTTTTGATCTTAGTCTATCAAATTTCATCAGGAGTGGCTGCATTGTCTTCTTCTGTGGCCTAGTAAGGCTGCTCCCCCCTCAGGGGGAGGTGATCAAAGAGCAGGCCAATCAGTTTCTGTCAGAGGCAGTCCCTCTTCCCATTACTATGGAACCCACTTGGACACTGAACTGCCATGGGCTGCATCTGTGCAGGAGTTCTAGGTTATCTCCATGCATGGTACTTGGTTGGAGTATGAGTCTCAGGAAAGACCCCTGTGTTCACATTTTCTGGTTCTGTTGCTTTCCTTGTGGAGTTCCTCTCCTCTCCAGATCTTACTATTTCCCACTTATGTCATAAGATTCCATGAACTCTGCCCAACAGTCGGCCATAAGTCTCAGCATCTGCTTTGATAGTCTGCAGGGCAGAGCCTTTCAGAGGCCCTCTGTGGGAAACTAACTTGTTTCCTGCTTTCTTCTTCTTCTGATGTCCTTCCTCATTGCCTTTCACAATGGGGATTTAGCATTTTAGCCAGAGTTCTCCCTCTAGATTAGTTTCCTTAGATGTACAGATTGTAGTAGGTTTATCCTATATTATATGTCTATATGAGTGAGTATATACCGTGTGTCTTTCTGCTTCAGGGACAGCTCACTCAGGATGATCCTTTCCAGATCCCACCATTTACCTGCAAATTTCATGATTTCCTTATTTTTCACTGCTGAGTAATATTCCATTGTGTAGATGTACCACAATTTCTGTACCCATTCTTCAGTTGAGGGGCATCTGGGCTGTTTTCAGCTTCTGGCTATTACAAATAAAGCTGCTACAAACATGGTTGAGCAAATGTCCTTTTTGTGTACTTGAGTTTCTTTTGGATATATGCCTAGGAGCAGTATGGCTGGATCTTGAGAAAGCACTATTCCTAGTTGTCTGAGAAAGCACCAGATGGGTTTCAAGAGTTGTTGTACAAGTTTACATTTCCACCAGCACTGCAGGAGGGTTCCCCTATCTCCACAACCTCTCCAACAGGTGTTGTCACTTGAGTTTTTGATCTTGGCCATTCTGATGGGTGTAAGGTGAAATCTCAGGGTCGTTTTGATTTGCATTTTCCTGATGGCTAATGATGTTGAGCATTTCTTTAAGTGTTTCTCTGCCATTTGATATTCCTCTATCAAGAATTTTCTGTTTAGCTCTGCTTCCCATTTTTTAATTGGATTACTTGGTTTGATGCTTTTCAGCTTCTTTAGTTCTTTATATATACTGGATATTAGCCCTCTGTCAGAAAAAGAGTTGGTGAAGATTCTTTCCCAATCTGTAAGCATTCGTTTTGTTGTGATGACGGTGTCCTTTGCTTTACAGAAGCTTTTCAGTTTCATGAGCTTGCATTTATTGATTGTTGCTCTTAGAGCCTGTGCTGTTGGTGTTCTGTTCAGGAAGTTTTCTCCTGTACCAGTGAGTTCTAGGGTCTTCCCCACTTTTTCTTCTACCTGATTTAATGTGTCTGATTTTATGTTGAGGTGTTTGATCCACTTGGACTTTAGTTTTGTGCAGGTTGATAAGTATGGAAGTCTGTATGTCACAAAATTTGAAAATCTAAATGAAATGGACAATTTTCTTGATTGATTCCACTTACGGAAGCTGAATCAAGACCAGGTAAATCTATTAAATAGTCCTATATCCCCTAAGGAAATAGAAGCATTCATCGAAAGTCTCCCATCCAAAAAAAGCCCAGGACCAGATGGTTTCAGCACAGAATTCTACCAGACATTCAAAGAAGAGCTAACTCCAGTTCTCTTCAAACTATTCCACAAAATAGAAACAGAAGGAACACTAACAAACTCATTCTATGAAGCCACAGTCACCTTGGTACCTAAACCTCACAAAGACCCAACAAAGAAAGAGAATTTCAAGCCAATCTCCCTTATGAACATTGATGCAAAAATACTCAACAAAGTACTTGTAAACCGAATCCAAGAACACTTCAAAGATATCATCCACTATGACAAAGTAGGCTTCATCCCAGGTATGCAGGGGTGGTTCAATATATGGAAATCCATCAATGTGATCCACCATATTAACAAACTTTAAGAAAAAGACCACATGATAATCTCCTTAGATGCTGAAAAAGCATTTGACAAAATCCAACATCCATTCATGTTTAAAGTATTGGAGAGATCAGGGATAAAAGGCACATATCTAAACATAGTAAAGGCAATATACAGCAAGCCTATAGCCAACATCAAACTAAACAGAGAATGGGATTAAAGCAATCCCATTAAAATCAGGGACAAGACAAAGCTGCCTACTCTCTCCATATCTATTCAACATAGTTCTGGAAGTCCTTGCTAGAGCCATAAGACAGTTCAAGTAGATCAAGGGGATACAAATTGGAAAGGAAGAAGTCAAATTATCACTATTTGTAGATGATATGATAGTATGCCTGAGTGACCCCAAACACTCTACCAGGGAACTCCTACAACTCATAAACACTTTCAGCAAAGTGGCCAGATACAAAATTTACTCAAAAAATCAATAGCCCTCTTGTATACAAAAGACAAAAGGGCTGAAAAAGAAATTAGGGAAACAACACCCTTCACAATAGCCACAAAGGACATAAAGTACCTTGGTGTAACCCTAACCAAGCAAGTCAAAGACTTGTATGAAAAAAATTTCAAGTCTCTGAAGAAAGAATTAGAAGATATCAGAAGATGGAAAGATCTCCCATGCTCATGGCTTGGCAGGATTAACATAGTAAAAATGGCCATCTTACCAAAAGCAATCTACAGATTCAATGCAATTCCCATCAAATTACCAACAGAATTCTTTACAGACCTTCAAAGAAAAATTCTCAATTTCATATGGAATAACAGAATTGCTAAAATAATCCTCTACAATAAACGATCTTCTGGAGGTATCTCCATCCCTGATCTTAAGCTGTACCATAGAGCAACAGTAATAAAAACTGCATGGTACTGGCATAGAAACAGAATGGTGGATCAACAGAACCGAACAGAAGACCCAGAAATAAACCCACACACTTATGGACACCTGATCTTTGAAAAAGTTCCCAAAACCATACAATGGAAAAAAGATAGCATCTTCAAACAAATGGTTCTGGTCTAACTGGACACAAGACTCTTACAATAAAATCCATTGCTAGACATTGTCTGCTTGTAAAATTTCAAAACACTGAAAATTAATCTCTTTAATATTAAAGAGAAGATTCTGTGACACATAGGAAGGTTAAACATAGAATAAAGACTTTTGTTGCCAGCAACACCTCCAGGTTTACAAAGTAAAGTGACTTTTGACCTAGACCTTTTAAGCCAAGCAGCATACAAGTCAATAATGAGCTCAGAATAAAAATGTTCACAGATATTTAAAAAAATGCAGAAAATTTTCCTACATTTTTTTATTAGGAGTTCCTTAAATATGTGCTACATGGGGATGAGCCAAAGAAGAGATAAATTTGAATCAAGATCCAACCCAAGAAAGGGAGAGAGAACAGACCTGAAAAGATGCAGGAAGGCCTAGTCCCCTTGATTTAATTCCTTCATCAGGGTTTTTTTTTTAATTATATCTTTCTTTGTTGTTCACTTAAGATATTTACACACACACACACACACACCCTATGGAGTACTTTTTACTTGGCAAATACTTCATTAATGGTTTTCTTTCTTCTCATTGCCTTTAGTACATATAAATTTTTTATTTAATATAAATCCAGAAGTGAGACCGTCTATCAAGAAACTAGTTCCTGGCACAGAGACTATTTTTACTGAGAACTGATAAATAAGAATGGTAAGATGAAACTTTTTTTTTTCCTTTTCTAAATTGAAAACAACAAGGAGAAAACTCCAAACTCCAATGTAAAAAAAAAAAAAAAAAACAAGTCATTGGTGTGCAGTGGATAGTTTTAATCGACAAAATAAGTGCACTTTATTGACTTTAAACTTTTAGCTGACCCTCTAGACAAAGCACAGAGCATTTAATTAAGGTTACAAAGAAGAAAGGAGAGGTTGAAATTCTAAAAGTAAAAGTGAGATAAGAAAAGCAGGTTGGTGAAACCGGAAAGAAGGGATGAAATATGGGCTCCTCATGTCCTCCAGCACCATGTAAGTGGCCAGGAGATGTTACCCAGCTAGTAACTAACCCAGACGTAGAACCTCAAGGGTATTAAGACATAAAGTTAATGAACAGAAAAGCTGAAAATAAAGTGCTTCTGGGTGTATGAGAATGGGGGAGAGCCCCAAATATTATAATAGATAAAACACACTTCAGAAAATTTACAGCTAGTATTTGAAGTTGATTAATGACACAGATGTACGCACATATTGTTTCAGAATGTAAATTTCAGAAGAACACATGGGAATTCTAGTAAGTATTCACTTTTAGCAGTTGGGAATTGATCAAGGTGGGTCTGTGGATAATTGGTTATTAATCCTAATGTACCCATTTGACCATGGAAGCTAATGGATGCTTGAGATAAGAGTAATAGATGATAGATGAATGGGTGAATAAGTAGGTGAATGCATGGGTGGATAGATGATAAACAGAAAGGTGAAAATCATAAGAAAAAAGGGAAAAGCATCAATATACAAAAATTGGTTTCACAGCCATTTTATAAGTATTATGAGCCACTTTTGATCAAAAAATAAGTTCTTATTTTTAAAAGAACTTACTGCCATTGCTAAATCATATCTCTAATGGGAACCAACTCAGCACAACTATTCACTGAATGCTTCTTTTCTTATGAGTTAGGAGTAAAAGTAATTTCTGTACAGTTACAGATATGAATATATCACAAGACGTACCTTTAAACTCACTTGCCTGTTATTTACAAAGAGAATATTTACAAAGTTCATGGTAAGTAAAATGCAAAGCAAAACATGAATTTAGAGTCAACTTACAAAGGACAATTAAAAAAAGGTCGTGAAAAGAAAGTACAAGGTGATTTTATGATACAGAGAAATCAAGCTGGAACTGAATTAAAGGCATCTTCCCTGCCTACTTGATTCCAGCGTGCTCTGCAAGCTTCTGGGAGAGAAAAGTCATCACCTCCCTGATCTAGCTTTGAACTTTACAAACTATAAGACCAACAAGCCAGACGAGGTGGGCACATTCGTGATAATGACACTACTGGTGTAGATTTCATGATCACTTCACAGGAAGGAATCCACATCTGGCATTGTAAACCTAGAGGAAAAACAACAACGAAAATAGCCAGCTGGACTCCAGCCCCAGGAGGAGACCGAATACTGTTGTTTAGCTAAACTGTCATAGAAGACAAGTGCATGAATGGATGCCTTCTAATTACTTTTGTTGGTACCCACAGATAAATTCTGCTTCTAGCCTTAGGCAGAATAACCACTCTTTCCTGTGAATGGTAACAAATGTAGAGACTTGTGGCTAAACAGTGTGCTAGAGAATGAGTGACAAATGTGAGCTCACTCCTAAACAAGATATATATGAAATCCTCTCCAAAACTCAGGGAACAATGAAGAGGAGAAAGAAGGAAAAAATATAAAAACAAGAAGACAGGAAGAAACTCTGTCAAATGCTATCTTCTGGGCAAGACACAACCCCCATTGAAATATGAGCTCATACATCTGTAGATGTCAGCATTGGGTCTACGTAAAAACGGTCCCTTCAACCAACTGTCAGACACAAATGGAGGGAGGGTTCAGGAGAGCTAATCCTTCATGCTGAACTATTTGCTACTAATAGACTGAGGAAGGGGGAAGTCATTGCCTTCAGTTACATAACCATTGGTGACAGTAGATGGTTTCAGTGGATAGTTCCAATCCAATTGTTACACTGTCTTGGTTAAATTAAACCCCCAAATAATGAAACTGGAAATGTGATTGGTGTGAGAGGTAAATAAAAGAGTGTAGAAATAAACATTAAAATGAATTATATTCATGCATAAAATTGCCAAAATAGAGAGAAATAAAGAAAGAAGGAAGGAAGGAAGGGAAGGGGGAAGGAGAAAGAAAGACAAAGAAAATAATTTTCCGAGCCACAGCAGATTTATCCATTTCAGAGTCATGAGGACCTGGAAAACTATAGCATTTAAGATGAATTGTACCTGCATTTCTTCTCCTACTTTGCCTAACTATACACCCAGAGCAAGGTACGTAGATCATGTTGAAGTTTTAAGCCATTACTAGAATTAGGACATAGACTACCTCAAAGCACTTATCTATAACTCAGTACTGCTGGTGGCCACAGGATGAGATGGTGAAGGAAGACAAAGTGGCCCATTACATATGTGAAAAGAAGCTATTTAAAGTGACTTCTCTGAGAGAAGGTCTTCAGATTAAATAGGTAAATTCTAGCCTCCTCTTAAAGGGCAGACGTTTCTTCAACATATTTCAGTATATGTGCTGGAGTTGTTTTATTTAATGTGAAAAACTAAATGAAGAGTTATGCATTAATGGCATGCTTTAATTTTAATATTTGAAATGATGCATCACCTCTTACATCATTTTCTACATGAATAATTTGCTGTACTTATGACGTGGAAGCAAGTCAAGCTGGAATTGCTTGTTAAGACAGTTATAAATAACAGCAGTCAGTGAAAAGCATAAAAGCCAAGGACACACTCAAAACAGATTGATGAGGCCATCAGCATTAATCTATTAAAGATTCTAAAAATAAGTCTATTAACGTTGTCAGCATCTATTTTTTCCCACTCTTGTTGCAACAAATTTAAAACCGGAAAAAAAAAAGGATAAAAAGAATTCCATGTGAAACTAGCTGTTCAAGATAACACCATTTAACAGCTTTATAATATTATGTAATTATTTTATGGTAATCAAAAACACTTTAATATGTATATTTAAATATTTTCCTTTTCACATGAAATCAGAGTGCCCTTTAAACAGGTACCCCAGTTTGAATACTTAGGTTCAAAACAGAAGCTCAGGTATTAATTTTTTTCCATAATTTTATTTTTCTCATTAGTTACATTTTGTTAATTCTGTATCCCAGCTGTATCCCTCATTCCCTCCCCAATCCCACCCTCCCTCCCTCATCTCCTCTCTGCCCCTTTCCAAGTCCACTGATAGGGGAGGACCTCCCCCCTTTCATATGACTCCATTTTGTCAGGTATTTTCAGGACTGGCTGCAAAGTCCTCCTCTGTGGCCTAACAGGACTGCTCCTCCCTTGGGAGGTGGGGAGGTCAAAGAGCCAGTCATTGAGTTCCTGTTAGAAATAGTCCTTGTTCCCCTCACTTTGGGAAACCAATTGGTTACTGAGCTATCACGGGTCACATCTGAGCAGAGGTTATTAATTTAAGAATACATCTATAAAGAAGTGTAATATGGGACACAATTTTTTCCAAAGGCTCCTGATAGCTTGAGGCATGAAATATGTGACTCTGTGGCTAAGTGGTATATGTTAAGAACAAATGGACAGAAAACTATGAGTTCTGGAGAAAGCAGATGCTTTTGCCTGTGGTGAAAGAACTATTATTCAGTTACTTAACATTTCCAAGCTTAAAGTTCCTTCCCTATGAAGTAGGGATAATATCTACTATTCAAGTAATTGGTAGAATGGGTGATTTTATATAAAGTATGTCACAGCATCTGGGCACAACAAATAGACAATAAGTGTTCATAATTTCTCACCTGCTGTAAGTGGATAAAGGAGAAACATATGATGCCCTGGAAAGTCTAAGAGATGATTGGAATAAAGTCACCTGAGGCCATACAACCCCCCAAAAGGTTAAGGCTGCTTGCTGACTGAACAAAGAATTCAAAGTGTTCTAGACAGAAATCACGGAAAATGAGCTATTGTGCATTCCTGTAGTATATCAGGAACGAAGGTTCCAAGAAGGAACGACCAAAGAAAACAACAAGTTTGTGGATGATGGATCTTGTGGTAATTTTGAGCAATGTGAGAGAATCCTGAGGGGGATGATAAAGTACAGCATGGAGACACACAGAAACAACTGCTAAGAGAGACATGGTGGGAAGCGGAAAAACTACTTGAAGCATTCCTGCACTCAGCTATTTCTCAAATATTAAGGAAACTGGAACTTGAAAAGGAGACAGAAAGCTTTTCTTTTAATTTAATTTGAACAATCTAAGTGCTTTCAAAATGAAGAGGTCAATTTATGCATTTTGAAGGTCTACCCAGTTTTACACTAAAACCCCAAGATTTTTCTACCTCGAGAGCAAAAAGTAAATTTGATATAAATTGAACTTCAAAAGACATAAAAGCTTTTAAAATGTAAAACATTCCATTATAAAGGGGGCAGTATAAGCCACAGATTAGTAGAAAAGAATTACATATAATATATAGGATAAAAGACATATCCAGAAAATATAAACACATTCCCAATTCAATATTAGAAAGAAAAATGACTTTCTATCTCCCCCTTCTTTCATATGATTCCCTGCACTCTGCCCAAAGTTTGGCTCTGAGTCTCAGCATCTGCTTCAATACTCTGCTGGGTAGCATCTTTCAGAGGCCCTCTGTGGTGGGCTCCTGTCCTGTTCCCTGTTTTCTCCTTCTTTCAATGTCTATCCTGTTTGCCTTTCTGAGTGAGGATTGATTATCTTACCCAGGGTCCTTCTTCATGCTTAGCTTCTTTGGGTGTACAGGTTTTAGTATGTTTATCCTATATTATATGTCTAGAGAGCTCTACAAGGAGAGCAACAGAACCAAAAAAATCTAGGCCCAGGGGTCTTTTCGAGACTGATACTCCAACCAAGGACCATTCATGGAGATAACCTAGAACGCCTACACAGATATAGCCCATGGCAGCTCTGTCTCCAAGTGTGTTTCCTAATAAGGGGAACAAGGGCTGTTCACAGGGATTCACTCACAATTTCCTGGGCTCCTCCAAGGGGCATAGGTCACTTCTCCAGCTCCACCTTCTACAACACACACAGCTTGTCTTCTAGAATCCAGCTGGCTCCACTCCACAGCTACTGTTCGCCCATGGAACTGCCATCTCCAAAATGCTGGTCTTTTGCTGCAACTGGGCTGCACTTTGACCAGTAGCCCCCCTTCATCATGCAAAACCTCAACTTTTTTCCATGACTCCTTCAATCCTGGGGCTTCAATTGCTACTCTAGCTGTTCCTTCACCAATGGCCTCTCCTGGCCTCTCACAATGTCAAGCCTTTGCTATTCTCCATGACCCCTTGAACCTTTGAAAGCAGTCCCAACTGGGATAATCTTATACATGGCCAAGTTTTGATGCCAGCACAAGGTACTACCTTGGTCACCTCTGAATACAGCTTCTGTAAAGATTTCACCTCAGTGATGCTGGTCTCTTATTATTCATAGCTAACTCTTCAGCCCCAGCTGATCAGCATCCATTGTCCCAGCAAAACAAGGGTTTTGCTTTAGCTGTGCTGGTCTATTGTTAATCATAGCTGATTCTTCAGCTCCAGCTGCCCAGACACGACAGGTTTTTCACACAAATGGCCCAGTAGAGTCTTTGCTTTCCTCTGAAACATCACAAGCCAGGCCTTCATTGCTTGCACTGATTTTAACAATCATATCTTCTAAGCTCCTACAGAACAATCCACTGAGCTCTTAACACTTAATGTCTTTTCTAACCCAAAGTTCCAAAGCTCTTCCACAATCTCCCCAGAAAGAACATGGTTAATTCTGTTGCAGTCAGAGCCATCATAGCTGTACTCCACTATCTCTGTACTAATTTCTGTCTTAGTTACTGCTTTGACAAAGCAGTAACGATAAAAAAGCAATTTGGGAGAAAAAGGTTTGCTTTGCTTATGTTTCCACATCCATAGGGCATCACAGAAAGGACAGGCCCTCAAACAGGGCAAGATCTTGGAGGCAAGCGCTGATGCAAAAGCCATGAACTGGTACTGCCTAATAGCTTGCTCCCCAAGGCTTCCTCAGCCTGCTTCCATATAAGAACCAGGATCAGTAGCCCAAGAGTGGCCCCACCCACAATGGGTTGGGCTGTCTCACTTCAGTCAGTACTTAAGAAAATGCTCTACAGGCTTGCCTACAACCCAGAATTTTCTCAAATGGGATTCCCTCCTCTCAGATGACTCTTGCATGTGTCAAGTAAATTAGCCAGCACAGATGTCATTGTTTGGGTCATAATAAACACAAACAGTACCAAGTGTTAAGAGTGTAGAAAAATGTGGAAGAAAGCAGAGAAATTAGCATTCCACATAAAGCTGGTAGAAGTGCAAAATGGTGCAGCTACTTTATAAAAGGGTTCCTTCGTTTATTAAACAAACTTATATTATACATTGACGCTGCTCCGTATTCTAACCAGGAGAGTTAAAAAAAAAATGTACTATATAGCTTTGTAAATTGACACACCCTAGAGTCACTTGAGAAAGTCTTTTTAAATATTATTTTTTATTTATTACAGTTTTTCACTATGTATCCCAGCTGTAGCCCCCACCCTCATCTCTTCCCATTCCCACCCTTCCTCATTTCCTCCCATGACCCTCCCCAAGTCCACTGATAGTGGAGGACCTCCTCTCCTTCCATTGACCCTAGCCTATCAGGTCTCATCAGGACTGTCTTTTGTAGTTTTCCTATGTGGCCTGGTAAGGCTGCCCCCTCCCTCAGGGGGAGGTGATCAAAGAGCCAGCCACTGAGTTCATGTCAGAGACAGTCCCTGTTCCCATTACTAGGAAGCTTATGTGGAGACTGAGCTGCCATGGGCTACATCTGTGCAGGGGTTCTAGGTTATCTCCATGAGTGGTCCTTGGATGGAGTATCAATCTCAGAAAAGACCCCTGTGCCTAGATATTTTGGTTCTGTTGTTCTCCCTGTAGAGCTCCTGTCCCCTCCAGGTCTTATTATCTCCCCCTTCTTTCATAAGATTTCCTGCACTCTGGCTATGAATGATTCTTGACATTTGCTTTAATAACCTACTGGGTAGAGTATTTCAGAGGCCCTCTGTGGTAGACTCCTGTCTTGTTCCTTGTTTTCACCTTCTTCTAGTTTGCCTTTCTGAATAAGGATTGATCATCTTACCCAGGGTCTTCCTTCTTGCTTCGCTTCTTTAGGAATACAGATTCTAGGATTTTCCAAATCAATTTGGCATGTAGACTGTCTGTAGGAAAATTGGGGTTTATTGTTAAAGTATGAAGACACAACCTACAATTATTTGAGTAGGTTGTCCTGTGCCGTATAAGAAATCTAGCTAATCATGAGACTTCATGACAGCAGCAATTGATCCTAAAAGCAGCATTCTTCCTGGTTTAGATTTGAATTCCTTCCCTGACTTCCCTCAGCGATGGACTATGACCTGGAGAAGCCTAACAAAGCTTTCTTCCCCTCTGTTGCTTTTGGTCAGAGTCTTTTATCACAGCAACAGGAAGAAAATTAGAATTCCACCCACAGACATATCATTCAAGCATCCATTACAGCACGATTCATAATAACCCAAAGGTAAAAGCAGCCCAAATGTCCAGCTGTAACAGATGAATCGCCACAATGTAATGTATCAATGTAATTATGATTGTCAGTATGAAGAAATAAAGCACGGGAACACATTGTAACATGAATAAGTCTTACAAACATCATGCTACTGTTAGAAAACCAGATGAAAAGACTGTATTGTTCTGTACCCACTTATATAAAGTGTCTAGGAAGGTGATCCATCTGCATAACAGATAGATTTGTGGTTTCTGCAGACAACGGTATGAATGAAGAAAGAATTCAAAGGGCACATGGGCGAGATCTTTGCATTTAACAGAAATTACATTGTAGAGAAGTGTGCACAACTCAAAATTCATTAAAAGTCTTACAAAAATTGTGTACTCAAATGTGTATGACACATAAACTTTATCCCAGTAAATCTGCTCACAAGAAAGTAAATTAATAAGCAATTTGATAATATTACTAGATTACAACCGGTCAGAAACTTTTATTTTTCAGAGCTTCCAGCTGAGGCATTTGAGGGGAACAATGATCTTTAATTTCAGAGAAGTCTGAGCAAAAAAAGGCAAATTCAGGGATTAAGCATACAAAAAGTAAGACTATACTCAATGGCTGAGTAGTATTCCATTGTACCACAGTTTCTTTATCTTTTCTTTGGTTGAGGGACATCTAGGTTGTTTCCAGTTTCTGGCTATTACAAATAAAGCTAATATGAACATGGTTGAGCAAATGTCCTTATTATATGGCGGAGAATTGAGTGAGCTTTAGCTGGGTCTTGAGGTATGGGTATTTCCAGATTTCTGAGAAAGCACCACGTTGATTTCCAAAGTGGTTGTATAAGTTTCCTCTCCCACCAGCAATGGAGAAGTGTTTCCCTTTCTCCACATCTTCACCAGCATTTGTTGTCACTTGTGTTTTTGCAAGCCCTAAGACCCACCCCATGTAAGAAAGCCAACCCCTATCACTGTTAATGATACTCTTATATGTTTGCAGACAGGAGCCTACCACAGTTGTCTTCTTCGAGGTTCCACTCAGCAATGGCTTGAAACAGATATTGTGACTCACAGCCAAACACTGGGCGAAGCATAGGGAGTCTACTGGAAAAGAAGGGGAAGGATAAATAGACCTAGAGGTAAAAACAGCTCCACAAGAAGACCAACAGAGCCAATCAACCAGATCCCAGAGGGGCCTATGAAGTCTGAAGCACCAGCCAGGAACAATGCATGGTCTAGACATAGTCTTCTACTTGTAAGTAGCCAATGGGCAGGCTTCATATGGGCCCACTAGTTAAGAGAATGGGAGATATTCCTAAATGTACTATGTTGCCTGCTTTTTGATTACTTCCCCCTGATGGGGCTGCCTTACCAGGCCACAGGGGAGGAAGGTGAACTCAGTCCTCATGAGAATAGATGAACTGGGATGTGTGGAGGGGAGGGTTCCCCTTTTCTGAGGAACAAGGGAGGCAGAACGCAGGAGGGAGGGTAGGACTAGAAGGAGAGGAAAGAGGGGTCTATGACAGAGATGTAAATTGAATTAACAACAACAACAATAATAATAATAATAAAAGACTGTGCTCAAGATTTCAGACTTTTAACTTGGAGTTACCACACACTAAGACCATAGCGTCCTGTGCATTTGAACTGTGGACGGTGACTGAGAGGGTCTCTACAGGTGTCAGGCAAGTAAAAGGGGAGAAGGAAAACTCAGTTTAGATTGATTTTGTCAACCTGAATCAAGGCTTCAGGGAGTTTGGTCCCAACAAATTAAAACACAGTAAAATTTGGAAAAATGTTTCCTTGTATAATACAATCGACCCCACATGAGGAAGCACAATTACATAAAAACTTGATTCAGGGTACATGTCATTTCTTTCAGAAAGATGGGCCCTAGAGATAGGCTACCTATACTAGCTTAAGAGCCTGAGAAAGGGTATGACCTGGTCTCCCTCACACAGATAGCATAGAGGTCATTTTGGCTATTAGCCACCTCTGGTCCTAGTTGTGGGAGCTTGGGGAGCCCCTGGTTGTAACACTACAAAAATGAATTGTTTTCTTTCTCTGTGTTTTATAAATGTCATAAATGTTATATTACTAGCCACCTCTAGTCCTGGTTATAAGAACGTGATATAGCCTGGGCAACAGATAACCAAGCTGTGGATCACTTCAAATTCCCAGCTTTCTGGCTGGAGGAACAGGTTTATCATCTTCCCCATAGGAAAGACAATCCTGTATGATTAACATTCCTGATTTCTCTGGAGATCAATGGGCACAAGAACCTTTGTGCTGTGCTCCCAACGCTCCTCCCTTCTAATTTCTTAAAGAAAAAATAGTAACTGTAGTAGAGGCCAAGGTTGAATTCAGTGCCTCTATGGCTAGTCTAATTAATACAGGCAAGCATAAGAAAATTATAAGAATTGCTAATAGAAGACCAAAGAAATGGGAAAGTCATCTTAACCAGGATGACTGTTCAAAGGTCACTTGAGAGATTTTGTTCATCTCTTTACTTAAATCATTAATTTGATGATCAATAGTGTGGTAAAAAAAAATCTGACACATTAAAGCAACACATGTCAGGGGATTGTTGACCACCAAGATTTTACTTGAACAACAAACAATCTGTTGTAGCTTTATTTTGTAAAACTGTGCCCTCAATTCATACATCTCTAGATTGATTTCTGATAATATTTTTGCTGTCATATTTGTAGTTTAATTAGTCTTACAAGGTATTTTTGAGACTTCTCTTTGTATTCCAGTAACTATTCATGGGATAGGCAATAAAAGAGCTATACTGGCTGCAATCCAATAAATGCAAAGATTCATCACAATTCTTGGGAAGAAATCTCTTAATTCTATTGATTGATTGCAAGGATTTACTGAGCAAAATGGGTGTAATACTGCCTGAAGGAAGGGCTGTATAAGTAGAATTTCCACATATATATATATATATATTTCTAAAGGCAATTGTTTACCAAAGGAAAGAGTAAGCACAGATGTGGAATTTCAATAAGGAGGGATGTAAACTCATTCAGAGCATAAACAATGTGACAGAAAAACATTGACAGGAATATCAGGGAAAGCCCTATGAATATAGATAAAGGTGGATTCTATATTGTCCACTGTAATTTGTTCATCCTGCTTATGAGTGAATCCTATGCTAAAGGAATTTCTTTTTTAAAGTCAAGGAATAGGAAGGTCTCCTCTGATATTAAAAAAAAGATTTTCTTGTTGACAGACATGTGCCAAATAAAGCAAGCCGTTCTTTTCTAAACTAGTGGCAATAGTGTGGGTGAGGAGGAATAAGGGGAGAATGAAATCTAATATAATGGTAAATTAAGAGATTAACATAGAAAAAAATTGAATATTTAAGACTTAAATATGATTATATTTTGAGCATTTTCAATCATGCTTTAAACACTACAAAAATGAATTGTTTTATTTCTCTGTGTTTTATAAATGTCATCTTTCTACCTGACAATTTTCTTTGATTGTTTAAAAATTAATCTTATCTAAAGTGAGAGGTGAGAAAGCAGTTTCTTTTTTTTTTTTTTTTTTTTTTTTTTTTCAATGCAGTTTATTCAGGAACCTTGAACAATCATCTGACCCTGGGGAAAGCCAGCCCACAGGCTAAATAGCCTCTGGGTAGCCAACCCAGGCATGCCACGTGGGCAATGCAGATAGGTCCACATACATGGAAGCAAGCCAGATCCTCAGCCTTAGCCAAATGTGGAATTGTTCGTGACAGAGAGCACTCACCATCGGGAAGGTGGAAGGCGGAAACCAGCTCCATCTTTAAGGCACAGCATTCCGCAGCTCTCTACAGTTCCCCCTTTTTGTTTTAGACGCATCAGGCAAGAGTAGAGGTCTGATCTCTGATATTAGAAATAAATTGGGACTTTGTACCGATGTTCATTTAGGTGTCATCCACCCAAAGAGCATCAGACCCGTCCGATACCTTTTTCTCAGAGGCGGGACCTGGGGTATCAACCCGCATGCTCTTCTCTGGGTCCAAAGTGGCTGACCCTGAGTGCAGTGCTTAGCCTCGCATCCTGAGCGTAACATTTTAGCTTTTTATGGTATCCAACCATGCTTGGGGCGAATGTCCTGCTTCAATGGCTGTAAGGCCTGAATGATCATGGCTGCATCACGCTGTTGTGAGACTCTAATCTTGCATATATACCACAGGCAAACCAAGGAGACCAACACCAGAAGGCCTGCTAATGCTCCCATGCCTGCCCATTCCTTCAGATGATTCATGGCTGCAGCAATCCATGATGATAATCCTGTGGCTAGTCCTGCGTCTACTCTGGTAGAATTTACTGTGACAATGGCCACTCTCAGCTGCTCCATCGTAGTATCGAATTCTCCAGTCCAATTACCTAAAATATAGCTCGACAATTGTTTAGACAGATTTGCAGCACAGGAAAAATTCTCATGTTATATGCTAGTGACTCAAAGTCCAGCATATTTTCATTGACAGCCAAGTTGAGCGATTTGCCATAGGGTATCTATTTGCTCCTGCACGAGGTCAATCCTCTGATTGAACACCATCAAGCTTCCTTTTAGTTGAGCATTAATTCCTTTATGTACAACTAAGGCATGAGCTACATTGGCTAAATGATTATTCAGGGTCTGAGCAGTCTGCCCAGTATGACTCATGGCTAATGCCCCGGTGGTAGCTCCAACAGCCGCCAATGAGATGGTAGTAACAATGGTGGCTGTAGTTCCAAGATCCCTTTTCTGTCTGAAGAGAGTCATAGCGTGAGGGGCATCAACGGGCACAGGCACCCAGTGAGGCATGCGAGTAACCAGGGCATACCTAAATTTACTAGCATTCCAGCATTGGGCAAAAAAGCAAGTATCATTACCACAATTACTTGGCTCTATCTGGCTAATAATGAATAAAAATGGGGGATATAGACAAACAGGTGTGGGCTTATAGGAAATATTATGAGCAGCCTTAACCCCCTCGTTGGAACATCCTGCGTCAGTTCTAGAACTAGCAGTGGTGGTGTCCGAGGTCTGAGTAGACCATTGCCCCCAGGGGCGAGACGTGCTCCATGCCAATTGACTAACTCCATGTTTTCCTCCACTTTTGAAAGTCATTTAAGGTTCTTAAATTATTTTTTCCCTTTTTTTAAAATTTTTCATCAATTACACTTTATTCATTCTGCATCCCCCCATAAGCCCCTCCCTCCTCCCCTCTCAGTCCCACCCTCCCTCCTCCCTCTGCTTGCATGCCACTCCCCAAGTCCACTAATAGGGGAGGTTCTCCTCTCCTTTCTGATCTTAGTCTATCAGTTCACATCAAAAGTGGCTGCATTGTCCTCTACTATGGCCTGGTAAGGCTGCTCCCCCCCAGGGGGAGGTGATCAAAGAGCAGGCCAATCAGATTATGTCAGAGGCAGTCCCTCTTCACATTACTATGTAACCCAATTGGACTCTGAACTGCCCTGGGCTACATCTGTGCAGGGGTTCTGGGTTATCTCTATGAATAGTCCTTGGTTGGAGTATGAGTCTCTGGGAAGTTCCCTGTGTTCAAATTTTCTTGTTCTGTTGGAGAAAGCAGTTTCTTAAAGAAAGCGTTATCCAATTCACATGTGGTTACTCTGGATTTTCACCCCAGAAAGTAAGAAATGGGTGTTGGAAATCTGTTCGGGCAGTTCCTTGCCTCAGTCACAGTGATGATGAAATGCCCTTCAAAACTCATTGCAGAATTTCTGATACAAAAGAAGTTATCACACCATTAAATTATCGATCTGTATCATCACTGCAGGCCAGGTCTTAGTGATAGTAAGCACACTCATTTCCATAGGTATTTCCACAAGAGTGAAGATACTTCATTTTCGAGTTGCCTGTTGCCAATTGTCCTACCTGTACAGGACAGCAGAGCCATCACAGTGTGTACAGGACATCAGCAGTCCAGGTGCCATGTGAGCTCAGAAGACCTGAAGACTAGTCCCACCAAGCACTGTATGGGCTCCCTCCCTGAGGTTTCAGGAGAATCTAAGGATTAGGAGTAGATTCACCCCTCATCATGTGGCTTTGCCACTCAATTGCATTCAGAAGGCATCTTTAAGTTCTAAACTTGTGGGGGAGTACTAAGCATTAAAAAAGAAAGTGGGGCATGGTTATTATCCTTTTGCCTTCCCCTTGGGGAAAAAAAAAGCTTCTCACATCACTGTAGTTCCCTTCTTCTTAATCACAGCTTTCCTTCCACCAACATAAAATAGCTATACTGTGGGGAAAAAATTTCAAGAAAGCATTAGGGGTGTGAGGGTAAGTGGTACTACATAGATGTGGGAGGCTCAGCCATGGCTTCCTCCTCACCCAAATCTAGGTCATGCCATCAACTCTTTCTATCTCTGCTTTTTACACTTCTCATCCTCAGGGCACCAGGCCTTTGACACTGACCAATTTCCTATAGTTGCTCAGGGCTGGAGAAATAGCTCGACTGTTAAAAACTAAGCTTACAACCAAAATTATACAGTTGCTCAACAAATCACATTAACTAGGGCCCTGAAAAGAAAATGAGTTTAAAGGACTGCCACACCCAGGGTCAAGATGTGGCTGTTGGAGTGTTCATATCTGTTTCTGCAGCACCATCAGCATGTGTCTACCTATCCATCTTGCTTCCAACACTTCCCCTTGGTTATCTGGCACTCCAGAGAATCTGGATAGCCTTAATTAAAGTGATAGTTCCAATTAGCAAATTCTCCTGCGTATTTTGAACACCAAGTGCTCATTTTACCCTTACTTCAGTCAATAATGAAATTCTAGACAATGTCTTATTCAGGGGATGGGGAGGTCTTGGGAAAGGTATGTCTCCCTTAATAAAAAAGAAGAATGTCAGTGTGTTTGTATCAGAGTGCGTATATACCACATGTGTGTTGAAGCCCATGTAGGCTAGTGGAAGGTCTGAGATTCCCAGGAGCTGGAGTTGCAGGTGGCTGTATGCTACCCGATATGGGTTCTGGGAACTGAACTCTGGTGCTCTTGAAGAGTAAGAAGTGTTCTTAACTACAGAGCAATCTCTCTTCAATGATTCTCTATGCATCTTTTACTTTTGCTATGTGGCTATAAGCATTTTCCAAGTAGAACTTATAATAAAGACAAGTCCAGACTCCCAGGAAATGCTCCGTGAGTGTCCATGGAATAAAAGGTTGAAGGAATGTAATAAGTTTTAAGAACAGAATCTTATTTAGTACTCTACATAGTCCAGTCGGTTACGAATTAAGATGGAGCAGAGATTGGGTAAATGGCAAATCAATAACTGCCCCAACTTGAGACCTATTTCATGGGAGAGAGCAAACTCCTGTCACTATTAATGACACTCTGCTATGCTCGTGGTCAGGAGCCTAGCACAACTGCCTTCTGAGAGGCTTCATCCAGCAGCTGATGGAAACAGATGCACAGATCCACAGACAAACAATAGGCCAAGCTAGCAGAAGTCTGTGCATGAGTAAAGGCAAGGATAGAGGTAGCCTGAGGGGTCAAGGACACAAGAAGACCTACAGAATAAACTAATCTAACACCATGGGGGCATACAGAGACTGAATCACCAACCAAGGAGTATGCCTGACTGGATTTAGACCCTCTATACATATGTAGCAGATGTGCAGCTTGGTCAACATGTGGGTCCCTTAACAAGGGGAGAAGGGGCTGTCTCTGACTCTGTTTCCTGTCTCTGGATGCCCTTTCCCTAGCTGGGCTGCCTTGTCAGGCCTCAGTGAGAGAGGATGAGGTTAATCCTGCTGTGACTTGAGGTGCCATGGTGGTTAGTGCTTTCTGGCAGCCTCTGTTTCTCTGAGAAGGAGGGGCAGGAGTGGCGATAGAGTGCATGAGGAAGGGACTGGGAGGAGAGGAGGTAGGGAGCTCAGATCGGGCTGTAAAGTGATTAAATAAATAAACAAGTAAGTAAGTAAGAAGACATTTTGTTATTTAAATAATCTCACAAAACATTTAGGATTTATCGGAATTTCAAGATGACTCTTCATCATACCAGCCATTTATTTCTCAAAAGATAAGGAGTAAGCTATAAACATAAAAAGGCAGTAGGTGAGATGAAAAAAGAAAAAGATAAGAAGAATTGAAGAACTCTATTTGTATGCTATGTAATATACTCTTTGATGATAATGGGGTAAGTTATCGGGCAAAGAAGAATTAAACATGAACCTATTTGACAAACTGAAATGCAATCATAATGTTTTCCTGGTGCCTGGTTCTCACTGGCAAGTGGCATTTTGGTGAGAAGCTTGGAAACTGGGTCTCAGCTACTGATTCTACAATTGCAACTATTGATAATATTGATGGCCATCAAGCCTGCTTGCTTGTAGCTGAGAGGGAGGCTGTTTGGACATATTATATCTCCCCTGTGCTTCTGCACAGTGAATCTGTGCCTTAGGATCCCTGGCTAAGGAAGCAGCAACTTGCTTCAGAAAACATATGGCCCTTTGCATTTCAGTACAGTTCACATTGTAGGAAAGATATTGGGTTTGTTTCCTTCAAAACGTTTCTTGCAATTCATTTGTTCCACATCTTTCTCCTTAAGGGCATAGGGATCTCTCACAGAATCCCCATGTCTTGAATAATAAGTAGAAAAAACAGCTACTCTACTGTTGAATTTTGTATGTCCCAAGTAAACATCCTTAATCAAATCTCTGACATTTGGGATGCCTGGAAGGGATGGAAAGGTCAGGTCTGATGTTTAGTTGTATTTTTTTGAGAAAGAAAATCGAGTTTCAAGTTTGATAGAACAAAAGCATAGAAGAGTAATTCAAAGGCTGTTCCTGAAAGAAATGGGAACAAGAGAGACTGCGCTGACTGCACACACACAACACTGTAGGCATATGCCCAGGAAGTTGGTCATAGTCTACCCTTTCAACTGCACTGGGAAGAACTCTGCAGAAAAAAATGAAAAACTCAGAGATTTGAAGTTATATGCTGAAATGATAATACTAGTATTTTATGGGGCAGGGATTTGAACATGGATCTTTCTAACCACAAATTCCTGCCATCTAATGACAAAAACTCTTTCTTAAAGAAGACAACTGAAAGGGTAATGTGGTAGTTTGAATAAGAATGGCTCCCAAGTCTTATATATTTCAATGCTTGCTTAGTCACCAGGGAGTGAAATTATTTGAGAAAGGTTAAGAGGTGTGGCCTTGTTTGAGGAAGTGTGTAAGTTGATTGTAGGATTTAAAACACTCACAGAAAGGCCCATTGTTTCTCTCTATCTGATGCCTACAGATCAGGATGTAGTTCTCAGCTGAGAGCTCTAGTGAAATGGATGTCACCGAGTTCCCTACCATTATGGTTACAGACTATAAGCTCTGAATCTGTAAGCAAGCCCCCAACTTAATGTTTTCTTTCATAACAGTTACCTCAGTCATGGTAAGTCTTTACAGCAATAGAACAGTGTCTTATACAGATGCACTCAGTCAGGAAGGAAGTAGTTTAAAGATGGAGAGATTTGGACTGTTGACATAAGCTCCTAATTACCATCCAGTGTGGCTGTGCTTTCAAAAGCCCTAGCATCCTCTTTCATAGCCAGCACTCTCGGAACTGTTTGGTCATATAACTGGTACCTGAGTGACTTCTGTCCAGCTAGCTCTCCTAGCCTTCTACACAAAAATGAAAGATAGTACTTCTTGTGACCACAAGGAACATTGCACAAGTGCACATGTACAATTTTTACTGCAGTGATATCCTGTGATGGTTCCCTGACATTGTTTTCAACAGGCATTGCCAATTTCAAAGCTTCTTAGACACAGTCTCAGGCAAGCCATTCTGTACTTTTCACACTTCAGTTTTCCTTCCTTCATTTTGCAGGAGCAACCACAAATGTCTATTCTTAAGACAAAGACCAAGGACAAAGGAACCAGGCCACACCCTGAAGCAGTGAAATGGCTAGTGCAATGGCTCCCAAACCATGGGTCGCAACCCCTTTGAGGTTGAACAACCCTTTCACTGGAGTTGCATATTAGATATCTCGCATATCTGCATTATGATTCATAACAGTAACAAATTTACAATAATGAAGAAGCAACAAAATAGTCTTATGGTTGGGGGTCACCACAACATGAAGAACTGTGTTAAAGAGTACATCATTAGGAAGGCTGAGAACCAGTGCTCTAGAGTATAGCAATGGTTTAAGACATGGCCTCTGGGCTTGTTGTGCCTACCATAAAATTATAAGTGCCATGAAGATGATAGCATTGATCTTGGTTTCTTTTATGAGTCTGATACTGTTTTCGCTGATGAGTAAAAAGCTAGGAAAGCTTTCAATGAGTTTTTCCCTGACTTACCAAAACTTTTAAATAGGCTACAGTAGTAGTGTGCTAGCTCATAGGACACAGTGTACTCACTGGGCTTTTGGCTCTGACAGACTTTTCAAGGATAGATTGGATGCATTGCGTCTAAACATCTTAATCAGCTGAAATAAAATTACTTAAGCTGCCTGCAGAATCTTATTGCCTGGTGGTTTTGGATCTAAAATTTGTTTTCATTCAGGAGTTCATATGTGTATTGCTATGCCAAAGAAACTGTGGAACTCTGCAGAGGGTTGAGGATGGGGAGCAGCTAGCATCACGACTGTGGCCATGTGATTTTGATAAGGTTTAGTTTTTCTTTTATCTTTCCTTTTCCTTTATTTCCTGTTTTTGTTTGTTTTGTTGGTCTTTTGTTGTTGTTGTTTTGTTTTGTTTTTGAGACATATACTGCCTTTGAACTCCTGATTTTTCTGTCTATTTCCCAAGTGTTAAAATTATAGGCTTGCTCTTCTAAGCCGACTTTAGTAGTGCTGGGAATTACTCCGGCCTTTGTGCTTGCTGGACATATAAATACCTTACAGACTGAGCTGTATGTCTAGCCAGAGACAGGTTTTCTGGATCTAACATCAATGACTTCTCTGGACCAGCATGCTGAATGAAACTTCTGATGTTTCACAATTATACAAGGCTTATCAATAGAACTATAAATTGGGACTGAATAAGAATTCCTTCCCTATCAGTGGACTTGGGGAAGGGCATGTGTGGAGAAGGGGGAGGGAGGGGGAGATTGGGAGGGGAGGAAGGAGGGAGCCACAGGGGGGATACAAAGTGAATAAACTGTAATTAATAAAAATTAAAAGAAAAATGGAAAGAAAAAAAGAATTATTATAAGTCCCAGAGGAATCCAGTGGGACCAAAGAAAAAGATTGATCTGAGGTATGTTTTGTATAGCAGTATGGTTGCTTTTATGGATGGACCATCTCACCTTTGGATCATCCTGAACTAATATGGCAGTAGTATTGCTATGATCTTGATGTATTTCTCTAGCTATTCTGTGAGATTAGGCAATCATTAACAAACACCCTTATTCAGTCATTTGAAGTCAACATGTTTAATCTTATAATTCTCAGCTTCTCGAAGCCTGAAACAGACACACCAGAAAGCATTACTAGGGAATTGTCTGTTATATTGATGGCATCTTAGTCAGGAGAGTCTGGGCTAGGGTTTTTCTCAGTAAGTCTGAACTGGAAGAGTGATAGCACAGAAGTGGACTTCTCAGGCATTTGACACCAGGCATTACACAATTCTAGTATCATGTCATAAGTCTGACTCAAAGAGGACAGCAAAAATGCCAGAAACACAAGAACTGAGGAAGACCCTGTTTTCAAATGGCAGGAAGAGTCAAGGAGTACAGATGGCAGTAGGAGTATAGGAAGAAAAGTGGTCCTAATCTCCATTGTGCAGAGCTCAAGTAGGCTGAAAAAAGAAGGAAATCTGGACTTTGGATAGATATTCTAGAGTTGGGTTATGGCTGCCCATTGTTTGAAGAAATCTGCTCAGATACAATAAAGCTCAGAGCAGTAGCTAAGAATCCTTAAATATACCTTTCCCAGAAAACAGAGGGCTAGGAGGAGATTAGCTATACATGCAAGCCCACTAGGGTTTGAACATCTGTGTATGACTAAGAAAGTGACCTCCCAGGAGACAGCCCAGCCCAGTGGACAGGGTTCTAGACCACCTCTGTGACAGGGGTCAGTTAAGAATCATACCACATTAATAAAGCAATAAGACACTTGCCAGAGTTCATCTCTTAGAGAGAGAGAGAGAGAGAGAGAGAGAGAGAGAGAGAGAGATGGCTGATTCCACATGACAGGTGACATTTGTGAAGGGACCACTGTGACTGGCAGATTATAACTCTTTGCCTTTAGATACTGGAGTGAGCTGGGATAAGATGACATTGTTCATATAGAGTCTTCTTTTACAGAGATGGCCTAAAGCCCTCGAATTATTAAGTCCAAGCAGAGTCTTATGTCTATGGTTTTAAAACTTATGAATTCTATTTCCATTTCATCATGATATCAAAAGATGAGCTCCATTAACCTAAGTAAAATGCCATCTTTTATATATTATACTACAAATACAAAGTCTTTGTAACTAGGTAGATGTCTTAGCTCTGTAGCTTCTTAGATGACTACTGAAGCTATGTTATGTAAGTAAAATCACTGAGGATTGAAGGTAGGTAAATTACATTATAACATCAAAGAAAATAGTAATACTTTTACATTATTCATAAGAATCGAGAAAACTAGTATTCATGATATTTTCACTGGATTCAACCACAGAATGTGTCTTGACATAATCAGAATTACAATATAATTGATACAATAACAACTGAAATACCAAAACCCTCAACAAAATTTCAGCAAACTGAATCCAATGTCGATAAAAATTACATGTCAATCAACTGGGATTTAGACAAAGTCTTCAAGATTGGTTTAACATTTGAAAAAAAATCAACATAAGCCACTACATCAATATGCTAAAGTATCAGTGATGCTTTACCACAGCTGTAGATATTTTTAAATTAACAAAATTCAGTACCCATTCAATATTTTTTAAATGACTGCCAAATTATACCTTTCCGTAAGTTAGGAAAACAGCAGAAAGTCAAACCAAACACAGAAAACTGAATGAATAACAATGATAACAGATACTGATCAAAGATAAAACAGAAGAATAGAGGAAATTTACCAAGCCCAAATGTTCTTTCAAGAGACTAACGTGATAGATAACCCTTAACAAAATGATCAAGAAAAAGAGAGAGAAAAAAATCACTGCCATAACAATTTTTAAGCTATAGTATCATAGTCTGCTCAAGAAGAACTTCAAATTACAAGCAAAAGATATTTAAATTCAGTTATATATCAATAAGATTTAAAGTTTAGAAGAAACTGACAACGTCTCTGAAAAAACACAGATAACCGTATGCATAGAAAAGGGAAAGGAAAAAAAATCTCGATAATATGTATTTATTTAAAAACTAAGACAAGACTACTGATATTTCCCTTGGCTATCCGCTATAAACACACGGTAAGATCCTATTGCTGAAAACAGTACACAGGACATAGATAAATCAAACCAAACCAACCTAGAAAAAGTGAAAACTTTCTTATCTTCTTTTGCTTAGAGGTGCTATGCAGAATGCTGGGAGGAAAAGACATAGTGCTTTTACCCAGTGCTATACGACTGTGCTACAAGATCTTGAGTGCTGCAAGACTGGCCTGCCTGGCAAGGTGTGCCAACCTGGAACAATCATGGCATAACTGCTACGGGGTTACTCCTCATTTTCTGACTGGATTTTGGGACCTTTCCACAGGAAGAAATTTCATACTGTAAGCCTTCACAAAAATATCTAACTGTGGAGGCCATAGATCCTAGGATAGACCCTGTTATTTTGTTAAATTACACCAAAAAAGTGGTCATCTCATCAAATCGCCTGGTAGATATTTATGTTTATACCAACAGGCTTGAGCTGCCCTCAGCCTTGGTCAGAGAAGCTTCCTTGTGCAATGGGCAGCAGTCGGGGGAGAGATGCGTAACTGTGCTTATGAAGAAAACTGCTCAGAACAAAAGGCCAAGTGTATAGCCCTGAATGGAACATATACAGTGACTCCTCACCACCAAGGCTCTGGGAACATTGCGGAAGATGAGGCACAGAGAATGTAAGAGCTGAAGGATGAGTGGAATGCTGTGAAATGCACTTGACATGACATGGCTACTGTGTTGAGGAACTCACGGCATCTCTGGTTATCTGCACAAGAGCAAGCCAGACCAAGTTCCTCGGCCACTGCTGGCATAGATTATCTCAAGGCCCAACCCTTATGGAAAAGCTAGTGATGATAGATATTTGCTGGGGGAGAACCACTCTCTTTTGAGGATGTTGACACTGTTAGGCTTCCCATGCCCTAGTGGACGGTCTCCACACCCATGCACTTGTGCATCACTAGCTGGACTTAGTGGACTATCAAAAAAAAAATGAAGACATGACATTGAGATGGGGTAGTGTTTAAGGCAAGCTTGTAAGTGAAGCTTGAAGGGAGAAATGAGAGGTACATATGATCATATTTTGTTATGTGCATGTATAAAATCTCAAAAAAAATAAATACAGACATGATACCCTACACCAAGAGAAACTCAAAACAAGTACAAAAGATCTGGTAAAATATAAAGATACTAACTAAATATATGAAAAGTGTTCCCCATTATGAAATACAAATTGAATTGAACAGTGGTGGAAATACCTGTTGAAATAGTTGGAACCAAAAAACAAAAAACAAAAAAAAAACAATACCACAAAATTCTGGTAAAACCATTAACAACAGAGACCATAATTCCCTGCTGGTGAAAATAGAAAATGGCCTCACCACCTTGGAAGACATTTTGTTGTTTCTTCTAGAAGTAAATGTGCTCCTGCAATATAATCCAGTGATTTTACTTCTTGGCATTTAATGAAAAAACAGCAATAGCAACAACTCATTTTCTTTGGACAACTATGTCTTTATTCACAACTTCAAAATTTGGCAGCAACCAGCACATCTTCTTGCAGATAGGCAGGTAAACAAATACAGGTCATGTGGCATTAGATACTATTAAAAACAAATTAGCTTAGAAGTGTCTTAAATTCACATTGTTAAGTGAATAAAGCAGCCTGGAATGGCTGCATGCTGCATAATTCCAATTTCATGGCATTCTAAACAAGGCAAATTCTGAAAATAAAAATCATTACTTGAGAGGGGCTAGAGGGAAAAGAGAGGTAAACAAATAGAGAACAGTGGATTTTGGAAGCACTAAAACTGTCCTATATGGTATTATAATGCTGCACACATATGATTTTACAGCCATCTAACCAGCAGAATTCACACTCTTAGCAGTGAACGCTACTATAAGGTAGGAGCTCTGAATGGTAATGGAGCCAATTCAGGCCCACCCATGGTAATAGTGTGCTTCATAGTCTGGTGCAGGATGCTGACAGTGGAGGACAATATGCCTGTATAGCAAGGAGCTTTGGAGAGGTACAGGAGAGCTCTTTCTGTATCCAAACTACTAAAGTTTACTAATACTTTCTGCTCATTCTACTAAATTTTTCTAGCAAATTATTGCATCCCTAAGATATAAGCAAATTAAAATTTTCAATTTAAATAATATTAGATTTAATTTAATAAATGAAACATATATGTTAAATATATTAAATTTAACTTAATAAATGATGGTGTATAGCATTATTACTCCTATAATCTTAATTGCAACATATGCTTAACACCAATGTGGAGTAATAGATTTATTTTTTGGCTTATTATTCTGCATCCTAATTTAGTGTCAACACTGAAAGCACCCAAAATCATTTCAACCCATTTTATAACCACACAATCTGGGAACTATAAGGAAAAGATAGTCTACACAAAATAAAGTTGAAAATTGAGGTGTATATGCCTTGTTCTTGTGATAATGAAGATTTCTGGAACTCCCAAATAACACAGTAATGAGACCATAAGTAATAAAATAGAATGTTCAATCTAAATCCAAACCAAAAAAATAAGTACCAAAGTTGATATTGCACCAATATAATGAGTTACTGATGAATCATTTTTAAGCTCTTCTGTGGTCTAATTTGAGAAAGAATAGCCACATATTGCTTGAACATTGAAAGTGATAGTTTAGTGCTTTGGGGACTCTGGAGGGAAAGAAACATTCCTTACAAATACTGAGATATGGCTCATCTCTTTGGTCTCTAACATCTGGTACAAGCTACGTCTTTCTATGTCTTCCTTTGGTCTGAACCTCTTCCTCTGGCAATGGCGGGTGTAGAGTCCAGCTCGGTGGCTCAAGTTTGGCTCTGTACTCAAAACACAAGGAACGCTCCAAGTCTTTGGGTAAACTGTTTACATTTCATGCAGCTCAGTCCTTTTATCTTTAAAAAAAGAAAACATTACCTACCTTACCTGATTGCTTTGAGAGTCAGAGAAATTATATTACATAGTGTTTTGTGAATACATTGTAAAAATTTTTTATCACACTTAACTTCACAGACTCTATTTCAAACAACACACTCCCAGAGTTTTCAAATATATGTGTGTGTGTGCTTGTGTTTGTGTGTATGTATGTATGTATACATATATATATTTATATGTATACACATATGTTTATCAGAAATGGCTCTTGAAAGGAGATGATGTTTAAGCTAACTCTTGCAAAGAGGGAGGAGATAGGGCTAAGGACTCCTCAGGCAGTCTGCTGCCTGAGAGGATCTGTTTACCACAAAATCTTAGAGTATGGACTTGGGAGCCATCCTCCTCTTGCCTTACCATGAAGAAACTGAAACCCACAAGAGGAATTAGATTCAGATCACAAGTTAGGTTAGTGGCAAATACAAGCTGAAAATTCAGTCTGACTCCATTCCAAAATTCATCAGTTTTATTAGCACTCACCGAACAGCAAGTGCCTGCTTAATGCCCTGTTTAGATATTCATTTTCCACATGTCTAGTTAGCAGAGCTGAATTACAACAGGACCTGACCACCAATACCTTTATTTACATTTTGGTGTAAAAACTGATCCATAGATGATGCTCAGTTCTTGTCTAAGTTGAAGCACGTTATCAAACTCACACAAATTATATTATTGCTCCTTGTTGCTGCTCTAGTATTGATCCTGATATTGAGCTCAATTCCATTCCAATCTATATTCTTTATAAGTGTTCTTTATTTCATGCCACTAATATTTATTGTGCTAGTCTTATGCTGATAGAAATAGACACCTAGAAGGTACTCAACTGTCCATTTTATTTCGGGCACATAGATGGATGGATGGATGTCTTTTGTCAATAATAACAGAAAACTGTAATCCTCAACAAAACAAAAACACCAAAATTCAGGGCTAGTGATGATAAAATCAACAGAACAACCAGCAAATGGCCCAGGTAGCCTGGCAAATTAAGAACAATATAGTGTAAACTTAGACAGTAAAAGCTAGAAGAAGTTCAGATACACAAGTGAAGGGAGAGTGATGTAGGAAGAGGCACTATACAAAAGTACAAGTGGAGAAAAAGAAATTTCCTGTTTCCCACTTTTTCTTCCTGTGCTTTTTCCTGTTCTAGTGAAAGCTATATTGATAATTATGGGCACGTGTGCATTAAACAACAGCCTGGTTGTAAATCTTTGATACTATTATTCTGGCTCTCCTGATCAAAGGCCCATACTGGGTTCAAATCCAAGATTCGCACTGAGTTTGGTAATGAGACAGAACAGCTGGCCTCGTGGTCTGCCTTGGGCTCAGGCCTGACTCTTAATGAAGAGTTCATTTACACATAATTCAGATGAGATTGTTAGAATTTGCAGCATCAGGTATTAAGCCAAGTCTAAGCTAATGATAATGTGCTCTCTACTTCTGTTTTCCTTAATGCCCTGTGTCTCTCAGGATTCACAAAAACCAGGAGATTTGATTCATGCACAAAGGTGCTCCTAGACTGGTCATTACAAAATCAAAGCATTCAAAGATCTGTCCACTTATTTTCTTATGCCAGAGAGACCTGGATTTAAATTTCAGATTTGTTATTACCAAAAAAGTAATTGGGTATTTCCCCTCATGTTTAAAAATCAGATTATAAGAAAAACAAAGTAACAAAAAGACAAATGAATTAACAAAAGTGAATGTGGTTTATGAACCATAAAGAGCTGTACATGTTTTGTATTAGAAAGGACACTGACATGGCAGCTCAGTATCCAAGTGGCTTCCCTAGTAAGGGGAACAGGGACTGTCTCTGGCATGAACTTTCTGGCTAGCTCTTTGTCCTCCCCACCCCACCCCCTGTGGGAAGAGCAGCATAGCTAGGCCACAGAGGAGGACATTGCAGCCAGTCCTGTTGAGACCTGATAAGCTAGGGTCAGATGGAAGAGGAGGAGGACCTCCCCCATCAGTGGACTTAGAGAGGGGCAGGGAGGAGATGAGGGAGAGAGGGTAAGGTTGGGAGAGAATGAGGGAAGGGGCTACAGCTGGGATACAAAGTAAATAAACTGTAATTAATATTAAAAAAAAATTTTAAAACGACAACAACAAAAAAGAAAGGACACTGACTTCAACCAAGGTCAAAGGGAAATATTTTAAACAGTCTCAGAGAGATGAGCACCAGGGAAGTGAAGCCTGCTGAGCAACACTGGGAACAGAGTGGAAAGGGCCTCCTCCAGGTCACCCAGAAGCTCTCACAGCTGCATTCCAAGGACAGAACTTCATCTGGAGCTGGTAGCAGAAAATGGCAACATAAGCAACTTCCACGTGGTAGTAGTTTTAAAGGTGTGGAGGACAAGATTGTTAGGGTCATGGAAAGTAGCAGAGGCCTGACACTGTGTGGCAAGGTTTGGAGAGGCTCTTGAAATCAACAGAGTAGAACAATTACCCAAGGAATAGATTGACTTATATCACTTGAGAATATTTTACTTGATCAACTCATCATTTTCATAAAATGAGTCCTCAACTCTCAGAGTGAAAAGTCCTATCTTCAAAGTACTGACCACTTAGCCCATATTTTCAACAGGTAGAATTATTTTCTTTATATTCCTTTATTTTTGGCTCATGAGCTTATTCATTTAAATTTTTAGAAAACATTTTTCCTGAATTCTTAGTTCCTCTCCTGCGTTCTTTTATTGCTGGGATAGTGGGAGAGACACAGTCCTTCATTTCTTAAGCCTCAGATTCCTACTGTAATAGGGGATGGCCTTGAACACTTGACCCTCCTCTGGCTTTATCTCCCTGATGCTTGAATCTCATTTCTATGACACCATATTCAGTTTACATGGTACTGGAGATCAAATGTAGGGCCTTGTACATACTAGAAAAGTACTCTACAAACTAAGCTACATCCCCAACCTACTTCATTTATTTAGAAGAGCAAAAACTATCAGTTCTGTATATTATCTTAAATTCTAAAATGTAAATCATTTAGGGTAAAACTCAATAAGAACACAACATTTCATACAGGACATTTGAACACTGTTTTATCTTCTTCAAAGTTCTTCCACATTTGTTGGCCAACTCTGCACATACTGAACCAGAGTTGTATTAAAGACAGCCTGATGCAAACGTACAAACCAAGAGTACAGAAGCAGTATTAGGTATACATTCCCATTATACCTTCAAACTTTCATCTACTGCAAGCAGCCATACTGACCTTTGCTCTCCTCTGATAAATATCCTCCTTCACATTTGACACCAAACAAGGCAGAAAGAAAAAAAAATCCACAAATATTTGATCTTACTGCAACCCAGAAAAGTTTTGAAAAAAAAAATATAACACAAAAGAAAAAAAAACAAGAAAATTTATTAATTTATATCATGCTCTTTCCCTCTGGGGGCCTCAGTTTCTCCATCTGTAAATGAGGGAGATTAAACTTCTTGGGTCTTTGCTCTAGTTACTGGCTTAAGAATTCTCATTACTCAGGTCTTTTTATCTCCTTCTTCTTCCATAAGAGTCCCTGCACTCTGCCCAAAGTTTGGCTATGATTCTCAGCATCTGTTTTGATACCCTGCTGGGTAGAGTCTTTCAGAGGCTCACTGTGAAAGGCTCCTGTCCTGTTTCCTGTCTTCTCCTACTTCCGTTCTCTATCTTATTTGTCCTTCTGAATGAGGATTAAGCATCTTCCCTAGGGTCCTCCTTCTTGTCTAGCTTCTTTGACTATAGATTTTAGTATGTTTATCCTATATTATCTGACTAATATCCAGGAGCTCCACAAGGAGACCAACAGAGCCAAAAAATCTGTGCCCAGGGGGGCCTGCATAGACTGATGAATCAACCAAGGACCATACACGGAGAGTACCTACAACCCGGCTCAGAAGTAATCTATGGTCAACTCAGTCTCCAACGGGGTTCCCTAGTAAGGGAAGCAGGGGCAGTCACTGGCATGAACTTGGTTGCCTGCTCTTTGATCAACTACCCCCAGAGAGGTGGACTTACAAGACCACAGAGAAAGAAGATCCAGACAACCCTGATGAGACCTGATAGGCTAGGGTCAGATAGTAGGGGAGGAGAACTTCCCCTATCAGTCTAGAGGAGGAAAATGGGGGTGGAGAAGAGGGAGGATGGGTGGAACTGGGAGATGAGGGAGGAGGCTACAGCTAGGATACAAAGTGAATAAATTGTATTAGATAATAATAATAATAATAATGAAAAAATAAAGGAATTCTCACCACATCACCCCATTCAGGCATGGTTCTTTTTTTCTCTCCTCTCCTTCCAAACAGATGAAGAAAGGCAAGGAGAGGACTTAAGGCCAAACTAAAGGGCTAAAGATTTAGGAAAGGTATTATCTTGAGACAGAGACTTCAGTCAGAAACTCTGAAGTCTTGATACGATCCCTGCCTGGACCAAATAACAGCAAGCGTTCCTTACAACATCATGTATTATTTCTGTGTACTAAGTCTGTGTGCTTCCACTTAATTCTCACAGTGGCTTTCAGAGGTAAGTGCCATTGGCTTCATTTTACAAGTGAGGAAATCAAAGCTCCCTTTCTGAAGGCAGAGCAACAGACCTAGAACTCTGAGGCCCGGACCCTCTTAGGAATTGCTTACTATGTCTGCCTCAGTTTCTCTGACTCAGACTGTTTTGTGTCACTGTAACAAACAATATGATGTTGAATGGTTTATATAAAATAAAAGACGACTATTTGGTTCATGATTCTGGCAGCTAGAAAATACAAACAGTACAAAACCAACCTCATGGCAGAGAACCAGAGGTGAAAGTTGGTGTGTGGGAAGAGAGAACAAAGCAAGGCAGCTACAGGAGAGGGACGATGACCCGTTTTCTTGGTAATTACTTACAGCCTGCAATAAGGTATTAATCCCTTTCTCAGGTAGAATGCTTCTGACCTAATGACCTTCCATTAGGCTCCACCCCTCAAGTATTCTCTTCCTTTCAATCCTCTGCTGCCAAGGACCAGGCTCTTGTCATAAGACCCTTCCTTATGGGAAAAAACACAATACTCGCCTTATATAATGGGCTCATGTGGCCTACCTCATTAAAACAAACAAACAAACAAACAAACAAACAGTTAAATCAGGAAAAATGGGAAATGACTTTAAACAGACATATACCTGAAGAGAAATAATTACATCCCATAAAAAAAGAAATTTCAGCCCACGAATAGGTAGACAAGTTCTCCAAGGCTCAAGGCCCCTCTGAGTTCTGTGATGATTAAAAAAAAAAAAAAAAAAAAAAAAAAGGACACACCTTTAATCCTAGCATCTAGGGAGGCAGAAACAGAAAGACCTCTATGAGTTCAAGGCCAGCCAGCCTGGTCTACAAAGTGAGTCCAGTACAGGCAGGTTTACACAGGGAAACCCTGTCTCTAAAGATACAGACCAACAAAAATTTTTACGTAGAGGCTTAGGCACATCACAAGGCTAAAGCTGGTCAGCGACTGCAGCATGCACCCTGCCTAGTCTCTTGGCACTCACTTTGTTGCTCTCACAAAACGGCAGAAGCAACATGGCATGATGACCCTCTTGAATTATTTGGTTTCAGAATTCAGAGATTTTTCTCAGCCCCGTTCATTCCACAAACAAGCTTCTTAGTTCACGAAGCCTCAGAAAGATGCACACTTTCATCCATTCTAGAAAGACACAAAGAGGTCTCAAGCCAGAGGTGAAGAGAAACCTCAACCTGGCTACAAAGAAGTTTCTGTGCAGCTGCAAGTTCTTCTGCATTTGGAAGACATTTGGAAACATTAAGCTGTTGTGCGTGTTATTGGTTGGTGTTGTGTGATGAAGTCCATGCAGTCAAAATTACACCGAATACTCATTCACAAATATGGGGCCTTAAAGTCTGAAATGTTTTCCACATATACTGTCACTTATTCAATAAGGAATATCTCTCAGGCAGAAGGTTTTATTAGATACTTTTCATGCTGTTTAATGCCAAGCTAGAGCATCTTAGGGGAAGAAGTATTTTAGCTCACGGCTTTAAGTGATCATAGCAGGCAAAGCATGGCTATGTGTGAGTCCTCATGACAGGAGAGCAGCTGCTAACATTGCTTAGACAGTCAGGAAGCAGAGAGGAAAACTGGACCTAAAATGGGCCTGTACTTTTTTTTTAACTTTTATTAGTTACACTTTATTCACTTTGTACCCCCCCATAAACCCCACCCTCCTCCCCTCTGAATCCCACCTTCCCTCCCCCTTCTTCACATATGCCCCTCCCCAAGTCCACTGATAGGGGAGGTCTTCCTCTCCTTCCTTCTGATCTTAGTCTATCAGATCACATCAGGAGAGGCTGCATTGTCATCTTCTGTGGCCTGGTAAGACTGTTCCCCCTTCAGGGGGAGGTGGTCAAAGAACAGGCCAATCAGATTATGTCAGAGGCAGTCCCTCTTCCCATTACTATGTAACCCACTTGGACACTAACCTGCCATGGGCTACATCTGTGCAGGGGTTCTAGGTTATCTCCATCAAGGTACTTGGTTGGAGTATGAGTCTCTGGGAAGACCCCTGTGTTCAAATTTTTTGGTTCTGTTGCTCTCCTTGTGGGGTTCCTGTCCTCTCCAGCTCTTACTATTTCTCACTTCTTTCATAAGATTCCATGCACTCTGCCCAACAGTTAGCCATAAGTATCAGCATCTGCTTTGATAGTCTGCAGGGCAGAGCCTTTCAAAGGCCCTCTGTGGGAGACTCCTAACTTGTTTCCTGTTTTCTTCTTCTTCTGATGTCCATCCTCTTTGCCTTTTGGGATGGGGATTGAACATTTTAGTCAGGGTCCTCTCTCTTGATTAGTTTCTTTAAATGTACAGGTTTTACTAGGTTTATCCTATGTTATATGTCTATATGACTGAGTATATACCGTGTGTGTCTTTCTGCTTCTGGGATAACTCACTCAAGATGATCCTTTCCAGTTCCCACCATTTACCTGCAAATTTCATGATTTCCTTATTTTTCATTGCAAAGTAATACTCCATTGTGTAGATGTACCACAATTTCTACATCCATTCTTCAGTTGAGGGGCTGTTTCCAGCTTCTGGCTATTACAAATAAAGCTGCTACAAACATGGTTGAGAAAATGCCCTTATTGTGTACTTGAGCCTCTTTTGGATATATGCCTAGGAGTGGTATAGCTGGATCTTGCGGAAGCGCTATTCCTAGTTGCCTGAGAAAGGGCCAGATGAATTTCCAGAGTGGTTGTCCAAGTTTACGTTCCACCAGCAGTGCAGGAGGGTTCCCCTTTCTCCACAGCCTCTCCAGCATGTGTTGTCACTTGAGTTTTTGATCTTGGCCATTCTGATGGGTGTAAGGTGAAATATCAGTGTTGTTTTGATTTGCATTTCCCTAATGGCTAATGATGTTGACCATTTCTTTAAGTGTTCCTCTGCTACCCTTCACAATAGCAACAAAGGACATAAAGTACCTTGGTGTAACCCTAACCAAGCAAGTCAAAGACTTGTATGAAAAAAATTTCAAGTCTCTGAAGAAAGAATTAGAAGAAGATATCAGAAGATGGAAAGATCTCCCATGCTCATGGCTTGGCAGGATTAACATAGTAAAAATGGCCATCTTACCAAAAGCAATCTGCAGATTCAATGCAATTCCCATCAAATTACCAACACAATTCTTTACAGACCTGGAAAGAAAAATTCTCAACTTCATATGGAATAACAAGAAACCCAGAATTGCTAATACAATCCTCTACAATAAAAGATCTTCTGGAGGTATCTCCATCCCTGATCTGTACTATAGAGCAACAGTTATAAAAACTGCATGGTACTGGCATAGAAACAGAATGGTGGATCAAAGGAACTAAACAGAAGACCCAGAAATAAACCCACATACTTATGGACACCTGATCTTTGACAAAGATGCCAAAACCACACAATAGAAAAAAGATAGCATCTTCAACAAATAGTGCTGGTCTAACTGGATGTCTGCATGTAGAAAAATGCAAATAGATCCATACTTATCACCCTGCACAAAACTAAAGTCCAAGTGGATCAAAGACCTCAACATAAAACCAGACACATTAATCAGTTAGAAGAAAAAGTGGGGAAGACCCTAGAACTCATTGGCACAGGAAACACCTTCCTGAACAAAACACCAACAGCACAGGCTCTAATCAATAAATGGGATCTCATGAAACTGAAAAGCTTCTGTAAAGCAAAGGACACCATCATCAAAACAAAATGACTGCCTACAGACTGGGAAAGAATCTTCACTAACCCTTTATCTGACAGAGGGCTAATATCCAGTATATATAAAGAACTAAAGAAGCTGAAAAGCAGCAAACCAAGTAATCCAATTGAAAAATGGGAAACAGCTAAAGAGAGAAATCTCTGTAGAGTAATATCAAATGGCATGGGCCTGTACTTTAATCCTCAAGACATGCCTCTCTGTGGCCCCCTTCTTCCAGCAAGGCTCCATCTCCCCAAATACCACACTCACTCAAAATAACACCACTAGCCAGCTAGGGACTAAGTGTTTAAACATGGAGATACGAATGGGGGTCATTTCACACTCAAACTACAAAAAAGACAATACATATTTTTCATGTAGGTAAGAGAAATCATAGTGGACGATATTCCCTGACTCTCACCTACATGAAAAATGCCACAGAGAGGCATGTCTTGGGATTACATAGTTTTCCCAGCTTGGGGATTCCTGTCATTTACCACCCGGTATGGTACCAACAGATACAACAACCTCACAGGATGTTTCTAAAGATTTAAATAAAATGGTCAATGTAATCAGATATCATATATAGTTTGAGCCTATTTCCCCCTAATCAGAGGTGCTGTGTTTCTATTCCTATGTGTTTATAAGCTAATAGATTATATTTTATGCAGCCTTACTGTTACTTCTAAAAGGCACATGCTTTGTTTTGCTTCTCTTTCTGCTATGTGTGCCATGTGCATGACTCTTTGCAGAAAGGCATCTTCACGAACTTAAACAGTTTGGTGAAAAGGTCATGTAAAGTGTAAGAGCCTGAGCAAATGCAAAGACTTAAGACACAGCTACTATTTTAGAATACTGCAAATCGAACCAAAGAAAATGAGAATAAACAAAATATCACATTCCCTATGTGTTCTGGAAAGTGGAAAGTTGTTATTGCAACTGCAGGGATTAATGCCATGTGTCTAGTCTCTGTAATTGAACTGATTATATTTCAAATGCAAATGTGTAATCTAATGCAACCAGACAGTAATTTGAGACTAATTATTCTTTCTTCTTAATGCAGCACAGAAACTCAGGTCTGTGGTTCAAAATATCATAAGCCAAGAGGAGAGCACTCTGGTAACTACCGAAGGCTCCTGAGCAGTGAGGGACAGGAGGAGGTACCAGACATTTTTAGGAATAATATTGCATGCAAAGAAAGCATATATTGATGCCCAGGTATTGGGGTATGACTTTTGACACGACTTTAGGATTTAAAAGAATATATCATTTGGTCCTGCATTCAAGGAAAACAAAATTTTATGGAGATCAGGTCCCAAAATAAAAAGCTATTGTATGATTGCTATTTCCCTGAGGACATAGAAAAATAGGAAAATTAGCAAATATATTCACATCATGAAGAGAGAGAAATCTTTGCAGAGGATTATTTGAATTATGTTTCCATGGTGACTAAAGTTTCCCTGGACCACAGAGTATTCCAAGGAAAGAAAACACCATGCAACATTTGGGCTAGAGAGAAGGACTAGGGATTTGAAAAGACTTTGGGCAGTTGAGGAAACAGTAAGCTTTTAGCTATTTCCCTCATGTTACCCAGTTACCAATCTTATGATAAAAGCTGTTTGTTTGGATCGAACAATCGGCAGAATTTCATAGAGCAGATGGTTTTCCTGCCAATGTTTTTCAGCACTGGTGAAGGGATGCAGAAACATTCAGATGCTCGTGTCTCTCTAGTCCTTCCCTGACCCTCTGGTGGGGAAAAGGATGACCAAGGGGCTTTGAAATGGCCACAAAGCTAAATTCACATTATATCTTCAGAAGGTGTTGATGTATTAGTACTTTTCATTCCCATCTTAAGTCTTTACCACGCATGTGGAATCAGGGAGAGCTAAATGCCAGCGTCCAGGGAGAAATAAAAGGAAAACAATGCTTTCAGAAACAGCTAACTTTCAAAGGAGAAAAGGATTGCTTTTAGTTTGGACTTTCAGAGAAACTCTTCCAAATCAATGCCATATGTATTTTTAAAATGATGCTTACTTACAGGCTATGATAAATTTAAAGACAGAAAGGAGAGAATGGATGAAATCACCAAAGGCATTCTAAGAAGAATGAGCAATCTAATAACTAGCCCAGAGAATCCCTCACTTTGACATCAATGACTTATCCCAACTTTCCTCAGTCCACACTACACTTTAAACACATTATTAATCTTTAATCTTAAATTTAAGATCTTACATTATAACTGTTAGTCTATTTGAAATGTTCAGTGTAAAGTTTTGATAATAAAAAGTTTTTAAGGCATTAAAATAAGAAGTAAAGGAAAGAAATGTCATTCTTTTCCATCCTTAAAGATGTGATATGTATATACAGAAAATGATAAGCCAAAAAGAATTCTAGAAAGCATTATGATATGTAGCTAAGAGGGTTATTTCTATTCTCTATGTCTTTTTTTCGATATGAGTATATATTTGTAAATCCTCTTGGCTAAGTTTTCACTTTCTTTGCTTTCAGCTACCAAGTATGATTTAATTTAACTGTATATTTGGATACAGTTAGAAATTCTAATACAGGTTCACATGAGTTTTATTATAGGACATATTCTATTTTTAGTCATTTTAGTATGTACTTAATTTTTAAGATGAACTTTATGGTAGGTAGGTACGTGTGTACGGTGTATTCTAGAACTTGATACAAATCATGGTTGCAGGTATCTGTGGAGTGCCTTGGAAAGTACCATGTAAGGCAGTGGTTTTAAACATTCTTATTGCTACAATCCCTTAATACAGTCCCTCCGTATAGTTATGGTGACCCCAACTATGAAATTATTTATGTTGCTACTTTATAACTGTAACTTCTCTATTACTGTGAATCTTAATGTAGATATCTTATATGCATATGGTCTTAGGCAACACCTGTGAGAGGGTCATTCAGAAGAAGTCATGACCCACACATTGGGAACCACTGATGCTTTTGGGATTTACTGCAGATACATAATTAGATGATAGGAAGGAAGGAAGGAAGGAAGGAAGGAAGGAAGGAAGGAAGGAAATGTTAGTACTCTCTCTCTCTCTCTCTCTCTCTCTCTCTCACACACACACACACACACACACACACACACACACACACACACGCTTTCTAGTTTTCTAATTGTATATACCAGAAATGTCATTCTATATCCTAATGAAGTCAGACTTGCTTCTTTAATTTATTTTTTATTTATTACAATTTATTCACTTTGTATACTGGCTGTGGCCCCCTCCCTCATCCCCTCCCAATCCTGCCCTCCCGCCCTCTTCTCCTCCTATGCCCCTTCCCAAGCCCACTGATAGGAGACACCCCTTCCTTCTGATCCTAGTTTATCAGATCTCATCAGGACTGGCTGCATTGTTTTCCTCTGTGGCCTGGCAAGGCTGCTCCTTCCCCAGACTTGCCTTTATTTTACAGGCTATTCTATGAGACAAAACAAACAAACAAAACAGAAATATCAAGACTAAACTTTGCAATTTTGCAATTATTCCCTGTCTCTTCCCTGAAGGGAGAAAAAAAAGAGCACATTCTAGACTGTGGTGCTCAGAAAGAACCCAAAACAAAGTGAAAGTAATTTCTTGCACTGAGGAGACAGACACTAAAATCCAGAGATGAGGCAGCTGGAATTTTCAAGGAATATTTCTAGTTTGCAATGTGACATAGGGAAAGACACCAGAAGTGTTATTAGAGTGTCCTTGAGTCTTTTCAGTAGACACCTTTTCCTTCATAGGACAGAACACTGCAAGGCCGAGGAAAACACAGACAGGTAGCTCTAAGCTAAACAATCTTCAATTATGTACCAGCAAAAACAGTCAATTTTTAATCAGGCAGGAAAAAAAGGATCCTCATCAGCTGCCTGAGTAATTCAGAACACACTCACGATATTGAAATATAGTAAAACAAGACAAAACAAAAACCCTCTACTTCCCTAATATAAATGCAATCAAGACTTGTATTAAAGTTTCAAAAGAAATCTTAGCAAGTAAATAATCTACCAAGTTCCTCTCCATGCACGGTCCTTGGTTGGGATATCATTCTCTTCTGGGTCCCCAGGGCTCAGTTTTTTTGGTTCTGTTGGGTCTCCTTTTGGAGCTCCTGTCCCCTCCAGGTCTTTTTATCTCACCCTTCTTTCATAAAATTCCATGCATTCTGCCCAAAGTTTGACTCTAAGTCTCGTCTCAGCCTCTGCTTCAATACCTTGATCAATAGAGTCTTTCAGAGGCTGTCTGTGGTAAGCTCCTGTCCTGTTCCCTATCTTCTCCTGCTTCCAATATCTAGTTTGGCCTTCTGAATGATAATCAAGCATCTTCCCTAGGGTCTTTCTTGTTCTTTAGCTTCTTTAGGAATATAGATTTTTGTATGTTTATCCTATATTATGTGTGTAATAACCACTTATGAATGAGTATATACCATATGTGTCTTTCTGTTTATGGGTTACCTCACTCAACATGATCTTTTCTAGTTCACACCACTTGCCTGCCAAGGACTATGCATGGAGAGGACCTAAAACCCCTGCTCATATGTAGCTCCATAGACTCAGTCTCCAAGTAGGTTCCCTAGTCAGAAGAGCAGGGGCTGTCTCTGGCATGAACTCAGTGGCAGGCTCTCTGATAACCTCCACATGGAGGATACAGCCTTGCCAGGCCATAGAGGAAGATGCTGCTGCCAGTCCTGATGAAAACTGATAGGCTAGGATCAGATAGAATGGGAGGAAGAACTTCCCTATCAGTAGACTATCAGGGGAGGGGTATAGGGGAAGAAGAGGAAGGGCAGGTGGAATTGGGAGGGTACAAGAGGAGCTACAATCAGGAAACAAATTGAATAAACTGTAATAAATGATAGTTATAAAAATTAACAAAACCTCTTAAAAGAAAAAAATAATCCTCCTATATTAGAGCCTGATGTGTGAAACAAAAACAAAAACAGGAAAACAACGTGTGATTCAATAATATAAGTTTGCTTTATCCAAAAATGAATTTCAAGTCACAAATCACATAGGAAAGCCAACAATAATATTTCATGACCAATCCATAAACTAGGATGTCAGATCAGAGGGAAAATCAAAATGAGAAAGTCCACAATAGGATATTTTTAAACCAAAATGGAACTTAAAGAATAGAAAAAAAAAGCTATAAAAATAAATAACATGCTCTTCCTGTAAGTGGTCAGAGAGGACCCGTGAAGATGATTAGCTACTCTCTTGACCCAGAAAACCCTACAAAATCATGCAAATCAAGAGGAAATCTTTGTGTTCACTTGAAGAACACCCAGAGAAACTGCCAGGCCATCAAGAGTATGTGTATCCAGAAAGCCATCAAGTATCTGAAAGATGTTTCTTTCAAGAAGCAATGTGTTCATTCTGGAGGAATAATGGTGGAGTTAGAAGGTGGACCAAGCCAAAAAGGGCTGGACTCAGGATTGGTGGCCAAAAAAAAAGTGCTGAAATCAGGGATGGTGATATATCCAGAAAGTCATGTACTGTACAGGATTATTTTAGTTTTTTGGGTTTTTTTTTTCTATATGTAGTTGAGAATTTTTCTTTCAAGATCTGTAAAAAATTGTGTTGAAATTTTAATGGGAATTTCATGGAATCTGCAGACTGTTTTTGGTAAGATGGCCATTTTCTTTTGTTAATCCTACCAACCCATTAACATGGGAGATCTTTCCATCTTCTGGCATATTCTTCAAATTCTTTCTTCAAAAACTTGAAGTTCTTGTCATACAGGTCTTTCACTGGCTTGGTTAAAGTTACACCAAGATATTATACATTATTAGTTACTATTGGGAAGGGTATTATTATTTCCCCAATATCTTTCTCAGCCATTTATCATTTATGTATAAAAGGGCTACTAACTTTTTTTTTTCTTTTTTTTTTTATTTTTTATTTTTTCAATGCAGTTTATTCAGGAACATTGAACAATCCTCGGACCCCGGGGAAAGCCAGCCCACAGCTTAAATAGCCTCTGGGTAGCCAACCCAGGCATGCCACGGGGGCAATGCAGATAGGTCCACATACATGGAAGCAAGCCAGATCCTCGGCCTTAGCCAAATGTGGAGTTGTTCGTGACAGAGAGCACTCACCATCGGGAAGGTGGAAGGCGGAAACCGGCTCCATCTTTAAGGCATAGCATTCTGCAGCTCTCTACAGTTCCCCCTTTTTGTTTTAGACGCATCAGGCAAGAGTAGAGGTCTGATCTCTGATATTAGAAATAAATTGGGACTTTGTACAGATGTTCATTTAGGTGTCATCCACCCAAAGAGCATCAGACCGTCCGATACCTTTTTCTCAGAGGCGGGACCTGGGGCATCAACCCGCATGCAATCAGACATGCTCTTCTCTGGGTCCAAAGCGGCTGACCCTGAGTGCAGTGCTTAGCCTCGCATCCTGAGCGTATCATTTTAGCTTTTTATGGTATCCAACCATGCTTGGGGAGAATGTCCTGCTTCAATGGCTGTAAAGGCCTGAATGATCATGGCTGCATCACACTGTTGTGAGACTCTAATCTTGCATATATACCACAGGCAAACCAAGGAGACCAACACCAGAAGGCCTGCTAACACTCCCATGCCCGCCCATTCCTTCAGATGATTCATGGCTGCAGCAATCCATGTTGATAATCCTCTGGCTAGTCCTGCGTCCACTCCGGTAGAATTTACTGTGACAATGGCCACTCTCAGCTGCTCCATCTTAGTATCGAATTCTCCAGTCCAATTACCTAAAATATAGCTCGACAATTGTTTAGACAGATTTGCAGCGCAGGAAAAATTCTCATGTTGTATGCTAGTGACACAAAGTCCAGCATACTTTCATTGACAGCCAGGTTGAGCGATTTGCCATAGGGTATCAATTTGCTCCTGCAAGAGGTCAATCCTCTGATTGAACTACTCTTTTTTAGTTAATTTTTTATCCAGACACTTTCATGAAGGTGTTTATCAGCTGTAGAAGTTCTCTAGTAAATTTTTTGGGGTCACTTATGTATACTATCATATCATCTGCAACCAGTAATACTTGGATTTCTTCCTTTCCAAATTGTATCTGCTTGATATCCTTCAGTTGTCTTATTGCTGTAGCTAAAACTTCAAGTACTATATTGAATAGATACAAAGAGAGTTGTCAGTGTGTTCTTGATTTTAGTGGAATTTCTTTAAGTTGATCTCCAGTGAATTTGATGTTGGCTATATGTTTTCTGTATATTGCCTTTATTGTGATTAGGTATACACCTTGCATCCCTGATCTCTCCATGACTTTTATCACACAGAGGTGTTTGATTATTTCAAAGGCATCTCCAGCATCTAATGAGATGATCAGGTGGTTTTTCTCTTTCAGTTTGTTTATATGATGGGTTACCTTGATGGGATTTTCATATGTTGAACCATCTCTGCATCCCTGGGATGCCTCCTTAATCATGGTGAAGAATGTGTTTGATGTTAGATTCATTTTGGGAGTATTCAATTGAGTATTTTTGCATCAGTGTTCATAGGGGAGATTGATTTGAAATTCTCTTTCTTTGTCGAGTCTTTGTGTGCTTTAGGCATCAGGGAGACTGTGGCCTCACAGAGTTTGGCAATGTTCTTTCTATTTTTTCTGTTTCTATTTTGTGGAATAATTCTGGGAGTGTTGGTATTAGCTCTTCTTTGGAAGTCTGGTAGAATTCTGCACTAAAACCATTTGGGCTTTTCTTTTTTTTTTTTTTTCAGTTGGGAGATTTGTAATGACTGTTTCTATTTCCTTAGGGATTATAGGACTATTTAAATTGTTTACCTGCTCTTTATTTAAGTGATAGCTATCAAGAAAATTGTCCATTTCATTTAAATTTTATTAATACCCCGGAGTAAGGTTTTTTAAGTAAAACCTAATGATTCTTTGGATTTCCTCAGTTTCTGTTTTATGTCCTTTTTCTCCCTTGACTCAGTGGTCATTGAGTAGGCAGTTGCTTACTTTCCATGGTTTTGTATGTTTTCTGCTGTTTCTGTTGTTATTGAGGTCCAGGTATAATCCATGGTGGTCTGATAAGATACAGGGGGCTATTTTAATTTTCTTGTATCTTCTGAGAGCTCCCTTTTGTCCAAGTACATGGTCAATTTTGGAAAAGACTCCATGAGGTACAGAGAAGAAGGTATATTCTTTTGTGTTTGGGAGAAATGTTCTGTAGATTACTGTTAGAACCATTTGATTCATAACTTCATTAGTTTCATTATCTCTTTGTTTAGTTTCTGTCTGGATGACCTGTACATTGGTGAGAATAGGGTGTTGAAGTCTCCCACTACTGTGTGAAGATTGAAATGTGTTTTAAGCTTTGCTAATGTTTCCTTTATGGATGTGGGTACCCTTGCAGTTGGGCCATAGATATTCAGGTTTGAGATGTCACATAGGTGGAGTTCTTCTTAGATGAGTATGAAGTGTCCTTCCTCAACTCTTTTGTTAATTTTTGTTGAAAGTCTATTTTATTAGATATTAGAATGGCTACTACAGTTTGCTTCTTGGGTCCATTTGTTTAGAAAATATTTTTCCAGGCTTTTACTTTGCATTAATGTCTATCTTTGTTCTTTGGATCCAGCAGAATGATGGATTTTGCTTTCACATCCATTCATTTAGCTTGTGTCTTTTTATTGGTGAATTGTGTCCATTGATGTTAAAAAATATTAATGACCAATGACTGTTAATATCTGTTATTTTGATGTTGGTGGTGGTAGTGTGTGTGTGTGTGTGTGTGTGTGTGTGTGTGTGTGTGTGCGCGTGTGTTGAGAAGTCAGGTGGAATTCTGATAGGTCTGCCTTTATATGTTACTTGGCCTTTTTGACTTGGATCTTTTAGTACCCTTTCTTTGTACTCTACATTTAGAATTTTGATTATGTGACAGAAAGATTTTTTTTCTGGTCTTATCTAGTTCGTGTTTAGAAAGCCTCTTATATATTTAAAACATCTCTTTTTTTAGATTAGGAACTTTTCTCCTATGATTTTGTTGAAAATATTTTCTCGGCCTTGGAGCTGAGAATCTTCTCCTCTTCCACTCCTATTATTCTTAGGTTTAGTCTTTTCATAGTGTCCCATACATCCTAGATGTTTTCTGTCAAGAACTTTTTAGATTGAACATTTTCTGATGTTCAATACAACATTGACTGATGTATCAATTTCTTCTATAGTATCTTCTATGCTTGAGATTCTTTCCTCCATCTCTTGTATTCTCTTGGTGATACTTGTGTCTGTAGTTCCTATTCTCTTCCCTAGGTTTTCCATCTCCAGTATTCCCTCAGTTTGTGTGGGGTTTTTTATTTCTTTTTTTTTTCCATTTTCAGGTTTTAAACCATTTTATTCATTTGCTTCACTTGTTTGATTGCATTTTCCTGTATTTCTTTAAAATATTTATTCATTTACTATTTAAAGGCTTCTATCATCCTTATAAGATTGGACTTACAGTCATTTTCTTATGTTTCAGCTGTGTTAGATATCCAGGGCTTGTTTTAGTAAGATAGCTAGGATCTGGTGGTGCCATATTGCCCTGGCTATTGTTAATTTTGTTTTATGTTGGCCTTTAGCCATCTTGATTTTGTAGTTGTTATAGGATTAGATGGTGATTTATGAGTTTATCTTTTCTGGGTGGGCGCTTTTGGATGTTTTTTCTTTGTTTTCTCTTTCCTCTCTGTGTGCTAGCCTGGGCAGCCTGAAGTTCTCATGGCTAGCTAATCTTCATGTCCAAAAGGCTGTCTCCCTTAGGGTTTTTGTGACTTGTGTGGTGTCTTGGGTTTTGGGTGCTACCCTTGCCTCTGGGATCCTTAATGCCAACATGACCTGCTGTATCTGGTACTGGTGAGCCTTCAAAAAGTCCAGGATATGTTGTGGGCTGGAAAATGGAGTTCAGAGTGTAGGGTGAAGTTTAAAACTGACAGATGTGTTTTAGGGGAATATGGTGAACAGAGGTTTGGGACAGGGTCCATCTTGTTTGTCACTGATGACTCTAAGCCTCAAAGAGTGTAAGCAGGATTGTGGAGTGGGAAATGGAACACAAGGTGTGGGGTGCAATTTTCCACTGCAAGGAATGCTTTCAGTGATGTTTGTAGGTAAGGACTTGGAGTGGGATGGAGGTCTCACCTAGTGTCCCAGGGCCTGGAAGGACTTCAGGACACCAGGCTGAGTTGTATGGCTGGAAATATAACACAATGTATGGAGTCAAATCAAACACATTTTAAAACCTGGAGCCATCATTTGAAAGGGTGAAACAAAGAGTATCTAAGTCTGACTGTAAGATAAAATACTAAAAACCTGTTAGGCCTTATTACCAAAATCGGGCAAAAAAAAAAAAGAAGAAAACTTAATCCAATGGTGTAGTAACTTTTGAATATATTACCAAACAAAATATAGAAATATAAAAAGAGTTATACACTCTGACCCAAACATATTTTTTCAAGAGAACATAAAGCTTGACTAAAAATTAGAGGTTGGCAATGTAACTTACTATGGTCACAAAATAAAAGAGGAAAGGCCTACGGTTGCCTATGAGAGTCCAAAAAAAAATATGTTGACATAATTTACCACCCACTCAGAATTATTAAAAACACTTTTAACAAATCAGAAATTGACAGTGATTCCACAAGTGAATAAACAGCATTTACAAAATGCCAACAGCTAACACGATGGATTGTTTTTAAGATCTTTTAAAATTACTTCTTAATAATGCATACAAAGAAATGAGTTTCAATATTTTCAAACAAACTTTATCTCACATTATACTTACTGGTGAAAGACTAAACATTCTAAAAGTAAAACAAGAATCACTAATATTCAGTGCCAAAGCTTGAAATTACAAGAGGCCTTAAAGTCCTTATCCAATGCACTAATACAAGAGAAAAAAAGTAAATCTGTGTTAATATATAAGCAACATATGTTTGCATATTGACATGATTCTATCTCTGGGAAGTCTTAAGAAATCCATGAGTAGGCTACTGAAACTTTTTCATGCATTTCGGTTGATATCAAAATATAAAGTCAATAGTCAAAGACCAACAGTTCTATGTATAATTATCAAATTAAAAAATGGAGTACAGAGCTAAACAAAGAATTTTCAATAGAGGAATATCGAATGGCAGAGAAACACTTAAAGAAATGTTCAATGTCCTTAGTCATAAGGGAAATGCAAATCAAAACAGCCCTAAGATTTCACCTTACACCTATCAGAATGGCTAAGATAAAAAAACTCAAGTGACAACACATGCTGAAGAGGTTGTGGAGAAAGGGGAACCCTCTTCCACTGCTGGTGGGAATGTAAACTTGTACAACCACTCTGGAAAGCAATCTGGCACTTCCTCAGACAACTAGGAATAGTGCTTCTTCAAGGACCAGCCATACCACTCCTAGGCATATACCCAAAAGAGGCTCAAGTACACAATAAGGACATTTTTTCAACCATGTTTGTAGCAGCCTTATTTGTAATAGCCAGAAGCTGGAAACAGCCCAGATGCCTCTCAGTGGAAGAATGGATACCGAAATTGGCCATCTACACATGGGAATATTACTCAGCAATGAAAAACAAGGAAATTATTGAATTTGCAGGTAAATGGTGGGATCTGGAAAATATCATCCTGAGTGAGCTATCCCAGAAGCAGAAAGAAGCACACGGTATATGCTCACTCCTATAGATGTATAATATGGATAAACCTACTAAAATCTGTACACCTGAAAAAACTAATCAAGAGGGAGGACTCTTGATAAAATGCTCAATCCCTATCCAGAAAGACAAAGAGGATGGACATCAGCAAAAGGAGAAAAGAGGGAACAAGTCAGGAGCCTGACACAGAGGACCTCTGAAAGGCTCTGCCCTGCAGACTATCAATGCAGATGCTGAGCCTTATAGGCAACCTTTGGGCAGAGTGCAGGGAATCTTAGGAAAGAAGTGGGAAACAGTAAGATCTGGAGAGGACAGGAATTCCACAAGGAGAGCAATAGAACCAAAAAGTCTGAGCACAGGGGTCTTTCCTGAGACTGATACTCCAACCAAGGACTATGCATGGAGATAACCTACGACTTCTGCACAGATGTAGCCCGTGGCAGTTCAGTATCCAAGTGGGTTCCATTGTAATAGGAACAGGGACTGTCTCTAACATGAACTGATTGGCCTGCTCTTTAATTACCTCCCCCTGAGGGGGGAGCAGCATTACCAGACCACAGAAGAAGACAATGAAGCCACTCCTGATGAGACCTAATTGACTATGATCAGAAGGAAAGAAAAGAAGACCTCCCCTATCAGTGTACTTAGGAAGGGGCATGCATGCAGAGGGTGGAGGGAGGGAGGGATTGGAAAGGGAGGAGGGAGGGAACCACAGGGGGGATACAAAGTGAATAAGTGTAATTAATAAAGAATTTTTTAAATGTTTTTAAAAAGTTGTTAGATAGATAGATAGATAGATAGATAGATAGATAGATAGAATTATAATATATATAGATATATGTCATAAAAATGTTAGGTATCATACTAAGCAAAGAGTAGCTTATAGAATACTTTTTTGGTATCAACAAAAATTAATTCTTTAACCAAAGCAGATATTTTTCATGTAAGCCAATAGTGAAAGGTCATGTGTGCATGTATTTCACAGTAAATCAAAAGAATCACTAATTGAGAAAATAAAGCTTTAACATGAAAAGAATAAATACATAGTAATAATCCAAAGGTTAATTTGCCAAAAAAATATACTTCTAAATGTTTCTTTACCTAATAACATCACTCAAAATCTATAACCCAACACTGATAGAAGTAAAAGAGAGATGAATCCAGCATCATTTTGGGATGATGTGAATGAATAACTGTAAACTAAAATGAATAGCAAGAAACCCTTTTGTCATGTGTTTTGTTTAACTTGTATTAGTTACACTTTATTCACTTTGTATCCCCCCTTAAACCCCTCCCTCCTCCCCTCTGAATCCCACCTTCCCTCCCCCTTCTTCACACATGCCCCTCCCTAAGTCCACTGAAAGGGGAGGTCCCCCTCTCCTTCCTTCTGATCTTATTCTATCAGATCTCATCAGGAGTGGCTTCACTGTCATCTTCTGTGGCCTGGTAAGGCTGCTCCTCCCTCAGGCTGAGGTGATCAAAGAGCAGGCCAATCAATTCATGTCAGAAGCAGTCCCTCTTCCCATTACTATAGAACCCACTTGGACACTGAACTACCATGGGCTACATCTGTGCAGGGGTTTTAGGTTATCTCCATGCATGGTACTTGGTTGGAGTATGAGTCTCTGGTAAGACCCCTGTGCTCAAATTTTTTGGTTCTGTTGCTCTCCTTGTGGATTTCCTGTCCTCTCCAGATCTTACTATTTCCCACTTCTTTCATAAGAATCCATGAACTCTGCCCAACAGTTGGCCATAAGTCTCAGCATCTGCTTTGATAGTCTGTAGGGCAGAACATTTCAGAGGCCCGAAAGGCAAAGAGGATGGACATCAGAAGAAGAAAACAGGAAACAAATTAGGAATTTGTCATATGTTTTTAAGAGAACTTTAAAATTCCGTATATAAGTTGTCAAAAACAACCCTGTGGAACCTATACCGTTGTTTAAAAGATAAAATATTAAAACTATCCTTTCAATTCCACTCTAACCTATTTCCAGTAAAATCTCAACAAATATTTATCAGTTTTTTAAAAAGAATTCTGAAATTTACATTCAAGTCCAAAACCCAAATCCAAATAACCAATGCCTCATTTCAAAACTTTGACATTACAATAATCAGAAGACTGTATCTGGTGTGTGAACAGACAATGAAACAAAGACTCCAGATACAGCCTCATGCCCACATGCACAACTGAATTTCAACTATTATGCCAAGGTAACTCAATAAGGCAAGCAAGAGTCTTTAATAAATGGTTCTGGAACAACTGACTATCCATATTTTGATGACATTCAATTCTTTTCTCACATCATACGCACACACACACATGAAAAACAAAAAAACTAATGAATCACAGATCTGAACATACAAGGCTGAGAGAAGGACATCAAAAGAGAGGACATTTCCAACATTAGGATGGGTGAGGATCTCTCAGACGGAGCAAGTTTAAAGTTTCTGTTCTCTAAAACACAAATGAGGACTGACAGGCAAAGGGACTGCTGTTCATGCTGAGGACATGGGTTCCACATGGCTGAAGGAAAGAACAGATTTCCACAGTTTTCCCTCTGACCTCCACATATGTGTTCTGGCATGCATGTCCCCACACATACAAATTTTTATATAATATAATATATTATATATAATAATTTTCTATATTATATAATAATGTTATATATTATATATAAATTTATATAAATGAGACTTCTGAGACTATTCCATGAGAAAATCTGGCAGTTGTCTTGTGAGTGTATATACTTTTTAAACTAATAAAAATATATACACACAAATCCTTGCTAGACGGATAAAGAAGATGCTGTGTTATGACTTTAAATAAACCATTAGCTTAGAAAAATAAAATATAAAAAATGTATATGATATAGATAAGCAGAAAATTTGAAAACACAGATTATATGGGGAAAGTATAAATTAAGTAATAACAAGCTTAATTAATAAAGACCTAATAAGTTAGGGTCAGATGGAGGGGGAGGAGGACCTCCCCTATTAGTAGACTTAGAGAGGGGCAGGGAAGAGATGAGGGAGGGAGGGTGGGCTTGGGAGAGAATGAGCACATGCACATCATTAGAAAGAAAATAAATCATATTCATTAAAAAAAACGCACTAGCTTCCTCTTCTAGTTTCTATGTCGATGTTAAGGAATTATTCTCCACATTTAGTATTGACTTTTCTGCTCTTTCTGGAAAACATATCTTATTTTTAAAAATTCAAATAACTGGATGTGAAAAACAAGGACAAATCACTCAGCCATAAAACAAACATTTATCCAACCAGAAAGAAAGCATTACATTAAAAATCCTTTTCATATCAGTCAAAGCAGTGTAGCGTGTAGACCACTAGCACTCCTGCACAATTGTCACACGACAAACAAGCATCCTCCAAGGTGACCAAGCAAGGTAATTCTAAGGTCGCCACTCTGCTGCTGACTGGCACCTGACACTAAATTTCTGACCGTGCCTGGTCAACAACACCCCTATTTGGGTTAGATTTCCTCCCTCACCCCCTTTCTCAGACACTGGAAGGTTAGTGGTCAAATCTGACTCTGGTTGTTTGTTGATAAGTCGTCACTGGCTTTTCCAATGTTACTTTCCACTACTGCTATCTACTAAAAAGAGAAAATGAGGTTCAGTTAACTTGGGTTCAAGTTGAATTAGCTAGAGCTGCAATCTGCATGGCAATATCACCAACAGAATGTGGGAAAACACCAGAGACCTCAAATTTCATAATTACCCAATAAAGTAAAGACCCACAGGAGGGGAAGATCAATTCTGTTTTATATCTCTTAGTGAGATTTTTTTCTCATATTTGCATTGACTGAAGAGACACGGAGTGCTCTATTTTCTAACAGCAACTCTCCTTTTAGAAGACAGAAATTCAGAGTAGCCATCCATAGAATGAGGTAGACTTTCCAGGTCTCCAAAAACATGTACCAAACATGGAAAGGATAGAAGAAAACAAGATCAAAAGTTCCTCCTATGGCCCTGTTGAAGGAGGTATGTACCTGGGGAAGGGATCTGAAGTTTCAAAAGCCCATGTCATTTTAGTTAGCTCTCTGTCTCATGCTTGTAGATAGATGTAAGCTCTCAGCTCTTGCTCCATCAGTATTCCTGCCATGATGGTTATGGACTCATTATCTGGAGATGTGAATCCCAGTAAAATGTTTTCTTAAAAAAAAAAGTTTCTTCTAGCTCTCCAGAGAAGGCTAGGAAATGATGAAGGATCAGTTTTCTCTTTCTTGAAGGGCTGTGATTTTCAAGTCAATAGTGCATCAAAGGAATGTAGAATGAATTGATTGGACTTATAAGAATATTGACTCATGTTGAAAAGTTTCTAGCTCAAAGCTGGCTGTGATGTAGAGATGCAGCTTCCGTGCATGCTCACCTTATCCCAGAATTACTTCCTTCAGGGTGATGCAGATTCATATCTCAGATCTTTGTGTAACGTTAGTTCAATCTACTGGACCCACATGAGAAAAAGGACCCAAGTAAGAGAAAGGAAGCAACTCCAGCAAGTTCTCCCCTGTCCTCCATACAGGTGTTATGGTATATATTCACACACACATACATACACACACACACACTACACACACAATTACATAAAAAAAACAACTAATAAACAAGTGTAATTTAAATATCAAAAGCCTCCATTTGAAAAGAATCTCCACTGTAAACTCTTAGGACAAAACAGTTCTTCAAACTCATTTTCAGAGAAAATGAAGAATGGATTTTATACATCAATTTTTAAATTAAGTTTTGTTCCTTTTAACAGGAAGGGGTATGTGGGTGTGGCAATGCTTCTGCTGGTGTGTGGAGGTCAGAAGACAGATTTTAAAAGTCATTCTTTTCTCCTACTATGTGGGTCCCAGAGATCAATTTCAGGTCACCAGGACTGGCAGGAAGTGATCTTACCTGCTAAGCCATCTGATGTACCAATTTTCTTTCTCATGAGCCTGAGATGATGACATTTCCTGGGAAGTGACACACCCAAGTTCTTTCTATTATGATCTTGTAATTTTTTTTAATTTATTTCCTTTGAATAATTTCAATCTCATTTCTTCCAGGAAACACACTTGGTAAAGAAGAACAATCACAAGGATATTTTTCTCTTTTCTCTTCTTTTCTTTCTTTCTTTCTTTCTTTCTTTCTTTCTTTCTTTCTTTCTTTCTTCCTTTCTTTCTTTCTATTAATAACACATTGTAAAAGGTCAATTGTGCTCCCAGGAGTAAGATCATCAGAAAACTTTAGGTGAACAGTGTCCATAATCATCAAAATGGTGCCTCTTCCAAATTAAAAGAAAAGCAAATTTACACAAAATCAAGTTTAATTTTTAAATGTTAATAAATGCAAAGACATCCTTCTCTTGCTTGTGAATCTGCATTTATAGATTGAAGGTGACATACGAATTCCATTGCTGCCAATGGTACCCATTTGCATCTTCATATCCTACATGTCTGATTCCCTTACTTCCTAACTACCCTTCTCTCTGCTTGCCTTGTGTAGAGTTACAACATGAGAAATTAGGTAGGAGACCTCTTTTCCCATGTGCTAACTTGACAGGTCTGAGTCTGTGCATGAATTCCTGAGGATTTCTGGCTTTTTCTACATTTAAGAGACTTTCATAAAGGTAAGAAACTCTGAAAGTTATCAAGTATAAGGTGCCTTTGACAAAAAAAAAAAAAAAAAAAAAAGATGATTTCTGACACCATGTAATATTCCTGTCGCATTTCTCAGTGTGTCCTGAGAGGAGATCAGCAGACAAGTTTAATGGTTATTTGTTTCCTAGAGAATTCGAGAGCAGAGAAAATTGAGTACAACCTAAAGCCCCTCTATTTATTATTCATTAATTCAAATGGTATCTTTTATGGTTCGTAGCTCACAAAGCCTATTCCAGTCTCTATTTTACTTTTTCATTTCCCCAAAGAGATCAGTAGTTTTGAAGTTAGCAGATGGACAATCACTCAGCTAATGGCTACCTGATCTGAGGACCACAACTTTGCTTCCCATCCAAAGGAGTAATTTCACTGAAGTTAAAATGGATTTAACTGTTGCAGCCCTTCCAAGACATGATGGAGGCCCCACATTTTCTCCATTTTCCAGTGTAGGACAAGGAGATCCTTCAGGCTGTCAAAGATACATGGGAACCCTGCAGGTGTCCATTTCATGCTGGGGATGTAAGAGAGGCTTCTCTCACACTGTGCAACCCAGCTCTTACCAAGACACTGCTTCGTCGTTGCATACTTGCCCTGGGCTTTTCCCGTGTCCTCACAAATAATTTTTAAGTGCTCATTTTTTTCAGAAAAGATTTTATAAACTGTTTTGAGGTAAGCCTACCCTCACTATAGAGAGATAGCAATTGGCCACTGGGGTCCTTGGTATGTTCTGTGGAGTGTAATGAAGGGGCTCTAACAGTTCACAGTTTAACCATCCCCTTTTTTCTGTTGTGAACCAATACCACCCTAGGACAGGTTTTCTGCCTTAAGCTTCCTGTTCCTCTGTGACTAACATTCTATCCTGGGTTCCAATTTCTTCTTAAGCTCTTTGCCTTCTCTACCAACTGCCAATCTCCAGGGATGCAATCCCTCTCTAAGGAAAACACTTTCATGAATATATTTTCCTCTCGGTATACCCTTCTCCTCTTTGTATTCAGCTCAATCTCTGCAAGATTCCTGTTTAGCCACGCTTCTACTTTGTCCCATTGTCCTGCCCTTATTTCCCCCCCCCCCAATCAACTAATTTGCATAAAAACTTCAAGCTCCTTTTCCTCCTTATCTACAGGTAGAAAATAAAATGAAATAATCCCTGAAGTGTTCCTATTGTCCTTTTGTAGAACTTCTCAAATGTCAGGAGAGAGAGTCAAGTGAGAATTCTAGGCTGAATTCTAGGTGAGGTACTTAGCAGTTAAACACTAGAGAGCAACCCTGTGCCCTACTGTAAGAGCCTCCATCACCACCCATCTCCACATAGTGCTTGTCACACTGAACTCTGGTCAGAGAGAAGGAGTGACAGGCTACGGCCAGGTCTGTGACCAGGTAAATCACTCGTTGTCATAAAGGATTTTATGTATGTGCTCAATACTATGGAGGAATAGGAATTTTAGTAGTATCAGCTCCATCACTCACCTCATCGGTCAACGAAAATAATGTATTTTATGAATCACTCCAGCATCTCTGATCTAGGTTTTCATTAAACTCTAAAAATCAATATAATATACAATCATGTTTCTTCCTAGAGTTTTAACATTCTAAGAACTCCATAAACCAGAGTTGTTGGGGGAAATAGTCTGCCGTGACATCGATGAAGATCCCCTTAATGGAAATGTGGGTTTAACCTTAAACATTTGATCTATGAACTGTTCAGTCAACCGCAAATCCCACGGTGAGATGCATTGGCTTCACAGCTTGCCTGACTTCCACTTGCACTGTGAACTGACGCTCTGTGCCCTGCAGGGAGCTGCTCTTCCCCTCCTGACTCTGTTAAGAACCATGTGCCCCTTCTCTGGGAAGAGAAAGGTTTTGTTTTGCTTTGATTTGATTTGTATTCTTACGTGGGTTGAGAGAATATCTAAGCAGGAAGAGTCCCAGGCGCTTCTCATTTCACAGATTTGGAAACCAAGATAATGAAACAGTGATAGACAGCATCCACTCAGCCAGAGCATAAATCACTCAGCTCCTAACCCATTAGGTTGCAGTGGTGTTCCAGTTACCTCTCCCTGTAACCCGGATGCAGATAATCACCACTAAAAGTGTATGTGTCTGTGTGCTTGTGTGTCTGTCTGTCTGTCTGTTTGTGTGTTTTGTGGGTATGTATTTATGTGTGTTATGTGTGATTGTACGTCTCTGTGTCTCTGTATTTCTCTGTTTGTGTGCCTATGTATATGTGTGTCTCTGTATATGTGTGTCTGTGTGTCTGTGTCACTGTGTGTTTTTCTGTGTGTTTGTGTGCCTGTGTATCTATGTCTGTGTGCTTTTGTGTGTGTGTGTGTGTATTTGTGTGTGTCTGTGTGTATTTGTGTGTCTGTGTCTATGTATATGTGTGTGTTTCTGTGTGTTTTTGTGTATATGTGTTTGTGTCTGTTTGTGTGTCTGTGTATATACGTTTGTGTGTGTGTGTGTGTGTGTGTGTATGTGTCTGTGTATCTGTGTGTGTGTGCATGCACAGACATGGACTTTTGGATATTTAGCATCTTACCAGACTCAAGAACAATCTCACTGAAATAAACACTGAATGTCTTTTCACTAAGCTGAGTGGCTAAAGCTCTGCATAAGAGAGTAACGGTAAGCCACTAGAGAATCCATACCTACCACACCTACCTTATCCTTCTGAAAGCCCTGGAATCAGTGACTATGACATGGACCAAGTCCTTACAAAATGCGAACTGAGGAGATCATTCTCTTTGCTACTACAGAACTCTTTATACTTTAGTGTTTGGCTATGTGTATCTGCCACCCCCTTGGGTGTTTCCAGAGATGTAATTATGTACTTTTTGCCCATAATGTTTTCTATGTGTCAATCACTTAGGAGAATAATGCTAAGTGGTGAACATCATGACTGGTGTTCATGTATTTAAATTAGCTGGAGGGGACTGCTGAAAAACTAGCCTAACAAAAGACATTTGGAGGCTGTATCTGCTCCTCTTCCCACAGTCCTGCTGAAGCGCCCTTCACTCTCATTTCACTGTCACTCCAGCCAGGATGACCATGCAAAGCAGGTACCTTTGGGTAAAGAATACAAGGAGCCCTAACTGTCCTTCTTCATCTGCCAAATCTGAACCATCTAAATGCAGGTGTATTTTCAGGCCTGTGCAACTCAAAGCCAAGGGCAGAGACCCAGAAAAATCCAGATAAAGTTACACAGCAAAGAAAAGCTAACTCATTCTGTCAGTTTCTACTTCACATTCATAGAAGAAAAAACAATAGCAAGGTTTTCAAGCATAAAACAGTACTTCTATTCCAGCTATCAAAAAAATCAGAAAAAGAAAATGCTTCATAAACAGCCCCTTCCCATGGGTATCAAAAATTGCTCTGCTGACAGCATTTTTAATCAAAAAGTCCAAAGAAGAAGGATGAGTGGAATTTACCAAGAAGCACCCAGAGAAAATAAATGGAGACATTCGTTGTGTTTCTACTGAGGAAAACAGACACCAGCATCTCCACAGTACAAGCTCCAAGCCTTTGTACAGAGTAGGTTATGCTGAGTCCCCAAATACACTAACCCAGACAGCATTAGTAATCCTATGGACGTGAACTGTCACCCGGAGTCTTTCTGTGCACTCTGATCAGGGGAGGGAGTCACCACTTGGACAGAAGCCACATCCCTGGGGTCTTCAATGTCACAGGATCATCAAAGTCCTAAACTTCCAGTTCTAACTAACTTAAGTGATTCTACTCATGTATTAAGTCGTTTGGAGCTGCAGCGTGAGTCACACTTGAGTTCATACATCTCTGCTTGTTGCAGTAAGTTTCTGAACATGAAGAAGATCTTTATTTACTATAAAACCTCGGCATCCTTGACTGCCATTCAGAAGCGAAGAAGGTAAAGACAAGAGAAAAGGAGATTATGTCACTTCCTGGGCTGGTATTACCACCCAATCTTGAGAACTATGAGGCAGCATCAAGTGTTAGCTACAAAACTCAAAGTAAGAGTAACTGTGTGTTGGAGCTGGGGAGAGAGTTGGTGGAGAGAATGAGGACCTGCATTTGATCCAGCTGCCTACACTTGGAATTCTGTGCTGGCGACATGGAGACAGGCTGATCTCTGGAATTCAATGGCTAGAAAACTTAGTGAGCTCTGGTCCAGTGAAAGACCCTGGCACAAAACAGGCAGAAAAAGAGGAGTGGCATCCCCAGAAACAGCACCAGAACATGTCTTCTGTCCTCTGTACACATGTGCACACACATGCATACACAATAAGTAACCGCAAGTCTTCTCTTACATTTTCTCCAAAGTTCTTTCTTCATTTTTCAAAATTCTATTATGAAAGTCACGATTCTTTCTTCCCTAGGGTGAATGCAGATATAAGCACATAGTAGATGGTTCATCCTCAGTGAGTATCATGACTGGTCAGGAATCAGTTTACCAACAGTAGTACAACATTCAACAGAATATCTCAAGTCCATTGAAACAGACTTTCATCATCTGGTTCACTGATAACAGGGTCTCATCAAACCAGAATGTTCAATAGAGGCAGAGGGACTAAACTATGATCCTGTTAAAATTCAGTGCTACAAGTCCCAACCATATGAAGAAAATAAATCATCCTATATAAAGTAGCATGGTTCTAGCTAGCTCCTCCATGGCTAGGCCTTGGCGAATTTACAAAAGGACCAGCCAGGAAGCCAACTACAAGAGACAGGAAGGTTCAAGAAGTACAAAGCTGGTTTGCAAAGCTCATAGTCTGTGATAGAGGAAAGAAAGGCAAGCCAGACACACAGCAAAAGACTCCCATGAAACCTGAAAAGAACCATAACAGAGAAAATCATGTGCAAGAAGTGAGGGTATGGGCTGAAGAATACTCCATGTAGTGGCAAGGCTGGGAAGTACCAATTAGAAATATTAGAGTTAGCAATGTACAGTGTGTTCTGACAGCCATTACATTATCATTATCATTCAGACTCCCAGCAAACAAGAGTGAAAGAACACTAGAGATCCTATTGCGTGTCTGAGTTATTTCAAGACACTCAGCTACTAGTTTTGTCACATCCCAGCTATGATGGCTACTGTTTTTTGTTCAATACAACCTAGAGTCTCATGGGAAGCAATCCCTAGATGATAGATTATCTGCTTTGGGTTGACATATGGGCACATTTATGAGACATTGTTCTAAGTCCCATCCCAATATGGGCGGCCCCATTCCCTAGGCAGGTTTCCTGAATTATGTAAGAGTAGAAGAACTGAGCTGAGAAAAAGCATGCAAGTGAGCATGAATTCATTTCTGTCTGTGCTTACAGATGTGATATAAACAGCTGTTTGAACACTTTGCTTATCTTACCCGCAATGATGGACTATAATACAGAACTGCTTTTTGTCTGGGTATTTTATCACAGCAACAGAATTATCAGTAACACACCATCATGAGAAGCATTTCCTTAAAGAAATGTTCTCCAGTATAACTCTCAATTAGTTGTCATTTTGTCTACTAGATTCGGCTTTCTGTCTTTCTGAGCTCCTCTCTCGGACTGAGCTGCAATATAGTTCCATGTTATACAGTGTAAATACCACAGAATGCACTCCAGGAGAAATAGCTCTCTCTAGAACTGTAAGGGGACTACAGCTGGGATACAAAGTAAATAACCTGTGACTAATATAAAATACATTAATAAATAAATAGATAAATAAATAAATAAAACTCTACAGTATACAACCTGGACTGCCACAGTCACACTACAGTATAGTAGCTTCACAATAAAATCACAGCTGACTAATATCTAACTAACTGACTAGTCTGAATGCCATAAGAAAAGCATTCACAGCACCTATCACAAAATAGCCACTCGGTGCTGACTGAATGTTTTATAAATCCTCTGAAATGAATTTCACAATCTAGAATCTGAGATTCAGAGAATAACTGGACTGCTCAGGTTCAGTAATATAATCAGAAGCCCCAAACATCAGTTTTTGTTTTTTGTTTTTTGTTTTAATTTTTTCATGTGGATACCAAAATGTTATATTTTCAGAATTAGCTAAATGAAAACAGATCAGAAAGTGCTAGGTCACTCGAAACCAATGTCTGACTTCAACCCCGCAGCACTGGTCCACCTGGTCAGAATATACTGACCAGCCCCTCTCCTTGTCAGGATAGGAGAAGTGGCAGATACTGACAGGAATAAATCAAAGTCCTTAGACCAATGGGCAACAATCTAACAGCATCAGCCTGACTTCTTCCTCATAGCTTCCCACCATAACCCCAAGGTACTGAAAGCCTTTTTCTGCCTGCCAAGCCTCCCACCTTCCATTTCTGGAGCCTGTGTGACACAGGCAGCCCTGACTTTCACTGTCCACTGAAGTCAAGGCAGACTTGACTTCATATATGGTTCCCATATAACCAGAGAACCTTCCAGAAATCCAGAGTCTCCTGACTGCTAACTTGGTTTTTGCAATGCCTCTATGTCATATGTCATTAGCTGAGAAAGTAAGCCTCACACTGCTGTAAAGTTGATATACATGATGTCAATACACCTTTGTTTGAGGGTTTCCAGTGACCAAGGGTATTAAACATGGCTGATTTCTGGGAACTGAGGGTGCTACTTCTTCATGTTGTTTACTTTGTTAAGTGGATGTCTGTATTTTCTCATGAATCTGTAGTTGTTCTGATAGTTTTTGTGTAGGTATATTTTTAAAATGGGAATTAACACAAGCACAGTTCACTTTGAAAGGGGGAATCCCTAAGAACAAGAGGAATCCTTTGTAGGAAGGGTAAAGAATCATGGAAATGGCCAGGCCAGGAGTACTTCTGACCCTGCCTGCCCCTTCCTGAAGCTACTCTGTAACAAGGCTCAGCCCCAGAAGCAGTAACCTCCACTTATGCAGAAACTTGTGAAGATAAGCTACCATTGAGCTCCGTCGGTCCCTACCCAAAAACCCTGCTCAGAAGCTAACTGCAAATGTCACTGCTTTGTAATAAAAACTATAGTCACCTTGTTCTAATGTTTTATGCATTCCTTTCTTAAAGGGTTCTCTGTACACATTCATTGACACAGAGTTCTTTGTACACACCCTGCAGGGTGGAAAACCAGCCACTATCAGACAATACATGCCAAGCACTATTTAAGTGCTGGGAACTATTGTCATCAAATTATTAGTTCAAGTAGCTCTTGAAAAAAAAATCTTTATTTAATGGATTTTTTTTTCAGAGGGTAAATAGGCTTTGGGGGAGGGGAGCGAAAATATTTAAAACATGTTATATGTAATTCTCAACTAATTTTTTAGTGAAAAACAGGGAGGAGAGGTTTCTATTCTGATGAAAAGTTTGTAGGGAAAGAGTTGGTATAGCCATATTTTAACTATCGTCTAAGGTAGCAGAGGGTAAATCAATGATACAGGATGTAGAAAACTTCAGAGCCTGCCTAGGTACTACTGGTTTACTGATCTATGTCATTTGGGGTAAATGGTGAACTGCATCAGCTTCATTTACAGGTCACCAGTGTATGTCACAAACAGCAGTGGCACATCCATGCTGTCAGTGTCCATGGAGATAAAACCCAAAAGGCTCTCAGGGCCATACAGAAGTTCACATGCCAATGATGCCACTCTCTGTAAGTCTGCAACAGAGCTGACACAGGAAGCAGACTGTGTCCTTCAGTGAGGCAGTTCTTGAAATACTTGGTTTACTTGGGGATTTGGCACGAGACTCAATTTATTTCATTAAATAGAAAGAGGCATCAAAGCTGTGAGAAGATAAGTAGGAGGGAAGCTTTACACTCCACTGTACCCACATGTTCAACGATACCTCAGAATCCTGTTCCTCTACTTGGTTCTTACTGTGTTTCCTCTGTTCTTGGGTGGCTCTACCTACAGAATGGCAAAGTTGACAGGCTTCACTCGAATTTTACCAGCCCACCAACCCTGTAGGGTAAGGGGCATGGTTAGTCCAGTCTCATCATAAAGACACTTGCTGGTCCTGAGCTCCTGACCAACCCTAAAGCCAGAGATGCGCCCAGCATTTCACAGACCACACAACAGGGGAGTTTCCCACAGGGAGCAGAGAGGCTGTGGCTGGCAGAAGAGACACTGTTAGACCTGCTTAAATGACAAACAACTTAAAGAAGTAGCTGAAGTTTTAGCCACAAAAGAAAAGCAGATTGCACCCAGCTCTGCCAGAGCAATATGAAGCTTGTGACTGATATTACAACACACAGTAGTCAATAAGGGATAGTTTTCTTGCTCTGGAAAAGTAATTTTTTACTTCTGCTTTCTAAATTTAACTCTGGCAAAAGTGTACAATAAGAAATGGTCCAACTTAAAGTGTTTTTTTTGGCAAATCCCTTAGTGGACACCTTTCTAAATTCTAAAGAAAATAATATAAATTAACTAATTAAATAATTAAATATTACCAATTTAAAGAATTTATAACTTTTGTACAACCAAACACAAATCCAAATATTTGAGTGGAGAACACATGTTCACAGAGAACCTTTCCTGCGTTCACTTATTTACCCATCATTGGCTCAGTGCCTGACAAAGTCCAGGTGCTGCATGCTATCCCAGGCAGCCACCTTGAAAGAAAATATCAGGCCATATCAACTTGCAAGGTAAAAACCGTATTCTGTTTTGGTGTCCATATAACCTAATCAAGACACCAGGGAGCAGCACGGTGGAGTAGCTACTTCTCTTAGCAATGTGATAAAAAAGACACCTGACAATAGCAACATAAGGGGAGAGAGTTGTTTATTTTGGTTCCTGGGATTTGAGGCATGTGACCTATCATGGGAATATATATATGGCAGCAGGAGACATTCCATCAGTGAAAGCAATATAATGTGAAATGAAGCAACTTATGCGGTGGGTGAAGCAGGAAGCAGAATGAGGGCCACTGTGTCCCAAGGGCAGCTGTCCCAACCCGTCAAACTGGTCTTAGGAACCCCAGAGTTATTAGAAGACAAATTACCTCAGAGTGATTTCAGATGGCAAAAGTTGTCCCTGTCGTTTATGTATGTTCTGAAGTGTTATCCTCAGTTACCTCGCAGTAGGTATAACTCTTTTATTATTTCACTTGTGGGGGAAACACAGATAAGACTCCTTTATGATGTCTCTGGGTATTCTATCAAATAGTCCTGATGAAGTTTCCCCGATCTGTACACACTGAAAGTTCTCTTCCCTCATTGCAGTACAGGCGTCAGGTAACACATCACCTCTGCTTCCTTTGACCAGAAAAAGGCTATATGTGCAAGTATTTATAGAATTTAGCCCTATATGGAATATTTTCTCTAAAAAGAATTCTTCTTTAAAAAGTTATTTTTTTCTACCATGGTTCTTTATTAACTTCACTTTTTTCTCAAAACTCCAGTTTTTCTACACAAAAGGCAGATATGTAGCATATGTTACAATATACAGTGGTGAATTAAGTAACACGATGTGTGTGAGTGACAGACAAGGTCTTTCTAGATAGTTGGTAGCTCAGTGTGACAAATGTGAGTTAATACTTCTTACCATAAAGAAAAACTTCTCTGCCTAGATGGGGTTTTTCAGTTCATAATGATAGACAAACCGGGAGAATGTGCAAGTAAATAATTCATGGCAGAAGCAGTAGAATGCCTGACAGTTGTGGTTGGAGACTTTACAGTTACTTATTCTCTAAATGTTGACCAGTTGTATATGTCTGTAATAGTCTTCATCTGTAAAGAGGAAGGTGGAGGAAGAAGAAGAGGCTTATTTGATGAGAGGCAAGAACTATACTTATTTGTGAGTAGAAGGACAAATACATAGATTGCATATACAAATTATACAGGCTTAAGAAAATGGTAGTCCTGGGTTCTCCTCTTGGGTCTATGTCATCTCCAGCCATGCATACTTAGTTAGCTAGGTTTACATGACAGGGCAGGCATGAGAAGACCTTCAGCCCAATTAAATGGCTGTTGGTTACCCCCAGGACATAAGTGCCACTATTACACTCTTGAGGCTATCATGCCTTGTTGATCATTGTTGTGGTTTGTGAACTTTGTATTTGTGTATGGCTACTGATTCCTTGTCTCCCCTGACAGCTCAAAAAGTACCTTCCAGTACTATGAGGGCTAGTCTTTAGGAAGGAATCTTCTAGGTTAGTTCTGGATTGATTCCTCTAAGTGCTGTATTTGAACTGTGTGGTGTCTTCAGAAAGAAAGTCTATCCTTAAGTTCTGGGAGACAATCAAAAGCATGAATTAGTCTATACTGTTTTGAGAGGCTCTTAGGCCCCTGACCAACAACTAGAAGGAAGGATTATATGTGCATTACATATACAAACACATGTGTGTATGTTTAGAGAATTTTATAAAATAATGTTTCCCTGTAGCGTTTTGTCAAATATTATTTGAACATATAATTACAGATCAATGGAGGGTAATTATGTGGGAATTCATTGAACTGCCACTAGAGGGAGGATTAACCAAGAGCTGGGCATAAATATGAGAGCATCTGCTTTTGCTTTCTTTCTTTCTTTCTTTCTTTCTTTCTTTCTTTCTTTCTTTCTTTCTTTCTTTCTTTCAAGTTTTTATTCAACAGTTTCATTACTTCTTTGAGAATTTCATGCAGTCACACAATGCTTAACAGGAGAGAGGAGAAACTCTGAAATCAGCAATGATGGCTATAAAAATGTGACTTCTGTGTAATTCATAGTGAATATCTTAGTAACTGTTAAAATAACTTGCCACCCTTCTACACTCCAGCTTCTTCGAGCCTTGCAGGAAGTTGATCCTGATGAATTGGTTTTGATGGGTCACTGATTAATGAGTATTTGGGAGGCGTGGGGGCTAGCAGAGCACAGCATCAAATCTTGGTCCTTGTCTTTCCACCTTGTTAGAGACTGGATCTCTCTGCCACTTCATAAGCCAGTCTAGCTAGCCAGAAAGCTTTTAGAGATTTTCTTGTCTCCCCCATCCCCTCATTTCCCAAGTAGGAAGGCACAGACATTACAGACTCCAAGATTACTGCATCTAGCTTTTAGATGGGTTCTGGGAATCCAAACTCAGGTGATCAGCTTCGTTCAGAAAACATTTTTACCCATTGAGCCATCTTCTGACACGCAGGCTGTTCTCTTTGGTCCATAGTGTATTGGTGATGTTAGTTCCATAGCTTTGTTTTGTTGGCTGCACCATGATAAAGAACAACTGTCTCCTTGAATAGTCAAAGGTGTCAGAGTTTTGTTGTTGTTGTTGTTGAGCTACATACACTTTTCTAAAAATAGCGAAATGGAACTTTGTAGCTACAGTGAGACAATGATTCTGTATTCATAGAACAACCAGAAGAGAAAAGGGGAAAAATAAATGGCGTTTGAAAGTGGATATGGTCTACAAATAGGGGACTACAGTACTGGCACTTATGCCCTAGAAGAGCCTTGTGGGAGCTATACAGCCATATAAAGTTATGGTTTTGCCAGGTATTGAACAAGACGCATCTCTTAACCTTACTTTCTTCCTCCATAAAGACACCCCACATAAGCAGGTTGTATGTAACACCATGGAAAAGAGTCAGGATCATAAAAATTAGGCTCTTTTAGAAGAGAGAAAAGGAAAGAAAAAAGCATGAGAAACAATGAAGAGAAACTAAGACAGTTGAAAATTTCAGAAAAAGAACAGGCTGTGGGGTGGAAGTGAGGAGTCAGACCACCCAGTTCACCAGCAGAGGAGGGAAGCCAAAGGCTATGATTCATTAAATCAGGTGGCCTAGGTAAAAAAAAAAAAAAAAAAAAAAAAAAAAAAAAAAAAGACAGTCTTAGCTAGTGGATAAGTCTATTAGGATGGTTATAATGGTTCTCATAAGCTAGAAACCCAGTTGGCTAATTTTTTGTGACAGTGACTCCTCCTGCATGGTACGTCAGCACTGGAGAAGAAATCTATTGTCCACACTCCAGAATGCTATAGCCAGGTGATATAGGCAGAGTTTTTACTGCTTTATTGTTTTTTTTTCCCTACCTCCTTACACCACCCCTATATCTCCCAACCTTCCATACTATGTAGGAGAGAAAAAAGGTTAGAAGGAAAAGAGGGACTCCATATTATTAGATTACTTCCTGCTGATTAGGAGTGTCAAGTTCCTTGGGGCAGAGTTGAGCTTTGTCAACAGGATATCCAATTTCTACTGCAACAAAGCATAGTAGCATGGGCCAGCAGCTGCCTATCTTGAGGATCTGGCATTTAACTACACTCTGAAGATTCCCTGGAATTGCAAACAGAAACTACCTTCAACTGGCAAAAATCACTCCCTTCCTAGAGCACGAGACAAACCATACTTAGCTTTTGTGGACATTCTGAAGCAGCCCATATCCCTCACCTAGGACTAAAACAAAAACATATTCCCATAACATTTCTGTGTTTTTAAAGAAACCAAAATGCTCACCACAAGGTGCTACCATGGGGTGGAGGGAGGGCGTTTTTGAGACTGAGGGCAAACAAGCAACAATAACAAGCCAAGATGGCTGGCATCACCCTGCAACAGTCTCGGGAGTAAGGGAACCACAAAGAAATCCTGTAAAAAGAGGGCTGTATGTAGACATATTGAGAAATTCAGGACGCACACACTTGTGTTAGATAGAGCATAGTGGTTGGTGGTTCCTACCTTCTGTAACAAGGAACCAACTGCATCACATGAAGATGACTGTAATCTGACACTTCAAAGCCAGAGATCAGCAGGTCTGGCAAACTCCACAAACTCCAGGGCTGGGTGCACTTTTCCACCTGGCAAGACAGAGAATCCCAAAGTTCAAGTTTAGTAGAGCACTCATTTTCAGCACCCTTCTCTTTCCTGTAGTATGTTTAATGCTGAGAAGGGCTTGAAGGCACTTGAAGAATTTGTATTGAAATAAATTCTTCAATATAGATCTGAGTATCTGTTTATTTTCTCTACTCCCCTAATATAGTGGAAAGTTTCCCTTGGCTTGGACATTAGTACCAGAGGGTATAGCTCTCTCCCTAGAATGTAGCCCTCTTTCTTGAATTAACAATTTAAGCATCAGCTTAAACAGGACAAAACCAAGAGATTTCAGTTTCTAGGGACCTGCTTCTTCTGTGACACTCTAATATCAGAAGACCCAGGACGAAATACTCCAATACTTCATTGTTTTTCTCTTGTTTTTTGTTTTTCTCCTTTTATCTTTAATTTTTACTCTAAATATTATTTGTTTTTCTTAATTGTATTGTTTCCCTAGCTTTTGCACATTTTTATCAATGGTGCAATTAGATTTTTCTCTTCCTTTCTTTTTCTCCTGCCTCTTATCATTTTTGCTCCTTCCTTTTTAAATTTAACTCAGCTTCTTCTTTCAATTTTATCTTCAATGATTCAGTCTTTTATCTCGTTCATTTACTAGTTTTATTTTTGTCCTTATGAGTTTCATTAACTTTTAATTTCATAGTTTACACTATATTTGTCAGTTTGTTCTATGAGCATTGGTGATCATTTAAAAGCAACTTTCAGTGTATTTCTATGATAGGTTTGATATGATATTGTTGCTATTACAACAGTTGGTTCTCTCTTTGCTCTAAGACACTAGAGAGTGAACATTCAAGACAAGACTACCAACTGATAAGATCCCAAATAAAGCTGGAAGGCAAGTCTACCCAAACAAATGCACAAGTCAAAACACATGAACAGAAGAAACATAAAAATTACAGCAACAAGGCTGTCCCATAACATCATGCTGAACCAAAGACTAAATTAAATTCAGTGATATTTAAATGGTTGAAATGGCAAAATGGGCATTAAAAGGTCTACTAAAAAGAACAGTCAATGACTTCAAAATTGATACAAACAGATAAATGAAATAAAGAGATCAATTTAAGATCTCAGTCCATTATTAATAAGAAACGCATCATCTTGGGTGAAAATCTGAGCAAGGAAATTGGATTTTTGGGGAAAAGCTCACCAATAGCTTAAGTTGAGTAGAAGAAAGAATATCAGATATAGAAGACACAATTAAGGGAATACTCTGTTCAAACATAAATAATTAAAAATGAACTAAATAAGCATTACTGCAACTCACAAGAACTGTAGAATACAATGAAGAGATCCAACCTAAGAAACAGTGAATTAGATGGAAATAAGGTTTTTAAAACTATTATTTTTATGACACATCCCTTTAATTCCAGCACTCAGGAGGCAGAGGCAGGTGGAGATCTGTGTATGTCCACATTAGTCTACATAGTGAGTCCATAGTGAGTTCCAGGCCAGTCAAAGCTAAACTATACAGTGAGTCCTGATTTAACAAACCATTTATGCTTCTATCATCTTCAGATTAGGGGCCAGTTTCAGGCAGAGCTTGGATTGCTTAATAAAGATGTCAAGAAGATAGCTTATGGCCAGTTTACACAGGTAGAAGAATAATAAGTTGCTAAAACTGCAAAGTTAGACCTTTGTCAACAGAAGAATAAAAAAAAGCTTGGTCACTGAGGAGTGGTCAAGTTATGCTTTCAATAAGCAAATACTATAGATGAGAAGTGAAATACTTTGGGGAATAATTTATATCATTTATTTCTAACAACATTTCCATGCTTAGCACCTCACATTTCTATGTTATAGAATCTCATTTCTAGGAACACCTTTAACTTTTTACTGTTCCCAGCTAAGAAAAAGCAGTTAGGACAGATGTTACTCTAGTATTTATAAGCTCAAAGTTGGGTGTTTTGTTTAACTTTAGTAGTTTTAAGTATCAACAAATAGTACCCTGCTTTTCAAAGTAAGCTTCATCCAACACAACTCATTTGAAAAGAACAGAGGTCTTTATTGCTTTACAGTTGTTGTTATTGTTATTAATTAGTGCTTCAATTTAAGTTGGCATGTGGAAATCAATTATCTTTCCAGAAGGTTGGGTGTTCTTTAAATAATGTGAAAAATTAAATCTATTTAATATAGTCAGCATTAAATAGCTGTGAGGAATGGGTAGTTTTATAAGAGGCTTTTGATAAATTTAAAATACTAATTCTAATTTTCTTCCTCCCATATTTTAAAAAAACATAGGGAAATAATCTTGTTGAATAAATAGTGATCAAATGATGGCAACATGGATTTAATGGGGGCAGATTGTATCAAAGCTTATCTAAAATCAAACATCTGAAATGCACTAGAACTTTGAACAACAGAATGGAATGTGCTCATCTGTTGCTTTCCTACTCTGCCTATATGCCTTGAGACATGTTGGATGCTAAGAGATGTTGTTAAAAAGCAAAGGTGGTAAGCTGGGTAGTGGTGGAACTTGCCTTAATCCAGCACTCAGGAGGCAGAGGCAAGCAGATCTCTATGAGTTCAAGGCCAGCCTGGTCTACAGAGCAAGTTCCAGGATAGCCAGGACTACACGGAGAAACCCTGTCTTAGAAAAGAAAAAAAGAAAAGAGGAGAGAAAAGAAAAGAGGAGAGGAGAGGAGAGGAGAGGAGAGGAGAGGAGAGGAGAGGAGAGGAGAGGAGAGGAGAGGAGAGGAGAGGAGAGGAGAAGAGAGGAGAGGAGAGGAGAGAGTTGAAAAATGTTAATGTAAACAGCATTGGGCTTTCATACAGCAGGGATTTTCATGCACAGCCATGAGTTATAAAGCATGTAGAAAGAGGTATGCAATATAAGGAGCATCTCCCTATGCATGAGATCATGGAACATTTGTCCTCAAATCAACAAGTCTTTGGGACCATGTTTTGGTAGACAACACATTAAAAAGCAAAGATGGTGAAATCACATCTGAGCTGAGCGGGGGGGGGGGGGGGGTGAGGGGGATTCTGCTTTCAAGGCAAAAGTGAAGCAAAGACCCAAGGCCTCTACAAAAGATGCTGTAAATGTCCAAGATTAGAACAAAGTTCTAAGGCTACCTACCTCTCAATAACATCATTAAACATAAATTCGAACACACTTTATTGACCTATTCTTAAGTGTGGACTTTGTTTTCTCTATTAAACTAATATCTTGAGGCTGGCTTGCACTCCATGGTAGAGTACAACCCACCATTCTCCAGTTGAATCTCAGCAATACAAAGACAAAAAGTCAAAACATATAAGTTTTAAAACATTTTACAAATATATTAATCTCACAGAAACTGCATGAGGAAGAAACTCCTCTTCCATATGCCTTCTGAAACTGAAGGCTAAAGAGCTACATTATTCTGGCCAGGCTTAAACATGCATTCCTCTGAGTACCTGAGATTTGATGTCTGATCTTCCAGGTGCCAGAACTAGAACTCTTTCCACTCACAGCAACCACATGTTTAAATATTTTCCTTCTCAGTGGCACCTGCACAACAAACTGAGGAATTATCTGAGTAATGTGAAAGCACAAAAATAGTAAATGATGGAGCTGGAGACGTGGCTCAGTGGCTAAGAACACAGGCTCCACTTTCAGAAGTCCTGAATGCAATTCCTAGCAACCACATCGTGACTCACAACCATCTATAACTGTAATCTCAGGGGAGCAGATGACCTCTTCTGGTATGTAGATAGACGTACATGCAGACAAAAAAAAATCCATACACATAAAAATAAATGAATGTTTTTAAAAAGAAGTACTAAATGATAACATCAAATTATTCTTGAATGAGATGCTTTTGCACTGAGAATAAGGATTTGATTGCAGAAGAGAAGGAGGAGAAGGAGGCAGAGAGAATCAAAGGTTTGTCTTCCAAGAAAGTATCTAAAAAGAAAAATAATGAAGTCCATAATATTGAAATGCAGAGATAGCTAACAGGAGAGAAAGAATAAAATAGAGAGAGCAGAGAGCATCCAGACATGTGTGCAGTCGGTTGCCCTTACAAATCTTTGGAAATTTCTTCCTTTTTTTTCTTATCTCCATAGTGTTTGCTTTTCAGTGCATGCTCATGATATCAGAGTTAGACATGCATCTGGTCAAAGCTTATTTTCAAATAGAATAATTTATAATCTGACCTTCCACAAGGAGTCAGGTATGTATGATGCCCACTTGCCTCACCAGGTCAGAATTCCAATAGCTTTGTTCATCAAGAGATTGAAAATATAAATTTTGAACCACTCCAAGTCCATTCCTCAGTTTCCATGAAATTACCACTCCTGCTGTGTTGATTAAATTCAGAGTAGAGAAGAAAGGAAAAAATGAAAGATTTGGGTATTGAGAGGTTAATGGTATTTTAGTATTCTGTTTTGCTTTGTGTATGTGTGTGTGTGTGTGCATATGTTCGTGCATGCCTGTGTGTGTGTGTGTGTTTGTGTGTGTCATCATATGAGTGGAGATAGCTGTGAACAACCAGAAATGGACTAAACTACATTCTGAGCCATCTCTCCATCCCAGTAGACTATACTGAATGTCTCTACTGAATGAAGTAGAATTATAAATATCCACTCAAAGCTAAATTTCTAAGAATTTTTCAGATTCTACGGAAGTAGTAAGGTCTTCACTGAGAATGTATAAACAAAATGATAACAGTATAATGCCGATGGGATAACAGTTTCTCATCAGTGTTTAACACACAAATGTGCATGCACAAAGGTAGGTAAAATCCTTTTAAAGATGTCAGATTTTAAATTTTATGATACTACAGCCAAGAATGTTTTTTGTGTTGTTTTTTTTTAAGTAGCTAAATGCTAATATTGAAAACAAAAATCAATCTTAAAAATCTGACAAACAAACCAAAAAGCACACCAGTATTCTCAAAGCAATCAGTCTTCAGTCTGCAGTTTCACAGATCAATCCTTTCATAGAGCCAGGACATGTTGTTAATGGACGGCTGGGGACATGGAAAGAAATTAATTTAGTCTGCAGTTTTGTAAGACAACAAATTCCCACAGTCTCTAGAAATTTCACTGATAATTAGCATTCTATCTTTGAACCAAGAAAGAAAATATATCCCAGCTGCCTTATACACATCTGTTTCTCTTCTCCATAATATATGTGAGGTACTTTAAATCTGCCGGTGTGGTGTTGGCAAACATCCCCCTCCCTTATTCCAGATGTAAATGTTAATACAAAATTGACACAAACTTTAGCTTCAGCATAAACAATTGTCCCCAGCTCCAGTCTATAATCTTAGGTTAGCTCCACCTGTAGATTTACAATCCCAGTTTTCACCAATGGATGGCATCATGTGGCCTGCGATTGTGCAGAGAAAAAATCAGTCAGAGATACAAAGGACTGGTTTTTGTTTTGTTTTGTTTCTGCTGTTTAATTGATATCGTTGATAAGTGTGCTGACTAGATTTACATCAACTTGATACAAACTATAGTCATCTGAGAGGAGGGAACCTCGATTAAGAAAATGCCTCTACAATGTTGGGCTGCAGGCAAGCCTGTAGGGCATTACCTTAATTAGCTATTGATGCGAAAAGGCCCAGCCCTTTGTGTGTGATTCCATCCCTGGACTGGTGGTCCTGGGTTCTATAAGAAAACAGGCTGAGCAAGCCAGTAAGCAGCACCCCTCCATGGCTTCTGCATCGTCTCTGACTTCCAGGTTCCTGTGCTGTTTGAGTTCCTCTCTTAACTCTCCTCAGTGACAAACAGTGACATGGAAATGTGAGCCAAATAAACCCTTTCCTCCCCAACTTGTTTTTTGGTTATGTTGTTTAGCAATAGAAACCCTAAGACAACAAATCAATGTTTAAAACACTAAAAAATAAGTAAATAAATAAATATTTAAAAAGTGTGCTTCTAAGCTCACCCCAACTTTATATCTTCTAAGGGGCCACTTCCTTCTTCTCAAATGCTTTGTCACACTTTTCTAAAACTCTTCAGTCTTTTCCTCAAGACTGATTTATACTTACTGTCTTCCTCTTGAAGCATTCATTAGTATTAATCATGCCTTCTCAGCATAATGGGACATTCAAAGTCTCACCATCATAACTGAGTCTGCATTCCCCAGGCTGCCCAGCATGGCTGATACACCCTGGCATGCAAATCCTTGCCAGGTGCTTTCTGCTTGATTCACTACACTCAAGTCTCTACCAGTGGGTGACTCGCACCTCAACCAGTTCCCCCGATACACTCATTCCCAGAGGCAAATGAATCCTAAGAAAGGCTCTCCTACTCTTCTATTATGGTTATTTACTTACATACTTACTTATTTTGGAGATAGTACAGAATTAGATCTTGGGAACATGACTGATAAATCAGTTTTATTTCTTGTACAGGCCATATGGTATGATTCAAATGTTTGGAGGGTATGCATAGTTTCTCTCTCTCTCTCTCTCTCTCTCTCACACACACACACACACACACACACACACACACAAATACTATTCCTTATATCTACACAGCATGATTACTCTGCCTTTGTACTCAGGCTCTGGCTTTCATTTCCAATGAAAACATCACAGGAAATCACTAAGTAATAATTGAATTTTGTCCCTAAAATTCTGCATCCCCATTGCCCCATTCTCTTGTAATGCCCACCAACAGCATGGAGCACGTACACCAGCCCAGCTGGGATCAAATCCAGCCAAGAGATGACTCACCTATCTCTTTGCTAGTGATTTAGGAGAAATTTATCATTTGCTTAAATTAATCAGTAAGAAGGGACAAAAGTCACTTGAATGACAGTGCTCTGATCCTGCAGAAACAGTAAATCTAATACAGCAAAGACCAACAGTTGAAACTCCAAATGTCCCTCACTAAAGGGAATGCTTCCGAAATACCACCACTTCTGCACAACAATAGAAGTGCAGCAAAGGAAAAGTAGGCAACTCATGGACTCAGAAGCCCCATGAGTTGTAACCCATCTGTTTTGCAGCCTTTAATAGCCTGCCATAATGTTGACACAGTGTTTGTTGCTGGCTAGTCAAGATTTCAAGTGCTGCACATATATTGCCTTGTTTAGACTTCATAAATTCTTCAAAGAAGGCAATATTACATGGGGGGGGGGAACTGAAGCATAAGAAATTGAGCTACTTGCTCAAGGTGCATTACAGAAGAAAGACACAAACCTAGGTATTCGTAGCTAGAGCCCAGTCCTTAACTACCATCATGGTTTGAATGCAAAGTGTCCGGCAAAGGATCATGTGTTTGAAAACTTGATCCCCCAGCTGGTGGTGTTATTTTGAAAGGTTGTGAAACCATCAGGGGATGAAGCCTTGCTGGAGGAAGTGAGTTGCTGAGGGTGGACCTTGAGATTTGATTTCCCCAGCCCCACTCCCTGCCTGCTCTGTTTCTTGGCTACTGATATAAACATGATCAGCAACTTAAGATCTTGCATGTTTTTTTTTTTTTTCTTCTTCTTCTTCTTCTTGATGGACCATGCCATGTCAAACTGTAAGCCTGAATAAACTCTTCCATCTTTAAGCTGCTTTTGGTCAAGTATTTGATCACAGCAGCCAGAAAAGTAACTAATATGTATTAGTTATAATATGGATTATAGGTGTGGGGTGGTGTAATCTGCGAAGGGAAAGATGGTCATTCATCTCTGCCTGGATCAAATCCTGCCTCAATTACACTATGCAGTATGACCATAGATAGTAGAGTTCTATTTGTTTGATGCATCTCCTTGGTCAAGATAAAGACCTGCTCTCTTGAAAATCCATCGTTGATGACCTTCAAAAAGATAGATATTCCTAACTGACCAGGTCAGAGGCCTCTCCCTGATCAACAAGTAGATAAGGGGCAGGAAATGAAAACTAAGAAGCATATTCCTCTCTAGATACCCTGTTCTTCAGTTATCAGGAGCATAGCCTGTTGTGGTAGAGAACTGCCTTGCCGCCTCTGCTCCATGTTTGTGGACAACTGCAGTGAAAGACCCTTCATAGACTAGGTGGGTCCTTTGTCTCCTGTAGCACAGAATCAGACCACAGCTGAGGAGAAAGCATATTACAGCACAGAAACACAGTGGACTACTCTGTAGGTAGGGGAGCCAGGAATGTAGGTGCATACAATCATCTTCTGAAGAAGACTTTGAATATTCATACATCTTCCCTCCAAAGGTTTTAAATATTCATGATTTTTCTGCAACAGAGTATACATCTGCCACTGGGTACATGGCTCAAAATGTGCCTAGACTTGTGCCAACTCCTCCTTGTGACATGGCCTTTACTATTAAAATAAAGCAAAGGTTATTTCCAAGCAAGAGTTTCTTCCTGAGCATGTTCAAGGTTAGGAGAAATCTTAGCTTGGAACAAGAAGGTAAGGAGTGGGAAGCTTAGATGAAATTACCAAAGCACTGTTCTTCATGCCCAAGAAACCAGTGCTTGGTTTTCATGCCTCAGGAGGCTGGTGATGGCTGTAATGTCAGTGTAGTGATTTAGAGTCTTGGCCACTACTTCTTTTAAACACTATGCTCTCAATATTAACCCCAAACACAGTTTCCACCTTTTCTGTGTCCTGTGGTTTTCCTTTCTCGCCTGTCACAGGTCAGAACATAAATGAGCAGAGCTGTATTCTTGCTCTTAACACATAGTTTAAAAGCCACCTAGTAACCCAAATAAAACACCTGATCCTTACTGAAGTATATTGTACTTCATCTCTGCCCACACCAAAATACCAGCAAAAGCAGCTCACCTCCCAGCTATCTCTCTAGTCTCACCTTCTCTGTTTCTTTGGCTGCTGCCCTTGGGCAGTTTCTCATCATCCATTATGTGACTGTGGCTGAAGCAGCTTCTTTTTCAGTCACCATCCCTCTCAGCTTGGCCTCTCAGGACTGTCCTCCATTAAACATTGGTTGACCTTTTAAAAAGTGTACATCTTACTATCTAACTCTTCAGAAAGAAAGAAAAGAAAGAAAGAAGGAAGGAAGGAAGGAAGGAAGGAAGGAAGGAAGGAAGGAAGGAAGGAAGGAAGAGATTAAAACTATCTAAACTGGCTCTCCAAGACATACATGGGAAAAATAAAAATAAAAACACATTAATATAGGATAGTACAGAATAGCAGGTCTTTAACTTAATAAACAACATACTGATATTCTTATAGTCTGAAAAATTTTAACAGAAATTTTCTCCTTTAATCTTCCTAAGAAAATCACAGCACCAAGAATCCTTTTAGCAGCATCCTACATCCTGTCTGGTCCAACTACATCAATGTACTTGTTTTTTCTGCCTTTACTTTGTTCTTTCATAGTCTATTTTTCAGTACCAAATACTTTCTTCTATACTCTAAATCTTATGAAAACTACTATTTCTCCCTCTGCTTTTTCCTTTTAAGCTTTTGTTTATGTTTTTATAAGCTCATAGCAGTAGTTGCCAGTTGTCTCTTCCAGAACACTCTACAATCCTGCCCTCAGGGACTGAAAAAACTTGCACAAACATGTTTTTATGAATAAAGCTTTATTGGAATATCACCACACTTCCTCATTTATAATTGTCCAAGGCTACTTTCACACAATATCAAAACACCAACAGAATTGGAGAGTTATAATAGAGGAATCACTTGAAAATACTTAATATCTGCTACTTTGCAGAAAATGTTTGATACCATCTGTTTTGCTTCATTTTTAGGTCAGCTAAATACGTAAAGCATGCCAAGACTTGATCAAGTCTACAAGATATACTGAGATGCTATGGCCTAGCTCTGTCCGCATGAGAGAATCCTGACAAGAAGTTTGTTGTAACAATACAGGATGCAATTTTTTCATGAAATTAAGCTGCTAAAATGTTCACAAGACACTAGGATTAGGAGATTCTCTCACATCGGATAATGATTTCAGGGCTCCAAATCAACATTGGTCCACCCTTTGGGGTATGCCTATGAGTCAAGTGTGAGAGAAATACAGTACCTCTCACATACCTGCCTACAACTCACAACACCCAAGGATAGAGATGCGATGAGTTCCATTGACCCATCCTCCTTGAGGTTGCACCAAGTGTGTTCCCTTTCTTTGATGTCAGAGGAGTGCACGATTCCCTCCATAGTCTTCACATAACATTCTAGACAGTTCCTGTGAGTGCTCTGTTCAATCCTTTTGAAGAATTCACACAGTGGTGATCTTTGAACAACTTCCCTTCCAGCCTTGGGATGATGGACTGACCTCATTTAGTTTCCTAAGCCATAAGAAGGATGTTAATTCCTTGTATGAGTTGGCCCTTTTTTGTTCTTCCCACAATCCCTTCCAATGGTGTCCTTTTCCAATGGTGTCCATGTGTGGAAGACCACACAGGGACAACACTGAAAGAGAGATCAGAATCTAGAAGGGAACATGTATCGTTCCACATTTATGGTGTGAAATCCTGAACAGCAAATTTAATGTGCCCAGAAGGCAAATGATCATTCACATTGTTCTGTGGGATGTGAGAGAGCACACCATCTAGGTTAATGATAACCACCAACCATTAAGAGAGTCCCTGAGAGCTAGTGCTCAAAACAGCACGTGGATGCCTTGAGTGATAGCGGATCTAGCCTTAAATAAATGATATTAGAAAACCACATGCTAAGAGGCTAAGTGTTAAACATGAGCAGATGCTGACAAAGCATCATCATGGTGAGTGACAACAGCACATGTACCTTCTCCGTGGTGAGAAGACATGAAATTAGTCTGGATTGGCACACCCAGCAAACCTCTTTTCTGGACTGGACCAGAAAGAGAGGTTGCCAGGGATGTTGCAGAATCTTCAAACGTGCTAATGGGAAAATAACAACACAGCCAATAAATTTTCTCTACCCTAATCTCAAATTTGCAGTGATCTGCTTTATCTATCCTGAGCCCACTGGCTTTTTAATATAATTTTTAATCAAGCTGTGTATACATATAGGAGCCTCACCTAAAACATTTGTATGTGTTCACTATGAAGCAATCTCCCCTGGCTGTTTCTCTAGATCATCTGCATTTGGCAACCACTGATCAAATCCAGGGCTTTAAACCTGCCAAGGGCTGCTTGCCATCAGAAGCCTGGGAGTGATTCTGGCTCCTTCACTTACCAGCTGTGTCATACTGAACAATTCCACCTCTCTGCATCTGTTACTTCAGGTATTAAATTTGCTACACTAAAAATTTTCCTGCACTACTGATGCTAGTGTTTAAAGACGGCGTGTAAGAATGACTAAACCTAGTTAGCTATGAGGAATTATGGGAGATGTAAAGGTCTTAGCATTTTATTTTATATTATTTACTTATTTTTAACAGGCTTTAAAATGGCACTTTTTTTATAAAGACACTGTTGCAAGTCTATCATAAATATTCCCCCTTTTAATTAAAAAGCATAATCTAATTTGATGAATAAAAAAAATTAAGGCCCACAGATTTTCAATACTTTACCCAAGGTCACAAGTTAATAAAGTAAAAAGTTCCTGAATTTAAACCCATCTTCACTATGTTCTACTGCCTCTTGGAGAGGAGGGGTAACTTTTTATTATAATTATTACCATAAAGAAAAAAGTTGAAGCAAAAATAGTAATAAAGCTAAAAATAAACTATGGGTCTAATGCTTCCCAGCTCACTATTTTATCCACTCATCTGAAACACATCCTGCTGAGAGAAGAATTGTAGAAGAAATAGCAAAAACTATGCATCTTCTGATGAATGTGGATGTTCATCCAAAATACCAGCTTTTAGAACTGGAAAGGGGAAAACTTTTCTATTAAGTTTTTTATATTAATTACAGTTTATTCATTTTGTATCCCAGCTGTAGCCCCCTCCCTCATTCCCTCCCAATCCCACCCTTCCTCCCTCATCTCCTCCCTGCTCCTCTCCAAGTCCACTGAGAGGGGAGGTCCTCCTCCCCTTCCATTGACCCTAGTCTATCACATCTCATCAGGACTGTCTGCACTGTCTTCCTCTGTGGCCTGGCAAGGCTGCTTGATCACCATCAAAGAGCCAGCCACTGAGTTCATGTCAGAGACAGCCCCTGTTCATCCTAATAGGGTACCCACTTGGATACTGAGCAGCCATGGACTACATCAGAGCAGGGGTTCTAGGCTATATCCATGAATTACATCCATTGGTTAGAGTGTCAGTCTCAGAAAAGACCTCTGAGCCCAGATTTTTGGGTTCTTTTGCTCTCCTTGTGGAGCTCCTGTCCTCTCCAGGTATTACTATCTTCCCCCTTCTTTCCTAAGATTCCCTGCACTCTTCCCAAAGTTTGGTTATGAGTCTCAGCATCTGCTTTGATACTCTGATGGGTAAAGTCATTCAGAGGCCCTCTGTGGTGGGCTCCTGTCCTGTTTCTTGTTTACTCCTTCTTCCAATGTCCATCCCATTTGTCTTTTTAGTGAGGATTGATCATACTACCCAGGGTCTTTCTTCTTGCTTAGCTTCTTTAGGTATACAGATTTTAGTATGTTTATCCTATTTTATATGTCTAATATCTACTTATAAATGAGTATATACCATGTGTGTCTTTCTGCTTCTGGGATACCTCACTCAGGATGATCTTTTCTAGATCTCACCATTTGCCTGCAAATTTCATGATTTCCTTGTTTTTAATTACTGAGTAGTATTCAATTGTGTAAATGTACCACAATTTTTGTATCCATTCCTTCACTGAGGGACATCTGGCAACTTTTATCTGTAATAGATTATCTTTGCAAATAAAGCAGAATGAGAAGCCATCCTACCTTTCCTTGTTCCTAGATAAAAATGAAAACCCACTCTATGCTCAAACTTCACAAAGGATCGAGAATCACTGTATTAGAACATACAATTAGCAATGTCATGACTCCATCTATGTAGTGACAAGTTGGATGTCAATGTCTGAGAGGACTGAAGAATGTGCTGTAGAAAAACTCTAACTTTCAGGGATAAAAGTTAAGGTTTGTTTTAAACTGATGAAATTACAGGCAAAATCCCAAGGCACAGATAGGTTCAACATTCTCCTCAAATTCGTCTTCTCCCCATTATTAGGAAGCCCCCCTCACTTCGATGGTTCACAGTGAGGCAATCACAGCAGAGAAGAACCAGACAGGAGCTAGTGAGATGGATCAAGAGAGAAAAGTACTTTTCTCCCAAGCTGATGACCTAAGTTCTATCCTGGAGCTCACAAAAAGCTCACACACACACTAAAAAGACCTACACAGTGACAGTAACAGATGCTTTTGGAGCCTCTAAGGCTGGTCACAACTACTCGAGTGAGCTGCTACTGAGCACATACCATGGGATGGGAGTGGTATGTCCCCCTATGAACCAGTAAATGTACTCATAAACACAGACAGTAACTCAGTTTGAGTTGTTGTCTCTGACTCCAGGCCCAAATCCTTCTCTCATGTGGGCTGTTTCCACTAAGTCTGGCACCCCCTCTGTATTCAGCAAGGGCTTAAGTGTGAGCTCACAATAACTGTCCAGATCTAGGCATTCTTTTCCAGCCAAACCTGTAGAAAACACCTTGATTTTGTTTAGGCCTCAAAACCTACTTGCTTACACTTCCGATTCATGTTAGACACACACACTGGTGTGTGTCTAACAACATGGGTTGTTTTTTGTTGTTGTTGTTGTTTGGTTTTTTTTGTTTTTTTTTTTTTGTTGTTGTTGTTTCATTTCATTTGAGCATGGTAAACAACAAATGGATAAGAAACAGAGTTAAATGCTGACAAAACTCTGTGTCATTTCCAGTAAATACAGAGAGTTAGGGAAGGGCAAGGAACTCTAGTTCTTGGCAGCAGCTCCACCAGCAGAATATCCTCTGCTACCTATGACCCAACAGTCTTCTCCCTTGGCCACAGGGGGAAGACCCATAGAGCAGTAGATTAGCATATGCTTCAAGCCAAATCATTCTGCTCACATGCCAGGAGTAGCCAGGTTACATGAGAACCTAAAGACAGACCTAGAAAAGAAATCCTGAAATGGTCTAGTTAGGGTTCAAATTGCTTCTTTGACTCCCAAAGAAGAAGCTGTGAAAGCAAAGCCTGACACCCAGGCAAGCAGCATCAATGTTATCACAGAATTTTCTAGAACTGAAAAAACAATAATAATAATAATTTGAGGGCCTCATGTCAGACAAGAAGAATTGGGGACTACAGAGTAGAACTCAGAAGTTGTATTTATTTTTTTTTTTTCAATGCAGTTTATTCAGGAACATTGAACAATCCTCGGACCCCGGGGAAAGCCAGCCCACAGCTTAAATAGCCTCTGGGTAGCCAACCCAGGCGTGCCACGGGGGCAATGCAGATAGGTCCACATACATGGAAGCAAGCCAGATCCTCGGCCTTAGCCAAATGTGGAGTTATTCGTGACAGAAAGCACTCACCATCGGGAAGGTGGAAGGCGGAAACCAGCTCCATCTTTAAGGCATAGCATTCCGCAGCTCTCTACAGTTCCCCCTTTTTGTTTTAGATGCATCAGGCAAGAGTAGAGGTCTGATCTCTGATATTAGAAATAAATTGGGACTTTGTACAGATGTTCATTTAGGTGTCATCCACCCAAAGAGCATCAGACCCGTCCAATACCTTTTTCTCAGAGGCGGGACCTGGGGCATCAACCCGCATGCAATCAGACATGCTCTTCTCTGGGTCCAAAGCGGCTGACCCTGAGTGCAGTGCTTAGCCTCGCATCCTGAGCGTATCATTTTAGCTTTTTATGGTATCCAACCATGCTTGGGGAGAATGTCCTGCTTCAATGGCTGTAAAGGCCTGAATGATCATGGCTGCATCACACTGTTGTGAGACTCTAATCTTGCATATATACCACAGGCAAACCAAGGAGACCAACACCAGAAGGCCTGCTAACACTCCCATGCCCGCCCATTCCTTCAGATGATTCATGGCTGCAGCAATCCATGTTGATACTACTCTTCCGTGGGATTCTAGTGCTCACTGAAGATCCAGAACTACTGATCTCTCTGCCCTCTAAAACACTGACTTCTTCCCTGCAAGTAAGAGATAATAAAACCTAAACTTAAAAGCCTTGTAGAGACTGGTGAAAAAATGACTATAAAGGACCCTTAGGCAGTGGACACAAGGAGTTGCACTACCATTTTCTCTCGCAAAAGTTTTAGAAAAGAAATAAATGAATGAAACTAAATTGGTAGGAGGCTTGTGTAACATGATCAAAGCCCTGGGTTCAAGAGGTAAGCAATTTGGAGTACGGTTGTGCATCTTAATGCACACGCATTGTTTCAAGCACCTATGTTCCTGTACATATAACACCATTGCTCAGAATACATGGGTGGTACTCCCTTTCTGCCCCTTACCCTCCTAAGTTCATCTCCATCCGAAGGCAAAGAGACAGCAACTGCTATCATGTACATGAGGAACAGTGAGATACCGTTTCCACACTCCACCCTTCCTAACTTCACTTTGATATCCTCCATGAACAAGCACACACACACACACACACACACACACACACACATACCTGCTTGTCATGTCAATCAACCTTGAAAATTCTCTACCACTAAAACCCAGACAAACAGGGGATATTGCTGCCTCTAAACACCAGGTGCTAAGATTTGGTGGCCAAAACCATAACCAGAAAACCCCACCCACCAAGTGGCATCTCTCTTCTCTGGAGATACTTGATGACCAGTCCTGAACCACAATAATAGACATAATTAGTCTGCATGTAATCTGCACAAGAACATGTGATTAGTGAAACAAGAACATGTGATTAATGAGATTCTGTCCTTCTGGCCTAAAAGTCTATTTTCCTCCACACATTGGTTTCCATTGGGCACTATAGGGAATTTCCATTAAGTGGTGGATTACCAGCCCATGTTCTGGGGACTAAGAATCTAAAATGTGCTTTATTGGACCGAAATCAACGCATCTGCAGATGTGAGCCTTGTGAAGGCTCCAAAGAAGAATGGCTTTTTGCATTTTCCAGCTTTCAGGCTTCATCCCTTACCTGGCTCTGACTACTCCTACCATTACTAAGGCTAGCAATGTTGCATCCGGCTTCAGTTCCAGCACTACCTTTTCCTTTGTCGTCAAGTTCTTCTCTGCCTCATTCTCATAAAGACGCTGTGTTTGCATTTAGGAACCAGGTGACTACTCCAGGACATTCTCTCCACCTCTTCCTTAACAACCTTAATAAATCACAGCTACAAAGTTCTTTCACCCCCTCGGCAGCATTTACAGATTGCAGCATCGAGGACTTGGGTGGCACTGGAGGCCATGAGTCAGCCTGCCGTTCAATAACAAATGCCTTTTCTGTTAAACTGATAAATCTTTCCTCTAATAAGTGACAACTCTTAAGAATGTTACTTTTCCCAGCATTTGAATTAGAAAGATGAAAAATAACCCTCCTGACTTAATATGGTAAAGAACATTTCTTGGTATCCATGTAGGCTGGAGTGAAATGGTAGATAGTGCTTCTTCCCGTCTATACTCTCAGTCCTGGGATCCTGCCCTGAAAGCATAAGGAGAATGAAGTCCTCTTGTGAAGACAAAATGAGTCACTGTGTAACAAGGGCCTACCATTGCATTGTACCACAATAGATATCTTTCTCAATTTCTTCCTTGTTCTGCAATCACTCTCTGTAGGAAATGAGCTGCTGAGGATAACTTCTCGGACCTTGGCATCTTGTCTTAGGTATCCTAAGTAAACTGGGGTGCCTCTTCTTACTTCACTCCTCCAGGTTGACTGGAGTTCTTGCCCATTCCTGCAACCAATTCTAGGATGACATTATTTCCAAGAACACAGACTGACTGCCAAGTTACCTGTTCCCACTCCTATTTCCCTCCTTCTCCTTTCCACTCAAGTCTTCTAGTCCTTGAACCACGCACGTGAAATAAGAAAAGTCCTATATTCCCCTCCTTGTAAGACTAAAATCGAAGCCTCCATAAAAAGCAAGCAACTTAAAAGAGCCAGATTGGCTGACTAAAAAATTTGTTTTTTGCTGTGTCGTTCTCTTTTTCCTGTTTATGCTGACACAACTTGGGCTATTCATAGTTTGGAAGCTGATAAGCACATTCGAGTGTTGTGAGGAATGGATGGTTTATATTGTTATGCTGCAGTGTCTGCTCCAGGTATTTCAGCCTCCAGAATACTATGCTTGCATTTCCTTGTAACACTAAAAAGCTGAGTGCCTCTGGGTGTTAAGATGGAATCGGAGGTGCTAACACAGAATTCCTGGAATTCTCAGTCTTTATTTAACAAGTGAAGACAAAGACCAGGAGACCTTTGAAGATTTGTTCCAGATCTCACAGCTTCCTAAACACAAAGCTTCACTGTGGTGGGTTAAACCATGTCAGATGAAGACTCAAGCCCAAGACTTCACTGGTTCAGTGCTCGGCTATTAGAAAAAAAAAATGTTCTCCTTCTGGGGCTCAATTCTCAAGCTCTGACTTGGGTGGAGATGATTTACAGTTCTCTTCTGTAATCACCTCCTCACAGCTGTAATTTGATATTGATGCACACATGGAAACACACAGACATTCTCTGAGAACCCTAAAAACCACTGTTGCACACATCCCATCTCTTTGCCAAGGATCCACGAGGGAAAAAAAATAGCCATTATCTCCTTCTGCCTAGGCATCAAGGGACTAGAAGGGTTTGAAGAGCTATTGAAATAGAGATAAGGAAAGATGGGTTCTGCCTGTTGAGAGCAGACAGAATGAGATGGCCAGAAGGTACAAAGAAACTTACTAAGTATGGGACCACTAGAAACACCAATAACTTAGATCTTTCCCCTTGTAAGCAGTGCTCTCATCTTAGAACCAAAGTCCAAAAGGGAAGTCTATTGACCCTCTGTTACATGGAAAACTTTTTTGGATGCACATCTAAACATCCATGAATGCAGGTGCATTCGAACACACACAGACACAGAGGCTTGCATTGATTACACATAAGCAGAGATGTAGCCAGTTCCTCCCAACCCTAGAAGGATGTTTCTTAAGGCTTAGGAAGAAAAAAAAAACCCATATAATTCTCAGGAGACTACTGAAACTTACAAGGTACAAAAGACCTCACCCCAAGGTTATATGAGTACTAAAATTCACTGGGCAGAGGAGATGCTGTGACATGCCATCTGAAAGTCCTACAGAGAGAGACAAGGACACAGCTCTTGTGAGTTGTTACCCAGACTGGGGTGGACTATTCAGAGATTCAACTGTCTTTGAGTTGCCATGCTCTTGTAAGTAGCCTTTCACTCATGCAACTCGGAGAATCCACTGTCCCTGGCTGTAACAAAGTGATATTGGTTACCAGGGGCACTGGGCATGGCAGAGTAGGTCTATCTATCTGTGTTTTACGGGCTATCTCATGGAGTGGGGATACCAGAAAGGGGGCATAACATTCTCATAAACACAGAGTAAAAAACACGATCACATCCTGAAAACCAAGAAATGACACTACCATGATAGAAGCCTTTACATAAATGTTTTTGTGATTTCATAGATTCTTTGCCTTTCAAAACATGAGTACCAATAACATAGGACAAGTGTTGTAGTCTATTGAAATGCAAAGATTTTTTATTAAGTTTATTTATTTATTCACTTTACAACTTGACTGCAGACCCCCTCCCCCTTCTCTCCTCCTGGTTCCAGCCTCCTACCCTTCTTCCTCCTTTCCCTTCTCTCTTTCTTCTCAGCTAAGGGGAGCCCCCTCACCTCACCCCCATATCAACCCACCCCAGAACATCAAGTCTCATCAGGGCTGACTGCATCCTCTTCCACTGAGGCCAGGCAAGGCAGTCACTCTAGGAGGAAGTAATTCAAGAGCAGGCATCAGAGCCCATGTCAGAAACAGGTCCCACTCTACTTGTTAGGGAACCCTGATGAAGACCAAGCTGCCGATCAGCTGCATATATGTAGGGGGCCTAGGTGCAGACCATCCATGCTTCAGTCTCTGTAAGCTCCCATGGGCATTAATTTATTGAGTCCATGACTGTTCACTGACTATCTGATACATCACATCATGGCAATTTGGAGAAAGATTAAAATGGTCCTTTAACATTTGGAAATTTCTTCCTAATATGGAAGAAAAAGAATGCTAAATATTGGTTATATCAGATAGGATGTCATTGCTACAGAAACATGCTCTGCCCAACAAAATGTGATATTAAGTTTAAATGGGCAGAATGGTCAAAAACAGTGGAATAGTGATACTCTAGCACATGTTTCCCAGAAAGTCAAGTTTTGAAAATTAGGAATATGGAGAAAGATATTGTATGTGGTGATAAAAAAATAAAAATAAAAAAATTAGAAAAAAAAAACAAAACAAGGTACAGGTAGTCTTAAGAATTGGAACTATTTCTGGGTTACTTTGCTCAGGATGATCTTTTCTAGTTCCATCCATTTGCTTGCAAATTTCATGATTTCCTTTGTTTTTTTTTTTAAATAGCTGAGCAGTCTTCTATTGCATAAATGTACCACAATTTCTGGGTCCATTCCTCTGCTGAGGAACATCTGGGTTGTTTCCAGATTCTAGCTATTACAAAGCTAAAAAATTCCATTCAATGGAAAAAAGACAGCATCTTCAACAAATGGTGCTGGACCAACTGGATGTCTACATGCAGAAAAATGAAAATAGATCCATATTTATCACCCTGCACAAAACTAAAGTCAAAGTGGATCAAGGACCTCAACATAAAACCAGATACCCTAAATCAATTGGAAAAAAAAGTGGGGAACAGCCTAGAACTCATTGGCACAGGAGACAACTTCCTGAACAGAACACCAACAGCACAGGCTCTAAGAGCAACAATCAATAAATGGGACCTCATGAAACTGAAAAGTTTCTGTAAAGCAAAGGATACCGTCATCAAAACAAAACGACTGCCTACAGATTGGGAAAGAATCTTCACTAACCCTTTATCTGACAGAGGACTAATATCCAGTATATACAAAGAACTAAAGAAGCTGAAAAGCAGCAATCCAAGTAATCCAATTAAAAAATGGGGAACAGAGCTAAACAGAGAATTCTCGACAGAGGAATATCGAATGGCAGAAAAACACTTAAAGAAATGCTCATCCTCATTAGCCATCAGGGAAATGCAAATCAAAACGACCCTGAGATATCACCTTACACCCATCAGAATGGCCAAGATGAAAAACTCAAGCGATAACACATGCTGGAGAGGTTGTGGAGAAAGGGGAACCCTCCTCCACTGCTGGTGGGAATGTAAACTGGTACAACCACTCTGGAAAGCTATCTGGCGCTTTCTAAGACAAATAGGAATAGTGCTTCCTCCAGACCCAGCTATACCCCTGCTAGGTATATACCCAAAGTTTGTTCAAGTACACAAAAAGGACACTTGCTCAACCATGTTTATAGCAGCTCTATTTGTAATAGCCAGAACCTGGAAACAACCCAGATGTCCATCAACGGTGGAATGGGTACAGAAATTGTGGTATTTTTACACAATGGAATACTACTCAGCAATCAAAAAGGAGGAAATCATGAAATTTGTAGGCAAATGGTGGGATCTAGAAAAGATCATTCTGAGTGAAATATCCCAGAAGGAGAAAGACAAACATGGGATATACTCACTTATATAGACCTATAAGATATGATAAACATAATGAAATCTATACACCTAAAAAAGATAATCAATTGAGCAGACATGGGGTAAGATGATCAATCCTCGTTTAGAAAGACAGATGGGATGTGCATTGAACGTATGACAGGAGTCTACTGAGCGCATCTGAAAGACTCTAACTAGCAGTGTTTTCAAAGCAAAGACTCATGACCAAACCTTTGGCAGAGTACAGGGAATCATAAGAAAAAAGGGGAGTTAGTCTGATGGGGAAAGGATAGGAGCTCCACAAGGACCAAATATATCTGGGCACAGGGTCTTTTCTGAGACTGACATTCAACCAAGGACCATGTATGGATATAACCTAGAACCTCCACTCAGATGTAGCCTGTGGTAGCTCAGTAACCAATTGGTTTCCCAAAGTGAGGGGAACAGGGACTATTTCTAACAGGAACTCAATGACTGGCTCTTTGGTCTCCCCACCCCTGAAGGGAGGAGCAGTCCTGTTAGGCCACAGAGGAGGGCTTTGCAGCCAGTCCTGAAGATACCTGATAAAACAGGATCAGATGAATGGGGAGGAGGTCCCCCCTATCAGTGGACTTGGAAAGGGGCATGGTGGAGATGAGGGAGGGAGGGAGGGAGGGACTGGGAGGGAATGAGGGATCGGGACACGGCTGGGATACAGACTTAATAAAATGTAACTGATAAAAAAAATAAAAAATAAAAAAATAAAAAAAATAAAAATAAAAATAAAAAAAATTAGAAAAAAAAAAAACAAGGTACGGGTAGTCTTAAGAATTGGAACTATTTCTGGGTTATTTTGCTCAGGATGATCTTTTCTAGTTCCATCCATTTGCTTGCAAATTTCATGATTTCCTTTGTTTTTTTTTTTTTTAAATAGCTGAGCAGTCTTCTATTGCATAAGTGTACCACAATTTCTGGGTCCATTCCTCTGCTGAGGAACATCTGGGTTGTTTCCAGATTCTAGCTATTACAAAGCTAAAAAATTCTGAGCCCAGGGGGTCCTACAGAGACTGATGCACCAAGCAAGGACCATGCATGGAGAGGAACTAGACCCCCTACTCAGATGTAGCCGATTGGCTGCTCAGTCTCCGTATGGCTACCCAAGTAAGGGGAACAGGGGCTGCCTCTGTTATGAACTCAGTTGCCTGCTCTTTGATCACTTGTCCCTGGTGATGCAACCTTAACAGGCCATGGAGGAAGAGGATTCTGGCAGTACTGAGAAGTTGAAGGAGGGGGCTTCAAACGGGATATATAATAAATAAATTGTAAAAAAAATAAAATAAAAATAATTGGAACTGGTATAATCCTGGAACGTTGTCCAACCCAGTTGCCTGGAGTATGAGAATACCAGGAAGTATAAGAATAAGAAAATCTTAAGTCAAATTCCTTAAACGCTTAAGATGAAGACAACTGAAAAACCACAGAAAATGTTTTATGGTGTCAGCAATACTCTAACAGGATTAGGTACCTGGAAAAGGCTAACCTGGGTAAACAAGACTGAAAGAAGAAAAGAAGGTGTGAAAGACGGCTCTGTTGTGATGAGGATAAGATGGAAGAACAATGAAGGGTCAGAGGCACAGAGAATTGATGAGCAGCTCCCTTATAAGGTGATTTTGGAGCCCAATTTTTCTTTCCCAATATCAGTGACCTCCCCAGAACCACACGTTCTGGATAAGCAAAGAAAATTGAAAAGAAATCACACAGACAATGACATGGAGAAAGCCAACTGCCTAGAAAACGTTTGTAATTAAGAACCTACTGCTTAAGATCCTAATCAGCACTAGAAAACTAGCAACATGCAAACTGAAGATCAAGGCACAGAGGGAGAATACCTTGTTCCACACAGATGAGCACCATTTGACAAGGTAAAAGACTTCTTAGAATAATATTCTGAAAGAAATTCTATAAAATGGAACAGCTGAAAAGTTCTTCAAAATTAATTATAAGGTCAACAACTAATAGCATAATGCTCAGTGGTACAGGGCTTTCCTGTCATGTTCAAGGCCCTGGGTTTAATAGTCATTATCACTAAATAAATAAACAAACAAACAAGTAAAAAATAGTGTCAAGAAAATCTCCTAGAAAATACAGCAGGAAAAAAAAAGTAAAATCTGAGCAAAACTTAAGAAGCATAGATTATTTTAGGAGGTTGTGGTCACTAAGGACTTCATTGGGCTAAAGGCAGAAATATGATAAATTGTGGGATAGAAATTTACCACAGGTATTAAATTTTGCAGAGTCAGGGAAAAAGTGGAAGGTTTTGGAAGAAAGGTTTGGATGTCAGAACAGTCAATAGGCAGAATATCAAGCTGGAGATCTGTCTGTACTTAGACACTGTAATGGGACTGCAAGGGAAGGCTCTTTGGAGAGGTCTTCAGCTCTACCCACACTGATCTACCACTGAGTATTTGCTGTGTATCTGTAGGCTCGAGGTTGCTATGGTCCACAGCGATAATATGAAGAAACCTAAACACAGCAGAAGAAACACAAATGGGATAGAATCTATAGTCTCTCTGATTTTGACTGTCACCACCAACAAACCACCGCAAGCCTTGGGGAGTGATGGCCACTAGCTTACTCTGACCTCCCAGTTCTTATAGCCACGTCTCTATTGTCCATACCTGACCCACCTTCAACCATGTAAATAGAGCACAAATCACCAGAATGGTCTAGAGTCTGGCTGATAAAAGCTTTAAAGAACAGGAAAACAAATACACTGGAGAAAATTATCACCAAATAAAGTCTTCATGTTAAAGCGACACAACAAAGGGTAGGTTATAGTTTTTAAATATCCACACTTAACACATCTTTGTGAAACTTCAAAGCATGTGGTCATAATTAAATGCTCATATGTGGTCTCAGAAACAATAAATCACATAAAAATGACAGTGGCTGTCTCTAAGTACCTTGTCAGAAATGATGAAGCAGATCCATGCTTTCATGGCTCTCATGCAAACTGTCATATTTATAGCTCTGCTGCAAAATAACAGAACCTTGATTATATACCTCGATCAGGTACAAGGGCAAGATCAAGTCATTGAGAAAGGCTAATGCCAAGGTATCTAGTAGTCTATTTTCAATGTATACTTTCAGCAAAGGCCATAGACAGTTTTCTAACATCGTAAAAAGTCTCAACAAAGACAACATGAGATACAGGAAATGTGTCATCCACCCAAGTGTCAAAGAATCTTTGAAGCTGATGGCTGTCAATAGGATTTGATAAATTGGACTGGCCTGTGAAGATGTGAACAGGAAGGCAATGGACTTCCACAAATTCGTCTTTACAAAGAGTGTACAGGAAGTCAGTGGGTTCCCACAAATTCATCTTTACAAGGAGTAGACACATTCTAAGCTGAGAAAGATGATCAGATTTAGAAGTAAAAAAGGTGTTCATACAATATGTATTAAGAAAACCTTTTAAAAGCAACAACATAGAGCAAACTAAAATCAGCAGATAGAAATTGAAGAAGCATTTGATCTAGATGTTGAAAATAGTCTCTGTTAATAATGAATAGACAGGAAAACTATAACCCCAATACATTATTAGGTCTTCATTGAACAAATTAAGGAAAAGATATTAGTATATGTTTATTTCTGTTTCTATTGGTTTTTATTACATACAGACACATCAAGTAAAATGACTAAAATAACTAAAAAGTCAGGGAGGGAAAATAAATTATATAAATATGCTTACTGATACCTTGACATTTGAATTTCTAAACTATGATTTTTCTAGCAAAAGAAAAATAAATATTTCTTAAATGAAATGTATGTCTGATATAAAATCACTAAGGGCAAACACAGATAAATAATGCACAAAAGCTTATCAGAAGCAGCAGAATAAGTGCATCAATTAGAATTAGGGACAAAACTCACAAAAATAATGACAAATATAAAAATGAATTTTTAACGTCTCTCAGACATAAGAAGTAGAACTGGGGTACAGGGAGAGTTGCTTTCATTCTAAGCAGGTCTCTATTATCATATTATCAGCAAGTCTGTGCATTACTTTGCTTTTTAAAAATGAAAGCAAATGATTTTGATTGCTCTACCATAGCTGTGCAAGAGAATTATTTGGTTGTTTTTAGAAAACACATTTAATAATTTAGTCATAAAGAAAATCATATCTGAAACTTAACTCTTAAGTGCTTTAGAAAAAATATAGAACATGGATGGCATAAAATGACATTAAAGGATTTTGAGTGAAGTCTTCTTTGCAAGAATTCCTTAAACTTACTCTTGTAACATTCTACAAGCTTGAAATGATTTGCAAGTACATAATATCAAATAAATAAATTTTTAATCTTTTGAAACATATTAGCAAGACGTAGTGACAATTTTACTTGTCAAGAATATAATTTAGAAAATCATCTACCACTTGTATATATCAATATCTATAGATATAGATATTCTTCCTTTTCAACTAATAAAAACAGGACATTGGGCCATGAATGACAATAATTAAAATTGTTAATATAAAAAAATTAAGAAGAGAAGGCCAGGGAGCAAATGGGGCTGAGAGGAAAAGCATGGATACCTTGGGGTATGGAAGAAAAAGAAATGAGCAGTAACAGGGAAGAGAAGCTTAACAATGGCATTGGTTTCCACAGCTATGGTTTTTGTAAACTTGACACAAATGTAGATATGTCTGGGAATCTTAGTTGGAAAAATACCTCCATAATATTGTCCTATAGACAAGTCTAGAGGTCATTTCCTTAATTGTGGTTGATGTGGGAGTATCCAGCCAACTGTGGGTGATTCTGCCTCTGAACCAGTAGCCCTGAGTGCTGTAAGAAAGCAAGCTTAGGAAGCCATCAGGCACAAGCCAATCAGCAATACTCCTTCATGGATTCTGATTCAGTTCTTACCTCTAGGGTATTGCCTTGGGTTTCTGGCCTACCTTCCCTTCCTGATGGAGAGGGACCTGAAGTGTCAGCCAAATAAGCACTTTCCTCCTCAAGTTGCTTTTGGCATAATGTCTTCTACCATGGTGTCTTAGGAGTTTGGTATAGACTCAAAACATAAGCTTGGTTTCTGGAACATTCTGCTTAAATTCCTTCTACTCTAATCCACCTCAGCTGAGGGCCTCATTTGTAGCAGTGATTATGATGGAATCTCTGTGAAAAGATTTTTAGGACCCATTCTCGTTGTCTTCCTTGTATTTAGAACCATATCTGCAAACGTGGCATTGAGGTCTCAAAAATGGGCCAGGGGACAAAACCTTGTAAGAAAATTGAACACAATTCTCAGAGATTATAAGCATTTTCTAATCCGTTTCTCCAAATGGAAAACAGCTCATTTAATATGGAAAATATTTCACCAAACCTATTTCTTTTGACCTTTTAATTTGAGGTCTAACTCATTATTTTGTTTGTTTTCACTTTAAAAGCTCCTGGAGCTTTTCTGAGAATGTTTACATTGATTATTAATATTTTTCATTGTGTAAAAGAACGAACAAAAACATATTCATTGTCATATAAAGATATTGTTGGCACTTTGTTAAAACATATGCATTACTTTATTTCTAAAGACTATTCAAAAGTAATTTTCTTATTTGTTGTGTAATATAATTCATGACAATGATTTTTAATCTTTGAGACATAAAAAAAAAACAGCATAAGCAAGAAAAATCTCAAATTATATCCAATCAGTAGAAAACGTAACTTCCCAGTATTGTGAAATACTTCATCAATTCCACCAGTAAAGTCCTAGCTAAACCATGTTTCTAAACTGTGCCAAACTGACTTAAGCTAATCAGTTTTGCTCTTTTTTAATTAAATTTTTATTTTTATATTAATTACAATTTATTCATTTTGTATCCCAACTGCAGCCCCCTCCCTCCCTCCTCTCCTCCTATGCCCTTCTCCAAGTCAACAGATAGGGAGGTCCTCTTCCCCTTCCATCTGACCCTAGTTTATCCAGTCTCATCAGAACTGGTTGCATTGTTCTCCTCTGTGGCCTGACAAGGCTTCTCCCCTATCCAGGGGAGGTGGTCAAAGAGCTAGCCACTGAGTTCATGTCAGAGACAGTCCCTGTCCCCTTAATAAGGAACCCACAGGGATACTGAGCTGTCATGGGCTACATCTGAGCAGAGGTTCTAGGTTATATCTATGAATGGTCCTTGGTTGGAGTATCAGTCTCAGAAAAGTCCCCTATGCCCAGATATTTTGGTATTGTTGCTCTCCTTGTGGAGCTCCTGTCCTCTCCAGGTCTTACTTTCTCCTCCTTCTTTCCTAAAATTCCCTGCAATCTGCTCAAAGTTTGTTTATGACTCTCAGTATCTCCTTTGATACAATGCTAGGTAGAGTCTTTCAGAGGCCCTCCATGGTAGGATCCTGTCCTGTTTCCTGTTTTCTCCTTCTTCCAATGTCCGTCCCGTTTGCCTTTCCAAGTAAGGATTGATCATCTTACCCAGGGTCCTCCTTCTAGCTCACCTTCTTTAGGTGTACAGATTTTTGTAGGTTTATTCTATATTATATGGGAATGTAAACTTGTACAACCACTTTAGAAATCAATCTGGTGCTTTCTCAGACTATTAGTAATGGTGCTTCCTCAAGATCCAGCTACACCACTCCTAGGCATATATCCAAAATATGCTCAAGTACACAACAAGGACATTTGTTCAACCATGTTTATAGCAGCTTGATTCGTAATAGCTAGAACCTGGAAACAACCCAAATGTTCCTCAATGAAGGAATGGATACAGAAATTGTGGTACATTTACACAATGGAATGATACTCAGCAATTAAAAACAATGAAATCATGAAACTTTCAGGCAAATGTTGGGAACTAGAAAAGATAATCCTGAGTGAGGTATCCCAGAAACAGAAAGACACATACGGTATATACACTTATAAGTGTTGCTTTTAAGAAGGCCCTGTAATTTGACTGCCCTTCGGAGAGCCTTTACTCTAGAAAGAAAGGGGTGAGAAAGATTACAAAGAATATAACTGGTAATAATCACCAGAAATTATTTATGTCACACATTTTAAGATTTACTTTATCCTAAACAAGGTCAATAGTTATCTATCTATTTATGCTCTGTCTGTTTATCTATCTATCTATCTATCTATCTATCTATCTACCTACCTATATCCATTTATCTATCCATCTAGCATCTCTATCTCTGTCTGTCTCCTCTATTCTCTCTCTCCTTCCCTTTCTCTCAGCAACTGACCCAGCAGAAAACACAGATCAAAATATTTTTTATCAGAATGCCTTCACAATCTCCTCCCATTCCATCACAGTTTTAGTCCTGGGAAAATAAAAGCAAGCTACAGCTAAAGCATTTCTAAGCCTAGAGCTATTTCATTTTTATTCAAATGCTTTAAGCTCCATAAAGTATATGAAGCTATACTTCAGACTTCAAAAAATATAGCAAGTATGTCTTTTCTTGGCACCATTTAATATTCGACAACTTGTTCCTAAGTGATTTTGTCATCTGAAATACTCTTTATTATGGAGTTTCTCTCCAGTTGGGTGGGGTTCCTTGAATCTTCTTTCACTATATAATTTTAAATGCATTCTTTGAAGCACAGAAAGATAACTTTTTTGTTGCTGGTGAGATAGGAAATAATTCTTTGAGATGCATTACTTTCAAGAACCATATATTTGTTCCAATACCCAGGAGTGAAATGCTTTTGAGAAATAGCATGTTCAGTAATAGTACATTCTAGAAGTAATAGCAGAGACAGCACTTGGGATGCTATTACATGGCTGCCTATATCTCTTCATCAAGTTCATGTTCACAGTTTGAAACTCTGTCCTTCCATGACTTCTGCCTCAAACTGACAATTTTCCACCTTCTTTGGCCTGTCTATCTGTCTCATTTTGCTATCTTCCTGGTGTTTTATGATGTTTTCTATGCATTTAGAATATTCTGAGGATGTTTAATTCATTTTGATGCTCCCAAAGACAAATTCAATATCTGGATGGATTCTTTAAAAAAAAATAAGAAAGAAAGAAAGAAAGAAAGAAAGAAAGAAAGAAAGAAAGAAAAAGAAATTCCTATGTGGAAGGAACTAAACAATTTTTTTTTCTAGCACCAGAGCTGCCTGTCACTGGAGTGAAAGCATGAGAGCAGGGAGACAGCAGTTCTCAGTATTCTCCAATAACCACCAGACTGAAGGCAGATGTCAGGCTCATTTCCACCCACAGTCCTTGGTCGCTGTGTAGTCAACACAACTTATCGTGGAGAGTTTAAGATGTAGCAGTGCTGAGGTGTAGGATTTACCTCCATCCAGCCTTAGTTAGTTCAGAAAGCCTGGGCTGTAGAGAGAGGAATGACAGCTCACTCTTTGGCATCATGTGGCCAAACGTGATGTCGTGGTAAGTGCTGTGTTCACTCTGCTGGGTGGATATAGAAGATCAAGGAGTTGGTTCATATCAAGGAAACCATTCATCTCTAACTCTTGATGTGGCCTTTTCTTGCAGTGCTTACTTAGACAGCTTTATATATGACATCAAATTTGTCTTTTGCTATCTGTGTTTGTTGTTTAATTTTTTGATAGAGTCTCACATATCCCAGGATAGCTTTGTTGTAAGGATGTCTTTCAACCTCTGATTCTGCTCCTTTTATCTCCCAGGCACTGGGATTCTTGGCAGACACTGCTGTGCCTGTTTTATGGGATGCTAGAGATTGATTACAGGTCATCATGTTGGTAGACAAGTACCCCAGCAACTGAGCGACATCCCCAGCCTTCCCACTTGCTTTTTATTTGCCTTTAGCTGACATAGTTTTCCTTGAAGGCCTCTTTACTTGGGTTCTCACAAACTAGAAACAACTTCCTCAGATGTTGTTGATACAGAAAGCCTTTTAGCTTCATCTATCTGTACTTTGAAATTTACATCTTTAATTTGTCAAACCTATCAGGTTGAATGTACTCTTCATTTACTATATATTAAAGAACTATTACACACCAGAATCTGTGATGTGCCTGTGCCTTAGCAAAGCTCAAGGGACATTTCTGCAGTTCACATTCCCTCTACACCAACCTGTGGTGGTTCCCAACCTGTGGGTCATGATCCCAACAGAGGTTACATATCAGATACCCTGCATATCAGATGTTTACATTATGATTCATAACAGTAGCGAAATCACAATACTGAAATAGCAATAAAATTATTTTATTGTCAGAGGTTGGGTCACCAGAACATGAAAAACTGTAATAAAAGATCACAGCATTATTAGGAAAGGTTAGAATCCCTGATCTACACCTTTCTCCTACTTCCTAACAACTCCTATTTACCCTTCAAGGTATCACATGACTGCTTCTCCCATTATTCAGTCTCGTCATTTGCCCCAAGACTATAACGGGCTCTCATCGACCAGTTTCCTGGAGTCAGTGTACCCTGTTCCACGAGGACACCTTTAACATCAAATGAATTAAGCTGAACCATATGAAGATTTATATTTTCCCTAGGTCAAAACTCAAAACAGTAGCTAGATATCATACAAACCATTGCCAACTAAAATAGAAAATGAAGCAATATAGGCTTCCTAGTGGTGCTTTGAAATAATCAAAGCTGACTCAGCTGCCCAAGGAGTTACGAAATAGTTGGATGCCAGTTTGGAAGTAGGTTTCTGGTTACAAGCCATGGGACTCTGCTATTGTGCCACCAGGAATCTTTATCAAGGCCTTCAGAAAAAGCATGTGGGCCAACATACTAGAAGGTAGAGTCAATATACTGGACTATCTTGAAATTAAAATTAATTTTAAAATATCTTGGTCCATACGGACAAGATGGAATTCAAGGGAACATGTATGCCCCAGTTCCTTTTAATGAGCCAAGAATAACAGGGCTTCCCAGGCCAGTAGAAGTTTTGTAGGTTGAGGGTGGTTACAATTTTTTTTTTGAAGAATGGTTGAAGATATGCTTTGGGGAGAAGAGAGACAACAGAGAAAGTGACCAGACAGATTTTCAGTCCAGCCTACAGCCAGCCTTGTTGATGAGGTCAAGGAGTAAACTATATAGTAGGTGGGCAAGCACCATCTTGCTTCAGGACTTCACTGAGTTCATTGCTGTAGAGACCACTCTTTTTTTTATTTCTTTTTTAAAATATTTTTTATTTTAATTTTTATTAATTACACTTTATTCACTTTGTATCCCCCCATAAGCCCCTCCCACCTCCCCTCCCAATTCCACCTTCCCTCCCCCTTCTCTATGCATGCCCCTCCCAAAGTCCACTGATACGGAAGGTCCCCCTCTCCTTCCTTCTGATCCTAGATCTCATCAGGAGTGGCTGCATTGTCTTCTTCTGTGGCCTGGTAAGGCTGCTCCCCCATCAGGGTGAGGTTATCAAAGAGCAGGACAATCAGTTCATGTCAGAGGCAGTCCCTCTTCCCATTACTATGGAACCCAGTTGGACATTGAACTGCCATGGGCTACATCTGTGCAAGGGTTCTGGGTTATCTCCTTGCATGAGACTTGGTTGGAGCATGAGTAGAGACCACTCTTTAAGTGACCCCTGAACTGTACTCTTATGGACTGAGAGTGATATAAATAAATGGAGATATTTCCACTTAGGGTTTAAAAATATGAATTGTAACTGTAAGAAGGGTTATTTAGCTCACAGGCTCCAGGAATGAGCCTCCTAGTATTATGCTGCTAAATTCTACATATCAGCCTTCCCTCTAAATGCTTGTCTCTCTACCCATGGATTAGTGCAACTCTCAGACCTCATCAGAGAACTTTCTTTGTGCATTGAACGGTGGTGAACATGGAAACTTGCACCTGATTAAAGTACAGAGAGTGTCAGTGGAGTGCCAATCTACAAATGGGACATCAATATCACTCCTTCCCCTGAGAACAACAAGATTGTAATAGCCAGAAATCAGAGGGAAACATTGTTTTCTGGAAATAGCAGGACAGCTACAGTCAACTATGGCTGCCTATACCAGATTTGCATAATATAAATCTAATCAACATTCCAGCATGGGGGGTTGCTCATAAGACCCCATCTCCAGCTAAGAAGCTATTGACAGTTGATGACATCTAAGAAAGAGTCAGTTTTCTTTTTGGGTGTGACCTATAATAGGTTGACCACCATAATCCAATTAAAGACCCACACAGAGAAGTATATAGTCAGTACAACTTGGACTTCATGGGTTATTAGAGAGGAGGGGATGGACACAAAGTTTAAAGTGAGTAGAGCATAGATAGTGGCTCTGAGAGGAATTCAGAAGAGGAGAAAGGATGAGTATAATAAAAAATACATTGTATGGAATTCTCAAAGAACTGATAAAATTTTCCACTAAAAATGAAATCAGAAGGGTGACACAGATTGATGAAGGATCTTAAATTTTATTCTTATTGAAAGTTATGAAACATTGAAATATTGACTGACCACAAGAATTATCTTGCACCAACTGGAGTCTTTGGCTGAACCATAACTGGCAGAGTCCTAAGGCAGTGAGAGATGTCCAATGCCAGCTCTAGAAAAAACATAGAACTTTAGGATCTTTCTGTGTAAGGTATCTTCAGGCATTTAGCCCCAAAGAGATCTTGACAGAAGAGCAATGAGGCATGATGCTCTAAGAACAAGGACACAGGCTGAAATAGTAGGGGATCAGGATCAGCAATATGTGGGGCATGATTGAAGGATCTCAGGCTGTTTAATCTAAAGGAGATGAGGCTCAGGGGAGCTGTGGAAGCTTCCTCACCATGATTGAAGACTGTCATGTGCACAAATGGAACTGATTTATTCTTGTGAATGGAGGGCTTATAAAGATCAAGGAACAAGGTCATAAGAGGAAGTATAGTGTAGTACAGCAGAGGGAGCTTCTAAAGAAAAGAGCTGTCCAGAAGTAGTGAGCCACTAGAGCGAGTAAATGTCACACCCATGGAAGGCTCAGTCATCTGTCAACCGCCAGCCCTGAAGATGATCTGTGAATTCCTAAATATGTAACAAAATTTGGCATGCATATCCTTAGAGTTCCCAGCAACCCCAATGCTTCCTGACACTGAGAAAACTCTAAACCTGAGTGATTAGTCTAAAACCAACCACTCTCTATTGAGCCCCATTTTTATGAATGAGAAAACCAAGATGCCTGGAGATAAATAGAAAGACCACAGGCATGAGACTCTTAGAGACTAGACCAAACCCAGACCTCCTTGGACCTTTGCTTCCACTCTGAACTTGATATTTCCCAAAATGATCCTGGCCTATTTCCCAGATTTATCTTTTTAAATAGCTGAGTCACTTTGAAAAATAACCATATACTCACTTAAACACATTTCCCACATGCATGATTGAAAATGAAAATTCTACTGGAAAATAAAAAAGACTAGTATGTGTGTGCCACCTATCCTAAGGCTGCCCTTGTTCACATTCCCCAATATCTAGGTACCATTCTCTGAGATAGTCTTATAAATACAAAAATAAATAAGAGACTACCTCTTTGCATCAGGTTCACTGATCTAATGCATAGGAGAGGAGCAAAAGATACGCATAACAATGCAGTGACTGAATGTTTGACAGAGACAAGCTTCATAAAGTACTGTGTGTTATAAAAGAAGGGAACTTCTAACCACATTCAGGAAAACTAGAGAAGGAATCAGAACATGTGACACTTGACTCCTGGTGAGTAGAAAGGAGGGCTAGGGGAACAGAACATACCACAATAGAGCAGTGGGAAAGTTTAGATAGGGCATGGGGAGCTCCATAGGGCAGAAACATGGACTAACTCAAGGAAGTGATGGGGACTGGGACCATGCTGTCCTTAAGAATTCAGAACTGACTACATAGGAAAGTGCTTGGTTATCCACATTTGTAGAAGATCTCTGTAGAAGCTTTATGAAAGATGGGCATCACCGCAATTGTGTTGGTGAAGGCCAACAGTGTAGCTAATACTCATTTCCGTATTGGTCTGAGTCTCTTTCCCGATGTACTAAAATATGACATTCATATTTCTTGGAAGCATTATAAAAAGAGAAACGTAAAATCATCACAAATGTTTAAATCTCCCTTTCTTTCTTGCTTCAAATAACAGTATTGCAGTCCACGGACAGTGTCAGTATATCTTACATCCCCATCACTGGGCGAGGTCATGGGAAACCTCAGCAAATGTGTAATAAATTTATATTGGGGGAAAAAACATCATTTTTGAAAACTACAGATGAGATTCAGCAGAGAAACATTATATTTTAACTTTAGAACAAACGGGGGAAATCACGATCATTTTAAGATTTTAAATTGGCAAGTGATAATTACACATATATTTAAGGAAGTGAATATTTATGTGTATATGTGTGTACACATGTGACAAGATATTAAATTAAACTCATTAACATATTTATCACCTCTCATAATCATCTTTCTGTGACATGAATCTTTTAAATCTACTTTCCTAGAAATTTCAAAATCAGTATTACATGATTATGGCTATGGTCACCATGCTATGAAATAAGTCTCAGAGCCTTGTTTGTTCTATTTGATGGAAATTTTGTGTCCTTACCCAAATGTCCCCCCTTCTCACTCATCTGCCTATCCCTCTATTTTACCCATCCTCATTCTACTATCTGCTTCTAAAAATTTGATTACTATAGATTGTACATATATAAAAGATCATGGGGTATTTTTTTTTTTTTTTAGTATCTGGCATAATGCCCTATTTTTTTTTCTCTAACCACTACCCTTAATACAGTCTTCACCAATGGGGTCTCCCTAGGTAAACATAATCATTCTAACTCCTTAAATTCCTTTGGTAAAGTATATTGAGTTTTTGTCACCTTCTAGCCTACTTAGTACGGCTACAGTTTGACCCATTTCTACTCTAGAGGTTGATCCTTGTTGATGGGCACATCAACACACTGTATTCTTTTGGCCACAGTAAATTATTTTGATATAGCCACCACTCACAGTCAAGGACATAAAACACTATGAAGCATTTGCTGGCATTCACAGGGAAGAGACTTCTGGCCTTTTCCATGGGTTTAAAGGTGAAGAGTGGGAAGGGACTGCCTGAAACTCAAGCAAGCAGCCATCCTCTGATTATGAAGCAAGGACTGTGCTAACATTTATCCCAACACACCACTTGTCAGAGTCAATCAATAGAGAGGAACAAATGGAGGAGAGGAGGGGAGGGGAGGGGAGGGGAGGGGAGGGGAGGGGAGGGGAGGGGAGGGGAGGGGAGGGGAGGGGAGGGGAGGGGAGGGGAGGGGAGGGGAGGGGAGGGGAGGGGAGGGGAGGGGAGGGAAAGGAGAAGAGAACTCTTGTGTCAGAAGAACGAGATCCACTTGGCCAGCATATAATATTTATAACATTATTGCTGGAACATTCGAGATCTAAGATTTAAATTCAGACTTAAGAATCTGTGCTTCCCATTACTATGGAACCCACTTGGATACTACGCTGTCATGGACTACATCTGTGCAGGGGTTGGGGAGACCCCTGTGCTCAAATTTTCTGGTTCTGTTGCTCTCCTTGTGGGGTTCCTGTCCTCTCCAGATCTTACTATTTCCCACTTCTTACTTAAGATTTCATGCACTTTGCCCATCAGTTGGCCTTAAGTCTCAGTGTCTGCTTTGATAGTCTGTAGGGCAGAGCCTTTCAGAGGCCCTCTGTGGCAGGTTCTTAGGTTGTTTCCTGTTTTCTTCTTCTTCTGATGTCCTTCCTCTTTGCCTTTCGGGATGGGGATTGAGTGTTTTAGTCAGGGTCCGCTCTCTTGATTAGTTTCTTTAGAAGTTCAGGGTTTTAGTAGGTTTATCCTATGTTATATGTTTGTATGAGTGAGTATATGCCGTATGTGTCCCTCTGCTTCTGGGACAGCTCACTCAGGATGATCCTTTTCAAGTTCCACCATTTACCTGCAAATTTCATGATTTCCTAAGAGGGACTGCCTCTGACATAATCTGATAGGCCTATTCTTTGATCACCTCCCCCTGAGGGGAGAGCAGCCCTACCAGGCCACAGAAGATGACAATGCAACCATTCCTGATGGGATCTGATAGAGTAAGATCAGAAGGAAGGAGAGGAGGACCTCCCCTATCAGTGGACTTGGGGAGGGGCAAGCGAGAAGAAGGGGAAGGGAGGGTGGGGCTGGGAGGGGAGGAGGGAGGGGCTTATGGGGGGATACAAAGTGAATAAATTGTAATTAATAAAAAATAAAAGAAGAATCTGTGCTTTTTCCAGAGACAGTTCTTCAACACTGTAAAGAACAAACTCAAGAGCATAGGTCTTTAGCCAAATGTTTCCGTGTCATGGAACTTATGTTAGCAATCAAAGGAGTACCTGAATAATGAAAATAACAATAACTTATGCAGGGAGCAGTGATCACCTAATTTTTCTCCAGGCTGAGGGAAAAGGGTACTAACTCTTAGCAGGAAACCAAAAATGTGTCAGCATCATAACAACCTGTTAAGTCTGCGGAGTGATTTGCTGGTCATATATGTAGCTCTTTCTCTAAACAACCTGAGCAGGCAGAACAAACAAAACCACCTTATTGACATTTGGGGTTTTGGCTATAAATGAAGCCTTTGAAACTCAGCTTGAGGAAGATGGTGTTTTTGTCCAAGGTTACAAATCAGAAAGAAGCAAAGGCTAATCCAGACTGTATTGTAGGGCCCTGGCTCTGAAATCTCTACCCTTTCTTCTCCAGCTATGGGATTGTTGTTCTCAAACAAGACCAAGAGCAGTGATATTTTATTGAAAGAAGAAAGAAGAGGAAGGAGGGGGAGACAAAGGAGGAGAAGAGAGGGTGGAGAGATAACAGATAGAAAAGGAGAAGAAAGGAGAGGAGAGGGCTGTTTTTTGTTTGTTTTTTTATTCTCTCATATATTACATCCGACATCAGTTTGCCCTCCCTTCATTCTTGCTACTGCTCCCCCCACACCTTCTGTCCCCTAAATTCATTCCTTCTCTATTTCCCTTCAAAACACACACACACAACTAAGCACAAACCTTCATATCAAGGCTAAACAAAGCAAACCAGTAGTAGGAAAAGGATTCCAAGTGCAGACAAAAGAGTCACAGGCATCCCTATCCCCACTGTTAGGAGTTCCACAAGAACACTAATCTATACAACCACAACAATATTCAGAGAGCCTAGCTCAGACTCACACAGGGTCCATGAATGTCACTTCAGTCTCTGTGATCCTCTATGACCTCTGCTGAATTGATTTGCCAGCTCTGTCTCCTGAGTCCTTGGACTTTATGCAGGTGCCACTACCGCCCAGCTCAAGTTCTAGAATTGTTGACAGCAATTTAATGCCAAGTTTTCAACTGATATAAATCAGCGACATTAATGGGAGCTTATCTATTTGGTCTTTAACTTCTAAGGTTTTAAAAAAAAACAGATTTGTCTATTCTTATTTTGCGTGTATGAATGTCTACGCGTATCCATGTCTTTGTACAATGTATGCCTGGTGTCCATGGAAGGCAGAAGACAGCAGTGGACTCCCTGGAACTGAAGTCACAGATAGTTGCAAACCTCTGTGTGAGTGTTGGAAACTGATCCCTGGTTTTCTCTCAGAGCAGCAAGTACTCTTAGCCAATAAGACATCTCTCTAGCCCTATTGCTTAAGCTTCTTATACACTAATTTAAAGAAGTAGAAAATAATTTCTACTTGTTGTTATTGTTTTGACAAGTGCAGATAATCCCAAACAATAGCAGAAGTTCTCTTTTTGGGTATTGGTAATACACCTTGAACTGTGTAATGAACCTTCTCAAAACCTAGTGATATTGCTATCTATAGTTTATACAGCATAAAGACACGTACAGACAAGAAAACCGGGGAACTACACTAAAAGGATGTTTTGGGGCACCTAATAGAAAAAGCCAAAGAGGCTCTTTAAGGTATTGTTCCAGCGTCATTTGGACCCTAGCAAGGCATGTGCCATCATGCTAGGCTGGTTGGGGTTTTGGTTTGTTTGTTGTTTGTTGTTTGAGGGGGTTGTTGGTTATGTGAAACAGTCCCACAATACAGTCCAGGCTGGCCTAAAACTTACATCTGCAGCGCATGCTGATCCCTCCCTCCTCCTTTAGTCTTAAGTTTTGGGATAACAAATGTGACTCAATATGCTTAGCTATTTCTGGGGACAGAATAAATCATGATTTAGATGTGGCAATGCATACCTAAAAAATCTCAGAACTTTTGAGCCTGAAGCAAAAGAATTAAAATGTCAATGCCACCCTGGACTACACAGGAAGGGTCTGTCTCCAAAACAAACAATGACAACAAAAATTTGTATTGTTCCTATGACAGAGAAAGTCTTTCTTTTTCCTTAACAAGTACTCATAAAAGGCGAATTATGTGACTTACATAAACTAGAGGAACACAGAAACAGAGGAATAGACTGCAGAGATAAAGGCTTACTTAACTGCAGCTAGGCTTACTTTCACTTCTACAAGCCTCATCCTATGCCCTCCATCATTAGCACCTTTATCCACAGTCCCCACCTTCCTATCTGGACCACTCCATCACATTCCTGATGAGCTTCTTGACCTCTGAGTCTCCTTTTTCTGCCCACTTTTAATATGTCACCAGATTGACATGTTCAGAGACCTAATTAATTGCATCAAACCCAGGATTAAAACCCACAGTTGATTTTAATTTGTCCTTTGATAGAAACTAAAATTCTTCACGTTCAACTTTCAAGACCCAGTGTGTCTCAATATCCGCTGTGTAGTCATTGACACATTCCCTCAACCTTCTGATTCTCTCCCTTAGAATATCTACTAGACACCTAATTTAATATGTAACTCCAATTTTTGGCCCCAGGGGGTCTCAGGTCTATTGATGCTAAGGGTGTTGGCATTTCATACAGAAAAAGGCCTTGTAGCACTCCTAAGTGTCTGGTCCATAAATGTCTCAGGGTAAAAGAAGACAAGGCTGCCAGGTGAGAGTTCTTAAAATTTTTTGAATATTATAAACCTTTGAAGATTTTTGAGCCTGGAAGAAACATACAGAAAAGTTTTCACCAATTTGCCCCAGAAAATTATTGAGAGACTTTAGCTCCACCTCTTTCATTTAATTCTCTGAAGGCCCCCAGTGTATGTTGGAAGTTTCCAAAACGAAAGCTCCCTGAAGGCAAAAAAAAAAAAAAAAAGAAGTCTGCTGAAAAAGTTAATGTTTTGCCAAGGCAGTTCCAAGAACCACTTTGATGCCAGCTTTCTGAAGCAGGAAGTATAAATGGCTATGAGCCGTTCACTCTCTGTCCTGCCCTAGGCCAAGGAAGATGCAAGATTTCTAGCATTTGGGATGCAGAAGCTACTGAGCATCAGCCGAGCCTCAGGCTGTAGCTCAGAAAGATTTAGCGGCACTGAAGCGAAATCCAGGCAGAGCATAGGATTTATTTCTAGAGATTGTCACAATACATAACCAGCCAACGGATTTGCATAAACATCCATTTATAGGTTGTCAATATAAATATAATGGATGTGTACATAAGAGTTTGTTCAACCATTCATCTCAAAGAACTCCTAGGCAGCTGCATGGAATATAGCAAGTGCTATCTATGTCCACTTATGACAATCCAGATAACGATGGGTAAAACAATAACTGAACTCAGTTCAAAATACTGTTTTCTTTTCAAGGTCATCTGTGCACAGACATACCCCAGAGGTAATTTTTTTTTAAGTGTGTGCTTCACTATTGCCCTAGAAGAGGTCTCTGCCAGTTAATAAGAGAGCCCTGATTTTGTATATGAGAAAGCACAAAGTACCCTGGAGTGGTAGATTAACTCACTTTTGAAAAAAAATGAAAGAGTTTTGTCCTTGAGTAAACTTTGCTGCATAATTCAACTCTTTATTTTTCACTTGAAACTAATATTCTAGTACACTGAGTTCTGCATCTGGCTAATGCTTTGGCTTCTGTGTTGAAGTTACATTTTGTTTGTGTGTTGGGGGGATATGGAAGGTGGAAGGTATTGGGGGTGTGGGTAGGTGATTATGAGTGTGAGTGTGGGTGGGTGGGTAGGTGGGTAGGGAGGTATGGATTGGTGTGCCTGGGTGCAGATGGGTGTGAGTGAAGGCCAGAGGTCAGTGTAGTTATTTTCCTCCTTACTCTCCACAGTTTAGAGGACAGAAACTAGAGCTCACCTACATGTCTAGACAGGCTGGATAGGAAGGACCAAAGATCTTTGTGTTCCCATTTCTCTGGCATTGGGATTACAGGGCACGTTAGCTGTGCCTGCCCTTTTATGTGGGTGCTAAGGATTGAAGCCATGTCCTCAAGCATAGCAAGCACTTTAGCTGCTAAGCTATTTTTCCAACCCACATTTCAACTTTTGATAATTTTTCAAAATCATATTTAGTTATGTTGTAGGAAAAATGTTTCCTTCTTAAAAAAGAAATCTTGGTTCAGTCTATGCACTGTCCTTCATTGGTGCTTCAGTCTCCTCAAGCCCTTCTGGGCCCTGGTTAGTTGGCTCTGTTGGTCTTCTTGTGGTGCTCCTGAAATCTTCAGGTCTTACTATCCTTCCTCCCACTTTTCCACAAGACTCCCTATGCTTTGCCCAGTGTTTGGCTGTGAGTCTCAGCATCTGATGCCATTTACTACTGGATGGAGCCTCTTAGCGCACAGCTATGCTAGCCCTGCCCTTGTGGGTTCTCTAGTAAGGGGAGCAGGGACTGTCTCAGACATGGACTCTGTTGCCTGCTTTCTAATCACTGGTCCCTGGCAGGGCTGCCTCATTGGGCCACAGTGGAAGAGGATACTCTCAGTCCTCCTAGTCCTGATGTGACTTCATGAGCTGGGGTGGGAGATCCCCTTATTTGAGAAATAGGGAATGGAGAAAAAGGGCTGGAGGATAGGATTGGGAGGAAAGAGGGGGTTTACGATCAAGATGTAAAGTGAATAAATTAATTAATTAAATTAAATGGAAGAGAACTTATTTTCCACATGTAGGTAATATTGTTAAATAAGAGAAGGGAAGGAATCCTTCGCTTGGCTTTGAGGTGAACTCATGATCCTTGCCTTCCAATTAGAGATGAGTTAAGCACACAGTCTCCTCCATGGCTTCACCAAAGCACCATCATTTCCGTACCTCTTGCCAGGAGGCATCATGGGTGATCATGTTCCTTCCCAATTACAGCTTTGCATGCTTTTTCATGTGTAGAGAGTTCTGAGGGCTTAAGTTTCCATTTCTGACACTCTTAACACAATGCCCATTTGTTTCTGCTTGGACCATTATGGTCAGGACAAGGTAACCCCACAGAGCCTTGCCTGCTGCAGCCCAGCATTGTGTCATGGAAGCTATATCCATGTTCTTCCAGGCTCACTTCACAGAGGGATGTGGATGTGACTAGAGGTCAAGCTCTTGGTGGGAGGGGCCACCCTAACAGTCAGTCAGTTAAGTAACTTAGAAAGAGATGTGACTAAGGGGCAGAGTCCATAACCAGCTTAGTGTGAGATCTCGGGAAAGTCATTTGACCTAGCTAAGCTCATGTTTTATCAGTAGATAAATGAACATAGTTCTGCATCCGGACCTGATTGTCAGTTCCATTAAGAAGTCTGGTGTGCAGAGCTGAGCCTGACCTATACCAGATCCTGACCCTTTGATATCAAGGACTTTCTCATTTAGCTGGGATGTACTCACCTGAGCCAGCAATCAGCACATGGGAAGCTACAGAGGAGCGGGTGGTGAGTTCTGTCTGCAGGAATGAGTGACCTTAGTGGATGCTCAGTGACTCTTATATCCTCCCTTCTTCTCACTGAGCTAGAAATGGCACCTTAAATTTTTTTCAGGGTCTGGATGGATAACTTAAACTTCTAATGAAAACATGAAGATCTGAGTTTGATCCCAATACTTACAGAGACAAGCTAGCAGCTGAGCATCATGTTGTGTGTTTATAATCTAAACCCTTGGCTAGCAGATGTTGGTAGATCCCTAGTCAGTCAGACTAGTAAGTGAGACACCCTGTCTCAAAAATTAAAAAAAAAATGTAACTGAGAAATGATACCCAAAGTTGTCATCTGGTTTAAACACATTAATATATATGCACAGACACATACACATAAAGATGCTAAACGTTCTGCCATGGAGTTAACAGGGGTGATAGCATTGTGGCCTCTTGTTCCCCACTGAACTCTAACAACTCTAGCTTCAATAAACACCAAGCTAGAGAGTAGAATTCAGAGAAGCGATTGATGGAGAAAGTATAGGGGACCTGGCAGTGCAGAAATAGCCTTTCAATTGACACAGAGGAAGGTCTGACATGGCCAAGCAAGCAGAATAAAGAGGGCAAGTAGAAGCAAGGTGAAAACTATATAATGGTTGTCTTTGACAATGGATCCTGGGCTGCAGCTCCCTTACCTAACTAAGACAGACCATAAAGTACAATCCTAAGGAGCAGAAGAGAGTGACAAGGGCTTGATGCAAAGAGGAAGGACAAACAAAAACAAGCAGAATGAGCTGACCTTTTTGATGCTATGGCAACTTTGACCATGGACATTTCCAGAGAAAGACTGATGCTCGCTGGATTCATCAACATTCACTACTTGGAGTATTTCTAAGTGTGCTGTGTGCTACTGTGATAGAATGCCTGAAACTTGGTAGTTTTAAATTTCTTGAGCCGGCAAGATGTTTTAGTGGGAAATGACACCCGAGTTTGATGCCAGAATCCATACAGTAGGAAGAGAGAACCCACTACCGTGCTTAAATATATGATAGATAGGCATGTGATAGATAGATTATAGATAGGTGATTTAGATAGATACATAGATGATAGACAGATGATTGATAGATAGACAGAAAGACAGATAGGCGATAGATAAATGGATACATACATACATAAGTACACAAACATAAACAGTTGATTGATAAACAGACGCATGTGTATTATGGACTTCATTTATTTATTTATTTTCTCAGCACAAATACATGCTTGTGAATTCTCCTGAAACTGGACTGTGAATCAGACTTTTGGTTACCAAGGGTTCCACTTAGAAAACAATCTTCCAGTGAAGTGGAAGTTTCTGGTTTCCTTCAGGACTCAGTTTTATCATGTGATGTTTTGCTGCAAGCTGGGCAAGTGATGTTATGCTGTGAACTCTCTCATGCGAGGGTCATGACTTTGGCCAGCTGAGAACATCTGTGATTGGAGTATGTGGAGAAGAGATATACAGAGGCCCATTCACAGTGAGATATTGCTTTTTGGATCTGCATCACTGTGCTAATCTTCATGCTTCAACATTTGACTTCACAGAGAGAAACATTGAAACATCCCACAGAACTCGGGCAATCCAACTGAGTCGTGTAATTGTTGCTGACTTTATGTTGCTGCTTGGTGTTGGCAACATGGTTATAAACCTTTGCTTCTCTGTGTGACTACTCCTAATACCATGTGTGAGATCATGCAATATTTTCCTGGATCTAGCCTGTTTCTTTTAGCATAGTGCCCTTCAGGTTCAGCTATATTGTTACAAGTTAGAGGATTTCTTTCTTTTTATGCTAGAATAATACTCTGTCATATGTCTATACTACATTTTCTTTATCCATCCTTCAATGGACATTTAGGTTGTTTCTGTATACTGGCTGTTGTAAATAATGCTGCTATTCACCATAGAAGCGTACATGTCTTTAAAGTCTAAATTTCAATTTTTTGGTACATCTGCTGCAAGTGCACTGTTGGGTTCTATCATAATTCTTTTAAGTTCCGAGGACCCTTCATACTGTCCTCTATACTGCACACAAACTATCATCAAGCATCTGTACCACAGGATAAAATATTCAAATGAGAACCAAATATAAGGGCTACATAGTTTCTTCTGCAGCATACAACCTATCTGTCCCCCAAGGACAGGGACCCATTTGATTTGGAGCTCTAATTTGTCCCAGCAGCATTACGGTGTATGCTACAGCCCCTAGCTTCTTGTCTTAAGTGGCTACTTATATTGTGAATCCCTGAGTTTTCCAGGTTCCAGCTCTGCTTTGGGCATTCTCCTGAGAGCAAAGCGAGACAGAGACATTGGGTACGAACTGGTGAAGATGCCTGCTCATCTCTGCTGGATCTGGTTGCCTGCCAGTATAATTACCAGCGGGGACTTTGCTAGTACCCAGCTGCCATAAGCCTCATCATCTCAAAAAGAACAATGCTGAAAATGGTTGCCTTGGTCTCTCAACACCAGGAAGCTTAAAAACACACACAGCTAACCTCACCTGTCATCTGGGTAGACATTCAGAAATTCAATTTACCCTTTCCAGGCTTGTGATGACTTTCATGTGGGAGTCAATAGTATGCAAATAGTGGCTCTAAACGTCACGAGGTTTGCAGTCTGTCACAGGAGAGACATGCATAGAGCCAGACTCTGACATGTATCTAAGAAAATTTGGATTTTAAGAGAGTGAAGCTGTCACAGACAAACATAATTTATAATAAGAGATTGTTGTCCATCTGTATAAAATCTACACAGAAAAGAAAATGGTGATGGCTATAGAGAGCAAGAGAGGAAAGGCTATTGCCAGAGAGAAAAGGGAGTGGAGTCTGGAAGTAGAAGGGACAGAGGGATGGATGGAGGAAGAAGGCTGAGCTATGCACTCTCCGAGCAAAGCAGTCACACAGGTGCAGGCAGTCAGTGGGGTGCACAGTCAGAGGTATACACGGTTACTGGGGTGCAGGGACAGTCAGAGGTATACACAGTCTCATGGGTGCAGGAAGTCAGTGGAGTGTAGCTCTGGAGAATGGCTAAGGTGAGGTAGTAGGAGGAGGCTGATCAGGTGTGAGCAATGGAGACTTTTGAGGCTTTGCTAAAAAGTTTACTGGGTTTTGGTTGTTGTGGCTATGGTTGAGGCAGATGTTTCAGGCAACTATGTTTGACAAAGATACTCCCAGCTGTTTTAGAAGCCACAGGACAGTGGCTAACTGGAAAGAAAGACACTGCAGTAGAGCCCATAGCTGAGGGAACCAGCAGTTCTGTATTGCTGAACCTTGGTGGACCCCACTGGGAGCTTCTGTGGAGAGGAGAAAGGGCTCACCTAAAGCTACAGGGTCTGTGTGTTGCCTGAGCCTCCATCTACATTCCAGTATATATGGATAAACACATCTCTGGGCTGCACACTCCACAGCCGCACATCAGTGCTTGTCTCTTCCGGGACCCAGCTGGAAAGCACCAAGTTTTTGTATTGTTGCTCTCAACACCCAGTTCCAAGCTGCCCAGTCATCCGCAAGCTCTCCTGCCTGTGAGGAGCCTCTGCGAGGAAGCTCCGCCAAGCTGACTCATACTCTTATTGGCTGCACAAATATTTGTGGAGTTCACCCCAATGATTAAATCCTTTCGACAAAGGGAACAGACTTTATGGTGCTCTTTATTAGTTATTGGATTTTCCATTTCTCGCCGTGGGGGTGGAGGAGAAGATGCAACAAAGGCAAACAGTTTGAAATGGATTGTTTGCTTCCCTCCAGGGTGATTTCCTGGCAACTGACAGAATACACAGACTAGCAGAAGCAGCCACCGACTTATTGTAAGACCATTTTCTTTGTATTTTTAGATCTAAATGATCTCTTAAGGCCCAATTTCCTTACTTTTAAAATGAGAACAACAACACTAATCTCATAAGACGTTTGTAAGCAGGTGCTTCACCATATGCCAAGGGATAGCAGTACAGTGAAAGCTGGGGGAGGGGCTGCACAAAGATTACGGTGTAGATGGCACCTGCTCAACAGCATACAGCCTGTTGCACCATATGTGGCAGCATCAGCTTGGAGAGAGGGTCAAGAGACTTATGGAAGTTCATTATATGCAATATCATTGCCACTGCTGCAGCAAAGCCCGGAAGTGAAGACCTGCCCATAGCCAGGGGCATGACTGGGCCATGAGCATCTTGAACTGAAACACACACAACAGCAACAAAGAGCATTGTGCTGCAAATGGGAACTCACCCAAGCCATTTGACCTACAGAGTGAAGTCAATTAGGAAGTCAATTAGAAAGATGGACCAAATACTAATAATAGCAGGTGCATGCTAAGTGTTCATTCCACAAATTCATGTACACGTGCAGCCCATGTTTATCGCCTGGTCTAGTCCTCAATACCACCCTGTGGGGTGAGTGCTGGTATTATTCCTCATTTTATAGTAGGAAAATTGTACCTAAGGACATTAGATACAATGGTACAATGACAGTTTTTCCATAGGCCAAGCTTTCTACCACCTCCTTGGTCTCCACAGAGAACAAACGAACTTATGGAAGTCTGGGCATCACCATTCACTCTGTGTCAGAAACAGATAGTACCCACAGCTCAGGCAAAGACTGGGTGGTGGGCCTGCCCTAGTTTCTCTGTGAAGCCCTTGGATCTCTGAAAGACAGGAAGCAAATATGAGCAGTCTATGCCCAAAAGAAGCTAAAACTGAGTCTAGGAAGATACAAGGAAAAAAGCAAAAGAAAAACTGAGATAAATCAGGAAATCTAGGTGGATCGACACAGCTGGGTGCTTAGCACAAGAGGACAATTAACAACAGGTCTATCTGAAGGGGCTAGGATCTGACTAAAGTCTTAGAAGGGAGATACTGAAAGAAAGTGGTAGAAAGAGGTATCTGTTCCCAAGTATTCCTCTGAGGACTAGAGTGTGGGTGTAAAGATGAGGCAGAATTGAGATAGTTATGACAACAGGAATACTACTTGTCAAAGTCAGCTAGAGGGGGAAAATATAAATAATCTGGTGGAGGCACCTGCTACAACTGAAACTAAGGTTTTTCTTGTTTTCTTTTATTGCTACTTTGATGAAGAATATGTGTTATGGCAACTCAAAGCAATTAGGACTATGACTAACATTGCATAGCACATTACCTTATTTCATGGGCTCATGACAGGTTGGACCTAACAGGTTCCAAGTTCTCCCTCCCCTCACTCCCCCCACAGAAACACTGCACTACTTTTGGATATGCCAGCCTAGCTTCTACCATCTTCCTTTATTCTGTGCCACGTCTCTGGCTGATGGAACCAAAACAAGCCAGCCAGAATTTAGAGTGCCAAGCAGAGGAGAAGTCTGGGGCCAAAAAGCGTAAGGAGTCTACACATTCAGACAGTGCAGAGATCAATAACAAAAGTTCATGGAGCCAAATGTGAGAGATCCACCACCAAGACTAGACAGCTGCTAGTGGAGCACACACAGTCATTTCAGCTCCTTCAGGGGCAGGCTTTATTATGTAAAGCGGTACTTTCAGGCCAAGGTGTGAGTCTTGGCATGCTGAGTGTACATACATGGCAACAGAAGTGACATCAGGATATTCCAGCCGAGAAGGAAACACAGACCAATAGACACAGAGATATTGAATATTCATTTGTCCAAAACACGTGAATGTGTGCCTGTGTGTCTGTGGTGTATTGTATGCACGTGTGTGAATGAAGTTGATCATTTATGTCTGAACATGTTTGTGTATACAATATAAAGGCAGGTGTGTGTGTGTGTGTGTAACCCAGAGGGTTTCCTTAATCACTCTCCACATTAAGACAGTCTCTCACTCAGCCTGAAGCTCACCAATTTGGTAAAGTTAGCTTAGCCGAGAGCTCCTGGAATTGTCTTGTCCCCACCATCCCACACCAGCACTGGGTTTACAAAGTTATACCACACTCACATTTCACACGGATGCTGGCTCTCCGAACTCAGCTCATCAGGATTGCACAGCAAGCAAGCATTCTATTAACCGAGTCATGTACTCAGATCCCTAAAACATTTTTTGTGAAACCTTTACATCAAAACATCACTGCTCCCTATCTTGAATTATTTCTGCCCTTTCAGTAAACCCTAGGTGTTTCATGGTGTCCCTAGAGGCAAATAGGAAAGGAAGCGGTGATTAATGTGGTTTGTGTGTGTGTGTGTGTGTGTGTAATCCATGGTTCCCTTCTCCCTCCTCCACTTCCACTCTTCCTTCTTCCTTCTTCCACTCACTAGTCTGCCCACACCTTCCTTTAGTCATTGGAAGGTTCTCACCCACAGCTCTTCCTACCTGCCGAGGGGGTCCAGCCTTACCAGGCCACAGAGGAAGACAATGCAGCCACTCCTGATGAGACCTAATAGACTAGAATCAGAAGGAAGGAAAGGAAGACCTCCCCTATGAGTGGACTTGGGGAGAGGCATGCATGGAGAAGGGCAATGGAGGGAAGGATGGGGAGGGGAGGAAGGAGGGAGCTACAGGGGGATACAAAGTGAATAAAGTCTAATTAATAAAAATTTTAAAATATGGACCAAAAAAAATGGACTTTCTGGTTGTCTGCGCTGTATTGAATTTCACTCCTGAGTCTTGACTGAATAGTTTTCCAAGGCACAACCCTTTCTATGCCTTTCAGTCTCCTCCTGCCCCCTCCCTTTCTCACCTGGGCCATGCATTCACACCCCCCACCCCATAACCTGAAGCCACTTGGATCCTCACCAATCTCTATTCTGGCCCATCACAAGTCCTTTGTTTCTCATTCCCCTAATGTGTTTTGTCATCTGTCCCACATTAGGATCTTCTCTTGATTGATTTCTTCCCTCATTTCTCCGTCCTTTCTGCTCCCAACTTAAATGGCATGGCTTGTCATTTTAAACTCCCTCTCCTTTCTCCTCCTCACTCCCCCACTTCTTTCTCCTAGAACTAGGGGATGGGGTGGCTGGAAAGTCATAGACTCTGCATCCCTCCCTTCTTTCTGATTCCATACAAGGGATGATGGGGACAGAGGAGTGTGTCAACCAATCTTGAGCTTGGGCTGGAGAAAAGTGAAGCATGCTGCCCTTCTGACCAGCCTTCCTTGAAGTACGGGTTTAGAAATAATTAATTCATGACCAGCACTTTGTGCTGCCTGGCAATCTTTCTCATTTCCAACTCCACTTACTCTCCCGTATTGCTCAAGAGCTCTTTGGTACCTCCACTTTTCTCCTCCTAGCTCCAGCAAGCTTTCCATCCCTACTCTTGCCTGATTACCCTGCTTCTTAATTCACAGAGCGGCAATCAGCACAGGTATTTCACCAGCTCCAATCATGACATCTCCCAGGCTGCCTGAATTTGCACTTGCGCACTCTTCCAATGACTACAGATAAGTAATCTGTGCACTTCCAGAGGCACAAGCAAAAATGTAAGCCAGATGATGTCACTTTGCTCAAAATTTTGTAATAATCTCAGGGGTGTGCATGTGTGCGTGTGTGTGTGTGTGTGTGTATGATGTGTATGAGCACACGTACATAGGAGTTTAATGTATGAGTCACACATTCATGTGCATGCATACAGAGGCCAGTGGACCATGTCAAGCATTTTCCTCAGCTAGTCTCCAAGAAGTCTGAGTTTCTTTCTTTCCTTCTTCCTTCCTTCCTTCCTTCATCTCTCTCTCTTTCTTTCTTTTTTTTTTGTTTTTGAGATGAGATCTTCACTAAATCTTGATCCTACCCTAGTGAGCCAGCAAGCCCTAGGCAGCTGCCTGTCTCCACTCCCTGGCATGAACTTCTGCACCAAGCTGGCCAAGCAAGAGTGGAGAAGGCTAATTGTTAAAATATCCCAGCATCAAGTGGATGTCAGATGACAACTACAGGATTTAGTGTCCTGCAGGAGTTGGTTCTTTCCTTCTCCCATGTAGGAATCTGGAACGGAGCTTGGTTATCAGGCTTTGTACAGACACCCTCATTTGCTGAGCCACATCAGCACTCCACGCCAGGATTCTTATACACATGCTCAAATGTGCGTTCAGGTCCTCATGTTTGCAATGCAGCACTCTCCCCTGATGGACTCATCTCTCTAGACTCCTCACTTACGGTATTTTAAGTCCAAAGATCCTTATTCATGATTCATGTGTTCTTCAGACTCTTCCCCGCCTCTGTGGACTCACTTTTGCACCCTCCATCTGCAGAGCCGACTGGATGGCTAGTCCTAAAACTCTGCTGTACAAATGCACCTCCAGACCTTTGCTCTTGCTTCTTTGCCCAACTACACTTACCTCAAAGCCTCCCTTCTTCACTTGTCCTCAGTCTCTGTTCAAGCATCAAGGAAGCCGTCCCTAACCAGTTGACATTTGACATATTCTAGCCTTGATCCACTCCCCTCTATTTACCAGGTTTTTGTTTGTTTGTTTTGTTTTTTTGATCCCTGAACATGGCTGTGGCCATTCTTGCTCCTATTGTTATTGAGTCACACTAGATGCAAACTCTTTGAGAACCAGACTTTGTCCTCTTTGGCTCACTGCTGTGCACAAAAGTCCCCAGTTACAGTGTGTGGCATCTGGTGGGGGCTTGAGAAATATCTGAGCAAAAGAGCTAATTTGGCTTACAACTTTGGCTTTCACGTAAGATTTCATTCCAATCAAATGTGTCTCTCCTAAAATAAGGTCCAAAAACCACTGCTCTAGATTGCAGAAGCTATTACTTTGACAAATTTAGTCCACCATTTCAAAACGTTTTGAAATAATAGCTCTATTTTAGGCATCCCAGGCTCTGAACTTGCCAGAGATGGGATTAAATCTCAGAGAGAGACCCTGATTTTGAGAGTAAGCAGTCATATCTCTTGCTTCTACCATTTTGGGTTTTAAATGCTCCTGTTCTGAAAAACAAACTGCAAGTTCCCACTGTGGAGCTGAGACACAATGATAAGGACCTTGCGGCACTGTCAATGTGACGGGATTATATGGCAGTGTTTCTTGCATCATAACAGGGTCACAGAACAGTGCCCTGAAATGAACAGCACTGGGTCCATTGCCCATTTGAAAGGCTCTCGGTATAGTCTCTCTGTCTGATTATTTTTAAGCCAGCCTGGCTGCCATTGGTTGATGCATCCCACCAGCACCTGGGGAAAGCTGTTTTGAGATGATAAAGCAAGGGAGATGCATTAGCTACTTGCTGAGAGCTTTGATTTATTTTTTTCAAACCCTCTTTGGGCACCAATTTTCTAACACATTCATTCTTACCCAGGAGAATGAAAGCAGCAAGAGAACAGAGACTAAATGGGTCTGAGCCACTGCAGGCTCACACAGTCCTAAACAGTACCACACAAAATTAGTTGTCGGGCAAGAAATTTAATATATGTACTTATACAGAAGGTATGTGATTGTTAGTGACCATATGTCATACAAGGGATACAAAAAGACAAGTTTTATAGTTTTTAAGTTGGAAACATTAATAATTTGGGCTCCATCGGGGGATAAAAATGAGACAGTAACATTACCCCTAAATTTTCGGTTGGGTGTGGGGTGAAGTCACAAATGTAGATATCATCCATAAGCAAAGCAGAATGAAATAATGGTAGCTAAGGTTGTGTGAAATATAGAAAATACATGCCAAAAAAGGAGCAATTAAGTCTAAAATTAGTTGGTGAAAGTGAGCTGAAACTGTGAGTTGAAGAATAAGGATGAATTCATTAGTCAGCAATGTAGGAAACAGTAAAAAGTAAAAGTAAAAAATAAAAAAACAAGAACAAAAAAAGTCCCTGCCTCACACATTCCTCCAAAACAATGAGATACATGTCAGCAATACATGTATCTGCATTCCAGGGACATTTTAAAACTAGATGTGATTGTAGATAGACAGTTTTGAAAAATAAATTTAAGATGTCAGGAAAATATCACCTTGCTCAAAGGGTTATATAATGCTTAAAATCATTTCTGATCTTACCTGGTTTTGAACTTACAGCCACTTTAAGAAGCATTGTCTTATGCTCAAGTTTATGGTATTCAAGAAAAACATGGACATCACTCAGACCATTTGAAAACATATAAATATTTTTTCAGATCTCAGAGGCAGCTCAAAGATGGACAGTGACCAGCAGCAGACAGACACAGTACTGAAATGCAAAGGGCGGACTTGAACCCTTTAAGCTTATAGCTCCCACCTTCTAGTAACTTGAGAATTCTGTTGAGAATGTGGAGCTATGGTAGAACTAGAGATCATGTGAGACCTTTAACATTGACATTCTCCTAATTCCATTTTCTCCCCAAAATTCTTTTCTAAGAAATTGGACAGTCGTGTTAAGCTTTGATTCATGCTGGCACTGTAGAACAAACATTGAGAGGGTGTCTGAGCCCTCTCATCGCATATGCAACATTCTAAGTTAGGAACCTCAAAAATGTCACAGAAGAGATAAAGTGTTTTGCACCTGCATGGCAGAACCGCTATTTTTAATATTACTGTTTTGTAAGGAAATTCCCTAAGCATTTCAGTGTAAGCCCATATTTAAGTTAAATGGGATTAGGCCTGCCTTGCCTTCGGAAACAAAAGCACTCCTTAGTTGGGGTAGTTGACCAGTTACTTTATAAGCCCATAATTCCTAAAACCACATTTCCGAGTCACATTTCCACAGAGCTAAGAGGGAGAGAGAGTCCATTAGCAGCAGTCTCAAAAGAAAGAACTCCTTTCGGCACAGCTCTGGTAGCACTAGCAGGAATAAGTCAAGGAGAAAACTCTGTGAACCCTTCTACTTATCATTGTGCTGGAAATCCTAGCAGTGCCTGAAGCTAACAAATGAAAAAAAAAAAAAACTGTTTAAAAAGAAACTGTGACAAAGCACTGTGAAGCCACAGATTTTCTAGACCCAAATGCATGATGGTGTATAAGTACATTATAAGAATCATTTTGAGATATTAGTAAGCTTGCTAGCTATAAAATCAGTTCTATTTCTACAAGCTAAAAACAGTTACATATTTAAATTTTAGAAAGTATACCATTAAAATAACAAGAAAGAAAACTCTGAACTAAGACTAAATATAACAAATGATGCAAGATCCTGAATGTTAATAGAAGAAACTGAGGATAAAGAGCAAAAGATAATTAAAAGAGTCATAACTTCCTTGGAAAAGACAGTTCTATATTCTTGCCAATTCTCCCCAAATATATGCAAGGATTCAGTGCATTAGCCATAAAAATCCAGATAGAATTTCGTGGTGTGCTTAAAAATCTCTGAATTAAATGTGAAAGATAAGAAAGAATATCTAAAGAGTATTGGGGTGCGGGAGGGGGCAGGGGGGGCACTACCCTACCTGATGGTAAAATGTGGTTTTCAAAGACAAAGAAGAAAAAAAAAAAGAATTCATAATAGCCAGAAGCTAGAAACAACTTAAATGTCCCTCAGTGGAGGAATGGATACAGAAAGTGTGATACATTTACACAATGGAATACTGCTCAGCTATTAAAAACAAGGACATCATGAGATTTGCAGGCAAATGGTGGAATCTAGAAAATATCATCTTGAGTGAGGTAACCCAGAAGCAGAAAGACACACCTGGTATATACTCATTCATAAGTGGATATTAGCCATATAATATGGGATAACCATACTAAAATATATACAAGTAAAAAAAGCTAAACAGCAACAAAGACCCTAGGGAAGATGTTCAATCCTCATTCAGAAGGGCAAACACAGCAGACATCTGAATCAGGAGAAGACAGCGAGCAAGACAGGAGCCTGCCACAGATGGTCTCTGAAAGACTCTACTGATAGAGGTATTGAAGCAGACGCTGAGACTCACAGCCAAACTTTGGGCAAAGTGCAGGTAATCTTATGAAAGAAGTTTGAGATAAAAAGACCTAGAGGAGACAGGAGATCAAAAAGAAAACCAACAGAGCCAAAAAAAAAAAAATAAATAAATAAACTGAACCCTGAGGGCTCTGAAGAAAATGATAACCCCACCAAGGACAATGCATGGAAAACCCCTGCTCAGAAATTGGCCATAGACTCAGTCTCCAAATGGGGTCCTTAATAAGGAAAGCATGGGCTGTCTCTGGCATGAACTCAGTGGCTGGTTCTTTGATCACCTTCCCCTGGGGGATACAGCCTTGCCAGGCCATAAAGGAAGATAATGCAAACAGTCCTGATGAGACCTGATAGGCTAGGGTCAGATAGAAGGGGAGGAGGACTTCCCTTATCACTGGACTAGGGGAAGGGCATGGGAGGAGAAGAAGGGAGGGTCCAGTTGGGATGAGATGAGGGAGGGGCCACAGCCAGGATACAAATTGAATAAATTGTAATAAATGATAATGATAATAAATTAAGAACAGTAATAGTCTATAGGCATAAGAAAAGGTCACATATTAGTTTAGTGACAAAGTTAGAATTGGGAGTCAATAAAGAAATGAAAGCCAGCTCAATACTATACCTTGGAGCATTTAATTCTCTAGACAAAAAAAAAAAAAGTTGAAATTTGATCCCTAGCTCATACTATAACCAAAATATGTTCCTAATTAAGAAATTCTTATTTATAAAAGATTTAGAATTGTATTTTGATCTTGTCATAAATAGGATTTTCCAAAACAAAAATAAATGAAATATAAATAAAAACATTGAATAAATGTACTTAAAATAAAATAAACTTCTACTCACCAAATGACATCATCAAGTAAGTTATAAGTCTGACCTCAGACTAGAATATATAACTGACACAGGTTGATATATAAGCTATATGAATAACTTATAGAAGATAGAAAAAAACGTGAAAATAATAGACACCATGCAAAGAATAAATACTTCATAGTGAAGAAAATACAGGCACTTTGTAAAGATAAGAAAACTGTTCAATCTCCTTAGTAGTTGGGCAAAAGAAGCTTAAACTACTTCAAATTTAACACATTTACAAAATCCAAATGCTGGCCAAAGAACAAAATAGCATTGAGTTAGTACATACAATATAAAATAAACATCCATGTACCCATACTGATATAAATAAATTATTATATAAATTAAAAAATGCTGAAAGACTGTGGATAAACTGTGTAAAGACTGTTCTTTTGGAGGTAAAGTGTTTAATCTTGACCATCAGCTGGATAAGATGTTTAGAAGACACACTTAAGGTGTTTCCAGGAAAACTGAACTAAGGAAGACCTATCCTCAATGTAGATTGCACAGTCCCATATGCAGTCCTTGACTTAGAGCACCATCAGAGGCATCTCTCCTTCCTGACTACTGACACACTGTGACCAACAGCCTCACGTTCCTGCCTCCATGTCTCCTCCACCATAATAGACTGTGCCTTCAAACTGTGAGACAAGATAAACCCTTTCTACTTGAACTCATTTTGTGGGCTGTTGTGGTAACAGCAATGAGAATAGTAACTAATAGTAATAATAGTAACCAATAGTAAGAAGAAAAGCAAAATGTGTCCCTCCAAGTACTTGAGAGACAGATGTAAGTTCAGGGGTTCAAGGCCAATCTCTGCTAGTGAGGTCAAGGCCAATTTTAGCTACATGTTATTTTGTCTGAGTGAGATGAACAAGTTGGGAGTGGAAGAAAGGAAAAGAAGAGAAGAGAACAGAACAGAACAGAAAAAGTAAAACCACTAGTCATTTCTTAAATGCATCTTCTGCCTAGTAGTGACTTCCTTCCCTGCTACACAGGACAGATGGAGAGAAAGAAAGAATAGGAGGAGAGAGAGGAGGGGGAGAAGAAGATCTCTACTACGGAGAAACCTGGCAAATTCTGCTCCAGACAGATGATCAAAGTCAAGTTCATCTGTCATAAATGCCATCTGTATACAATCATGGTACAGGGGCATGATGGCGGCATTCTTCCTCTGTCATCTTCCTGCCACATTCTTATAACCAAGACTAACCACGAGGGAAACGTCAGAGACATTCCAAAACAGTGCCATCCTCTGGCTTAGGAAAATTGACAAGTTCTGCAAATTTCCGCTGTGGGCCAGCTCTACCTTGCCATCTGCTTCTGCAAATAAAATTTTACTGGAACATAGGCATTCTCTTCCATCTGCATACTGTCTGTGGCTGCATTGTGATGCGACAGTAATTATGGCTGAGATGAGATGTCTTCCAACCCTCTCCATCCCCCAAATATGTGTTTACTATCTGTTTTGGATTTTGGAGAGGTGTACATGTATGAGTGCATGTGGAAGGCAGAGGATGGCTTTGGGTGTCCTTCCTCAGGTCCCATCCACTGTTTGTTTGGGACAAGATCTCTCATTGGCCAGGAACTTTGTGGAGTAGACTAAGCTAGTTAGCAAGCTCCAAGGATAAGTCTGTGTCTGTCCCCCATCTTATCATCACTGAAACTATACGTATGTGCCCACCACCTCTATCTTTCATTGATGCTATGTTCCGTGGGTCTTCACACATGTAGGGCAAGTGCTTTACAGACTAAGCCATCTCCCCAGATCCAACCAAGTTCTTTTTTTAATTTTTTTTAAAAATTTTTATTAATTACACTTTATTCATTTTGTATCCCCCCATAGGCCCCTCCCTCCTCCCCTCCCGATCCCACCCTCCCTCCTCTTTCTGCATGCATGCCACTCCCCAAGTCCACTGATAGGGGAGGTTCTCCTCTCCTTTCTGATCTTAGTCTATCAGTTCACATCAAAAGAGAATGCATTGTCCTCTACTGTGGCCTGGTAAGGCTGCTCCCCACCAGGGGGAGGTGATCAAAGAGCAGGCCAATCAGTTTATGTCAGAGGCAGTCCCTCTTCCGATTATTATGTAACCTACTTGGACACTAAACTGCCCTGGGCTAAATCTGTGCAGGGGTTCTAGGTTATCTCCATGAATAGTCCTTGGTTGGAGTATGAGTCTCTGGGAAGTTCCCTGTGTTCAAATTTTCTTGTTCTATTGCTCTCCTTGTGGAGTTCCTGTCCTCTCCAGCTCTTATTATTTCCCAGTTCTTACATAAAATTCCATTCACTCTGCCCAACAGTTGCCCATCAGGCTCAGCATCTGCTTTGATAGTCTACAGGGCAGAGGCTTTCAGAGGCCCTCTGTGGTAGGTTCCTAGTTTGTTTCCTGTTTTCTTCTTCTGGCTTTCAGTAGTCCTCTGTAGAAGGTTCCTAGGTTGTTTCCTGTTTTCTTCTTCTTCTGATGTCCATCCTCTTTGCCTTTCAGGATGGGGATTGACCGTTTTAGTTAGGGTCCTCTTTCTTGCTTAGTTTCTTTAGTTGCACAGATTTTAGTGGGTTTGTCCTATGTTGTATGTCTATATGAGTGAGTATATACCATGTGTGTCTTTTTGCTTCTGGGACAACTCACTCGGGATGATCCTTTCCAGGTCCCACCATTTACCTGCAAATTTCGTGATTTCCTTATTTTTCATTGCTGAGTAATACTCCATTGTATAGATGTACCACAATTTCTGTATCCATTCTTCAGTTGAGGGGCATCTGGGTTGTTTCCAGCTTCTGGCTATTACAAATAAAGCTGCTACAAACATGGTTGAGCAAATGTCCTTTTTCTGTACTTGAGCCTCTTTTGGATATATGCCTAGGAGCAGTATGGCTGGATCTTGAGTAAGCTCTATTCCTAGTTGTCTGAGAAAGTGCCAGATTGATTTCCAGAGTGGTTGTACAAGTTTACATTCCCACCAGCAGTGGAGAAGGGTTCCCCTTTCTCCACAACCTCTCCAGCATGTGTTGTCACTTGAGTTTTTGATCTTGGCCATTCTGATGGGTGTGAGGTGAAATCTCAGGGTTGCTTTGATTTGCATTTCCCTAATGGCTAAGGATGTTGAGCATTTCTTTAAGTGCTTCTCTGCCATTCAATATTCCTCTACAGAGAATTCTCTGTTTAGTTCTGTTCCCCATTTTTTAAGTGGATTACTTGGTTTGCTGCTTTTCAACTTCTTTAGTTCTTTATATATACTGGATATGAGTCCTCTGTCAGATAAAGGGTTGGTGAAGATTCTTTCGAATCTGTAGGTAGTCGCTTTGTTTTGATGATGGTGTCCTTTGCTTTACAGAAGCTTTTCAGTTTCATGAGGTCCCATTTATTGATTGTTGCTCTTAGAGCCTGTGCTGTTGGTGTTCTGTTCAGGAAGTTTTCTCCTGTACCAATGAATTCTAGGGTATTCCCCACTGTTTTTTCTAGCCGATTTAATGTGTCTGGTTTTATGTCATGTTTAAAGTATTGGAGAGATCAAGGATACAAGGCACATATCTAAACATAGTAAAGGCGATATACAGCAAACCTATAGCCAACATCAAACTGAACGGAGAGAAACTTAAAGCAATCCCACTGAAATCAGGGACAAGACAAGGCTGCCCACTCTTTCCATATCTCTTCAACATAGTGCTGGAAGTCCTTGCTAGAGCAATGAAACAGTTGAAGGAGATCAAGGGGATACAAATTGGAAAGGAAGAAGTCAAATTATCACTATTTGCAGATGATATGATAGTATACGTGAGTGACCCCAAAAACTCTACCAGGGAACTCCTACAGCTGAAAAACACCTTCAGCAAAGTGGCTGGATACAAAATTAACTCAAAAAAAAAACGGTAGCCCTCCTGTATACAAAAGACAAAAGGGCTGAGAAAGAAATTAGGGAAACAAAACCCTTCACAATAGCCACTAATGACATAAAGTACCTTGATATAACCCTAACCAAGCAAGTCAAAGACTTGTATGAAAAAAAATTTCAAGTCTCTGAAGAAAGAATTAGAAGAAGATATCAGAAGATGGAAAGATCTCCCATGCTCATGGCTTGGCAGGATTAACATAGTAAAAATGGCCCTCTTACCAAAAGCAATCTACAGATTCAATGCAATTCCCATCAAATTACCAACACAATTCTTTACAGACCTGGAAAGAAAAATTCTCAACTTCATATGGAATAACAAGAAACCCAGAATTGCTAAAACAATCCTCTACAATAAAAGATCTTCTGGAGGTATCTCCATCCCTGATCTCAAGCTGTACTATAGAGCAACAGTTTTAAAAACTGCATGGTACTGGCATAGAAACAGAATGGTGGATCAATGGAACTGAACAGAAGACCCAGAAATAAACCCACACACTTATGGACACCTGATCTTTGACAAAGGTGCCAAAACCATACAATGGAAAAAAAGATAGCATCTTCAACAAATGGTGCTGGTCCAACTGGATGTCTACATGTAGAAAAATGCAAATAGATCCATACCTATCACCCTGCACAAAACTGAAGTCCAACTGAGTTCTTTATAGGAAAAACAAACACACACAAAAAAAAATAGAAAACAACATCATGGACCCCTTTTATTTTCAAAGTCGCAAAGGACACACTTCCAATTTCCATAATTTCTTCTTATGCCTTGTCTAATTCCAGCCTGGAAGAACTCTGCAGTTTTGTCAGCTTAAGTGATTAGATTAGGCTCACGTGGATAACCTAGAGTAATCTCCCTACTTTAAGCCCTGCTGTCTTCATTTTAGTTACAAAGTCCTTCTGCTGTGCGAGCGAACATCTTCCCAGGCCTCAGAGACTTGAGTTAAGAATACCTGAGAGTGTTGTTCTGACACTGCCACATGATGAGTATTTACACAGAAAAAAGATGATAGGTACACTAGACAAGGGCCCCTGCTCTCCCGTCACAGCCCCTGGCAGACACAGTACCTTTTTGGTATATACTCTGGTATCTTTCCTTCCCTCACTGTCTGCTAATTGGCTTTGGTCTATAGAGCCAAACATACTCCTACATGCCACGAATTAGTAGAAAGCCGCATGGCCAGAATTTGAAAAGTATCACCTTTAGTCTAGTCATCATTATGAAAATCACTTACCATGCTCGTGAAGAGGGAATAATTGCCCATGAAGGCCTCCTCCATGCCAGGGACTGTAGCAAATTCTTGCCCTTTGTTGCTTATCTGAATCCTTACAGTAGCCTGAAAGCACAGATTTTGCTGTGCCTATTAACGAGTGAGGCAGTGTTTCCTCAGAGAAGGTAAGGGGATCCTTGAAAACAGCACAGCTAGTCAATGACAGTGAGAGTCTAATCTCTCAATGGCTCAGAATTGGATTTGTTTCCTGAATGACTCAGCTCCCTGTGATATGTCACAGTATAAGAAGTGACAAAACACCAAGAGCCACTCTCCCCAGTCCCATGATCAGTTGGTGAGAGAGCTGTTGGCTCTGTGTGCCCCCTTGCCACATTATTGCCTACAGTCAGGCTAAAGTCCTTGAAGACCCTGGTAACATGTCAGTCTGTTGGTCACTTTTCCCGCTTAACATTATAAATGTCCTGTCCTTGTCTATGTTTATAACCAGAGTCAAGCTCTCGATCATTAACCTCCTACCTGCTATTGAACTGCATTTAGTAGATCATGATCATAATTCTGGCCTTAGCCTCTTTAACCCACTTCTGCCCTTGTGTCAGAGCACTTATTTCTGCTTCACAGGCCCTGCTCGGTGCTGGGTCAGGCAACTCAGGATTTCAATCCCGTGAGCTCTCAGAAAATTACGTGGTACTGTGGGTTGCCTCTTCAGGCTGTTATCTGACCCTAGAGACATCTGTGACCATTTTATAGATGACACTTCAACAAAGACGAGTGTCTTCTCCCATGTCACATGCTTAATAAGCTGCCGAGCTAGAATGTAACCCATTGCCTGACATCAGGAGTTCCCAGTGTAAGACTACTAATTTCAGTTTCTGGGAAAAGGTTATCCTACACATTCTAATGTCTTCTCTTATTTAGAAAGCGTTTTGAGTTCAGATACAGGCTTGGGTCATAAGTGAAAGCTCGGGGTGTACACTCTGAAAAATTAAAGATGCTCCATGGTCTTGGGGAAAAATATGAATGGACAAGGTGAGTTTTGTCTCCGGACTCTTCTCTTTTTTTAGACCTTTCCTTGGAGTCCATACAGCACGTTATCCCTAGGCTTCCAGAGCCAAAAATCCTTTCCAACCCCTGTCCCACCATTCACCAAGGTTCTCACCTCCTTGTTTCCCAGAGTGTTCTTCTGTAAGTTGAGGGTGGAGCACACTTCTGGAACATCCTGTTGTCAGAGTGTGGGCCACCTCCATGTCACCCCCAGTATTCTTCAGAATCTTGTTAGAAATGCATATGCTTAGGTTTTGTCTGCATACCTCTGAATCTGGGGCTGAGTCAAACACTCTGAACTCCCAACCCTCGCAGCAATTCCAAAGGCTACCCAAAACTGACGACTGCTGACTTAGATGCTACTTTGAACATCAGATGGAGAGATGTCTAATGTGCTAAGCCTAGCACCTAAACTCAGAAACTCTGAGAAATGTAGTATTTCTGATTCCTTTAAAAACAGTAGAAATGGAGGATTGATGAGTCACCAACACTTTAGTATAAACTAGTTTGATATATTTCCTAAGAATTATTTGAGCCTATAAAACACTATGATTTAGTCGATAATTTAAGAACCACTTGACATGCAAGTGGCAGAACTGGGACTCAAAAATGTGAGCATTTTCCCCAAAGTTACCTGAAACAATAGAATAGACCACTAACTCTGTGTTCAGTCTATTTGCTAGTGCACCCCCACTCCTAGTTAGCATAAAACCCCAGCACACCAAGGAGGACAAATCCAATCAAGAATTTTCAAGGCCCTCGTACTGGCAGTGCCAGGGACTGACTGCTGTGTGGTGAGAATCTGAAGTCTCCTGCCTAGGGACCTGACTAATTGACCTGCTCCACTTACTGATGAAGGAAGGAAAATATGACCCTGATCTTGCAGGAATGCATCCATCCTCCGTTCCTGCTAAAAATAGAAGAATCACTCTAACTGATATTCACTCAAGGGCTGTTTCAAGAAGAACTAAATGGGCCACTCGCTGTAATGTGCACCCTGCATTAGCCACCAGTCTTACAAAGGTAACAGGTAAAGCCATCCTTGTATGCTGTGAGACAGAGCCAGCAAATTGTCCTGCTCTATTGACACCATGCCACATCAGAAGACCCTGTGGACACATGGGCAGCAGTTCTTGTGGCCACCGGAAGGCTAAGTTGTGTCTGTGCCATATAACAGACAAGATAGCACACCAAGTGTGGGGATGGGGTACCCTGTGATATGGACCGAGATGGTTCATTCACCCAGCTGATAACTATTAGGGGAATAGTCTATGCTGACATGCTGCAGGGTATTTGATCACACTGTAAACCCTGAGATCGTATTATTTGCTGGAAAACACTGTTTCTAGTTGTGGTGTGGCTCAGCCTTAGTACACATCTTTAACCTAAGAGCTTTCTGCATATTGTAAACAGGATTAAATAAAGTCAACCATAGGTCAAGAGGCAGAGGAAACAAACCAGTTGACTGGGAGGGAACATAGGAAAAAACAAAGATTTAGAGATAGTCAGGAGGATGGACAGACACACAGGAAGTGACAGGGACGAACATTGAGTTTGAGGGATTTTTGAGATTGTGTGGGGAAAGAGATCCCCTTCTTGGACATCAGTGGAAAAGGAAGGTCAACTGGGTGTTTTCTCTGCCTCTCTGAGCTAGCAGGGTTTCAACCCAGCATCTGGCTAACGAATCTTTATTGATAAAATCAAATGATTAAGATTTTGTTAAAAAACAACACTGACCAGCACAGAAATTTTTGACCTGCTCCGTTTCCAACCTGGGCCGGTTCACCCCTCCTTGGGCAACCTGGTGGTTCTCTGCTCCCGGGAGGTCACTATATTGATGCCGAACTTAGTGCGGACACCCGATCGGCAAAGCACACTACAGCCCAGGACTCCTGGACTCGAGTGATCCTCCTCTCTCAGCCTCCCGAGTAGCTGGGACTACAGGCGTGCACCACTCTGCCCGGCAATGTACTGTGGCATCCCAGAAGCAGAAAGGCACACAGGGTATATACTCACTCATAAGTGGATAATAGATATATAATATAGGATAAACATACTAAAATCTGTACACCTAAAGAAACTAATCAGAAAGGAGGACTCTGACCAAGATGCTCAATCCCCATTCAGAAAGCCAAAGAGGATGGACATCAGAAGAGGGAGAAAAACAGGGAACAGGACAGGAGCCTACCAGACAGGGCCTCTGAAAAGCTCTTCCCTGCAGGGTATCAGAGCAGATGCTGAGATTATAGCCAAACTTTGGGCTGAGTGCAGGGAATCTTATGAAAAAACCAAAAACTCTGGGCACAGGGGTCTTTTCTGAGACTGAATCTACAACCAAGGGCCATTCATAGAGATAACCTAGAACCCCTGCATAGATGTAGCCCATGGTAGTTCAGTGTCCAAATGGGTTCCACAGTAATGGAAACAGGGACTATCTCTGACATAAACTTACTGACCTGCTCTTTGATCACCTCTCTCTGAGGGGCAAGCAGCCTTACCAGGTCACAGAGGAAGATAATGCAGCCGCTCCTGATGAGACCTGATAGACTAGGATTGGAAGGAAAGAAAGGACGACCTCTCCTATCAGTGGACTTGGGGAGGGACATAGATGGAGAAGGGGGAAGGAGGGAGGGAGTAGGAGGGAAGGGAGCTACAGGAAAGATACAAAGTGAATAAAGTGTAATTAATAAAAATAAAAAAGCAAAAAGAAAAAGGAAAAAGAAAAACACTGACAGAAGCAGGAGTGAGCCAGAGACGATGTGCATTTTCTTTATCTTTGTCCTCAGATGAGAAGCATCCAGTTGTGTTGGCTAATCTTGGTCGTCAACTTGCCTGAGTCTGGAACTAGCTAGAAGGCAAGGCTCTGCGTGTACTCCTGAGGAATCTTCTGGATTAAGCTAATATTCTGGATCAAGAAACACGAAGATTCACTCTAAACATGGGTGGCACCTTGGCCAATAGGTCAGATGTAAGGATGTCCATGGGAAAGGCTTTGGCTTTGGGCCTGATTGCCTTTTAAACTGCCAGGTGAATTTATCTAGGCTGCTTCAGACCTATTTACCCTGCTGTTGTCACCACCACTGTTGCCGCTACTGCCCCTGCTGCCATGAGAGCCCAGTTTCTTCTACCCTGCAACATGGAATGAAGACCTGTGACTTTCCAGGAATCCCCCAGGCCTGCAGAAGTATCCAGACTCACGGATTGAGCATCAATTGGTCCACTGCCTCTTCAGTGTGCTGGCAGCCATTGTTGGACTGCTCACACCATATTTTGCAATCCGCTCTACTAAATTGCCTTTTTAATGTATATTTATTCTGTTGGTCCTTTTCCTCTGGAGACCCTGGCATTAGCTAGCTATTAACAAACTCTGTGCCTCATATCATTCTGGGATCTGGAAATGTGGCTAGCCATTCTAAATAGGAGCCTATAACATACTCCATGGAGAGAGCTGATAAGATATGTGCACCATCTGTGATTGGCAGCATCATTCAACAGCCATTGGTTAGCATAGCATTGCTTTAAGCACCTTATATTTGCATTTTCAGCTTTCCGTTTGGTTCAGTACAATCTTTGAATAGAACTAATCTATCTTGATGTGTTTTTAGGAAGCAATAGGAGGATCCAGTATCTTCACTGATGTCTCTGTAACATTACTGATGTTTCTTTTTATTTATTTATTTATTATTGTTAATTACACTTTATTCATTTTGTATCCCCCTCATAAGCCCCACCATCCTCCGTCCAGATTCCACCCTTCCTCCCCTTTCTTCATGAATGCTCCTCCCCAAGTCCACTGATAGGGAGGGCCTCCTCTCCTTCCTTCTGATCTTAGTCTATCAGATCACATCAGGAATGGCTGCATTTGTCTTCTTCTGTGGCCTAGTAAGGCTGCTCCCCACCAGGGGGAGGTGATCAAAGAGCAGGCCAATCAGTTTATGTCAGAGGCAGTCCCTCTTCCCATCACTATGTAACCCACTTGGATACTAAACTGCCATGGGCTACATCTGTGCAGGGGTTCTAGGTTATCTCCATGAATAGTCCTTGGTTGGAGTATGAGTCTCTGGAAAGTTCCCTGTGTTCAAATTTTCTTGTTCTATTGCTCTCCTTGTGGAGTTCCTGTCCTCTCTAGCTCTTGCTATTTCCCACTTCTTACATAGAATTCCATTCACTCTGCCCAACAGTTGCCCCAGGCTCAGCATCTGCTTTGATAGTCTGCAGGGCAGAGGCTTTCAGAGGCCCTCTGTGGCAGGTTCCTAGGTAGTTTCCTGTTTTCTTATTCTGGCTTTAAGAGGCCCTCTGTAGAAGGTTCCTAGGTTGTTTCCTGTTTTCTTCTTCTGATGTCCATCCTCTTTGCCTTTCAGGATAGGGATTGACCGTTTTAGTTAGGGTCATCTCTTTTGCTTAGTTTGTTTAGATGTACCAATTTTAGTGGGTTTATCCTATGTTGTATGTTTATATGAGTGAGTATATACCATGTGTGTCTTTTTGCTTCTGGGACAACTCTCTCGGGATGATCCTTTTCCGGGTCTCACCATTTACCTGCAAATTTCATGATTTCCTTACTTTTCATTGCTGAGTAATATTCCATTGTATAGATGTACCACAATTTCTGCATCCATTCTTCAGTTGAGGGGCATCTGGGTTGTTTCCAGCTTCTGGCTATTACAAATAAAGCTGCTACAAACATGATTGAGCAAATGTCCTTTTTGTGTACTTGAGCCTCTTTTGGATATATGCCTAGGAGCGGTATGGCTGGATCTTGAGGAAGCACTATTCCTAGTTGTCTGAGAAAGTGCCAGATTGATTTCCAGAGTGGTTGTACAAGTTTACATTCCCACCAGCAGTGGAGAAGGGTTCCCCTTTCTCCACAACCTCTCCAGCATGTGTTGTCACTTGACTTTTTTATCTTGGCCATTCTGATGGGTGTGAGGTGAAATCTCAGGGTTGTTTTGATTTCCATTTCCCTAATGGCTAATGATGTTGAGCATTTCTTTAAATGCTTCTCTGCCATTCGATATTCCTCTACAGAGAGCTCTCTGTTTAGCCCTGTTCCCCATTTTTTAAGTGGATTACTTGGTTTGTTGCTTTTCAGCTTCTTTAGTTCTTTATATATACTGGATATGAGTCCTCTGTCAGATAAAGGGTTGGTGAAGATTCTTTCCCAATCTGTAGGCAGTCCCTATGTTTTGATGACAGTATCCTTTGATTTACAGAAGCTTTTCAGTTTCAGGAGGTCCCATTTATTGATTGTTGCTCTTAGAGCCTGTGCTGTTGGTGTTCTGTTCAGGAAGTTTTCTCCTGTACCAATGAGTTCTAGGGTATTCCCCACTTTTTTTCTAGACGATTTAATGTGTCTGGTTTTATTTTGAGGTCTTTGATCCACTTGGACTTCAGTTTTGTGCAGGGTAATAAGTATGGATCTATTTTCATTTTTCTACATGTAGACATCCAGTTAGACCAGCACCATTTGGTGAAGATGCTGTCTTTTTTCCATTGTATGGTTTTGGCATCTTTGTCAAAAATCAGGTGTCCATAAGTGTGTGGGTTTATTTCTGGGTCTTCTGTTTAGTTCCATTGAAGCACCATTCTTCTTCTATGCCAGTACCACGCAGCTTTTAAAATTGTTGCTCTGTAGTACAACTTAAGATCAGGGATGGAGATACATCCAGAAGATCTTTTATTGTAGAGGATTGTTTTAGCAATTCTGGGTTTCTTGTTATTCCATATGAAGTTGAGAATTTTTCTTTCCAGGTCTGTAAAGAATTGTGTTGGCAACTTGATGGGAATTGCATTGAATCTGTACATTGCTTTTGGTAAGATGGCCATTTTTACTATGTTAATCCTGCCAAGCCATGAGCATGGGAGATCTTTCCATCTTCTCATATCTTCTTCTAATTCTTTCTTCAGAGACTTGAAATTGTTTTCATACAAGTCTTTGACTTGCTTGGTTAGGGTTACTCCGAGGTACTTTATGTCATTTGTGGCTATTGTGAAGGGTGTTGTTTCCCTAATTTCTTTCTCAGCCCTTTTGTCTTTTGTATACAGGAGGGCTACTGATTTTTTTGAGTTAATTTTGTATCTGGCCACTTTGCTGTAGGAGTTCCCTGGTAGAGTTTTTGGGGTCACTCACATATACTATCATATCATCTGCAAATAGTGATAATTTGACTTCTTCCTTTCCAATTTGTATCCCCTTGATCTCCTTCAACTGTCTTATTGCTCTAGCAAGGACTTCCAGAACTATGTTGAAGAGATATGGAGAGAGTAGGCAGCCTTGTCTTGTCCCTGATTTTAGTGGGTTTGCTTTAAATTTCTCTCTGTTTAGTTTGATGTTGCTATAGGTTTGCTGTATATTGCCTTTACTATGTTTAGATATGTGCCTTGTATCCCTGATCTCTCCAATACTTTAAACATGAATGGATGTTGGATTTTGTCAAATGCTTTTTCAGCATCTAGCGAGATTATTATGTGGTTTTTTTCTTTCAGTTTGTTAATATGATGAATCACATTGATGGATTTCCATATACTGAACCACCCCTGCATACCTGGGATGAAGCCTACTTGGTCATAGTGGATAATGTCTTTGATATGTTCTTGGATTCAGTTTGCAAGTATTTTGTTAAGTATTTTTGCATCAATGTTCATAAGGGAGATTGGCCTGAAATTCTCTTTTTTGTTGAGTCTTCGTGAGGTTTAGGTACCAAGGTGACTGTGGCTTCATAGACTGAGTTTGGTAATGTTCCTTCTGTTTCTATTTTGTGGAATAGTTTGAAGAGAATTGGTGTTAGCTCTTCTTTGAAGGTCTGGTAGAATTCTGCGCTGAAGCCATCTGGTCCTGGGCTTTTTTTGGATGGAAGACTTTTAATGACGACTTCTATTTCTTTGGGGGATATAGGATTATTTAGTTGATTTACCCGGTCCTGATTCAGCTTTGGTAAGTCAAATCGATCAAGAAAATTGTCCATTTCATTTAGATTTTCAAATTTTTCAAATTTTATGGCATATAGACTTTTGAAGTAAGTCCTGATGATTGTTTGGATTTCCTCAGTGTCTGTAGTTATGTCCCCCTTTTCATTTCTGATTTTGTTGATTTGGGTGGTGTCTCTCTGCCTTTTAGTTAGCTTGGCTAAGGGTTTGTCGATCTTGTTGATTTTCTCAAAGAACCAGCTCTTGGTTTCATTGATTCTTTGAATTGTTTTATTTGTTTCCAATTGATTGATTTCAACCCTGAGTTTATTATTTCCAGCCGTCTACTCCTTCTTGGTGTGTCTGCTTCTTCTTTTTCTAGGGTTTTTAAGTGGGTCATTAAGGTGCTTGAATGAGCTGTCTCAAATTTCTTCTTAAGTGCACTTAGTGCTATGAACTTTCCTCTTAGCACTGCTTTCATTGTGTCCCACAAGTTTGGGTATGCTGTGTCTTCATTTTCATTGATTTCTAGAAAGACTTTAATTTCTTTCTTTATTTCTTCCCTGACCCAGCTGTCATTTAGTAACAAGTTGTTCAGTTTCCATGTGTGTGTAGGCTTTTTGCTATTTCTGTTATTGTTGAGGTCCAACTTTATTCCGTGGTGATCAGACAAGATGCAAGGGATTATTTCAATCTTCTTGTATCTGTTGAGGCTTGCTTTGTGACCCACTATATGGTCTATTTTGGAGAAGGTTCCATGAGGTTCTTAGAAGAAGGTAAATTCTTTTGTGTTTGGGTGTAAAGTTCTGTAAATGTCTGTTAGGTCCATTTGATTCATGACCTCTGTCAGAGACATTGTTTCTTTGTTTAATTTCTGTTTTGTTGACCTGTCCTTTGTTGAGAGTGGGGTATTGAAGTCTCCCACCATTAATGTGTGGGGATCTATATGTGGTTTAAATGTTATCAATGTTTCTTTAACAAATGTGGGTGCTCTTGTATTTGGGGCATAGATGTTCAGGATTGTGATGTCTTCCTGGTGGAATTTTCCTTTGATGAGTATAAAGTGTCCTTCCCCATCTCTTTTTATTAATTTTGGTTGAAAGTCTATTTTATCAGATATTAGAATGGCTACTCCTGCTTGCTTCTTGGGTCTGTTTGCTTGGAAAGTCATCTTCCAACCCTTTACCCTCAGGTAATGTCTATCTTTGTGCCTTAGGTGTGTTTCTTGTATGCAACAGATTGCTGGGTTTTGTTTATGTATCCATTCTGTTAATCTGTGTCTTTTTATTGGAGAGTTGAGTCCATTGATGTTGAGAGAGATTAATGACCAGTGGCTGTTAGATCCCTTGATTTTGATGTTGGCTGTGGTCATCAGGTTGTGTGCTTGGTTGCTTTTTGTTTTACTGTAGTAAGGTTAATTATTTCCTGTGTTGTCTTGAAGGAAGCTAATTTTTGGGGGTTGTATTTTCCCATCCAATGTCTTCTGTAATGCTGGATTTGTGTGTAGGTATTGTTGAAATTTGTTTTTTTCATTGGATATCTTATTTTCTCCGTCTATGATGACTGATAGCTTTGCAGGGTATAGTAGCCTGGGCTGACATCTGTGTTCTCTTAGGGTTTGCATGATATCCGTCCAGGCCCTTCTGGCTTTCATAGGCTCTGTTGAAAAGTCAGGTGTGATTCTAATGGGTTTGCCATTATATGTTACTTGGCCTTTTTCTCTTGCAGCTTTTAGTATTTTTTCTTTGTTCTGTATACTTACTGTTTTGATTATTATGTGGACGGAGAATTTTCTTTTCTGGTCAAATTTGTTGGGTGTTCTGTAGGCCTCATGTATTCTTATTGGCCTCTCCTTTAACTTGGGGAAATTTTCTTCAATGATTTTGTTGAAAATATTTTCTGGGCCTTGGAGAAGGGAGTCTTCTTTTTCCTCTATACCTATTTTTCTTAGGTTTTGTCTTTTCATATTGTCTTGGATTTTTTGGATGGTCTGTGTCAGAAATTTTTGGATTTAACATTTTCTTTAACAGATACATCAATTTCTTCCATTGTATCTTCTACACCTGAGATTCTTTCTTCCATCTCTTGTAGTCTGTTGGTTATGCTTACCTCTGTAGTTCCTGTTTTCTTCCCTAGGTTCTTCCTCGCCATTATTTCTTCTATTTGTGTTTTCTTTAATTTTTCCAATTCTATCTTCAGGTCTTGAGTTGTTTTGTTTACTTCCTTCACCTGTCTGATTGTACTTTCCTGTTTTTCTTTTAGTTCCTTCAACTCTGTTTCTTTAATTTCATTCAGTGCTTTAAGCATTTCCTTTCTAAAGGCCATAAACTGTTTGGCTGCAGCTTCCTCTATTTCTTTACGGATGGCAATATTCTGTTTGAGTTTACCTTCCTCTATGTCTTTACGAATCTTATTTGTTTCCTCTGTTATCATCTTCTTGAGCATAGTTGTTAGGTCCTCTTCTTGGATTTCAGTTATGCTGGGGTGTCCAGGGTGCCCCTGGGTAACTGGGTTCTAAAGATGCCATATTGCTCTGTCTTTTGTTGTTTGAGCTTTTACGCTGACCTCTACCCATTGTGCTATCTTAGGTGTTTGGGGTTATTTTCTGGTGATTCCTGGGGATCCTGTGGTGGAGAGAATCTCCTTTGCAGAAAGCTGGTTTTTTCTGAAGGATGTCTTCTCAGCTTTTTTGGTATAGTCCCTGGATGGCTGGAGCTTTTTCAGGAGTTGCTTCTGCTCACCTCAGGGATAGAGACCTGAGTGGTAACTGTGGTCTTTGTTAGTCGAGAGTGTTCTCCTCTCACCCAGGGAAGTCCTGAGGACAGCTGCCCTGTTTCTGGGTTTCTTGCTGTAAATTTAATGATCAGCTGCTGTGACCCAGTTGGACATCTGGTGTGCAGCAACTGTTTGTGCCTGTGTCTGGAGCACAGCTGAGTGATGGCGGCTCAGCCCCGCTGGTCTGGTAGGCTTTTTCCAGGGAAGGATTGGGTGATTTAAGTCAGTACAGTTTCCTTCCTTCCCTGTGGATTCTCTGGAGACAGGGACTCCCAGTGTCTTTTTTTGCCCTGGTGAGCACTGCTCAGTCTCCGCCAGCCTGCTGGCCGCAAAAACTGCCTGTGTCAGGAGCACAACTGAGTGATGGCGGCTCCGTCTCCGTCAGCTGTCTGGTGCACAGAAACTGCCTGTGTCTGCCTTTCCAGCCTTTGGGAGCCTGGGAGTCTGCCTAACCTGGGTAATTTTCCGGAGACTTTTTCGGGGTGGGGGTGTCGGCTGAGTGCTCTGAGATCAGACCAGCCGTTTCCCTCCCTGTGCGTTTGCACCAGACAGTGAAACTCATTCGCTGGTGCCCTGGTGCCCACAGTTCTATCTCAGGCAGCGAATTGAGCCTGGGTCCCCAGCTCTGGCTCCGGGCTGGCTCCTGGGGTGCCCGTGGAACCCGAGTCTTTTCCAGGGGATGTCTGGGTGACCTAAGGTCAGTCCCAATCATTTCCTGTACCGTGGGGTTATCTCTAGACTGAAAATTCCAGTCTCTGATAGTGTGGTGCACACAGTTCAGTCTGGGACGGTGACCAGAGACGTGACCAGAGCTTGTGGCTCCGGGCTGGGGCTGGGGCTGGCGGCCAGTGGCCAAGCATCTGGCGGAACCGGGATCTCTTCCGCGGTTTAGCCTGGTGAGTTAAAAGCTGATTGAATCCCCCACCATGGGGTATCCTCTCACCTGGGAAACACAATTACTGTGTTTTATGGCCTTGAGTTCTGATTGCTGGTCACTGTGCTGATCCTGCTATGCTGATGGTCAGAATGAGAGTCCTCCCGGCACCGCCATCTTGCCCCGCCATTACTGATGTTTCTGTATGCTAAAACCACCTGGAGGGGCTTGGGGAGTCAGAGTAATGCTTAGCAGTCTCAGGAAGACAGATTTGAAGTTCTGCATGCAATTTTCTTAGGGAAGTGGGTTCTCTTCAACAGCAAAACTTGTAAACATGGAAAATAGAACAAATCTCCATATTCTGTGCTATTTGATCTGTGTGCTTATTTGTTCTTGTGTGCAGATGCACATGTACGGGCAGGGGTGTTGAGTTCAGGGGTTGATATCAATGCCATCCTTCAGGAGCTATCCACATTGTTTTTAAAGACAGTAAGGATCTCTCACTGTCCAGAGGAGGTTTGCCACACAGTTGTACTAGCAGGTCAGGGAGCCCCAGCCATCTCCCCCTCCGCAGTGATGGATACTCAGTATCAAAACCAGGTCCATGTCATGTCTTCCTTTCAGTGCTTTACCAACTAAACTGTCTCCTCAGCCTGTGCTGGTTACCAACTAAACTATCTCTCCATCCCTGTGCTGGTTACCAACTAAGCTATCTCTCCATCCCTGTGCTGGTTAATCCTTATGCTCAACATGACTGACTAGACTTAGAATCATCTAGGAGATACACTCTGGGCATGTCTTTGAGGGTGTTTCCAAAGAACATTTATCGGGGTGGGAAGTCTCACCCTGGACAAGTGTGGTACTGTGCTGTGAGCTGGGGTCCTGGACAGAATAAAGAGGGAAAAGTGGATTAAACAGCAGCATCTATTTCTCTTAGCTTACTGACTGAAGATGTAATATAATCAACCACTTGAAGAGTCTCCATCCACACCTTCCCTGCCATGGACTATTCACTCAAGCTTGAAGCTAAAGAAAAGCCTCCCTTAACTTGATTTTGTTAGGTATTTTGTAACACAAAGAAAAAAGTAAAGTAACTAATACATTTGTAAATTCCAGTATTTGACTTGTACTAAAGTATAACTGAATTTGTAAAACTATAGCCCGGACATTTGTCTTACTTGTTTTCTTTCTGCATCCATCACCCTGGGAAACACTCATAAAGAGAGAAAAGTGTATCTGGTAATACAGAAAAAATTCTTAAAATCAGGGACCCTCTGTCTGTAAACACCTTGTCTCCTCATAGCCATGGGATGGAGTTGAGTAGACACAAGAGTTTTCTTTCCCCAAGAACCAGTGTATCTTGTACATAGAGGAGGAAGAGCTGACTGAAGTCTTCAGCCTTTCAGACTACAGAAGCGGTGGGATATCTCTAAGATTTCTCATTCCAGGCTGAAAGAGACTTCAGCTGAGACTAAAGTCAAAGCAACTTTTTAATGAGCAATCCTCAGCAAGCTGTGCCTGCCCCCAGAATGCGGTGCTACCCTGAAGGCCAGAGTAGGCTGTCAAAACAGTCTTTCACTTCTCAATCAAAGAATATCAGAAGTCAGAAAAATAGGTTGGGGTGGACAGGTGCATTGAGAAATAATAGCTTGCAGCTTATCCTGCCCATTGGACCACCACCTCTGCTCAGCAGTGGTCAAATGTCCACAGCCTGCTCAAGGATGTCATACCCTCCCAGGAAGACTTCACTCACTTTTTTTTTTTTTTATAAAGAACCAAGTGTCCTTGTCTTGGGTACCATTCTTAACTCTGATCCTGATGCTGCTTTGTGGGGGGGTAGGGGGGTGTGTTTGGGTGTGTGTGTGTGTGTCTGTCTGTCTGTCTATCTGTCTTACAGTGGTGTTCAGTTCTGCCTTTACCAGCTTTGCCCTGGGTTTGCCTTTTCTTCACCAACAGGACCACCTGCCACTGTTCACAAAAGTCCTAAGTACAGGGCCGCTGTAGGGATCAATAAAAGAGTACATGTACAAATTCCTACCTATGTCTGGCACAAGATAAGAACTTTTGCTGGTTATTATTGGTAAAATAATAACATTTTCATAGTCTGGTAAGGGATCAATCTTGGTTCTGTATGCAACATACATTTTGTAATCTTTTGACAAATACTACTTTCAGATACAAGCTACAAATACAGCCTGAAGTTACAGCTTACATTCTGACATTTTCACTTTGAGAAGTGACATTAATGGTTCTCATTCAAACAGATCCTTTATAGAAATGGCTAGCTGTATCACTTCTTAGGGACACAGAGCACAGGTTATGGGGCCAGAGTTCAGATCCACTCAAGGCCAGAACATCTCACTTTGACATGTTCTCAGAGTATAGGCTGACAACCATCTGTATCACAATCCCAGATGTCAAAATGAGATAACAGCAGAGTCTTGAAGAAACACTTTAAACAGATGGTTCCTGACTTCATGAGGGTTCAACTTAAAATCATTCGACTTCACTTCATTATGGTGTGAAAACGACCCACATGATCATTCTGCCTTTTGTGTTCAGTACAGTATTCAGTAAGTTACATCAGAGAGTCAGCATTTTATCATAAAATAGGTTTTGTGTTGCTTGATACTATCTGACTGTAAGCTAATGCAAGTATTCTGAACACATTTACTGACATTTTGTAAGTAGCAAATTAAGTAGATGTTCACCTTGAAGTATTTTCAGTTTGTGGGTTTACTAACATCTAAATTTGTACACATCTGTTCACAGCAGCATTGTTGACTAGAGCCAAGCAACTCAGGTAACTGTTGACAGGTGAATGGATAAGGAGAATGTGGAAGACAGGTACAATGGAACACTATCAGCCTTAAGAGGAAAGTACTAAGTGATATAAATAAGACAGAAAAGGGCAAACACCTTATGACATGCATGGACTTGTAAGGTTTATATGCACAAGGAATAGAAAGGTGGCTGCCAAGAAATAGGGAGAGTGGGAATGGATGTCAGTGTCTAATGGGTAACAGGTTTGTTTTTTTTTTTTAACTAATACACTTTATTCACTTCGTATCTCCCCATAAACCCCTACCTCCTCCCCTCCCGGTCCTACCCTCCCTCCCCCTTCTTCACGAATGCCCCTCCCCAAATCTACTGATAAAGGAGGTCCTCCTCTCCTTCCTTCTGATCTTAGTCTATCAGATCTCATCAGGAGTGGCTGCATTGTCATCTTCTGTGGCCTGGTAAGGCTGCTCCCCCCTCAGGGGGTGGTGATCAAAGAGCAGGCCAATCAGATTATGTCAAAGGCAGTCCCTCTTCCCATTACTATGTAACTCACTTGGACACTACACTGCCATGGATTACATCTGTGAAGGGGTTCTAGGATATCTCCATGCCTGGTACTTGGTTGGAGTATGAGTCTCTAGGAAGACCCCTGTGTTCAAATTTTCTGGTTCCGTTGCTCTCTTTGTGGGGTTCTTGTCCTTTCCAGATCTTACTATTTCCTACTTCTTACATAAGATTCCATGCACTCTGCCCAACAGGAATGTAAACTTGTACAACCACTCTGGAAATCAGTCTGGCGCTTTCTCAGACAACTAGGAATAGCACTTCCTCAAAATCCAGCCATACCACTCCTAGGCCTATATCCAAAAGAGGCTCAAGTACACAATAAGGACATTTGCTCAACCATGTTTGTATCAGCTTTATTTGTAATAGCCAGAAGCTGTAAATAGTCTAGATGCCCCTCAACTGAAGAATGGATGCAGAAAGTGTGGTACATCTACACAATGGAGTATTACTCTGCAATGAAAAATAAGGAAATCATGAAACTTGCAGGTAAATGGTAGGACCTGGAAAGGATCATCCTGAGTGAGCTGTCCCAGAAGCAGAAAGACACACACAGTATATACTCACTTATATAGACATATAACATAGGATAAACCTATTAAAATCTGTACACCTAAAGGAACTAATCAAGAGAGAGGACCCTGACTAAAATGCTCAATCCCCATCCCGAAAGGCAAAGAGGAAGGACATCAGAAGAAGAAAACAGAAAACAACCTAAAAACTTGCCACAGAGGGCCTCTGAAAGGCTCTGTCCTGCAAACTATCAAACTAACAGGTTTCTTTATAGGCTGAGGATGTAGCTCAGGAGTACTTCATTTTCCTAGCACACCTGTGTTCACACTTCAATCCACAGCATGGCAAATAAATAAACATTCAGAGTTACAAATGAAAAGAACTGCAAAGATGGAAGTAGTAATGGTTGTGTATTTTAAAGGTGGTTAAGATGGGGCCAGGGAGATAGCTCCGGGTATGAAAGCACTTGCTATGCAAGCTTAGCATCCTGAAGTAGACCTTTAGACCCTACATCATAGAAGCAAAAGAGTTCCTCCCACAAGTTGTTCTCTGACTTCTACAAAGGCTCATGCACACATGTGCACACGCACAATAAATAAATCAAATATAATAAAAAGTGATAGTCATAAAAATGAAAAATTAAGGTAGCAAATTGTATATTATATATTAAGAAATTGTGAATATGACATTTGTACTTGCTTGTGTGTTAATGGGTGCATGAAGAGATGAAACTGACTTTAGGTATCTACCTTGTTTGACCTTGACCCTATTTTTTTTGAAGCAGGGTCTCTCACTGGTCATGGAGTTTATTAATTCAGGTAGGCTGGCTGGCCAGTGAGCTCCAGGAATCTTCCAGTTCCCCACCAACTCCCAGAGATGGGGTCACAGATGCAGGATGCTACTTATGCTCAGCTTTTGTGCACATTCTGTGGATCTGAACACAGGTCCTAATGCGCTTTACTGATGAAGCTGTCTTCCCAGCTCCATATGTTAGGCATTCTGTAATAAACTTGTTGACAATAATAAATTTTAAAACAAAAATAAAATGCTGATTTCTCAGCCACTCTGGACACTGAAAAGTGTTTCCTGAAAGAAGCTTTAAGACCTCTTGACTGAATCTGGCTAAAATGAATCATCCTGATACGCAGCATAGCTTATAAACAGCTTATTGGAAAGAGGAATGCAGGGGGGGGCAAGGGTGCATGTACCCACGCAACTACTGAGCCTGACAGCAGCTTTAAGATCTCTTGACTGACTTTGGCTAAAGAGCATCACCCCTGCTCTGCAGCACAGCTTATAAACACGTATGGTTAACAGGGGTGCAGGGGTGCATGTACCCACGCATGGGCTGGGCCACAACTGAAACTCAAAATCCTACCAATAAGATACCATCATTTCCTACTGGCTAGAAAGGTGCAACACGGATTTTCTTTTGCTTAGACTAAGGAAATTAGGCTAGGTGACTTTCAGCCTGCGGACCTGGCTGTCCCCTGATGAGCCTAGCATTTCTGGGCACACACACTGGCTCCGTCCTCATCTGGAGCAGCATCCTTGCCTGGGGTAATGAAACCTTCTCTTGCTCTCTGTGCTAATTAAAACCCCTTTACCAGATAAGCACTCAGGAAGAGAAAAGCCCACAACTGGTCTAGGAGAAGGGACTGCAGCCACCACTGAAAGACACAAGCAGCACAGCATGTTTCTCCCTCTCTTCACTTATCTCACCTTCCTAACCTGTCAGCCCTTCCTTCCCTGGCATTCTCAGAGCCAGAATGGACACAGAAGAGCAGGGAATGGAAAGTAGGTGAGACTCTGTGTAAGGTGATCAGCCAGGACTCTCTACAGGGGTCTAAGCGAAACCGCTTTGTAGATGTAAGAAGAAAGAGTAGATGCATTGGTTGATTTTCTCTACTGTGACAAAAGACGTGGGGGAAAAAATCACCTTAAAATGCCAAACATTTGTTTTGGCTCATGGTTTTAGAGGTTTTATTCCATAGCCACTTAGGTCCTGGACCTGGAGCTATGGTGGGAACATGACGGTAGCAAGAGGCAGAGGAGTAAGTACTGTGTCAGCTGGGGAAGACGGTGGGTGACGGAGGTGAGCTCTCAGTTCCAGCAACCTAACTCCCTCCATACAGGACATTCTTCTTAAAAGTTGTACCAGCAGCCAACAGCACCACAGCTGGTACCAAACCTTAATCCGTGATACTTCGGGGGAACACCTTGATCAAAAACTACAACAGTAGATCTAGGATGGATTTCGAATATAAAACTGGCAGACGTCATGTCTTGCTTGGGTATTAGCTCCAAATTAGATATTCCTGTCCACTGAGGGTACATAAATATTTGCTATTGACTAAGTAAGTGTGTACCACACTTGGGAGAAAAAAAACTATCATAGTTCACACTTGTATTCCTGCGCTCCTACTCTGAGGTGGGAGGTGGAGATAAGAGAACTGCAGGAGCTGGCAGACCAGCTCACCTGGAGCAAGCAGGGCGAAAGGCAACATGAGCACCCTACCTCAGCAGAGTGGAAGTAAAGAACCAACAATACCAGTGTGACATGCTTGCACCCACACTCACACAGATCAAATAAAATAAAAATTTAGGTTAGTAAAAATTCATAAAATTTTCCTGTAGATTTATTTTAAGATGTGATCTCATGTATCCTGGGCTGGGCTGTATAGCCAAGGATGACCTTGAACTTCCAATTCTTCAGCCTCTCCCAAGTGTTGGAATTACAAGTATACATCTCCACACCTGGTATATGTGTTGCTAAGGATTAAACCCAAGGCTCTATGCATGCTATCCAAACTCTCTGCCAACTGAGCCACAGCCCTATCTCTCTTTTTAAAAACATATATTCTGATAAGCATCTTTAAAATCAAGATTCTAAGCAGCTGACTGGATTTGGTGACTAAGTAGTGCAATGAAGAAGGACCAAGAACCAGCTTCCCAGTACAAGTTATAGAATTCAGCCTCTTTCCTAGAGGAGAACGGAGCAGTTAGCATTAAATCATTTTGGGATTTTCATACTTTCCTAGGCCTGACATTCCATTGTCTGACTAGAACTGGGAGTGACTGCAATATTCTCCATTACAAGCCAGGAAACAACCAGAGAACTTGGGGAATTACACCCAAAAACCAACAAATAGTACCTGTTCCTCTAATTGAGAGCCTCATCTTCTATTTACACTGAATTGTGTAGGTCTTAGCAGGTAGGTGAAAAGGTTTTATGTTCCCAAAGCTACCCGTGAACTCTATGTAGCTGAGGGTAACTTTGAACTCCTAATCATCCTGCATCTATCTCTTTTTATTGAAAATATTTTTTCATGCAATATATTTTGTTTATGTTTTTCCTTCTCCCAGTACCTCCCAGATCCTGCTCACCTCCCTACCAGCCTATTTTCTCTGACTTTAGAAAATAAGCAAGCATGTGAAAAAATAGTAAGATAAAATAAAAACAAACAAATCAGAATAGGACCCCCCAAAAAAGTAAACAAACCTAAAAATAGAGCCAAAGAAAAAGTACAAGAAACATACTCACATTCCCACACACAGAAATCCCATAAAAACACAAAACCAGAAACTATAATACGTAAGCAAAAGACCTGTAAGATGGGTTTTTTTTTTAATGCCCAGACAAGGCACTATGATAAAAAACAAAACCTCCAAAAATACTATTTTGTGTGTGTGTTGTGTGTATTGTGTGTGTGTGTGTGTGTGTGTGTGTGTGTGTTGGCTATCCTGCCCTCAAGTCTGGTTTGTATTCCCAATGAGACTCTGTTGAAGAAAACTAATTTTTCCTTTCTGAGTAGTCAGTTGGAGAGTTTCTGAGTTAGAGATAGGAGGATACTTCTCACTTGACCCTTTCAAGACCCTATCTGGCTTGTACCTGTGCAGACTTGCATGATACCCTTGTCTCTCTGAGTCTGTATGTGTATCTACCTCTTGATTGCAGTGATTATAGGCATGTGATGCCATGAAAGAAAGTAATTTTAAACTGTATTTTAAAAAGATCACTGGAAAGCATATGAAGAATATATGAAGTAAAGCAAGAGCAGAACTTAAATGATCATTGGAATGATCATACAGTCATTTAGCTTAGGGCTTTGACACCATTGCAAAGATGCTATTGCAGTGCGAATGTAAGAAATAACCAATTATTCATATATAGACTGAACAAGACATAAAGGAAAGGAGAATCGAGGATGGCCTCTATACTCATGACTACCACAGTAGAGGTTGGGGTTTTGATTAAGGTGACCAGTCAAGGAAGGAAGAAGTTTATCAACAAATACATTTTCACATTAACTATAATTGTGCAATTGGTTATAAGTCAAAAGTCAAAGCATGTAGGTGGGTTTCTAAAGTTGATGAAAAAGTACAAATGTTCTTTATAATGGTATCTGCTTTCCTCATTAGTAGAAAGAAGGGCAGGAAAAAGCTTAAGAAAGTGACATTTTGTATTTAAGATTAACTGAAAGGGGGTATATCAAGAAAAGGATGAGTACTGCTAAATGAAGAAGAAGAAGAGGAAGAAGGAGAAGGAGAAGAAGAAGAAGAAGAAGAAGAAGAAGAAGAAGAAGAAGAAGAAGAAGAAGAAGAAGAAGAAGAAGAGAGGGATGGAAAGTAGGATCTTGTCAGTCTGCCAGACAACCACCTGGATATTCACAAATGAAGTTCCTGTTAGGCAATATCGTGTGGTCACAATAGAGAATGTTGTCAAGTCACTAGACTTCAGGAACGGAAAGGGCTTTGGTGATTTCCAAACCCAGTAGCTTGCTGCATAAACAAAAGCATACATATCCAGACAACAATATTGTCTCCTACCCAATCTGCACTGGACACCAGCCTCATGGCCAAGATCCAGAGAAGCAAAGAGTCATTTCAATCCACCAAACAGCTGACAAGAGTATTAATATTAGGGAACCAGCTTCCCTGTGTTCACACAGAGCCCCTCACCATTCCTGATTTGCTTCTCCTTCAGTTCATACAAAATTATTAACATGTCTCTGATTTTTTTTATAGAAGTTTCTGACTCATTGTTAAACCCAACAAGTTCTTACAGTGACTTCACAGAATTCAGAAAGCCCACAAAAGTGGGACTACCAAGCTCCTTCCTTTAATGGATTGAATCCCACAAGGATGAAATAGCTGCTAACTCACCTGGAAGCCCAAGTTCGCTATTTTATTTCTCTACTCCTTTGTTGGGTAATGTCAGCCATGCCAGGCCTCTGTCTACTAACATGTTATAATCTCCAGTGGTACTAGCCACGCTTCCAGAACACCTCGGGAATGCTTTCAAAGCTGCTATTTGAGAGTGTCCTAAGTATGGAAAGGAAAAGTTCTCAAGCCCCCGTGCTTTGATATTTCTTTGCATAACATCTTTTGTTCCCACATCATAAAAGCTCTGGTTTCATTTTACAGATGTTAGAATTAAGCAAGGTAACACACAGGCCAGAAACACCAAAGAAACTCTGTAAACCCCCAGAGGCTGCTAGTAATAAAGCAGAGTTTGAAACTCGGCCATACAATGGATTTTCTTATTTCACATAATGATACAAAGGTGTTCTTGAACAAAATAAAATATCAAAATGTGTTCACAGGCTTTTGGGGATTTGGCATTTCTTTTTCATTGAGCATAATTGCAGCAACCCAGGCTCCTGTGGAAGATGATATCTTAATAGTGATAATGTCTACTTATAAATTCAGCACATCCAAGGAGCAAAGTACCATCACTGACTCAGAGCAGCTTGCAGACAAAGGCCAAAGCCTAGGTCATTGTTAGCAGAGCATAATGGATATTTCACCTCTCTGTGAGGATAGACCATTTTCATGCCTTCTGTGCAACAAAGCTAATAGCCACAATTATTGTTCTTGAGGACAGAAGTCCTGGAATCTAGGACCAAAGAGGACAAGAGAAAACTAATATATCATTAAGATGCTTAGAGGGAAGCTCCTTTGGCAACTGCAAATGTGTTATCCAGGACCAATGTGAAAATAGGCATCAACTTAATTCATTGTAAATGACTTTGCACATTGACAAAGCTGAGGACTAAAGAAATTAGAACCTAGTTGAAATAGACTCTGTAGGCAGAACTGTTAAAAAGCCAAGATGGAATTCTCTGAGTTTTCAACACTCTGCCCTGTAACTAAGCTAACTGTCAGTCCTAGAAACTTTAATAATTAGGTGTATTAAGCATGAAAAGCACAGATTTTTTTAAAATGCAGTTTCAAACCTTGCCCCAACAATTCATTAGTTGGACAACTTGAGCTGTCACTTGCCATTCTAAAACCCCAGTCTGTAATAGATGGAAAGTGTCTGGAATGGTCATTGAAACACTATATTGGACTCTCAAAAGCACTACTCAGAAATTCTCTTCTTTTAGCATCCATTTCTTTGTAGTGTACTCTGGCAACTATCTGCAATGTATTCTTCTCATTATCTGTTCACTCACCTGACCCTATTGTACTTATTCCAGTGCTTCTGAGTAACTAAAGAAGAGTGTGAGCCCCTCCCAAGTTGCCCATTTGTGCAGGCTGTGCACCAAAATATGAGATTCAAAAGAACCACCTCTGGTCCCTGGGACTTTTCAACACTATTAATGAGAGGGACCGTGCATGCCTACATGACAATAAATGCCACACACACAGTCATCTGCACTTTTTGACCTGCAAATGGCACGTGTATTGCTGTTAGAAAAGATTAGAAACCAAGCGCAAAGAAAACCTCTTGGAGAGAAAGGCTAGCTTGGAAAGGTAGACAGAACTCAGATTTTCCCCCATTTGCTTAGACTGGCAGACAAAAAAAAAAAAAAAAAAAGATGGAGAATACATACCTCTATTTCAGAGCCCAGCCTGTGAAAGTATGTTCATTCCCAAAGACCATGCCAATCCTCTCTTACCATAAAAGAGTAACAACGATAGCTCAGCTACCTTTATGTTGAAACAATTCATACCAACACCCTTCCAACCTCCCAAAAACTGAATCCAATGAGTTTGTTTACAATTAGATCAATGCTTCTCCTATGCACCAAATATGAGTTCCTTCATAAATCTAGTGCCCAAGAGGTCAATTCAAATCAATGCAGCAGACATTTTTTAAGCACTTATGTTTAGCCAAAACTAATTAATGGGTAAATAATTATTAAGGTGTGGCCCTTGATATTAAGATCATAGCCCAGAAACATGAGTCAACACTTATATTTAGAACTATTCTAAAATATGAACTAGGTGACATACAGGAAGACACATACACTGTTGACAAACAAAGAAGGAAGCAAGTGCCTGGTAAAGGAGAAACAAGGAAAGATTTCTTGAGGATCCAGTGGTGTTATCACTGTTCTTCATCTATAAACTGGAGATAATTGTCATAGCTATGTCACAACCTTGTTATATGCACCAAGTAAGTTATTCCACGGTGAAAAATAAGCATTGGTCCTGGGACATCACAACTGTTTATTACTTGTTAGTTTATTTTTGGCTATTGAGAATGGATGGGAAAGATCAAACGGGTGATGGATGAGAGCAATTTGTAATCACAGGAAAGTTAATACCTGAATTCAATGGGCTGCTTATCATATAACCAAGGAGAAAAGACTCAGAGATCTGAGGGGGGCAGAGACAATGGTGTGCCCAGGAAACAGGAAACATTCTCTGGGTAGGGACACAGAAACTTCACATAAAAGAGTTTACAGACAGTTTGAAGATGGCCTTGAATGCCAGCTGAGAGATTTGACAGCAACCCTTGGCATTTACCCAAGCTTCCATTATAAGAAATAACATAGTCACATGCACCCTCTTAATCTGGCAAGGCATAGAGATGGACCAGTTCTAAGAGTGCCATTGCACTCAGCTATTAGACTGCATGCAGGCTTCAAAGGATCAAAATTGCAAGTTTTCAATAGAAGCAGGCAAAGATATTGATCAGTGCTTTCTTTTGTACCTTATAACTCTTGGACTGGACAAATGTCAGCTGCATTTGTCTGAGAACCTCACTCAGCAGGATAAAGATCAGGCAGACTGAGCAATTCAAGTGCCAGAGAAAGCCTTCAACCGTAAGTGCATAGTACTTATGACCAAATACAAAACTCCTTTTGAGACCAACTTTTCTGAGGAAAAATAACAATTAGGAGATAGAATATCATCATGAGACAGTCAAGAAATAATGAGTGGTGTGAGTTTGTGAGTGAGTCTATGCCCATATTATCTGGATAGGAGAGTGTCATGGAATACGAAAAGGTCTACAGCAGTCGAAGAAGTGTTCACAGAAGAACAATGGAAGGTGGGGAAACAGCAGGGAAGTGATAAATGGCACTCAAGTATTAACGACTGTTAATCGAATACTTGCTGTGCACAGGATACTGTCTGGGGTTTATTAGCACACATAGCAAGTCCCTATCACTATGGCATTTAAAAATAAGTAGAGGAGTCATGAAACAAGTGCAAAAGAAAATAGTAAGCATATGATATAATGTTACACAGTAAGCGCTTTGAAGGAAAGTAATGTTAGGTCACGGGAATAAATATTTACTACAGATTAAACAGTCAATATTCCTCTATTAGTCTGCCAAGGAGGCCCCATCCAAATATAATTTCGTGGTGATTGAACAGCAGAGATGCATTTTTCTCACAGTTCAGAAGGTTGAACATCCAGCACTAAATCCTTAACTTCCAAATAAATCTCATCTGGAGCTTCTGTGGCTGAAGGTTCAACATATGAATTTGGAAAAATCAGAATAAGTTTACCCATAAGGGTGATTTGTTTGTGCTGCGGAGATTTGAACAGACACATAGATGGTGTGATGGCATAAGCCTTGGAGCTGTGTGAGGCAAAAGAGAACATCCAGTGCAAACCTTACTTGTTATATTCCAGAACATAGGGTGGCTGGGAAATTAAAAGCAGACAGCAGGACATGCCATTGGAGAGAGATCCAGAAGTCAAACTACACATGGCTTAGAGGTCACATTAAGTCACGGTTTGGGGATTTGGGCAGAGAAAAATTTAGATGTTTTTGAGCAGACCAGTAGCATTCTGATACATATTCGAAAAGCACTGCTCTGGACTCTAAGCAACAGCATGAATGAAAAGAGGAGCACCAGTTAAGCAACTGCAGCAAATAAAGGATGGTCGTTCAACCCAAGCTTAGAGAGAGGGAGCAGTATTTCTATCTCACATTATCTCCTAAGTTCCAAGAAAGGATAGAGTGAGCTGTGCCAAACTGAATAGGAGCCAAGTTTATCATCATTCCCTTTGAGAAGAGGATGCCAGGACAGGAGAAATAAATCAGTAGTTAAGAGTGCTGGCTGCTCTTGCAGAGGACCCAGCATCCACAGGGAAGTTCACAACTCTTTGTAACTCCAGGTCTAAGGGAGCCTATGTTCTTGCCTAACCTCAATGGTTATCAGGTATGTACATGGTATGCTTAAATACATGCAGGTAAAACACTCATACATGTAAAGTAGACATAAGTAAATCTAAAGAAAGAGAGAGGAGTCCAAGTCAGTAGCTGACTGTAGATTCACCAAAGAGTGGAAATGCAGACATTCTGTAAGAATATTAAACCACTTCACTCAGTGCTCTAGATGTTCACTGCTGGAAAGTGAGAATGTGTCATATTCCCCTTAAAAAAAAAATGTGTTAAAACTTTTATCCTCAAAGTGACAGATTCTAGAAAGTAAGTTTTTGTTATACATCCTAGTTTTGTTTTGTTTTGTTTTGTTTTTTCCTGTTGTTGGGATGAAATGCTCTGACCAAAAGCAGCTCCATCATGGTGCAATATCAAGATGAAAAGAAGAACCCCGTGTGAGAACTTCACATCTGCAAGCTCTGCCTCAGTATCTGTGTGGGGATGAGCAGAGACAGACTGACCAGGGCACCCAAGGTGATGGAGCATCTCACAGGCCAGACATTTGTATTTGTCAAAGCCAGGTACACTCTGAAGTCCTTTAGCATGAGGAGAAATGAAAAGATTGCTGTTCACTGTACAGTTCATGGAGCCAAGGCAGAAGAAATTCTGGAAAAAGGCCTGAAGGTGCAGGAGTACGAGTTATGGAAAAATAACTTCTCAGATACTGGAAACTTTGGTTTTTGGCATTCAAGAATGCATTGATCTGGGCATCAAATATGACCCAAGAATTGGCATCTACGGCCTGGACTTCTATGTAGTGCTGGGTAAGCGAGGTTTCAGCATTACAGACAAGAAGCACAGGACAGGATACATTGGGGCCAACGACAGAATCAGAAAAGAGGCCATGAGCTGGTTCCAGCAGAAGTGTGATGGGATCTTTCTTCCTGGCAAATAAACTTTATCCAAAATGCTCATAAAATTTTCTCAGAAAAAAAAGCAACTTAGGAGAGGGAAGAGTTTATTTGGATTACACTTTTAGGTCATTGTTCACCACTAATGGAGGCCAGAGCATGAATTAAAGCAGAACAAAAGAGGAACTTTGCTTGCTGGCCCATACTCATACTCAGGCTCAGGCTCAGGCTCAGGCTCAGCTACCTTCCTGAAGTAACCCAGAACCACCTGGCCAGGGAATGGCACTGCCCACAGTGGTCTAGACCCTCCAACAATAATTAACTATCAAATGATCTCCCAAAGGCATGCCTGCAGGCTACTCAGATCTGAGAAATCCCTCAGTAGACTCCCTCCTAAGGTGATTATGAGCTGTGTACACTTAACAATGAACACTAACCAAGCCAATAGAAATATTAGTTATTATTCCTATTGCTATGACCAAACACCTGATAAGGAGCTTAAAGAATGGATTTATTCTGCCTTATTGTTCAGTGGAATGCATTCCATCATGGTACAAGGCATTAGCAGTGAAGTTGGGGAGTTAAAAGGAAATTGGGAAAAGTGTGTGAAAGCCTCAAGTCCCAGCCGCAATGACCCAAATCCTTCAGTGAACAGCCGCTTCTTGAAGGTTCCACAATTTTCTTAAACAATACAACCAGCTGAAGACAAAGTATTCAAACACATGAGACCATGAAGGGCATTTCAGATTCAAACCTCAATATTCTGGCCCTGGTTGCTATTGACGCAACCCTATTTCATAAAGTGAAATACATTCATTCCAACTTCAAACAACCCTGTAGTTTTGGGCAGTGCTAACACATAACAGTGTCTGTGTGCCTTGGTTTCTGCACCTGAAAATACTTTCATAATCAATTTATTTTGAGTAGGGAGCCCCTTCAGCAGCATTTTCAGTTCAGGTTCTCTCAAGTAAATTTGCATCTTTACAGATTAGAGGCATCAATGAGTAAGGGGTCCTACCCTCTGCACATCTTTTGTTTCTTTCTGTATACAGAACAAATTTCTCTTGAACAGTTACAGACTCTTTTTCAACATGCTTTTCTGCTTCAAAATTAAACGTCCATGAATTCTTTTCATCAACAAACACAGGTTTCACAGTTTCCATTTCAACTTATTCTTCTCTATTATATACCTAAATCAAAATAGTGAGCAATATCCATTCCACATCCTGAATTCTAGCCTGCCTTAAAAATTACTCCTGTTCCTTACTTTACACCTTTATTTTTAAATTCAGCATCATTCAAGCTCCCAGGATAATGGATGCTTGAACACCTGCAGATTCAGCATCCTTGCTAGATTATATCCAGAACGGCCTCTAGTCTAGTTTCCAAGAGAGTCCTTATTTTTCTATGAAATCTATGAGCCCTGCCAACACTCTCTACCTTCCTTCAGCAGGGAATCTTAGAAAAGAAGGGGGAGTTAGTAAGACCCGGAGGGGACAGGAGCTCCACAAGGAGAGCAACAGATCCAAAAAATCTGGTCACATGGTCTTCCCTGAGACTGATAGTCCAACCAAGTTGCATGCATGGAGATAATCTAGAACCCCTGCACAGATGTAGCCCATGACAGTTCAGTCTCCTAGTGGGTTCCATAGTAAGAGGAACAGGGACTGTCTCTGACATGAACTGATTGGCCTGCTCTTTGATCACCTCCCCCTGAGGGGGGGAGCAGCCTTACCAGGCCACAGAGGAAGACAATGCAGCCACTCCTGATGAGACCTAACAGACTAGGATCAGAAGAAAGGAAAAGAAGACCTCCCCTTTCAGCGGACTTGGGGAGGGGCATGCATGGAGAAGGAAGAGGAAGAGAGGGGTTGGGAGGAGAGGAGGGAGGGAACTACAGGGAGGATACAACGTAATTAATAAAAAAAATTAAAAAGCAATTCTAATATGACCCAATTATAATTATTTGCATTTTTTATTAGTAGCATCAGGACCAATTGGCCATTTTTCTTGATATTAAAATTATTTTTTTCTTGTTTGTACAATGTAGCTATTAATTCCAAACTCCAAAGTCATTTCACTGGTGTTGGATGAGTCAAGAAAAGACAGCACCTAGGTAGTTAGAGAAATGAATAGTATCTTTGCCAGTACGGTGGCTGGATCTGGCATCACAGCTTCCTTCAACTGGCTGTCCCTCACTCCCACAGAACACCTTAGGATACTTCATTAGAGGCAGAGGTTTAAACAGCCACATGGCTCAACTGATTCACAATGAATAGATTCTGGTACCTGAAGAAAAGTAAGGGAATCGAAGCCAAACACAGGTATTGCTTGCTTTTAAATCCCAACTGCACTAGGAAAGAGGAATGGCTGTCACTGTTGAGACAAGCCATCTTCTTTAAATGCAGAAACCTCTGCTACAAAAAGAATTTCACCAACACAAAGACAAGGCAGGCTATTATGAATCCCTTGAACAGTTATAAACAGTAAATAGAAAAAATGGTAGTTAAGCTAAACTTCTTTTAAAATTAGGAAGTTCCACACACTGCAAATGATGTTCATTATTGTGTCTAAAGAACTCTGAATGCTAGCATTTTGTCAGGGGAATTATTCAGGTTGAATTATTTATTGGCAAGAGAATTTACTGCTCCTTATGCTTGAATGACAATTTTAACATATTGACATAAAATAGGTCAAGAGAGGTAACTACATTGAAAGGATGGGGAAGTTTGTTTAATGCAATAGAAAAAAAGTAGGTATTTGAGATACCCACAAATTTTCTGCTCCAATAGTGTATCTAATTAAGAGTTGACAGTGGAAATGTTTGTTCAGCTATGCTTTTTAATCATAGAGCTTGCTTCGAATTCAGGGGAAGCCTAGCACACACTCCTTATCTATCTTCCATTAACTGAGTGAAGTTGATGGGTGAACCTCTCAATTTGGACTCCCATAATAACAATACCATATTTCACTCTTCCAGAGGCTGTGAAATTTAAACTCAAGGTGCTCAGGCTTCTAGTCCTTGTTTGGAATGATTATTCTCTTTTTGTATTCTCACAGAAACAGACACACATACACAGAGGGAGAGGGAGGGAGAGAGAGAGAGAGAGAGAGAGAGAGAAAGAGAGAGAATGAGAATGTATCTCACTCAAGTTTTTCCTCAGGTCTTTTGCAGCTGTAATCCCATTCACTGGGACCCTATCTCATGACATAATTACCTAACACAGTGGTTTGGATGTAAAATATCCTCTATAGACTTACTGTGCATCTGAACACTTGATCCCCAGCTGGTGACACTGGGAGCACTGTGAAACCTTCAGGAGGTGGATGCTCACTGCAAGAAGTGGGTCAATGAGGATGGATCTTGAGGTTGTAAAGCCCTGCCCATCTCTTGCTCACCCTCTGCTTCTTGACTGCTGATTCAAGGTGACCATCTGACTCCTGTTCTTATCACATGCTTTCCTACCATCTTGGAATGTATCCAGTCAAATTGTAAGTCGGAATATACCATCATGCCTTTAATTTGCCTCTTGTAAGGTGTTTGGTCACAGCACGTAGAAAAGTAACTAATTAAACTTAGTACTGAGCATTTTAGCCAAAGTCCTCCATTTAGATTAGTTCCTTTAGGTGTTCAGATTTTAGTAGGTTTATCATATATTATATGTCTATATGAGTGAGTATATACCGTGTGCATATTTCTGCTTCTGGGATAGCTCACTCAGGATGATCTTTTCCAGATTCCACCATTTACCTGCAAATTTCATGATTTCCATGTTTTTTTATCGCTGAGTAGAATTCCATTGTGTAGATGTACCATACTTTCTGCATCCATTCCTCAGTTGAGGGGCATCTTGGTTGTTTCCAGCAGACACCTGATTTTTTATAAAGATGCTAAACCCATACAATGTCAAAAAGATAGCATCTTCAACAAATGGTGCTGGTCTAACTGGATGTCTACATGCAGAAAAATGCAAATAGATCTATACTTGCACAAAACTAAAGTCCAAGTGGATCAAAGACCTCAATATAAAACCAGACACACTAAACCGGTTAGAAGAAAAAGTGGGGAAGAGCCTGGAACTCATTGGCACAGGAGACAACTTTCTGAACAGAACACCAACAGCACAGGCTCTAAGAGCAACAATCAATAAATGGGACCTCATGAAACTGAAAAGCTTCTGTAAAGCAGAGGACACTGTGGTCAGAACAAAACAACTACCTACAGATTGGGAAAGGATCTTAACCAACCCTGTATCTGACAGAGGGCTAATATCCAGTATATAAAAAGAACTAAAGAAGTTAAAAAGCAACAAATTAAGTAATCCAATTAAAAAAAAAAAACAGAACTAAACAGAGAATTCTCAATAGAGGAATATCGAATGGCAGAGAAACACTTAAAGAAAGGCTCAACGTCATTAGCCATCAGGGAAATGCAAATCAAAACAACCCTGAGATTTCACCTTACACCCATCAGAATGGCTAAGATCAAAAACTCAAGAGACAACACATGCTGGAGAGGTTGTGGAGAAAGGGGAACCCTTCTCCACTGCTGGTGGGAATGTAAACTTGTACAACCACTCTGGAAATCAATCTGGCACTTTCTCAGACAACTAGGAATAGCGCTTCTTCAAGATCCAGCCATACCACTACTGGGCATATATCCAAAAGAGGCTCAAGTACACAAAGAGGACATTTGCTCAACCATGTTTGTAGCAGCTTTATTTGTAATAGCCAGAAGCTGGAAACAGCCCAGATGCCCCTCAGAGGAGGAATGGATGCACAAATTGTGGTATATCTACACAATAGCAACCAGGGCCAGATCTGGAAAAGATCATCCTGAGTGAGCTATCCCAGAAGCATAAAGATGCACACAGTATATACTCACTCATATAGACATATAATATAGGATAAACGTACTAAAATCTGTACACCTAAAGAAACTAATCAAGAGGAAAGACTCTTTTTTTCTTTATTAATTATACTTTACTCACTTTGTATCCCCCCCATGGTTCCCTCCTTCCTTCCGTCCCAAGCCCTCCCTTCCTCCACCCTCTGCATGCATGCTTCTCCCCAAGTCCACTGATAGGGGAGGACTTCTTTTTCTTCCTTCTGATCCTACTCAATTAGGTCTCATCAGGAGTGGTTGCATTGTCTTCTTCTGTGGCCTGGTAATGCTGCTTCCCCCTCAGGGGTACGTAATTAAAGAGCAAGCCAATCAGTTCATGTCAGAGACAGTTCCTGTTCCTATAAGAGGGAGGACTCCTGCTATAGATTATCTTTATGTATACCTGTGCATGATAGTATGAGTTTACATTCACCATAGACATGCAGTTGCCTTCAGAGACCAGAAGAGGTCATGTATCCTCTGGAACAATAAGCCATTGTGAGCCACCCAAGGTGGGTGCTAGATACAATATCAGGCTCTTCTGCAAAGGCTGTATGTGCTTTTAATTGCTGAGCCATTGCTCCAGGCACTTTAATTGCTTTTGACTATAAGATGTTTAAACGTCTTGATTTTATTTTTAATTAAAAAATTGTGCACTAAAGAAGATAAACAAGAAAGAGGACCCAGAATAAGATAATCAATCCTCACTTAGAAAGACAAATGGGATACAGATGGGAAGTAGGAGAAAACAGGTAACAGGACAGGAGCCTACCGCAGAGGGCCTCTAAAAGACTCTATGTAGCAGTGTATCAAAGCAGATACTAAGACTCATAACCAAACCTTAGGAAGAGGGCAGGGAATCATATGATAAAAGGGGAGTTAATATGACCTGGAGAAGACAGGAGCTCCACAAGGACAAAGTATATCAGGGCACGGGGGTCCTCTATGAGACTGTTTCTCCAACCAAGGTCCATGTATGGATATTACCTAGAACCCCTGCTCAGATGTAGCCCATGGTAGCTCAGTAACCAAGTGGGTTTCCCTAGTAAAGGGAACAGGAACTATTTCTGACATGAACTCAATGACTGGCTCCTTTACCTCCCCCTCCCCCTGAGGAAGGAACAGTCTTGCTAGGCCACAGAGGAGGACATTGCAGCCAGTCCTGAAGATACCTGATAAGCTAGGGTCAGATGGAAGGGGAGTAGGACCTCCCCTAGCAGTGGACTTGGAAAGGGGAGGGAAGAGATGAGGGAGGGAGTGGGGTTGGGAGGGAATAAGGGTAGGGGCTACAGCTGGGATGCAAAGTAAATAACCTGTGATTAATATAAAAAAAATTAATAAAAAAAAATGTGCAGTCTCATCCTAATGGGCATAAAGATTTGCTCCAGGTTCCAGAGTTAACTGGAACATACTCTATCCTAAATGATGAGGGTTTACAACTAACACCCTTAGATTATGGCAGTCATGCAACAGACAGGCTCCCATGAGAGGATTTCACTGTCAATAAAAATCTAGTCAATGTGGAGATCAAAACAGTTTGTTGCATAAATTTAAACGGCTGAAAATATGTCTGCCCAATTAGTTTATGCTGATGTGATTATTTAACAAGTAAGCAAGCATCATTATAACAAAGCTATTTATACTGAAGTTTATAAATGCATAAGAAAATTGCATTATTTTTATATCTGGTCATCATGGAGAGGGCATCTAGGGAAGCTGAAGGGAAGTATTCCCTACACAAAAATAATGAGTAGGCTTATACACAGGGTGTAGGCGTATAGCAAATAGTTAGCAACCTGTAAGTTTAATAGTTTTGTTCCAACCCAAAATAAAATTAATGGGCTGGGAGCCAAGCTGAAATGTCTAAAAAGGCATCAGGGGTAACTGAAACCTAGATGAAATGTGAGAAGTTTGGTCAGTTCACCTTGTAAGGCAGTCTGGGCTCTGGTGATATTTGTAATATAAACCTTAAGCTTTGGGAAACAGGAAAAAAAATATCACTTTAAATTGACTTCCACTTCAGTGCTTCCACAAGGACCTGGTTTTCTTCAAGCTTTATTTGCTTAATGAACATTTCAGTGGTTCTGTGTGATAGGCATGTCTTCTGCCTTCACAGCTTAACTTTGATTGGAAGAATCCAGGCCAGTTGGTAAGAAAGTCACACGCTATAATAAAGTAAAATGGCAGCCTGTGAACTTGACCAGTGGTTAACAGATCCATGCTACAATGGCCTCCTAGACTGTTTCATGTTGTGGATTGAGACTTGGAAAGTTTGACACAGGGAGAATGGATTTTGTATGAGGGACAGATATATATCTTGGGGAACAGAGGGTGAAATGTGGTACATTGAAAAATGACAATCTAAAGTGTATCCGTGCCCTAGCCTGTTACATGTTGTCCTACATGGCAAAACAGAATTCACACCAGAAGTCAAGATTGCAGATCTTGAGGCTGGAAAGGTTATCTTGGGCTATCTGCTGGGCCTAATCTAATCATGGAAGTCCTTGAAAGCCTTTTCCAGCTATGCTTAGAGAAAGAGAGTGACAGATTAAGGATCCAAGAGATGCAGTAGAAGAAGAAGCAGCCACAAGCCAAGGAATTTACAGTCACTGGGAGCTAGAAAAAGAAAAGCGACTATCCTATGTATAGGTCTGCATAGCACTTTTTATAGGACGAATATCAAGGTGTCAGAAACCTCTGGGAATGGAACACATATGTCTACATTTTTATTTTAGCCTGATCAGATGCATTCTGAACTTCCGAGCTGCAAAACTATTTACTAATAAGTATGTTATTTAAGCCTTAGAGCACTAATACTTCAAGTCAGGCAACTAAAAGAAACATCAATTTTCCTCGCATGTAAAATGAAGATAAGGGTACTGATGGGATTGTCATTAATTAGATGTGATGATGACCTAGAAGTGTTCAATTCTGTGGCTGTCAATAGGCTACTTAAACATACACTGCTTTTTTTTATGGATTCACCAAAGATCTTTTTAAAAGCAGTAGAAGAAATACTTCTCACCCTAATGCATAAAAGACCTGGGCTTTTGTCCTAGGACTGGTACGAGCCAGCTATCTCTCAGCTCAGGCAACACCTGTCCCTTCTCTGGGCTGTGGCTTTTCAAAATGAGGATGTGAGCTAGAAGATTTATTTCTAAGGGCACCTCCTTTACTGACATGGCTGAATAATACAAATGAAAAGCCATAAAACTTCTGCATTCAAGTATGAAGAAGAAAGATATGATAATGAGAATTCAACTCAATATTCAGAACTGAACGGCCTTCTGGAAAGTCGGCAGGCTTGAGTTAGCCACTTCCACAGCAGCTGCCTCAGGTCTATGAGGAGAGAGGGAGATGTGCCCATCTTCAAATCTCTCCAGGACCCAAACTCCCATGGCATTTAGATCACACACAAAGGCTTAGGAAGTCGTACCACCATAATCCCTAGAATAACTCCAGACATTAATCAGGATACTTAGAGAATAACATAGAGATAAAAGGCTCCACTTAGCAGCAGCTGCCAAATGGCCAAGGACCTGAAGCTGTTTTCTGCTGCTGTCTAAGCATAACCAGGGCAGGGATACTGAACCCATGGGTCACGACCCCTTGGAGAAGTCACCCAAGACCATTGGAAAACACAAATGTTTAAATTATAATTCATAACCATACCAAAATTATAGTTATGGAGTAATAACAAAAAGGATTTTGTGATTCAGGGTCACCACAACAAGAGGCATGCTATTAAAGAGTCACAGCATTAGAAAGATTGAGAAGCACTAACTAGGGCAAAGTGGGTGGGAAGCCATGAGAAGAGAGAAGGAGCCTGAGTTTACTGAGTTGAAGAAAAAAAAATCATGGCTGTAGTGGGATATTTCTTTCTAGCTTATGAAAGAATAAATACTTCCCCCTTGGGAAGCTGTGTCATTCTCAAAGTCTGATGCACTGATCAGGTCAAAGCAAAAACAAGAACTTCTTCACTGTGAGCCTAGGATACTTGCAAAGTCCTTCTGCTTCCTTAGAAAACACAAGTTCTTTCCATCTAAGCTCATCCCCCCCAACCCATTCACAGTTTTTAATGTTACTCTGTATTGTTTTGTTTTTAACAAAGACCACTGGGGCTCAGTTGTGCTATATACTAACAAAAGGTCACAAAAGGGGAGATTAAAATGGTGCAACATAGGGGAAGCCATTAGGTCATTCACCATCACTTTCCCTAATCTGGAAAGGGAACACCCTTCCATAACTCCTTTATACTCAAACTTCTGAGCATCTTTCAGAAGATTCATAACTTTAAAATAATGAGTTGACCCTGGAGGGAGTTATCAGCTAAATCATTGTTATTCATGAGCAAAGAAAAATTATCTCAAAATAATACTAGCAAAAAATGAGTACCACTTTTCAAAACAAATGGCTGTTTATTTATTTTCTGGCATATACCTGTGAGTTTCAGGCATTTCCACCCATTAATCCCTCTCATCCCTACTCCCTCTTCTGCTGAAACATTCTTCCTAGTAAAATCACTCCACATTTCATTTGCGTTTTATAACTACTGAATTTATTCGTTGACAATTTAATACCCGTAAACCATTCATTCTTATTACTCTAACACCCCAACCATGCTAGTCATCCTCCCACCCATATTTGGAAAATGTTCCTTCGTCAGGTTCAGTGGAACTGGACTGGAGTGGGCAATACTATCAACTGAACCTCAGGGAAGCGGAGTAACTCACCCAGGTTCACTGAGCCATCAAATTGCAGACCCAGACTTCAACTTCTGATCTGCATGATGACAAATCCTGTAACTGTTGGTCAGAAATCTTCTCAATTTATTTGTCTCATATCTTCTTGTTTTCTTGATTTCTTGTTTTCTTTTTTCAATGCAGTTTATTCAGGAACCTTGAACAATCCATTCAAAAAGGTATCGAACGGGTCTGATGCTCTTTGGGTGGATGACACCTAAATGAACATTGGTACAAAGTCCCAATTTATTTCTAATATCAGAGATCAGACCTCTACTCTTGCCTGATGCGTCTAAAACAAAAAGGGGGAACTGTAGAGAGCTGCGTAATGCTGCGCCTTTAAGATGGAGCTGGTTTCCGCCTTCCACCTTCCCGATGGTGAGTGCTCTCTGTCACAAACAACTCCACATTTGGCTAAGGCTGAGGATCTTGCTTGCTTCCATGTATGTGGACCTATCTGCATTGCCCACGTGGCATGCTGAGGTTGGCTACCCAGAGGCTATTTAAGCTGTGGGCTGGCTTTCCCCAGGGTCAGATGATTGTTCAAGGTTCCTGAATAAACTACATTGAAAAAAAAAAAGGATGAAAAAAAAAACTATATAAGAAGTAAACAATTGTATATGCACAAATACAACATATATTAATTAATGGCAAAAAAAAAAAACAATCCATTCAAATGGGGAATGAGTCGCTTACATGTCTGAATCTTGGTTTACTTGTGCCGTGCGTAAGACTGGAGCAAAGACAGCGCTTTTCTCACAGTGTAGAATATTCATGACGGTTAAAAGAGGCAGTAAGGAAGTCCATAGACCTGACTCTTGGCTTATCAAGAGAGCTAGTGGAGACTAGTAATAGTGACAATTACCACAGCAGTGATGTCTTGGACTAGCAGCTGCTTCAATCTAAAAAGGAAAGAAACCTTGACCAGGATCTATCAATTGCCAATGGAAGAAAACAATTCAGTCTTTGGCTTTGGCCTATTATTCAATCTCTATTTTTATGTCTCTGATGAGGTGGCTTTGTCCTGAAAATCACCAAGATCCATAGGTTGCCCTCTGAGAAGGAAGAAAAAGAGAAAAACTAAAAATCACTCCCAGGGCAACTAATGGCTCTTCATCTGGGTCTCATCAGCCCCTGTCAGCAAGCAGCAGGATATAAATTCATTTTTCCTGGGTGGCTGGAGCAGATATGGCACTTCTTGCAGACTTAAAGCCTTTAGAGTTCTGTTGGCCATCACTGAGTCTCAAAATCATGCCTTGGCTCTCATCTGCTCACTTCCAGCCAGCTTTCCATTTGTGTTATTGGGTTGAGCTGTTTCATTAGGGTATAACTGGGTTTTGTTTCAGAAACTGGAATGTGTATATTATCATAATGTCTTTAGGCCGAGAAGCATTTCTTAACAGGAGACTGAAGCCTAGCAATTGCTAAGAAGTGTTCATGACTCCCATAGCCTGCTCTAGATTAGCACCCTTGGATGTTTTAAATGTCACCAATTTGGCCTTTAGGAGATGATTTGACTGGAATGATCAGGAAAGACTAGGGATATCTAATAGTCTCCCCCCCCCCCCTTAATATAACATTTATGCAAGGCCTTTGGTAAAACAGAAGAATCCCCCCAAATTCATTTTCTTAAATGCCATGCTTTCTTCAAGGTAACTCCTTGTATTTGTAATAATTTAGATCGAAATATCACCCAAATACTTGGGTGCTAGAAGCGTAAACCTCAGAGTGGCACTAACAGAAAATGATGGGGCCTTTAACAGGTGTTTCTGCAGAAGCATAAACAGCACATGCTCTCACTCCTCTGAGGCTTCTAGCTCCAAATCTGCAGATGGGAATGCACACCCTTGAGTAACTGCGGAAACCAGGAAAATAAAAAGGCACCATTGCAGAACAGAGAGAAACAGGAAAGAGAATAGCAGGGTACAGCAATCTGAAGGGGGAAATGGGAAAGACTAGGGACTTTAACTAGGGAGGGAGATTAATACAGAAGGAGGGAGAAGGGAAACTAATAGTAAGGATGCCTGAAAAAAAATAAGGAATCGTACTATTAATTATCTAAAAATACTTAAAATATATGTAAATCAGTATATAAATATATAGTTTAAATGAAATTTTACCAAATGAGCTGACAATGCTTTCTCCAAGAGCAAAAGACCATTTAACAGAAACCTCAACAGCAGGCATCCATTGAGTTGGTCAGAGTTATCCAAGAGACTCCCAAAATATTACAAGCTACTACTATTACCCTTGGTTGCCTCCCAACCCAGAGAAGAAGGTAAGCCCCTATTGATGAATATAACATGTACTATAAACACGAAGTTTCGAGGCTCCTCAGCTGGAACAGACGTGAATATCTCTTCTCAGAGGACTAGCTTTTATAGTACTAGGAGACACCATGCAAGCTTCCAAATAAGGAAAGCAATCAACTGTCCTACTCAATTGTGATGCCTATAAATCCCAACAATAACCAGCATAGCATAATAACATTCATAATGTAATAGTGGCATACATATGTTACTGGTAACCAACAGCTCTGTAATGAAAATTTTATGATCTGCTCAGCAAGAGGGAAAACATGTCTAGTACTGGAACCATAGCCAACATCCTAGGACTAGCGAAGTCAGATCTTGGCGGAGAACCTGCAACCACCACTCTACTAAACCAGCATAGAGTCCCTAAGTATATTCTAAATATGTTTCCTTATACCTACAGATAAATGAAGCCCTCACTTCTCATCAAAGAAACTTCTTTTTGCAACAGACTATTGCAGGAAACCACAACCAATCAAAAAGAGTTGTGGAGCGCAGTACCAGCAGATATATTTACAATACAGCTCTTGAACCGAAGGCTCAGGAAACATTGTGGAAGATGGGTAGAGGACTGTAGAACTAGAATAACAGGACATTTTCTGTGAGACTGTGTCTCCTACGAATGCCAGAAGCTACGTCCGTAAAGTCTCATCAATATGGCTTCCCAAAAACAGGCTTCTGGGCCAATATACAAGGTACTACCAACATCTAGTGTGAGACATCCAGCTTCAAATATCTTAATGATGAAAAGCTTCCACAGGTGTGACTGAAGGATTATCTCTTTATTGATACCAGATCTAGTCAACCTGACAACCAAGTTTAATTAATCATCATGTCATGGAATCAAAAATTCGCACTTGTCTATGCCGGTGATACTAAGCAGAGGCATTTCTCTTAGAGAGACGAATTCTAATGCACTAAGTTTTGGTCAGTTCTAAGAGGAGTTACACTGTGAATGTAAGAAGCTGTGAATAAAAAAATGGAAAATTTAAATTTGAATCCCAGACCTTCTCTTTCCAAGGAGATTTTTGTTATTATTTTGTAGGTGGTAGTGGTGGGGCAGTGGTTATTTTGCTTTGTTAGTTCTTGTGGTGTTTGGGATGGAGCCTGGGGCTTTACTTGTGCTAGGCATGAACTACAGCACTGACCTACATCACCAGCCCTGTTTTCTGGCCTTATGACTCAATTTCCTTGAGTATGTCCTTTTCTCAGAAAGATGTGTGTGTAGAGTCCCTCCTCGGGCTTAAAATAGAGAAAGCAGTAAAGAGCAAGGATATGGATGCCAACCATAGTGAAAGTCTGGATATGATCCAAAACCCTTGTGATGTACCAGAGCTGCACAACAATTTCCATCCTAGAAGGAATCTCCCTAAGATTCAGGATGCTCTAAAAGGAGGTAAAACATTTTACTCTATAGGGACCATCCTTAAAATTCTGGAAGTAAACAACTCAACAGCATCAAGAAGTCCCTGAAATTGAACAGATTCACTAAGCCCCTCTCTCCCCAAGCTTATAAAAACAGTAAAGATAGCTGACTTTCAGACAAGACAAGCTTCCTGGAAGGAGGGGAGAGGAAAAGGCTCAGACAAACTGAGCTACTTGGAAAAAGTATTCTCCATCTGTAAGCTGTATAGTGCACTCCAGGGGTCTGGCTTTCCTGAGTTGGGGTGACTTTTCATGATGCCACTATCCTTGGTTCATTTCTGTTTCTGTAAGTAACCCTTCACCCATATAATTGTAAACCCCAATAACACTCACTGGTTCACCAAATTAGACTTCGGTGGATCCTTACTTCAGTCTGTCATTGGTTCCCTATCAAGTGTGAGCAGACATTTGTTCCTATCTCCCCAGAAAGTGTCACACAACAGCCAAAAAACTGGGTAGCACACACAACCATGACACAATCTTACATGGATTTCATGTGTTCATGTCTTGTTTGTGAGAAAAAGAGATTCATCCAGGCTCATTGGCTTTTAAAAAATATACAGAGTTTAACAAAAACAAAAACAAAACAAAACAAACAAACAAACAAAAAAATGTCATTTGAAAGCAAGGTATGATAGGAAGTCCCAAGTTCTGACTCAGATGAACTCAAGATTTAAGTAGCACTCCTTAAACTCCTTAAACTTGAAATTCTAAGACTTAGTTTGAGAATCTGATGAAACCTCTGCATCCTGTATATAGACCATACTGGCTTGAGTTTCAAAAGGCTCACTGAATATCTCCATCCATTTGTTTCAGATTTGTGTTCCTGTCCTGAACTGACTCTTAGTGTCTGTGTTAGTTTTTCTTAAATTCTTCCTATGGATAGGACATTTGAATACTTTATGTAATCCAGAAAATGTGAGCTCTGCCTTGTGTCCAGCTTCAGAATTAATTAAGGAAATAATGAAAGGTTGAGGATGTAGTTCAGTTGACACAATGCTTGCCTAAAATGCATGAAGCCCTGGGTTCAATCCCCAATACCTCATAAAGCTCAGCATGCTAGCACATACTTGTAACCTTAGCATTCAGGTGGTAGACGCAGAAGGATCAAAAGTTTAAAGTTATCCTCAGCAACATAGCAAGTTCAAGGCCATCCTCAGCTGGGTGAGACACTGTGAGGAAAAAAAAATAAAAGTTCAATTAAGGAAAGAAATAAGCAACATAGATAAGATTATCAGAATATAATCCAAATAGCAACAAAGCTATTTGTAGTGGTATGCCTTACAATATTTCAACTTGAAGGTTTTAATACTCCCTAGCTCCATAATGAAGCATGGGCTATGACATGAAGGGGAAATACTAACCCTATAGAGCACACCTTCTTAACCAGGATCACACCTGTGCAATGGCCAAGGTGGAGAAACTGGGTTCCACCTGCTTAGGAATTTTGATATATCCTCTCTACCCAAAACAATCTCTCTCTCTCTCTCTCTCTCTCTCTCTCTCTCTCTCTCTCTCTCTCTCCCTCCCTGTCTCCTTCCCTCTCTCTCTTCCTCCCCCACCTCTCTCAATAAAGAGATTCTTTGACTTCTTGATGGAAGAAAAGTTCTGGATCAAAACAGCAAGACTATTTGTAGCAAATTCTTACTTATTATAGGGCTCAGGAATAAAAGCATTTACTCTAAGGAAGTACTTTCTATTCTCCCTTCCATTCACCTGTTCAATTATGTAACAGATATACACTGAGTTCCTAATATACTGCCAATTGCTGTGCTGATCAGGGGGATAAAATAATGCGATGTATCCTGGAGCACCTGTCAGGAGGATGAGAGAGACACAAAACCATTAACCCCACTAATAGCACATGTCACACACCGTCCTCAGCAGTGGATGGAGGCTGTATGATGCATGGAACATATATATATGGCTTGACAAGATCAGTAAAAGGATAATTTGCAGGTAGTACCCCAGAAGACTGGAGGGGTCTAACTGTAAATCGACTCCTCTTCTTCCTCAGTCTTGCATGTAGAATAGCCACTCAGTCCCAGTCTCCATCCTCTTTCCTGTCTCTAAATCAGTGAATTCTTACATCTCAAACATTGTATTGGACATGTTGAATTTTTCATGAGACATTTACCAGGTATGATGAGTGACTAGCCAGTGTTCTCCTAGAAATATTCTGCCAATGTCAAGTAACAAGGAGGCAGGAGGATTCTGAAGAGACCACTGAATTATTTGTATCCTGAAGAGATCTGCATTCCATAGATAAACCAGAATATAAGCACAAAGACGTACCACATGGACCAATGATAATGAGAGACATGTGTTTAATAAATAACACAAATGATAATGAATTATGGCAAGTTATTGAATGATCCATGAGTATAAAGTTAAGTAACATGAGAAATAAATTGGGAATTGCTGTAGTTTGGATTTTGAATGGTCCCTCAAAGACTCTATGTTAAAGACTTGGTCCTCAGAGTAGCACATTTGATGGTACAACATTCATAATGCTATGAGTCTTGGGACAAAGCTGAGTTTTTTTTAATAATATTATGGGATTCTTGCCCCTTGTCTTCCTTTAGTTTCCTTTGGTTTAGTGAAGTTTGTTCCACAACCTGAACTCCCTTCATTGTCATCTTGTACCTCACCAAAATGTGGAAAGTAATGGCTCTACCTAATCATGGACTAAAACATCTAAAACTATGAGTCAAACTAAATAAAAAAAATCTGTTGCTTTGCTATAGTGATGGAAAGTGAACACAAAATTATTTTTATGCCAATAGAGCAATAAAATTTAGAATTGTAAAGTCAAAAGTGATATAGATAAAAAGCAGAATCAATGCATGGATGTACTACCTGCTTTTGAAATTCATAAGTTATTAATGTTTAATTATTCTAATTCTTAATTAGAATTCTAAAAGTAATACATCTGTGTGTATGTGTGTATATATATATATGAGAGTCAAAATAGTTTTCCCACACCGCCTGTGAATGACAAAATCAAAATTAACAGAGAACTATGTGGGATAAATGGTAGAAATGAGCAGTCCTGAAATTTACAACCAGAAAAAGACAAAAGTAGTGAGCAGACTGTATAGCTATGATGTCAGATATGTTTATTAGGACTCAGGGTGGAACCTTAGGAAAGCACATTGGAGGTAGCATTGATTCACCAGGAAATTCCAAGAAAAAAAGGGGGAGGGATTGGTGGAACAGACCAGGTTCTAAGACTTGGAAAAAAAAAAAACTGACTTGGGAGTTAAGATTTATTTGCATGTGCTCCTGTGCTGTTTCATTTGATTAGACAGTGTGTTGTGACAGACTTGTGTTTGAACCCTTATACGCCAGCTGGTGGTGCTATTTGAGAAGGCCATGGAACCATTAAAGGGCTAGAGACTTGTTAGAAGAGTGGTTCTCAACCTGCAGGTCTCAACCTCTTTGGCAGTCACATATCAGATATACTGCATATTAGATATTTACATTAAAATTCAGAACAGCAACAAAATTACAGGCCCAAAACATGTGCCTGTAATGAACATAAAAAAATGAACATAATTTTTTTATTAATTACACTTTATTCATTTTGTATCCCCCCATAAGCTCCTCCCTCCTAAGCTCCCAATCCCACCCTCCCACCCCTTTCTGCATACATGCCCCTCCCCAAGTCCACTGATAAGGGGAGGTTCTCCTCTCCTTTCTGATCTTAGTCTATCAGTTCTCATCAAAAGTGGCTGCATTGTCCTCTTCTGTGGCCTGGTAAGGCTGCTCCCCCCTCAGGGGGAGGTGATCAAAGAGCAGGCCAATCAGATTATGTCAGAGGCAGTCCCTCTTCCCATTACTAGGTAACCCACTTGGACACTGAACTGCCATGGGCTACATCTGTGAAGGGGTTCTAAATTATCTCCATGAATAGTCCTTGGTTGGAGTATGAGTCTCTGGGAAGTTCCCTGTGTTCAAATTTTCTTGTTCTGTTGCTCTCCTTGTGGAGTTCCTGTCCTCTCCAGCTCTTACTATTTCCCACTTCTTACATAAAATTCCATTCACTCTGCCCGACAGTTGGCCAACAGGCTCAGCATCTGCTTTGACAGTCTGCAGGGCAGAGGCTTTCAGAGGCCCTCTGTGGTAGGTTCCTAGGTTGTTTCCTGTTTTCGTCTTCTGATGTCCATCCTCTTTGCCTTTCAGGATGGGGATTGAACATTTCAGTTAGGGTCCTCTCTCTTGCTTAGTTTCTTTAGATGCACAGATTTTAGTGGGTTTGTCCTATGTTGTATGACCATATGAGTGAGTATATACCGTGTGTGTCTTTTTGCTTCTGGGACAACTAACTCAGGATGATCCTTTCCAGGTCCCACCATTTACCTGCAAATTTCATGATTTCCTTGTTTTTCATTGCTGAGTAATATTCCATTGTATAGATGTACCACAATTTCTGCATCCATTCTTCTGTTGAGGGGCATCTGGGCTGTTTCCAGCTTCTGGCTATTACAAATAAAGCTGCTACAAACATGATTGAGCAAATGTCCTTTTTGTGTACTTGAGCCTCTTTTGGATATATGCCTAGGAGTGGCATGGCTGGATCTTGAGGAAGCGCCATTCCTAGTTGTCTGAGAAAGTGCCAGATTGATTTCCAGAGTGGTTGTACAAGTTTACATTCCCACCAGCAGTGGAGAAGGGTTCCTTTTTCCACAACCTCTCCAGCATGTGTTGTCACTTGAGTTTTTGATCTTGTGTAAGATCATGGGTGTAAGGTGAAATCTCTGGGTTGTTTTGATTTGCATTTCCCTAATGGCTAATGAGGTTGAGCATTTCTTTAAGTGCTTCTCTGCCATTCGATATTCCTCTATTGAGAATTCTCTGTTTAGCTCTGCTCCCCATTTTTTAAGTGGATTACTTGGTTTGCTTCTTTTCAACTTCTTTAGTTCTTTATATATACTGGATATGAGTCCTCTGTCAGATAAAGGGTTGGTGAAGATTTTTTCCCAATCTGTAGGCAGTCGCTTTGTTTTGATGACGGTGTCCTTTGCTTTACAGAAGCTTTTCAGTTTCATGAGGTCCCATTTATTGATTGTTGCTCTTAGAGCCTGTGCTGTTGGTGTTCTGTTCAGGAAGTTTTCTCCTGTGCCAATGAGTTTTAGGGTATTACCCAGTTTTTTTTCTAGCCGATTTAATGTGTCTGGTTTTATGTTGAGGTCTTTGATCCACTTGGACTTCGGTTTTGTGCAGGGTAATAAGTATGGATCTATTTTCATTTTTCTACATGTAGACATCCAGTTAGACCAGCACCATTTGGTGAAGATGCTATCTTTTTTCCATTGTATGGTTTTGGCATCTTTGTCAAAGATCAGGTGTCCATAAGTGTGTGGGTTTATTTCTGGGTCCTCTGTTCGGTTCCATTGATCCACCATTCTGTTTCTATGCCAGTACCATGCAGTTTTTAAAACTGTTGCTCTATAGTACAGCTTGAGATCAGGGATGGAGATACCTCCAGAAGATCGTTTATTGTAGAGGACTGTTTTAGCAATTCTGGGTTTCCTGTTATTCCATATGAAGTTGAGAATTTTTCTTTCCAGGTCTGTAAAGAATTGTGTTGGTAATTTGATGGGAATTGCATTGAATCTGTAGATTGTTTTTGGTAAGATGGCCATTTTTACTATGTTAATCCTGCCAAGCCATGAGCATGGGAGATCTTTCCATCTTCTGATATCTTCTTCTAATTCTTTCTTCAGAGACTTGAAATTTTTTTCATACAAGTCTTTGACTTCCTTGGTTAGGGTTACTCCGAGGTACCTTATGTCATTTGTGGCTATTGTGAAGGGTGTTGTTTCCCTAACTTCTTTCTCAGCCCTTTTGTCTTTTGTATACAGGAGGGCTACAAAATTGAGTCAATTTTGTATCCGGCCACTTTGCTGAAGGTGTTTATCAGCTGTAGGAGTTCCCTGGTAGAGTTTTTGGGGTCACTCACGTATACTATCATATCATCTGCAAATAGTGATAATTTGACTTCTTCCTTTCCAATTTGTATCCCCTTGATCTCTTTCAACTGTCTTATTGCTCTAGCAAGGACTTCCAGAACTATGTTGAAGAGATATGGAGAGGAACATAATTTTATAGTTGGGGACTCACCACATCACGAGGAACGGTATTGAAGGGTCGCAGGGTTAGGAAGATTGAGCAGCACTGTGTTAGAAGAAGTGGGTTGGGGTCCTTAAAGCTTTGTAGTCCAGCCCTATTTCCTGTTCACTTTCTGCTTTTTGAGAAGAGATGACAGGGCAACCACCCAGCCTTCTACTCCTATCAGCAAGCCTTCCCTGCATGCTGCCAAGTAATACACTGCCCTATTGTGGTCTATAGCCCATTGGAACTGCAAGTCAAAATAAATCCTTTTCCACTTAAGAGGCTTTTATCAGAATGTTTTACCATGGCAATGAGAAAGTAATGAAGACACGGTGTTAATTGCAGCACCCTTTCCTAAACCCTTGGACTCTACATTCCCACAATTGCACCTACAATCTTTTTCAAAGAAAAGTTCAATGGTGTCAGGCTTATACCTATAACCTGAGGAGATAATGGGAAAGGGCACATTGACGCGTCAAAGATGAAGAGCCTTTATACAAGCAGGTCTTGGGCTACAATAGAGGAACAAACAGAGAAAACGGCAGTTATTAAAATGCTTCAGTATTCACAACTGAATCCAAAGCAATAAGAATATTGCTTTTCTCCTTACCTCTCAGTATAAAAACTACAGATCCATGTGAAGTGGTAGAGAGTACAGTAGGCACAAGGAGCAGAAATGAAATCTGGTCAAAACCACAAAGAACTAGCTCAACACTGACTTTTAGGCCGATAGTTCAGTGAAATATAGAATTCCAAATTGCACACCCTTTGCCACCAAGTCTCTGTTCTTATTGCTCTCATCTCTCATTGAGATTTCCTACTGTAGCTCAGCATGACAAGTTTTCAGCTTTGGGACTGGCCAAGAGAATGTGGTTTATGGCGCCCTCAGTATCACTGACCTAGCCATTACTCAGAAGTAACAACTGGGATGTATCCCACTCTTGCAATATAATGGGTTTTGAAAACAGAGTAATGCCCAGTGATCAAGCAGCTGGGCTATTTTATAACTGGAAAATAAAAATACCTATTACTTCCCTCCAGGAGACTTCAGGACTGTGTGTATTACTATATATTCTTCATATGGTAACTTGAAACTGTTCACTATTTGAAAACATGAGAGGGTTTCAGTTTATCAATCATAGAACTAACAATGTTCCCAGAGCATGGACATTCTCCATCAAATTCCTACAGTTTAGAAGGCAAAGTAATGTGTTGACATATGTAGACTTTGGCAAGCTCACAAAGCTGAAGATATCCCAGAATTTCCAGGAAATACAATACATTTTAGTGACAAGTATACTTTCACGGAGTGAAACAAAGACATGGGCCTAGAATATCCACTCTCCCTTTTGTAAGTACTCTATTTACATCCTTTAAGGTTTCCTTCAATTTATTCTTAGACTAAAGAATTTATTTACCTTCAATTTATTCTTAGACTAAAGAATTTTCATTAATATGCCTTTGCTCACATCTACCTGGCAATTGAAAAGCTGTCTTTTCATACTGGTCAGGACTTGGTAAATCTGCAGTACTGTGCTCCAGTGTAGTTTGTTATAATCCACTTTTTGGTCATAAGGCATTGTTTTTGTTCTTTTAGTCTCTAATGCAGAGCCTCCTCTTGATCAAAAGAGCCACCAGTTTGAAAATCTGGGGATTGAATATGCAATGTGTTTGATATGTGTGAAAATGATACCCTCAGTATCCCATTTTTAGATGCCTTTTTTGCCTTGAAAGGCAACAAACTAGAGAGCAGACAGAAGTAAACATAAAATCGCTGAATAAGGAGTGATAGACACAGGAAAAGGAAGAAGTAAAAGAAAGCAAAAGAAAAAAAAAACAAATCAAGAGTGAAATCAAGAGAAGCTGGAAATGAAAATGAACTTTAATGGGATGAGCCCTTGGAAATCAACAGTTAGAAACTGAATTCACTGCAGATTAAACTGAAATCAGAGAAAATTCTGGAAAGTATTCAGGCTGCTTGAATTCATGCATTAATGTCTTTGTTATCAGACATTTACTCTTTGGGGAGGAAGGGAGGAAGAAGGCAGCTGGGGAGGAGACGTGAAGAAGGGGGGCTGAAAAGGAAGAAAGGGGAGAATAAAACACTGTTGTGTGCACCCTGCAGCTGGGTGTCTTCCTCCTGATTCTCACCCAGATGAGTAATTATAATGAGTATTATAGCCCAGTGGCCAGAGTCTGAGGTAGTGAGCTGCAGCAGTAGGCAGATGCTCAAAAAGTATAGAAATGACTCATCATCATTCCATCTGCATCTAGAGAGTTTTGCATTCAAGAACACTCTACCAAAAGCTCAAGGCAGTTTATAAGATTGAGTTCTGATCCACTACTAGGATGGGCATAGTAAAGGATTGGCAGTACAGAATATTCTGAGTTCACAGGCAGAAAATTGTAAGAAGCTTCGGGAATATCTATACGCTTCTTTTCCCTTGATTTTCCACAGGAAAACGCTCTTTAAGATTTTAGGATATGGAGTAAAAAATACTATAGGAAGCCATGCAAGCAATTTATAAACAAGAAAGAAAAAAATGGACTTTTTTGTTTTCTATCTATTCAGTCATAGGGTTCTCAGAAATCCTAGTTACAACAAAGTATCAAATGTAAAGTTGCACAAAATGAGAGGGGAAAGTTTTGAAAAAGACCAAGCATGGTTGACGCTGCAAACCCCTGCAACTTGAAATACAGGTTCAGCCAATCATGGACCAAAAGGGATCTTAATTGTATTCTTTAAACGTATTGATAGACATAGATATATTTTATTGTCATTGTTCCTTAAATAACAAAAAGAAGTACAGCAACTCTCTATAAAAGACCTGTGCTCTGCTAGGTCCTATAGATAACCTAGAGATGCTTTAAAGCGTTCTGTAGAATGGGCACAGGCTAACTGTAACTAAAATATCATTTTGTAGGTCAGAGGTTGACTGTCACTTGGATTGGGGTCTCCTGCACTGAATTCTGTCCTAGTTAGCTTTAACTGTCAACTTGACACAGCCTAGAACCACCTGAGGGAAGAAAAAGGAGTCTCATCTAAGTAATTGTACTAGGTTGATCTGTAAACTTGTGGGGGAGGGGTTGTCTTGATTTTTCTTCACTGATTCTGGAGAACCCAACACTCTGTGGATAGCACTCTTTTCTAGGCAGGGTGCTGGGTTATAGAAGCTAGCTGTGGTGGCTTGAATAGGGATGGCCCTCATAAACTCATGTGTTTGAACACTTGGTCTTCAGAGTGTCACTTTTAGGAGGAGTGGCTATGTTGGAGTGGGTGTGGCTTTTTGGAGATGTGTCACTAGGGGGTGGGCTTTGAAGCTAGAGTTTCTCAAGTTTCACTTTTTGCTGCTTGCTGATCTGGATGTAGAACTCTCAGCAACTTCTTCAGCATAATGTCTACCTGCATGCCACCATGCTTTCTATGTTGATAATGGAAACTATAGGCCTAATTAAATGTTTTTCATTACAGGAGTTGCCGTGGTCGTGGTGTTTCTTCACAGCAGGCAATAAAACCCTAAGACACTAGCTAAGCATGAGGCTATTAATGAGCATTCCTCCATGATTTCTGCCTTCAACTTCTTATTTGACTTCCTGCCCTAACTTCACTTAATGATGAACTGTGACCTGGAAGTGTAAGCCAAATAAACCCTTTCCTCTCCAAGCTGCTTTTGGTCACTGTTTTATCACAGCCACAGAAAGAAAACTAAATCAGTCTTAAGAACCAAAACCCCACAGACACTAAGACCAAGAAAAGCCTGTGAGCCCATGGGTCTCTGTCTACATCCCCTAACCCACAATCCACCTCTTACTTCGCTCTATGTGTCAGAAGTATATAACCCATGTCTGGACCTCAGTGTCAGCTGGCTGCCTGCTGTGTTCAGAGAGATCAAATGCCTGGAGAGGTAGGGTGTTTCTCCACCCCCACTGCCACCCTCAACTCCCACCCCACCCCACCCCAGCCCTTCCTCTTAGGCTTCAGTGTGAGCAGCTGTTCACTGCACAGCCAAAAGTCCTCTCAGGTACCCTGGTGTGCAGAGTTGACATAGTCTTTGTCTTTTAAATCTTATGTAGTTGTGATAGCTCTTATTTTTATCCCCAAGAGCTCACACTGTTGCACATACCTCAGTACCCATCATTCCCCAGTACCACCCCTAACACCAGTCAGCTTGGCTCTCTATAAACATTCTACTCATTAATCACTCAAGCAGCTCCAAGTAGCTCTCTGTTTCTTGTCATGACTCTGAAAGAGTGAAGTCAATATGTCTAAGTCTTGGATTACATAATAAAATGCCATAGACATGGTAACTGATAAACAATGGATATTTATTTTTCACAGTTTTGCAAGGTGGAAATTCTAAGACCAACACAAAGAAATATTTACTGTCTGCTGAAGGCTCATTCTCAGTTCATTATTTCTCTCTGTGTCCTTACACATTGGAAGAAGCAAGGGAGTTCTCTGGTGTCCCCTTCATAGACACTGTTATGATTTGAATGTGAAATATTCCTGGCAGGCTCACACATTTGATCAGTTTGCCAAACTGGTGAAATTGTTTGGAACAATTGTAGGACCTTTAAGGAATTCAGTCTCACTGGTGGACGCAGGTCACTGGGAGAAGGGTCTTGAGGTTTACAACTTTGCCCTGTCTTGTCTGCTTTCTGCTTTCTGTTCAGCTGAGAACTGAGCAGGTAAAGATCCTAGGACACACCCTGCCTTTGCTATAAAGCCCAGATACGCCTATATCTTCTCTGTAGACTGTATCCCTTCAAACCCTGAGCCAAGATAAATGCTTCCTCCCTAAAGGTGCTTCTTGTTGTACTTGGTTACAAAGTGATGAGAAAACTGATACAGACACTAACACCATTGACAAGGTCTTGCTCTATCCCACCTGCTAACCCATTACACATGCTTTAGCACATGGATTGGGGGAGGGAGAACAAGTTCAGTCTATAGCAGTGAGTTTTACTCTTGTCATCAGAGTTGTGACAATGGAATACCCTATAATGTTCCTCTGTCAGAGACCAAAAAGAGAAGACACCCCCATGGTGCAGAAATCAACCATGATGGTATCTGCTTCAGGATAAGATGTTTGGTCTTGCAATCTGTATGTGACTGTAAATAGACAGGGAGAGAAAATAGGGAAGAGGGTAGAGAGAGACATGGGAGTAAATATGGAATTCTTTACTTAGGCACTTGCAGCCAGTATGCCGAGAGCAGGGGGAGAAAATATAAAAACAAGTTAAGCAGGAAATATGGGGGAAATACAATACCAGGAGTTTCTAAGGACCAGGAGCAGAGCCCTAAACACCTTTCTGCAACCTTCTCCACCATAAAGCCTGCAAGTGTCAGCTACCATGTGTCATCAGAAGCACAGAGCTGTGCAGGAGGGGAAATAATCCATTCTGAAACATCACTGGAGAAATTCAGGGGTCACCTAAGCAGCTCAAAGCAGGGTGAGTTGAACTTGGAAAGTTTCCTTTGGCTGAAGAACAAGACCCTCAGGGATAAAAAGGACCAATTTGAACTCAATCCAACCTTGCAGAGTTCATCCACAGGCAAAATGTCAAATATCCATAATTAGTAAGATAATTCAATTAAAGTGTTGAACAAATCTAGTTAGAAATGCTCTGTATCATCTTGAACCAGTCCTTCTCATGCTGGCTGGCTGAGCTTAAACATCTGCCTTTTATGAACTAAAGAAACTGCTTTTCATATCTGAAAATATCTGATGACAGACATAGATAACCAACCATCTGTTTATTTAATGTACCTGGGTGGAGACATTATCTGCCCAGGATACTTGGCACAATGAAGTGAAGTGATGTGGGCTTTATCTCAGAAGACATAATTTTTAGAAAAAAGGAAAGGGGGGGAGGAAGAAAGAAAAGAAAGAAGGAAGGAACAGTGGGAAAGGAAAGAAAAAAAACAGAAAAGAAAAAAAAAACAAAAAAAAAAACAGAGCAAGAAATCATGAATACCCCATGCCAATTTCCTTTACTTTTCTTATTTTACTGCATAATAAACTAATATCTCTAGAATTAGAGAATCCTAGCATGTCACAGACTCAGAACCAAAATCCCAAAATCTGTGCACTTGCCAAATGCTTCTGTCTGGGTTGTACAACATTTTAGGCTTATATCTGCAGTGGTACAAATAAAAATATCCCCCAATAGGCTCATATATTTGAATGCTTTGTCAAGGTATGGCCTTGTTGGAGCAAGTGGGGCATGTGTTACTAGGGATAAGCTTTGGGGCTTCAAAAACCCATGCCAGGCCAAGGTGTTCTCTCTCTCTCTCTCTCTCTCTCTCTCTCTCTCTCTCTCTCTCTCTCCCCTAGAAATCAGGCTGCAGTGCTCAGCTATTGCTCCAGAACCTGCCACCATGCTCCCCACCAGGGTAATAATAGACTAAACCTTTAAAACTGGGGACAAGTCCCCCAATTAAATGATTTCTTTCATAAGAGTTGCCTTTGGCCATGGTTTTCCTTCATAGTAGTACATCAGTGACTAAGACAACATCTAACTCTCTGAGTCCACCTGTCTAGACAATTACCAGATCTGTAGGCTCTTAAAACTTTGCACAGATTGAAGGAATGTTCACATTCACCTCGTTTGCATTGCTATGAGGGCATATTACTAACAGCTCTTGAGAGCACGCTGACTGGAAATATGAAAAGTCACACATTCACTGCAAAGTCACCAGTGCAGCTTCCTTTGAACTTCTACCCACAGCACAGTGTCAGGCACTTAGCTTAAACCAGGCCCCTTCATTGAAATGACTTAACCAATTTGCTTATTACAAGAGCAGAGGTTATTCTGTGAGACAGGATAACATTTAACAGGTCATCATCCATTTTAGAAAAATAGTTTTCAAAGATTCCATTGAGAAAGGAAGTCATTCTGACTGGAGGAATTACATGATAGCTTGGATTTGGACCATCTTCCAAAAGTCTGTGTGATCGAGGGCTGGTCTACAGCAAGTCATATTGGTGTGGGGTGGGGGGCATTCAAGAGGCAGGAGTTATTGGGAAGTCTTTAGATCATTGGGGAGGTGGTCTTGAAATGGCCCATAGTAACTAGCGTATCCTTCCTCTAGTTTGCTTGACAGCCATGAGATGAAGATTTTCTTCTGCCCTGTGATCTCACAGTGATGTTATACGACAGGTCCAAAGGCACAGAGCCAGCCTATCACAGACTGAAACACTAAAGCTTTGAGCCAAAATAAAGCCTTACCGTGTATAAGCAGATTGTCATGGGTATTTGCTATACTAAGGGAAATGCTGCCTAATCTAATTCACACATTGATGTCCTCCTGGCCACTTTCTTGTACCTCCAGCATTATCGGTAGTGGCTCCCATTTGCAAGGACTCTTTCATTCTTGAGTCTCAGACGGGAAGGTATTTGTTCCATATGTTCTCACTGAGACAGTACATAGGCTGAACTGTTCGTGTTGACATTATTGTATAACTGATAAGCTGCACACTGTAGATACTAGTTTCCTCAAACACAAAGAACCACTTTGACACATCTCTTTACATTTATCAACCCATCGGTTAGTCTCAGGCTTGGAATACTAGTGTATACTTGGCCAAAAAAAAAAAAAAAAAAAAAGCTAATTGAGCCCAGTGTCGTTCAGAATTGGAGCAGAAATACTGATAACATTAGAAGAGCTTTACTGGTAGAGTTTGGGATGGGACACCCAGTAGACCCTGGTGGTTACATAGAGGCCAAGTCTGTCCAGAAAATGCAACCAATCCTGATGAGACCTGATAAGCTAGGATCAGAGGGAAGGAGAGGAGGATTTCCTGTATCAATGGACTTGGGGAAGGGCATGGGAGGAGAAGAGAGAGGGAGGGTGCACTTAGGAGGGGAAAAGGGAGGGGGCTACAGCTGGGATACAGAGTGAATAAACTGTAATAAATAAATAAATTCTTAAAAAGACTGGAGAGTGAGGTAGTGGTGGGGGTGAATGGTTCTGAGATGACTCTGAAATACAGAAATAAATAAGATGAAAAAGTGAGATTCTGATAAATAATTATAAACTAATAATTCAAGGGCTATTTTCCCACCCCACCACTCACTTCACACTCAAAGTCACAGCTGGGATAATTTAAAATACAAAAGGATTATGGGTAATTTTATAAAGGTTGGGAGCAAGTATGAGAAAACCAGTCCTAAGAAAGTTGTTCCTGGCACACCCCTCTGTCGGGGAGAGGATGGCTAAGCAGCACAAGCTGCCTAGCATAACTAAATAAGCTTTCTTAAGCTACTTCAGTGCAGCTGAGGTCCCTCAGACAGGCACTGAGTACAAGAGTCCATACATTACGGAAATGAAGAGCATAGAACAGCGAAAGTTTTTACAGACACCAGCTCTGAAATGAAACAAACTTTAAAAAACACTTTTCCCCTATTCTGTTGGATGGATTGACACTTTCTCTCCAGAATATAAAGCAGAGGCTAATTATAACTATTTAATAACATGAAACTAAGAATCAGAGCAGATGAAGTCGTGTTCATAAGCAAAAAAGCAAATATTATGAATGATTATGTCTCTTTCATTGCTGTATTTTTTTTTCAGAAGTCTTGAGACAGCAAAACTAAACTGATCAAACCAGCATGAAAGCTTTCAGTCAATACTTCTTTATATGGCACAGGCATTCCAACATATTCCATCAGTTCCAAGGCAAATTTCCCTTTCACTCCAAAATAAGGACAGCAAAATAAATAAATACAAACACACCTAATAACCTACTGCAGGAAGCCGCACCATGTAGTCTGACTTAATGTTATAAATGGTTGTCCCATTCTTACCAACAGACAGGATACAGTTGCCGCAGAACACTATGCCAGCAACACAACATTTATCTAAACAAAAACTTGACCCTGGAGTCTGAATGGTTCTCTGACTGGTGAGAAGCAGCCTTTTCAGACATTCCCAGGCTCTGGCCTGAGATTCCCAGGAATGTTCCTCAGACTAGGATCTATGACACAGCCCATCAGTGTGGCAGGGTTATCAGTCCACTTTCAAAAGACCTAAACAGGGGTTTAAATACCTCATAAATCAAAGCTCAAGAGGCACGACTGTTTTTTTAGTTGCCTCGAGTCACATTATCACTGCTGTCACTGTTAATCATGGCACGGCACTGAAAAGAGCATATTCCTCCATAAGGAGCTTAAACATTCCTGATCCTCAGAGAACAGAAAGCAAAGGACGGGACTGATGTGCCCTCAGTTTACACGACCAGCTGGCTTTGATGTTATCTGAAGAGTTAAGAACCAGTCTGCCTATATCTTCAAACAACATGAAACACTTAAATGAAAAAAAAAAAATTAGGAGTCCAAAGCTGTCACTAAGTACCACGTATATACAAATAGAAAGACAGAAGATATCCCAGTTGCCCATTGCATTCATCGCCTCAGCCTGGATCCGAGATTAGAGGACACCTACGGAACCTGGGCCTGGCCATTCTCATGAAGATGTAGGGGTGGCTCCCCCCAGTGCTTCTGCACCTCCCCAGCACACACACACACACACACACACACACACACACACACACACCTTAGACTGGTAATTTTCCAGTGAAGCCATAAGGGATCCAGTTGTGGCCCCCACAGTCATATATGGTGCCTCCACCTCCTTGGTCAAATATTGTCCCTTGGACTACTTCTTGTCAAGGTTCAGGCAGTGAGAAGCATCTGGTCAGATGTGGCTATCTGACTTTCTCTTACCTGAGACAGTTTGTTTCCAGTTCACTATAATAAAAAAATAAGACCATTGTTCCAGTCTTAGGAACTGCCGTAAAATTATCTCCAATTTATTGCATATTGTAAACCAAAAAGGCTTGGATAATAACACTAAACATAAGCAATATTATTTTCTTCCAAAGGGATATAATCCTAATAAAAGTGTGTAACTTTTTTTATAAACAGGCTGAAAATTATTTTACCTTTCTTCCACCAACCTCCACCCTGTGAGATAGTAACCAACAGAATTTATAAAATTCTCTCAAACAGCAGGGTGAAAAATGTTAGTCATTATTCCTGTCCTAAGAAAGCAAATAAAACAATGCACTCAATTAGCCAAATCCTCAGCTGTGTTGTAGATCTGTATAAAATAATCAGATCAATCATGGCTGCAAGGTCTCAGAGTCCAGCAGAAGATGAGCACTTCAGCAAGAACAAAGAGAGGGGAGAATTAGGGTGCAAGGAGCTGTACTAAGAGCCTCTCAACTGGAAACAAAGCCCAAAGGGACAAGGTCCTACAGTGACTCAAATTGTTCTCCTAGGGCACTCGACCAAAAAGTAACAGAGCTGAAATCAAGACACAACTGTTTCACCCTAAGCTTAGGAATGTGTGTCTTTTCAGATTCACCCAAAGCCCCATTCTCTCAATAAAACCCATGTACACAAGCTGTGTGCCTTCATTTAAAACAGGGCATGACACCTGACAGAAAAGCAAGATGCGCACAGCTCACCTACCTACCTGACAGGCACTATGCAGCTCAGTCCAGCCGCAAGTAGCCCAGGCAGGCCAGTTTCCTGCAATATGACATCTTGTCCTTTAGCAGTGTGCCTGCCTACAGCTACAGGCTAAATAGGATGCCTGCCCTGGCTGTCAGTGTCCTGGATGGTTGGCTCATTGCCCTTCCTCCATACACACACCCAGGCACATTGCTCCCCACCCTCCGTGTCTGCAGAACCAGTGAGACAGCTCAGAGGAGCTGGTGAGACATTTATATCAAGCAGCAGCTCTGGAGACCTATCCCTTTCCCTATGTACAGAAATTGTTATGAGTGGACCCTCACTCCTGTCCTTCAAGGAGTAATGTCAATTGTTGTACGTTTGTTTGGCCCACCAAGCTTTGTGTGTCTGCCACTGGCAGGCCAGCTCATCAGCCTGGCACATTCTCTGCATCATCCTGGCTCTCGGGTAGCACTCTTCAAATGTCCTTCAGCTGAGTTGTCCTCACGGTAAGCATGGACTGGCATCTTCACAATGGCTTCCAACCACAATGCCTCTCTACAGCTGCACACTACTGCAACAGTGAGCTCCGTACTCAGCTCTGACTCCCAGAACTCTACACAGTGCCCAGCAATGTTGGTGTCATGTCAGCGTATGCCTATGATAAGGAAGTTCCATTTATTTACAATTAATGTAGGTGGTAGCTGTAAGGAAACATTAAGTTCCTTACAGCTATTCCTTTCTTCATTTCTGTCATTCTCTTTTTTTCCCCCTTTGTCTCTTCCTATTAAAAAATTTGCAAATTGATAGAGTAAATCTGCTAAGACTTGTTGTGGTTTGGAAGAGAACTGTTCCCCCATAGGTCCAGTGTTTGAACACATGGACCCCAGCTGGGAACTCTTAAGGAAGATTATGGAATATTTAAGAGACAGAGCCTCACTGGGAAAAGTGGGTCCTGGGGTAGAGAGGGTGGGATGGTTTTACAGACCAGTATTACTACCTGCTCACTCTCTGTTTCCAGAATATAGACGCAGTGGGGCTAACAAGTGTCTTGCTCCTGCTGTAATGCCTTCCCTGCTGTAATGGGCATTCCTCTGGAAAGTAAGCAAAAAGCAAAGCTTTTCTCCGTTAAGTTTCTTTTGCCAGGGTCTTTTATCACAACATGGAAATACCTGAGATAAGACCAAATAAAAGAAAGAATTAAATACACAACATCCTGATTAAGAAAAATGATGTGGGCTGAAAATAGAAAACTGAATAAAGCTAGCGCATAAATTGTCTCACTATTCATGAAGGAAACAGAGGAAAGTCTATAGATGTTAAAGGGCATCTTTAGATTGGGCAACAAATCATTAAAAAAAATATGTGAATTGAGGGTGCTAAAGGTAGACTGTATAACAATTCAGAACATAGTGGATAGAGGAAAGTAGGACAAACTGGGGTAAAATAGAACTTTCAAAGAACTCTAGGCCCTGGAGGCAGAACAGATGTTAAGAAAGATCATGCCTCTGGGAGGGTAGGAGGCTGTGATCAGATCTCTAATACAAGTGAGCTGGAGAATATGTACCATAGGCTAAGTGGAAAAGAAGACCACTGAGTTGGGGAAGAGGAGAAATTGTATACCCAAGGCTCACATTCCTTTACGTAGATCTTGACATTACCAGCATGGCAGGACCAGGTAAGAGGAAGTGACATTGGTACTAGACCTAAAGAGCAGAGTTTACCCATGATGCAGAAGTGCTCATCTCTATGAGGCTACAAGTATGAGTCAGGATGTTCTAGTAGAGTATCCATTCCCCTGCCTGTTACTTCTCTGATGCTTATACCATAGCTTTCCCAACACACATGCGGGCACATTTATCTATTGCAGTTGACATTATCTTTCTTCTTTTAACAGAATATCTGCTCCACCTTCTGTTTGATCCTTTGGAAAGTGCTATCTCCTGTTAACTATTGCTGACCTTTGTTATCTGACCCCTACCCTCCAGCTGTGGCAGGTCTTACTGTACTAGCACCCATGTGCTCTTGTATCATTCGGGAGACTCACTGGAATCCTGGATCTCAAGCATTAACCCAGCAACAAGTACGAGGCTGAGAACAAGGGCATGTTCTATGGACACATATATCAGAAGACAGTATGATACCTGCCTGGCAATATGGAGAGATTAGACAGGGTAGAGCCATGGTAGTTTGAATGGGAGCCCACAGTAGTCCATTTTCAAGCAATCTAAGATCCTTCACCATGACATAAATGAGCACAGCTCACATTGGTAAAGTCAAAAATTCGTTTGAAATATGGTCAAGTCTATTAAAAAGCATTATTTGTGCTCTACTACACTGATAACCAAAAAATAAACCATAAAACTAGAACAGCATTCTCTAGAACTCCAGACACTCTAGTCCCGGGGGATTCCCTCCGACATCTTTGCTTTCTCACTAATGTGCGAGGATTCTCAGCTCAGCAGATCTGAGGTCCTGGCTTTTACAGTTAAGGGCCTATTGCCAAGCCAGAGTAGGTTCTATGCTCAACTCACAGGGCAGCTGAGTAACAAACTTGGCGTGCACTCTGCCCTCTTGACTCTCTCACTCGTCCTCTTCCTTACCATGTGGTACTTTCTGGAGAATAAGATTCAGTTCTGTAGAAATGCCTTTCCTCCCAAGTCATTTAGCAGCAGTGATGTTTTCCATTATTACTAGACATAAATACTGTTCACAGAGTTCCCTCAGTTATTGCCAAGAAAACTTACTCATGGCATTGCATATTAGTCTATAATAAAGTGCTGTGGAGAAATCTAGAATATTCTGACAATGTCTTATAGAAGATATTTCATAAACTCACAACTGCTATGTGGCCTTAATTTACTAGGATAGTAATATTTCCACTTCCCAAACATGACATCTGTATTTTATATCAATTTCCAAGTAGCTATTTTCTGTCTGTTCTAATGATCTCTTGAAATGATTGCTAAGCATATTTAACTTTATAATGCCACAAGACTTTTCAAATAAACCAATTCACAAATCAGGGAAATTCAACTGTGAATTCTAATTTGTGATTTAGGAAAAATGGCATAATAGAATTTTTTCCTTCTCTCCTTTCAGTATATTGAAGCGCTATTTTCACAAATTTGTAACAGCTTCCTTAAAATCTAAGAAAGAAAATTCTGTGAACACCCAAGTTTCCAAGAAGAAAGTGAGTGATAATTCTATCTATTTCTGTTTATGAGTTATTGGCAGAGAAATGAAAAAAATGGAGAACTCTCCAGGTGTCTGTATTCTTCATGCAAAGTGAAGACACACAAAACTGAGGTGTAGTTGCATGGGGCTTCTAATTATGCTTTTCAATATCTGCATCATATTTTCAACATTCTTAAAATCGCATCTTGCAGTAATTGAGTAGAAACAGCTGCACAAAAACAATAGACACTTCAGATACATACATATATGTAAGCAAAGACCCTCACAGACTCACATATACTCACATGCATGTATACATAGACACACAGGTACACTCACACATATACATGCTCATGAACACACAATTAACAATTGCTTAAACTAATACAGCAATTATAGTAAGCAAAGCAATATTGATTCAAATTCAAATCATAGTTTAAAATGCAATTACAGAAATTAGTAATTACTGTTTCTTCTGTAAAGAATACCAACAAAAATATAAGTGAAAATACAGAAGATTCGGATAGCATAATAAAGAGATCCTAGTAACTTATTTAGAGCCTTATGAATGTCCACGGCATACAGATTTGCTGCAAATGACAATGTTATTAAAGTTGACAATAGGTTAAGCCACAAAACAAGCCCCAGCAATTCCAAAGATAGACATTATTCTACATATGAGGTTAGAGAGGTGAAATATACATCAATAATGACTATGGCCTCGTAGTAGACTCCTGTAATCTCAGCACTTAGAAGGCAAAAACATATGGACTGCAGGGGCATAGTGAGTTTGAAGTCATCTTCAGCTATGAAGTAAGGCTCTGCCTCAAAAGAAGACAGGAAGGAAACTGGGATGTGGCTTACAGGTAAAACATTGGAGAACAAATATAAGGCTGTGGGTTTGTTCTCCAGCACAAAAGATGAGAACAAAAGGAGAGGGAAGGAAACGGAGGAAGAAAGGAAATAAAGAAAGAGGGAAGGAAAAAATGACAAAAAAAGGAGGAAAGAAAGAAGGAAGGAAAAAAAAGACAAAAAAGATAAATTAGTAACAAAATAAAGAAATAAAATTTCTAAAACTTAAAATATTTATTAGGAACACCCTCTAAGTAGGCAATGGTTCAAAAAGAAATCATAAATCTATAAAATTATTTTGAGTCAAATTATAAGAAAATAAAAGTACAGAGAGGCTTACAGAATGGCAGAACTTATAACCTTAACACATCTGTTGACATAAAGCTAACTAATAATCCGTGGTCTACAACCTAGAGCCCCTGATCAGATGTAGCCCTTGGTAGCTCAGTATCCAAGTGGGCACCCTATTAGGGGAACAGGGACTGTTTCTGACATGAACTTGATGGCGGGCTCTTTGACACCCCCCGCCCAAGGGAAGAGCAGTCCTGCTAGATGTAAGGGGAGGATGTTCTCCCCTATCAGTGGACTTGGAAAGGGGCAGGGAGGAGATGAGGGTGGGAGGGTGGGATTGGGAGGGAAAGAGGGAGTGGGATACAGCAGGGATACAAAGTTAACAAACACTAACTAATATTAAAAAATTAAAATTAAAAAAACAATTATCAGTGTTCTAATTATTCATCTCTGTAAATTAGAAAAAAAGGACATGAAATCAAATCCAAAGACAATAGAAGATAATAAATAGCAGAGATTAATAAAAAATAAAATAAAATAATAGAGAAAATTTACCAAGCCCAAAGGTTCTTTCTAGACGCTAACATAATAGATAACCCCCTTAGCAAAATTATCAAGAAAAAAATGAAAGAATAAAAACCACTAACATGGGAGGATTTTTTTATTCTTGTTAATTTTTTTAATTGATTTACTTTACATCCTGATCATAGTCCCTTCCCTCATCTCCTCCCAGCCTCGCTCCCTCTTCCCCCATCTCCTTCCAATGGTTCTCAAAGAGGGGGAGCCCTCCTTCCCTACCAAATGACCCCAGCCTATCAAATCTCTTCAGGACTGCTAGCAACCTCTTCCTCTGTGGCCTGTCAAGACTACCTCCCAGGGGGGAGTGATAAAGGATCAGGCAATAGAGAGTCTATGTTAGCAACATCCCCTGCTCCCCCTATTAGGGGACCCACTTTGAGACTGAGGTACCTATCTGCTACATCTGAGCATGAAGGCATAGGTCATCTCCATGCATGGCCTTTGGTTGGTGCATCAGTCTCCGCAGGACCCTTCTGGGCCCAGATTTGTTGGCTCTGTTGGTCTTCTTGTGGAGCTCTTTCCACTCCAGGTCCTTCTATCCCCCTACCCCTCCATAAGACTCCCTGTGCTCTGCCCAGTTTGGCTGTGAGTCTCAGCATCTGCTATGATCCAATGTGGATGGAGTCTTTCAGAGGGCATCTATGGTAGGCTCCAGTCCTGTTCCCTCTCTTCAACTGTTTCTGGTGTTCATTCTATTTGCCCTTCTGAATGAGGATTAAGCATCCCCCATGGGGTCCTCCTTGTTACTTAGCTTCTTTAGGTCTTCAGATTGTAGTATGATTAATGTACTATGGCTAATAATGGGCTTATAAGTGAGTATATACTATGTATGTCTTTCTGGGCCTGGGTTACCTCACTCAGTACAATCTTTTCTAGTTCCACCCATTTGCATGGAAATATCATAATTTTCTTCTTTTTAATAGCTGACTAATTCTATCATGTAAATGTACCACAGTTTCTTTTTCCATTCTTCAATTGAAGGACATCTGGGTTGTTTCTAGTTCTTGGCTATTACAGATAGCGCCACTATGAACATAGTTGAGCAAATGTCCTTCTATGGTGGAGTATCTTTTGCGTATATGCTCAGGAGTGGTATAGCTGGGTATTGAGGTAGAGCTGTTCCCAATTTTCTGAGAAAAAAAATGGATTGATTTTCAAAGTGGTTATACAAATTAGCATTCCCACCAGCAATGGAGAAGTGTTCCCCTTTCTTTAAAATCTTGCCAGCATGTGCTGTCACTTGAGGTTTTGATCTTGGCCATTCTGATTGGTATAAGATGGAATCTTGGAGCCACTTTGATTTGCATTTCTCTGATAACTAATGACAATGAGCATTTCTTTAAGTGCTTCTTAGACATTTGATATTCCTCTGTTGAGAATTCCTGTTTAGCTCTGTACCCCAGTTTTTAATTGGATTACTTGGTTTGTTGGTGTTTAATTTCTTGAGTTCTTTATATATTCTGGATACTAGTCTTCTGTCAGATCTAGGGTTAGTGAAGATCTTTTCCAGTTGGTAGTCTGCTGTTTTGTTCTACTGACAATGTCCTTCGTCTTACAGAAGCTTTTACATTTTATGAAGTCCCATTTATTGATTGTTGATCTCAAAACCTGAGCTGCTGGTGTTCTGTTCAAGTTGTCTCCTGTGCCAATGAGTTCAAGGCTCTTCTCCACTTTTACTTCTAATAGATTTAGTATGTCTGGTTTTATGTTGAGGTCTGAGATCCACTTGGAATTTAGTTTAGTGCAGGATGATAAATATGGATCTACTTGAATTTTTCTACATGTAGACATCCAGTTAGACCAGCATTATTTGTTGAAAATGCTGTCTTTTTTCTATTGTGTAGTTTTGGCTTCTTTGTCAAAAGTCAAGTGTCTGTAGATGTGGGGATTTGTTTCTGAATCTTTGATTCAATTCCATTGATCTACTAGTCTATTTCTATGTCAGTGCCATGCAGTTTTTATTACTGTTGCTCTATAGTACAGCTTGAGATCAAGGTTGGAGATACCTTCTGGAGATCATTTATTGTAGAGGACTGTTTTAGCTAATCAGTGTTTTTTGTTTTTCCATATGAAGTTGAGTATTGTTCTTTCAAGGTCTATAAAGAATTGTGTTGGAATTTAGATAGGAATTGCATTGACCTAATATATGGTCAATTTTGGAGAAGTTTCCATGAGGTGCTGAGAAGAGTGTATATTCTTTTGTGTGGGGGTGAAATGTTCTATAGTTATCTGTTAGGTTTCTTTGATTCAGGACATTTGTTAGTTTCATTTCTTCATTTAGTTTCTGTTTTGATGATCTGTACATTAGTGAGCATGGGGTGTTAAAGTCTCCCACTATTAATTGGTGGGATTCGATGTGTGACTTTAACTTTAGTAATGTTTCTTTTATAAATGTGGGTATCCTTGCATTTGGGGCATAGATGTTCAGAATTGAGACATTGTCTTGGTGAATTTTTCCTTCGATGAGTATGGAGTGTCCTTCCCTTTTGATTAATGTTTGTTGAAAGTCTATTTCATTAGACACTAGAATGGCTACTCCAGCTTGCTTCTTGGGTTTGTTTGCTTGGAAAACCTTTCTTCAGCCCTTTACTCTGAGGTAATGTCTATCTTTATTATTGAGGTGTGTTTCTTATATGTAGACGATTGATGGATACTGTTTTCACATCCATTCTGTTTTCTTGTGTCTTTTTATTGTGGAGTTGAGAGATATTAATGACCAGTAGTTATTAATCCCTATTATTTTGAAAATGGGGTGGGAGAGAGAGAAAGAAAGAGAGAGACAGTTACCTTTCTTTTCATTTCATTTCTTATGTTTCTTATGTTTTCCTGGGTGTAGTTAACCTCCTTGGGTTGGAGGATTCTTTCTAGTATCTACTGTAGAAGGTTGGATTTGTGGTTAGGTACTTTTTGAGTTTGTTTTTGTCATCAAATATCTTGTTTTCTCTCTCTCTATGGTGATTACAAGTTTTGCTGGGTATAATACCCAGGGCTGATATCTGTAGTAGTTTCTTAGTGTCTGTAAGATATCTTCCCAGGCCCTTCTAGCTTTTAGAGATTTTTGTGAGAGATTGGGCATAATTTTGATAGGTCTGCCTTTATATGTGCCTTTTCTCCTGCAGGTTTTAATATTCTTTCTTTGTTATTTATATTTAGCGTTTTGATTATTATATGAAAGGAGGATTTTCTTTTCTGGTCCACTCTATTTGGTGTTCTATAAGTTTCTTGTATGTCTCTTTCTTTATGTTGGGGAACTTTTCTTCTATGATTTTGTTGAAAATATTTTCTGGGCCTTGGAGCTGGGAGTCTTCTTCTTCTATTCCTATTATTCATACTTTCAGTCTTTTCATAGTGACTCAGATTTCTTATATGTTTTTTGTAAGGAACTTTTTATATTTAACATTTTCTTTGACTGATGAACCAGTTTCTTCAGTTGTATCTTCTACACCTAAGATTCTCGTTTGCATCTCTTGTATTCTGTCAGTGATACTTGTGTCTGTAGACAAGAAAAGAGTACTAAAAGTCATTATATAGAAAGACATCTGAACCTCTGCTCAGATGTAGCCCATGGCAGCTCAGTATCCAAGTGGCTTCCCTAGTAAAGGAAACAGAGACTTTCTCAGGCATGAACTCTATGGCTAGCTCTTTGACCTTCCCACCCCACCCCACCTCCCCGTGGGAGGAACTGCCTAGCTAGGTCACAGAGGAGGACATTGCAGCCAGTCCTGGTGAGACCTGATAAGCTAGGGTCAGATGGAAGGGGAGAACCTCCCCTATAAGTGGATTTAGAGAGAGACAGGGAGGAGATGAGGGAGAGAAGGTGGGATTGGGAGGGAATGAGGTAGGGGGATACAGCTAGAATACAAAGTAAATAAACTGTAATTAATATTAAAAATAAAAAGAAAAAAGAAGGACATCTGAAATTGGAAGAAATGGACAAATTCCTCAAGAAACACACTGACAACATGTTAGCTTGAGTTACTATTGCAGTAATGAAACACCATGATCAAAAGCAAGTAGAGGCGAAAAGATGATATTTGTCTTAGGCTTCCACATTGTAGCCTATCACTGAAGGAAGTCAGGGCAGGAACTCAAATAGGACAGGAACCTGGAGGCAGGAGCTGATGCAGAGATCATGGAGGGGTGCTGTTTACTGGCTTGTTCCCCATGGCTTGCTCAGTCTGCTTTCTTATCGAACCCAGGACCACCAGCCCAGATATTTCCACCCACAATGACTTGCCCTCCCACATCAATCACTCATGAAGGCTAATCTTATGAAGGCATTTTTTCAATTTGTGGTTCTCTCCTCTCTGATGACTCTAGCCTATGTCAAGTTGACATAAAATTATTCAGCACAGACCACATCAATATGAGAAGAAATGGGAAATCTCAATGATATATATGTATTTATTTTAAAACTCAGAACTTAGGAAAAGATATTTTTTATATCTTAAATTTTAGAACAAGACAGCTTCCCTGGTGCTATTTTGTCTTTTGAAAACACTTCAGGAGTAAATGAGTAACAATAATACTACACACCTTTTATCAGAGTAGGACATGCAAAATTTTTTCAAGGAAAACTGGGTTATAAAAATACTAGGATGAGCAGTTTTCATAAAGTATCTAAAGGCTTCAAATACCACATTGAGTAGGCACTACTGACAATTTTCTCCTCAGGCTGGGGCTGAAGCACAGACTCCCACTGTCACTATTCCCACAGAGTTTTGTACTGGTGGTTCTACTGTACACAGTAAGGCTGGCAGGAGGCTAGAGCCAACAGACTTAGGAAAGATATAAGTCAAGTCACTGTTCTGTGTCTAATTGTATACATGAAAAATTGTTAAGAGTCAACAGATAAACTATTAGAACCATTAGGTATATTGTACACCTTCATATTAGCAATGATTAGAAAATAAAATCTTCAAAATATATTACAAAAGCATCTTCAATAAAAATAAAAACACAAAGACCAAGCATAGAGAGGTCCTAAACCCCCTGTTCAAAGGAAACCCATTGGCTGCTCAGTTTCCAATGAGTTCTCTGGTTAGGGGTACAGGGGCTGTCTCTGACATACACTGAGTGACGGACTCTTGATCACTTCCCCCTGGTGGGTGCAGCCTTGCCAGGCCACAGAGGAGGAAGATGCAGCCAGCCTTGATAAGACCTGATAAGCTAGGGTCAGATAGAAGGGGAGGAGGTCCTCCCCTATTAGGGGACTCTGGAAAAGGCATAGGGGGAGAAGAGGGAGAGTGAGTGGAACTGGAATGAGATGAGGGAGGGGGCTGCAGAGGGGATACAAAGTGAATAAATTGTAATAAATAAATATATAAATTAAATTAAATTAAATTTAAAAAATAAAAAATAAAAACACCTAAGTATGTTTATGTTTACAGTCATGTAAAATGGCTACATTAAAAACTGTAGTATAAAGAGTAATTGGAAGGGACTGGGGAGCTGGTTCAGTGTTTTTGAATGCACGCTGCTCTTGCAGAGAGCTAGAATTTGGATCCTAGCATCCACACTGAGTGCCTTCTTCTGGCCTCTTTGGTAACTCACATCCATGTGTGCATACCACACACAGACACAGACTCATACACACAAATAAAACAATCTTTTCTTTAAGGACTAAAAAATAATACAGATAAATCCTAACATGTGGAAAAATATACCTTGGAAGATTCGGTTGTAAAGATTTCAAATCTCCCAAATTAATAGAGTTAAGCTGTTGTTTGTGAGGGAGTAAATGAACCTGGAGGATATTTGTTGAGTGAAATTAGCTGAATGCAGAAAGATAGGGACCAAGTGAACTTGCTCATATCTTAGCATGTTAACCTTACACAAAAAGAAAGAATGGAGGTTACAGCGGCTGAAATGGGTGAGGAGTGACAAAACGACGTTGGTCAATGCTACAACATGAGCTCTGCAGCTCTTCCATGCAATGGAGAGTTTTAGTCACAATAATGTATATCTCAGCATAGCATAGAGAAAGGATTTTGAATATCCTCACCACAAAGAAGTGATAAATGAGGCAGCTGATGTCCTAATTATCCTGACTTAATCATTTTTCATGTAATAATATTTCAAAACATTACCTATACCTTATAAAATGTATGATTATTAAATGTCAATTTAACATAGACATTTATTATCATACCAATCCCAGCACATTTCCTGAGGGAATAAAAGCCAATGAATCAATTTCAACCATGCTAAGATTGTACTTAAGCACATCTCATAAGTCAGTCATGTGATCAGTAGAAAGAGTCACAATGGAAATCGCTACAAGTATTCCTGAAGCAATATACAAAGATGTTCTTGGAAGCACAATAGTGCAAAACAAGCAGAGAGACGAAAGCAAATAAACATCAGCAATAAATGAATGCTATTGTTAAAGAATAAAATTGAAAACCATATTCTTTAAGACTATTAATACCATAAAACAGATGAGTCCATAAAAAAAAACTAAAGTTAAAACATGTGATTTAATTACAATGTTTACAAACTGCTTGATGGTAGTGCCACAAGCCATGGTCACAGTTGGTTAACTTTCTCAAATATTTTCACAGAGAAGTTGTATAGAAAGCTTCCCTAATGCTGGGTAGTAGAGATCCAGTTTCTCTGAGGAGTGGTCTTTACCTCATGAATATTTCTCCAGAAGCACTATTGTTATTTCTGTAGTTTTATACTTCAATAAAAATGTTTGTGAAAAGAATAAATGTATAAAATAAAATATAAATATTAACATTAAATGCAAAAGATGGACTGGAAAGATGCCTCAGTGTTTAAGAGTACTTCCTACTTTTCCGGAGGACCTGAGTTCAATTCCCAGCGCTCATGTTGGGTGGATCACAACCACCTGTGACTCTAGGGGATCAAATGGCTCCTTCTGGCCTCCATGGACACTGCCTTCACACCTACACATACACAGTCCACAAATGATTAAAAATAAAGCTGGTCTTTAAAAGCAAAGCTACAGCTCATAAAGACTACAGAGTTTGTGTGTGTACACCGGAATACATGGAAATCAGCTTGATGCCATTTCTCTGCTCAAGGAGACTGAACTATAGAGACAGAAAGCCAGGTTGGGATATAAGGGTCTGCGATGAAGAGGCAGAGACTTTAGCAGAAATCTAAGAATCCAGCTGGAAACATGAGCCCTGTGCTCAGGCTTCACTCCTTCCCCAGAAGAGCGACAGCAGCTGAGTATTTGGACTAAAACCAACTAACTGGTTCTTCCTGACATGTTTACAGGAGCACTGTGTCAGGTGGAGGTAACACAGACATCTACCCAACCTCTGCAGTTAAGGTCCTGATACACTCATGAGACAACTTCTTGCTGGGCAGAGCTGAGGTCTCTGGAAGCTGAGAGACCCCGGAAAGTCCCAGACACTGGGAGGATTTGAAGGTCATCTTATCCATATCCATGGCTTCCAGAGGAGGGGCTGAGGCCAGAGAGGGAAAGACACTTAATGAGGGCCACAGCTCATCACCAGAGCAACTGTCTCCTTCTCTTGGAGACCTTCTCCTCCTATAATGAGCTAAAGTCGTTATAAAGATAAAAAGCAACGTGGCATTCTCTCTAGCTCATATATATACTTAAAAGCAACGGTCCATTTGATGTTTTATGTTTCAATTTCTGTGTCCTAATAAAAGTGCCTAACTTCCAAGAGACTGCTGCTGCAGGTAGCATAATATCAATTTATAGTCTGTGAGGGAAATACAAAGATCCCTTGGCACAGAAAAATTTAGAAATTAGAACAGCATTGTCAAAATTGCACCAAGAATGAGAACTTCCTGACTTTACTGCCCATTCAATCAGAAACGGAGAGTTCATAGTTCACTTTTTTCTATTGCTTAATACAGGACAATAGGAATACAATTATTAAAAACCTGTGTCACAGCTGAATGACTAAACAGGTAAAGATGTACGCTGCCAAGCCTGACATCGTAAGTTCAATTCCCAGGACACACATGGTGGAAAGAGAAAGCCAATTTCCAGTAGCTGTCCTCTGGCTTCCATAAATATATTGTGTCACATACACTCTCTCTCTCTCTCTCTCTCTCTCTCTCTCTCTCTCTCTCTCTCTCTGTCTCTCTCTCTCCTTCCCTCTCTCCTCCTCCTCCCCTTCCCTCCCTTCTCCTCTCTATCCCATCCTCCCTTTCTCTCAAATACATACACTCACATACACAGCACGCATGTGCAAAATAATAAACAGATTTTTTAAACTTTTTTAAAAATGTGCACAATTCTATTTCCTGCTCTCATAACCTCAAAAAAAAGCTTCCTGGAGACATGAAAGTTTTTGGCTGAACTTGTACCCTCATGGTCCTGTCTCTGGCAGTTTTTCATGCTGCAATCTGTCCCAACAAAGTAAAAAGTGTGTTGTAGAGAGGAGTGTTGTGGCTGTATTTCCTCTCATGCCTCACTCACGCCTCAAAACAGCACTGTTTGATAGCCTCATGGCTGCTGAATAGATGGAGGAGTGGAAAAGTCTTTGATGAGGGAACTTTCCAATATGTCGGAGGGAGCTTATTAGAATTCTTTATTTCCAGATGCCAACAGAACTCCATCTCTGTTTGTAAAAACAAAACAAAACAAAACAAAATGTCTCTGGATGCTATCTAGCACCTGCTATGGGGCCAAGCCATCCTGAATTGAGACTAGTTTAAAGCATACAGTTAAAGTGTAGCATTCACTTCTAGGGTACTCAAGAGAAGCTGGCAGAAAAGAACAAGTCACAAAATGGACAGAAAGAGCTACCCTTGGCCTAGAGCTAACTCTGTCAAAAGCCTTGTGCCAGGTGCTTATGTATATGACTTATTTTACCATCATGAATTTTTAACCAGACCCATCCATACTCTCAGTCACTCAACAGCACACATTCTAGATGGTATAAGCAAAACTGAAATTTCATCCATGGTACATAGCTCACTGAATGCCCAGCCTGACATAAAGTCAGGCCAGAGCTTGGCACCTGATAACAATCCCCAGGGAACTTTTCCAGGGTCAACCTCTCCATAGCATCCTTTAGCACAGGTGCCCAGTACCCATAGTGCACTTGGCCTGTACTGCCGATGCTGGCTGCAAACACAATTGCCTAACCTCCAAGATCCAGAGCCTCTGTTACTATCATCTCCAGAATGTTCATCTCTCCTTCTGTCATTGGCTTGAGGAGTACACGCTAAATGCAGCATTTGTCACCAGGCCTTTGCTTAGAAAAGCTTAAAGAACATACCAGGACCAAAGCGGCAGAAGGGCCTGGGATCACAAGTTCCTCCATGAATCAGAGAAATTCTTCAAAATGAGCATGTGCCTTTAACACATCCTAAATGGCAGTGAAGGATGATAAATAACCACTGTGCCAAGCCTTGTGGTGCATGCCTGTAATCCCAGCCCTCAACAGACTGAGTCACGACAATCATAGGGATAAAGCCATCTTAGCCTAGATAGCAAGACACTCAAAAACAAACAAAGAAACACAATGATGTTTAATGTTTATGGATCCCTACAAAGACAATGGACAGAGTGATATTTATGTATAAATGCCAGACAGCATTGTGTGTGTGAAAGAGAGAGAGAGAGAGAGAGAGAGAGAGAGAGAGAGAGAGAGAATGCCACATGTGTGCAGCAAAGGCCAAAAGCGAGCATTGGGTCACAGGGAGCTGGTGTTAGAGGCAGTTGTGGGCTCTCCAATACATGTTCTCAAGACTAAACTCGGGCACTTTGTAAGAGTGGTTATCATTTTTAAAGACTGACCCATCTCTCCAGCCCCAAAACAGCCTCTTATAGCCACACTGTGATTTTGTTTGGAGGTGCTAAGAGGCAGCTTGTGAGAATCCCTCACAGATGAACAAAATGTGCTGGGGTTTTTGTTGTTGTTGTTGTTGTTGTTGTTTTTAACAGAACTACCTTCGAATGAAAAGAGCTGCCGCATCTAAGTAGGTCACACTAGAGAAAAGTCCTCTGAGTTGCAGCCCTCTTGATTTTTGGAGTCAGAAGATGTCTGCTTAAGAGATGGTTGTGAATAGGGCATGTGTAGAGGCAATGCCTCCCACATAGCTGCTTTCTGATGAGCATCTCTCAGGTGGGTCTCGGAGCTTGCTTCTCTCTCAGTCACTCTTACCCCCTTCTCTGCTAGAAGACACCACCACAGCTGTAAGTTCCGACGTCATTGTCTATAACATATTTCTTCCTCCCGATACCCATACAGTTGTGATCCCTGAATCTGCAGAGATTAGGTCCAGGGACTGACATTAATTTATTTATACAAATACATATGAAGTGCCCGCTACCTTCCCAACTTGTAGTCACGCAATAAGACAGAAGCTCCTGTCCACAGTGTGAACCATCTTACAGGTTCCGGCATCACAAATGCCCAGTGTTTGTTGAATGACTGATTGGCCTATAGGACACAGGAGTGAATTATTATAGTTACAAAGAGGGTGTGATGTAGGATCTTATATGATGGAATGAAGACAACTTGACCCTCTTGTGCGCTTGGCAATTTGTGAGCTTCAATAGTGAACAATTTAAGCCGATGCCTTTTATGGCAATTTGTTAAACATCAATAGCCACTAGAACATTGTCAAGGTTTGAATTATGCCCTTTCCTGATCCATATGTTGAATTCTTAACACATCAGAATGTATTTGAAGAAAAATTTGCTTATGCATGTGCTATGTATATGTCTGTGTTCTGTGTAAGTATGTGAGTACACATATACCCACAGGTTGATGACTGGCATTTTTCAGTATCTCTCCTTCTCTCCCATTTTGTTGAGACAGAATCTCTCAAAGAATATGGAGCTTGCTGTTTCAGCCAACAAGTCCTAGAATCCACCTAATGTCCCTGCTTTCCACCTAAGATCACATGAGGACTAGGGATCTGAACTCAAGTCTTCATGCTTACCCAGCAAATAATTTGCTCCCTCAACAGGTTAGCACCTATTCCAGTATGACTCATACCATATAGGAGAATGCAAGGATGCAGACCCGCCGAGAGGGAACCCAGGGGAGACCTAGGGGAAAGGAGCAAATCTAGAACCAAGAAGAAAGAGCTCAGAAAAACCAGTCCTACCAGGACCATAATCTTGGACTCTAGCCTCCAGAAATAAGGGGACCAAAATGCTGGTTTTTATGAGCCATTCAATCCATGGTACTTCCTTATGGCAGCCTAAAAGGACCAATACAGTTCAAAATAAGTTTCTTCTAAAAATCTTTTTATCCTTAAACTTATTTCTATAGAATACTTATGTTCACTTTGGTTTTTTTTTCTTACAAAAATGACATATTTTTAAAAGTTTTAGAAATATGTGCATTATGTACATTTGTACAATGATTGGTCACAAAGATACATTAAAAAAAAAGACAAGACTATGTTGGTAGTGAGAACTCAGGCATCAAAGTTCTGACAACTCCAATTAATACACTAAAGCAGTGAGCCGGGACACAGAAGAACATTGAAAGTATCCTTGTCTGATTTACAGAAATGATGAAGGAACAGAAGAGAATGATGAGGAGAAAGCTTTAGTGTTGGGTGTAGGGCTCTAGGTCAAGCTGTGCACCATAGAAAATAAGGATTTTATGAAGCCCAAGGGATGATGATCATCATCATAAGTTTTTCACTGTGCCCAAGCTGATACAGTATCACTAAGCTAAGAGGTAGGTTTTCAGAGGGAATGTTATCAGTATGGGGTGTTTGGTTCCCAGGGAGCAAGGATTGCATGAAGCTAAGTGAAGAGGGACATATCTAAGTGGTCTACAAGTGTAGGGGTATCAGAAGGGCTGGAATGTACCCTTGAGCACGTGATTCAACCCTGAGCCTTTGTTTCCTCTCTTGTAAAATAGTGGCAGTTTTACCTGTCACAGGAAGTTTCTGAGACAACTGAGTAGGAATCAGAAGAAGAGGCTTCCAGACCACTGGAATCTGCAAATTACCTGAGAAGAGCAACTTAAGGAAGAGGTTGTTTTGGCTCACAGTTGAAGGGTATCAGTCATCATATTGAGGCAATCAGGGTGGCATCCACAGACAGGGAGCAGGGAGTAATGAATGTATACCTTGTCTTCTACATTTTACTCCATCTAGAACCCTAACCCAGGGGATGATGCCTCCCACAGTGGTCATACATCCCATGCCAATTATCCCAATCTTGTTAATCCTTTTGCAGGTGGTTTCAGATCCCATCAAGTTGATGATCAACACTAATGATTAAATTAGGTTGGCCAGGAGTCAATCCCAGTATAGCCACACTTGCCTTTAAATATAAAAAGTCCTACTTTTAAAAATATTAATGGCACAAATATTTAATTATTTTTAACTTAGCTATTGATTTCTAGGAGACCATCTCTTCTTTCTGGTCCTAGACTTCCATCTGTGGTGGAAGAAGGCTCATGCAACCCCACAACCCAAGATTGTCACTCTAAGATAGCTGTTCCTTGGGCCACATCCTATTTCTTCTGGAATCCCAGCCCTGATCACTGCTTAAGAGCCACATATCTTGCTCAGAAATATTATCCATACAAATGCCATCTCAGCCATTCTTCCATTTTGATTCAAGAAATGTTTCTTCACTTCTCACTTTCTTGCTATTCTCAAACACACTGCCATTCTACAACCTGCCACAGTCCCACTAATTTATTCTTTAATATTGTCTAAATGGACATTGCTAGAACAGAATTTTAATTATATTATCTGTCTGCCTATAAGTACCACATAAATGGTATTAACTATTGGACTGAGAGTACACATGCACCCACAGCCCTCTCCAGGCTCATATACTCCAGCGTGACCAAGGTTGCACTCACTATATTGCACTGGCAATCTTCAGCTTCTCATTGTTTTCAATCAAGCAGGAATATATCTATATATATATACATATACACATATATATGTATATATATATAGAGAGAGAGAGAGAGAATATATATATATATATATATATATATATATTCTTATGTTTATGGTTGTGAGCCTAGCCTTTAATGGCTGAGCCATCTCTCCAGCCCTATTATATATATTCTTTATGCTAGAGGCCCCAGAAGAGTTCCAATGTTCCATTCATCACCACCTACTAATACATGTTCTTAGTGTCCTCTGATATCTACAACCATCATAAAAAATTTCTTTGAAATATGCCTACAGGGCAATGTGGGCTTGAATGTCAATAAAGATAAAGTATTTCCTGGTGGTAACCTTTATTAGGATGAGAGAGTGAGAGACAACAGAGATAGGATCATTGTCATTGATAAAGCAATTTGGTGACAGAACAAAAAACAGCAGCCATTAAAATGTGCATACTCACACAGCCTTTATTCTCAGCCACCCAGACAAAACCAGAGAAGAAGGGAGAGACACCATGAAAAATCATATGGCCATACCCTGCCTCCTAACCCTAAATACAAACCTGTGACATCTTGGTAAAGTTTTCAAGACCTGACATTCTGTTGAAAGTTCTGGAAGAGCCCCTAGATCTCCTTATAGACAAGAAAGAGGCAAGACATCTGCTAAATGCCTTTTCTTTCCACCCACCCAATGGGCATCTTAAAATAGATGATTACCTTATGTCTTGGTTAGGGTTTCTACTGCTGTGATGAAACACCGTGAACAAAATGCAAGTTGCAGAGGAAAGGGTTTATTTAGCTTAAACTCCCATATGACTGTTCATCACTGAAGGAAGTCAGGACACATACTCAAACAGGGCAGCATCCTGGAGGCAGAGTGATGCAGAGGCCATGGAGGGGTGCTCCTTACTGGCTTGCCCCTCATGGCTTGTTCAACCTGTTTTCTTATAAAACCCAGGACCACCAGCCCAGGGATACCACCACCCATGAAGGGCCATTCACCCTCCCCCATCAATTGCTAATTAAGAAAATGTCCTACTGGCTTGCCTACAGCCCAACCTTATGGAATCATTTCCTTAGTTGAAGCTTCCTCCTCTCTGATGACTCTCACTTGTGTCAAGTGGACACAAAACTAGCCCTGATTTTTACATTAGTTCCACAAAACACAAATTCCTTGGAACCTTTACCAAAATGAGAATGTTAAATCTCAGAGGCAATGGGCAACACATTTAGCCCCTCCTCCAGAACACTATCTCCCTTACTGCACACTCTCAAACAGACACCATTAACCAATGCTCAACTATCAGAAACCACAGGGGCAGATCAGGCTCTACCCCCTCCATCTTCTCCCATTTTCATCTTTCAAAGCTTTGAGTTTCAAAGTCTAAAAACAGCATGAAGCCACTCTCACCAAAACTATGTGGTATCTCTCCAGCCCTGTGTTTAGGGAACAGTCATGTCTGGCTCAAAAATGATTAAGATTGTGAATTGAAATAAGAAAAGGACCAAGCACACTAAAAATTTAGCAGACATAAGTGTTCCTCTATATTACTGACTTTCTAAGCACTCCAATCTTGTTTAGATCATGCCAACTTCTCCAGTGAACCCCAACAAATAACATGCTTAAACCAGACCTCCAACAGGTCAAGTCTGGATGTGGGGAACAAAGTAGTCCTGCAAGCACAAGGACCAGCCAAAGAGAGTTCATAAGGCTGGAGAAGGAAGCTTTTCCCCACTTCAGCATCCTTCCTCATGAGCCTGTTCCTGCTCAGCTGACACCAGAGAATGAGCAGTCTCTTGCAGTGGCACAGAGAGCAGAGAAGACAAGCCATGAGGTCTTCTTTTGCAAGTGTCTTCCCCTCTATGCTGTGTTCCTCTTATGCCAAGAGGTATCACTGTGATGGCCAAACTGTGTCTCCTCAGATTCCTGATGGATCACAGCACCTTACCCTGTCTGGATGTCAGATAACAGCTAAGTATGCAGCCCTTGATTCATCCCCCTGGGTATCTGCTACTGCTGGGATGTCTGCAAGAGAGGCCAATCTGGGCCACTCGTTTGTCCACTACAGTACATGCCACGCAATCAGAAGTCAATAAACCCATTATCTTGCTCATTAATCATAGAACACGATGCAAATGCAGTTATAGCAAAATCCATTATTTCTAGACCTTTATGTTTTGATGAAATTTGATCTTTAGAGACTGAAGCTACAAAATTCTGAGTCCAAACATTCTTTAATAGCTATTCTCTTTCTTTAAAGAAAGAGGTCAGTCCTCTACAGTGAATTTTTCCAAAGTCTGACTTGATTCATTGTGTATACTACAAATGGCTTCTCTCCCAACCATTGTTGTTTTTAACAGACTTATTTGAAAAATATTATGAAAAAGATATCACAGTAGAGTCTTTGTCTCATGGGAAACTGTAAGAAAACCACTGAGTAATTTCAGGGATTGCAATTAACCTCTAAGATTCTGATCTGTGTGAGTATCCGAACCAGGAGGGGAAAAAAATGTTTGCTACATTTTCAAGGAAAACATTTTCAATGGACCACACCCCTACTTCTGACTTTGGGATTTTGTCCAAATTCTCTCAGCTAAGTGTCAAAACACACTGTAGATAAATCTATTCTGCCAAGCTGCCTGTAACCAAGTCCTCAGAACTGGGACCTGAGCCACAAAAACAAATATGGCGGAGGCTGATTCTCGTGTAGGCACAAGGCTGAGTTCTATGGGCTAAAACATCCTTTCTCCAGAAATCCCAGACTGATACACTCCTGGCCAGATACTAGGCCCAAGTGAATACAGTTTACCTGGTGCATTCATTCCCAATATAACAGGGGTCTTAGGAAGCTGAAAACTTGAAGTTATATTAACATTGTAGACAAGACTGTGAACTGTGAACCCAATTTTTCTTAATTTGGGGCCACTTAATGCCTTTCATCATCTCCCATTGTCTTAGTTTAACAAATGGAACCATAAATTATGCAATCGACAGCAACTGCACTTATTTGCAATTAGAATTTGTCAGTATTCTCCTTATAAATAATTAATATTAGGATAACCTTGATTGAGCAGATACATTTTTGGAGGGGTAATGTTGAATATTTCGGAATTCTCCATTTGGGATGAAAATTACAAGCCAGCAAAGTGTTCCAAATAATTTTCAACTCAGGATGTCCATGGTGTTTTCAGTTAAAATAAAAAAGCAAAGCACAAAATTACACAGGATTTTGTGGCTGGAGAGACTGCAAACAGAAGCGTGTTGTGCAACTTTCCATGGCCTGGAAACTCCTTCAGTGATTCTGGGACAGTTTATGGGAACTATCTTTGAGACCCTGTTTTCTCTGCTATACACAGAGTGAACACATAGAGAACTGGAAGTGTCAAGTTTCATTTTCAGTTTTTAAGATGCTCTCAGAATTTATGACTGCAGTAGTGAGTCAACAGGCATTGATAGGCAAAACTACATTACCTTTCAATGATTCTCAATCACTCTAATACCTTCTTTTATCTTTTTTTTAAATTTTTTTATTAGTTACATTTTTCTTTTATGCATTTAAAAACATTATTTTCTAAAATAATTCATCCCTTTCACCAGCTACCAAAGAAGTTTGACACACACACACATACACAGAGAAAGAGACAGTCAGAGAGAGACAGAGACAGAAAGAGACAAAAAGAGTTGAATCACAGATAGAATAACATAAGCACATATGTAGGAAACACAAAATTTCTAATCCTGATCCTTTTTTTCTTTTCTTTTTTTTTTTTTAATGTGGAAGACAAGAAATCCTCAAAAAGCAAATCTGGGAAGGACATTTTCAACTATCCACCTCAAGAGCTGCCTCATGAGTAAACAGGGAAGCCCATTAATCCACAGGGTAAGCCTAGTATCTTCCTCTTTGATGCAGAATTTTCTCCTCACCCTGTTTGGAAGCATGGGAAGACCAGGACAACCACACCCACTCACCTAACAACACTTACTATGACGTGGAGCACATCCCATCTTAGCCTTAAAGGGAAGGGAACCTGGCAGACAGTGGGTGACTTGCCTGAAGATTATATATGCTTGGAGTATAAACTTAATACTTTTCCATGGTGGTCATTAGACTTGGATGCAGCATGAAGGAGATGTTATCAATACAGTCTAGAAATGAAATTTAGCATAATACAAAATTTCAGTGCTACCTAAATGTCCTGTAGTGTAAGAGATACTGAATTACCCCTTTCATGGAGAAATAGTCACGAAAGATTCATTTTTTTAGGCTGAGGGCTCAAGGAACTTAGATGTCACTAAGGCAGTAACCTCTTGCTAAGGATAACTTCTTGCTCTGAGAGCCTGGGATCACCAGAACACAAGCAGGTTAGTAGCTTTACTTTCTGTCTCTGCCTCTCTGTGATGTTTTTCTAAAACAAAGTCTTGATCAGGACATTGAGCTTATGAGAAAACCCACATTTTGTGCTCCACTCAGTAAGACCACAGAGGGAAGTATGGCGGGGAGCCGATTAACACATAGGACAGTCCAACTCAAGGCAAAATTTAGTAACTTTTTATGCTTAACAAGCAAGTGAGGACCAAGTTCTGAGCTCAGAGCCCACAAAGAGCATGAATAAGAGATAAGGCCAGGAGATGAACTGATAAAAACAATAAAGGTAATTCAAGACAATATAATAAACCATAATGTAAGGGCATACTAAAAGAACAGAGATAATCACATTAACTGGGAAAATATCTGATGGGCACATAAAGAGATGGATTAGGGACCTGGGAAGTATCCCTCAAGCTGATCCCTTTCCTTTTATGTAAGGAAAGGTAAGGTATGAGGGAGGGGGTTAGGGGCTTAAGGAGAGGTTGAAACATAATCCAAGGATCATAGGGATGTAAAGCAAGGGAAAAAATGGTAAAGTGTCCAAAAGATATCCCCAAGTTGAGAACAAAGCCCTGTACATGTCTACAGCTGGACCACCATGAACATGCCTGATTTTGGAATGGCCCTGCTTAGTGCTTAGATGGGAAGATGTGGAATAGCAGGAAAAGAAGTAGTTGTAGTCGTAAGTCATGGTAAAAAAAAAAAAAAAAAAAAAAAAAAAAAAAAAAAAAAAAAAAAAAAAAAACCTAACCAACATTGCAAATAGAAGATGCACCAAATTCAATTTCCTTTTTAAAAAGTCACTCTTGAGGCTTGGTGAAGGGGCAATATAGAACTGGAAAATTGGAAACATGGAGCTGCAAAGCTTTGAGAGGAATGCAAAAGCTGGCATTCAGCAACAGTAGAGAAACTGTTACAGAATTCATTTTTTTTTTTTGGTGTTTGATTTTTTTATTTTATTAATTACACTTTATTCACTTTGTATCCCCCCATAAGCCCCTCACTCCTCCCCTCCCAGTCCCACTCTACCTTTCCCTTCTTTACACATGCCCCTCCCCAAGTCCACTGATAGAGGAGGTCCTCCTTCCTTCTGATCTTAGTCTATCAGATCACATCAAGAGTGGCTGCATTGTCATCTTCTGTGGCCTGGTAAGGCTGCTCCCCCCTCCGGGGGAGGTGATCAAAGAGCAGGCCAATCAGATTATGTCAGGGGCAATTGAAGCCACAGTCACCTTGGTACCTAAACCTCACACAGACCCAACAAAGAAAGAGAATTTCAGGCCAATCTCCCTTATGAACATTGATGCAAAAATGCTCAACAAAATACTTGCAAACCAAATACAAGAACCCATCAAAGATATCATCCACTATGACCACCAAGTAAGCTTCATCCCAGGTATGCAGGGGTGGTTCAATATACAAAAATCCATCAATGTGATCCACCATATTAACAAACTGAAGGAAAAAGAAAAACACATGATAATCTCCCTAGATGCTGAAAAAGCATTTGAAAAAATCCAACATCCATTCATGTTTAAACTATTGGAGAGATCAGGGATACAAGGCACATATCTAAACATAGTAAAGGCAATATACAGCAAGTCTATAGCCAACATTAAACTGAACGGAGAGAAACTTAAAGCAATCCCACTGAAATCAGGGACAAGATAAGGCTGCCCACTCTCTTCATATCTCTTCAACATAGTTTTGGAAGTCCTTGCTAGAGCAATAAGACAGTTGAAGGAGATCAAGGGGATACAAATTGGAAAGGAAGAAATTATATTTTTTATTTTATTATTATTTTTTTATCAGTTACATTTTATTAACTCTGTATCCCAGCCGTGTCCCGATCCCTCATTCCCTCCCAGTCCCTCCCTCCCTCCCTCATCTCCACCGTGCCCCTTTCCAAGTCCACTGATGGGGGGACCTCCTCCCCATTCATCTGATCCTGTTTTATCAGGTATCTTCAGGACTGGCTGCAAAGCCCTCCTCTGTGGCCTAACAGGACTGTTCCTCCCTTCAGGGGTGGGGAGACCAAAGAGCCAGTCATTGAGTTCCTGTTAGAAATAGTCCCTGTTCCCCTCACTTTGGGAAACCAATTGGTTACTGAGCTACCACAGGCTACATCTGAGTGGAGGTTCTAGGTTATATCCATACATGGTCCTTGGTTGAATGTCAGTCTCAGAAAAGACCCTGTGCCCAGATATATTTGGTCCTTGTGGAGGTCCTATCCTTTCCCCATCAGACTAACTCCCCTTCTTTCTTATGCTTCCCTGTACTCTGCCAAAGGTTTGGTCATGAGTCTTTGCTTTGAAAACACTGCTAGTTAGAGTCTTTCAGATGCACTCAGTAGACTCCTGTCATACGTTCAATGCACATCCCATCTGTCTTTCTAAATGAGGATTGATCATCTTACCCCATGTCCGCTCAATTGATTATCTTTTTTAGGTGTATAGATTTCATTATGTTTATCATATCTTGTAGGTCTATATAAGTGAGTATATCCCATGTTTGTCTTTCTCCTTCTGGGATATTTCACTCAGAATGATCTTTTCTAGATCCCACCATTTGCCTGCAAATTTAATGATTTCCTCCTTTTTGATTGCTGAGTAGTATTCCATTGTGTAAAAATACCACAATTTCTGTACCCATTCCTCCATTGATGGACATCTGGGTTGTTTCCAGGTTCTGGCTATTACAAATAAAGCTGCTATAAACATGGATGAGCAAGTATCCCTTTTGTGTACTTCAACGAACTTTGGGTATATACCTAGCAGTGGTATAGCTGGGTCTTGAGGAAGCACTATTCCTAATTGTCTTAGAAAGTGCCAGATAGCTTTCCAGAGTAGTTGTACCAGTTTACATTCCCACCAGCAGTGGAGGAGGGTTCCCCTTTCTCCACAACCTCGCCAGCATGTGTTATCGCTTGAGTTTTTCATCTTGGCCATTCTGATGGGTGTAAGGTGGTATCTCAGGGTCGTTTTGATTTGCATTTCCCTGATGGCTAATGAGGATGAGCATTTCTTTAAGTGTTTTTCTGCCATTCGATATTCCTCTGTCGAGAATTCTCTGTTTAGCTCTGTTCCCCATTTTTTAATTGGATTACTTGGATTGCTGCTTTTCAGCTTCTTTAGTTCTTTGTATATACTGGATATTAGTCCTCTGTCAGATAAAGGGTTAGTGAAGATTCTTTCCCAATCTGTAGGCAGTCATTTTGTTTTGATGACGGTATCCTTTGCTTTACAGAAACTTTTCAGTTTCATGAGGTCCCATTTATTGATTGTTGCTCTTAGAGCCTGTGCTGTTGGTGTTCTGTTCAGGAAGTTGTCTCCTGTGCCAATGAGTTCTAGGCTGTTCCCCACTTTTTTTTCCTATTGATTTAGGGTATCTGGTTTTATGTTGAGGTCCTTGATCCACTTTGACTTTAGTTTTGTGCAGGGTGATAAATATGGATCTATTTTCATTTTTCTTCATGTAGACATCCAGTTGGTCCAGCACCATTTGTTGAAGATGCTGTCTTTTTTCCATTGAATGGATTTGGCTTCTTTGTCAAATATCGAGTATTCATAGCTGTGTGGATTTATTTCTGGGTCTTCTATGCGGTTCCATTGACCCTCCTTTCTGTTTCTATGCTAATACCATGCAGTTTTTATTACTGTTGCCCTGTAGTACAGCTTGAGATCAGGGATGGAGATACCTCCAGATGATCTGTTGTTGTACAGGATCGTTTTAGAGATTCTGGGTTTTTTGTTTCTCCGTATGAAGCTGAGAATCTTTTTTTCAAGGTCTGTAAAGAATTGAGTTGGTATTTTGATGGGAATTGCATTGAATCTGTAGATTGCTTTTGGCAGTATGGCCATTTTCACAATGTTAATCCTACCAATCCATGAAGATTGGTAGATCTCCCAATCCATGGGAGATCTTTCCATCTTCTGATATCTTCTTCGATTTCTTTCTTCAGAGACTTGAAGTTTTTCTCAAACAGGTCTTTCACTTGCTTGGTTAGAGTCACACCAAGGTATTTTATGTTATTAGTGGCTATTGTGAAGGGTGTTGTTTCCCTAATTTCTTTCTCAGCCTTTTTGTCTTTGGTATATAGGAGGGCTTCTGATTTTTTTGAGTTGATTTTGTATCCTGCCACTTTGCTGAAGGTGTTTATCAGCTGAAGGAGTTCTCTGGTTGAATTTTTGGGGTCGCTCATGTATACTATCATATCATCTGCAAATAGTGACACTTTGACCTCTTCCTTTCCGATTTGTATCCCCTTGATCTCCGTTAGTTGTCTTATTGCTCTGGCTAGGACTTCAAGTACTATGTTGAAGAGATTATGGGGACAATGGACAGCCTTGTCTTGTCCCTGATTTCAGTGGGATTGATTTAAGTTTCTCTCCATTGAGTTTGATGTTAGCTATAGGCTTGATGTATATTGCCTTTACTATGTTTAGGTATGTGCCTTGTATCCCTGATCTCTCCAAGACTTTAAACATGAATGGGTGTTGGACTTTGTCAAATGCTTTTTCGGCATCTAAGGAGATGATCATGTGGTTTTTCTCCTTCAGTTTGTTTATGTAGTGGATTACATTGATGGATTTCTGTATGTTGAACCACCCTTGCATGCCTGGGATGAAGCCTACTTGGTCATGGTGGATGATATCTTTGATATGTTCTTGGATTCGGTTTGCAAGTATTTTATTGAGTATTTTTGCGTCAATGTTCATAAGAGAGATAGGCCTGAAGTTCTCTTTTTTTGTTGGGTCTTTGTGTGGTTTAGGTATTAAGGTGACTGTGGCTTCATAGAATGAGTTTGGTAGTGTTCCTTCTGTTTCTATTTTGTGGAATAGCTTGAGGAGAATTGGAGTTAGCACTTCTTTGAAGGTCTTGTAGAATTCTGCACTGAAGCCATCTGGTCCAAGGCTTTTTTTGGAGGGGAGACTGTTAATGACTGCTTCGATTTCCTTGGGAGATATAGGGCTATTCAGTCTTTCTACCTGATCTTGACTTAGTTTTGGTAGATGGAATCTTTCAAGAAAATTATCCATTTCATTTAGATTTTCAAATTTTGTGGCATATAGGCTTTTGTAGTATGACCTAATAATTGTTTGGATTTCCTCAGTGTCTGTGGTTATGTCCCCATTTTCATTTCTGATTTTGCTGATCTGGATAGTTTCTCTCTGCTTTTTAGTTAGTTTGGCTAAGGGTTTGTCTATCTTGTTGATTTTCTCAAAGAACCAGCTTTTTGTTTCATTGATTCTTTGGATAGTTTTATTTGTTTCTAGTTGATTGATTTCAGCCCTTAGTTTGATTATTTCCAGCCGTCTGCTCCTCTTGGGTGTATCTGCTTCTTTTTTTTCTAGGGTTTTCAGTTGTGCCATTAAGTTGTTTGTATGTGATGTTACGAATTTCTTCTTGCAGGCACTTAGTGCTATAAATTTTCCTCTGAGCACTGCTTTCAATGTGTCCCATAAATTTGGGTATGTTGTGCCTTCCTTTTCATTGAATTCTAGGAAGTCTTTAATTTCTTTCTTTATTTCTTCCTTAACCCAGCTGTCATTGAGTAGTAAGTTGTTCAGTTTCCATGTGCGTGTCAGCTTTTTGTTGTTTCTGTTGTTGTTGATGTCTAGCTTTAGTCCATGGTGGTCAGATAGTATACAAGGGATTATTTCAATCCTTTTGTATCTGTTAAGGCTTGCTTTGTGGCCCACTATATGGTCTATTTTGGAAAAGGTTCCATGCGGTGCTGAAAAGAAGGTGTACTCTTTTGAGTTTGGGTGAAATGATCTGTAGACGTCTATTAGGTCCATTTGATTTAGGGATTCTGTGAGTGCTTTTATTTCCCTATTTGGTATCTGTCTAGTTGATCTGTCCCTTGGTGAGAGTGGAGTGTTGAAGTCTCACACTATTAAGGTATTAGGATCAATGTATGATTTAAGCTTTAATAATGTTTCATTTACGAATGTCGGTGCTCTTGTATTTGGGGCATAGATATTCAAGATTGTGATGTCCTCTTGGTGGATTTTTCCTTTGATGAGAATATAGTGGCCCTCCTTATCTTTTTTGATTAACTTGGGTTGAAAGTCTATTTTATTAGATATTAGGATGGCTACTCCAGCTTGTTTTCTGGAACCATTTGCTTGAAAAACAGTTTTCCAGCCCTTTACTCTGAGGTAGTGTTTATCTTTGTTGCATAGGTGTGTTTCTTGGATGCAACAGAATGTTGGATCCTGTTTCCTTAACCATTCTGTTAGCCTGTGTCTTTTTATTGGTGAGTTGAGTCCATTGATATTGATAGATAATAGTGACCAATGCATATTAGTTCCTTTTGTAATGGAGTCGGTGATCTAACCCTGTTTCATTGCTTGTTTTCTTTTCATTTTTGTTGGGATATTATCTGTATGCCCTGTTTTCTTGGGTGAATTTGTTTTCATTGGATTGGAGTTTTCCTTCTAGTATCTTCTGTAGGGATGGTTTGCTGTGTAGATATTGTGTAAATTTAGTTTTGTCATGGAATTTTTTGTTTTCTCCATCTATGTTGATTGAAAGCTTTGCAGGGTATAGTAGTCTGGCTTGACATTTGAGATCTCTTAGAGTCTCCATGATACTTGCCCAGGCCCTTCTGGCTTTCAAAGTTTCTGATGAGAAGGCCAGTGTGATTCTGATAGGTCTACCTTCATATGTTACTTGGCCTTTTTCCCTTGCTGTTTTTAATATCTTTTCTTTGTTCTGTAGATTTAGTGTTTTGACTATGATGTGACGTGATGTGTTTCTTTTCTGGTCTAGTCTATTTGGAGTTCTGTAGGCCTCTTGTATATTTATGGACATCTCTTTATTTAAGTTGGGAAAATTTTCTTCTATGATTTTCTTGAAAATATTTTCTGGACCTTGGAGTCTGGAGTCTTCTTTTTCATGAATTCCTACTATTCTTAGATTTTGTCTTTTCATAGCATCCTTGATTTCTTGGATATTTTGTGATTGGAACTTTTCTGATTTTACTTTTTCTTTGAGAGAAGTATCCATTTCTGCAAGTGTGTCTTCAGCTCCAGAGATTCTCTCTTCCATCTCTTGTATTCTGTTGGTGATGCTTACTTTTGTGGTTCCTGATCTTTTCTCCAAGTTCTCCAGTTCAAGGGTTTTCTCATTTTGTGTTTTCTTTATTGATTCTAATTCTGTTTTCATGCCTTGCACCATTTCTTTCATGTGTTTGAATTTGGATTCCTGTCTCTCTACGATGGCCTCTGTTTCCTTTTTCATTTCCTTCTTATATGCCACTAATTTTTCCTCTACTTGTGTATCTATTTGTTTGGCTATGTTTGCCTGTGTTTCTTTAAGGATATTGTCTATTTCTTCTTTCTTTGCCTCCAATTGACTGGCCATCTCTTTGAAAGACTTGTTCATTTCCTCCTTATGAGCCTCAAATAATTGGGCAAGCATGGCTTTAAAATCATTTTCCTGTGCTTCTGCTGAATTGGAGTATCCATCGATTTTGGGGTTTGCTGGTGAAGTCATGATGTCCTGATTTATGTTGTAAGTGTTCTTTCACCTACCCCTGGCCATTGGCTTATCTGAAACCTTCCCTGTTTTTTTTTTTTTTTTTTTTTTTTTTTTGGATTCTGCAGATCAGACTGGTGCTGTCTCTCTCTGTTATCTGGAGAGTTCTTCAGGAAGCTGAGCACTCTCAGCGTGTGCTGAGGACTAGCTGTACCTGTGGGAGGAAAGTACGCAGGCGCAAACGGGGCAAATGCAAGCATGTGCATGCGCATGTGTGTGTGTGTCTCTGTGTGTAAGTGTGCGTGGACGTGTTTCTCGAGGGACAGAATGATGACTAATGTTGAACCCTTGAGTGTGTGGGAGGGGCTCTGCACTGTATATGTCGCAGGCGCTAATGATGATCGCAGCACAATTTCTGGCATTAACTGCCTTAGCTCCTCAATCAGGCCCACAGGGCAGGAACTTCAATGTCCCTAGTGCCCCTCTGTTTTCCAAAGTGGGTATGTGGGTGGGAGGGGGGTTCGATGCCTGGCTTCTGATTTAGAAGGACCCAGGATCTGGGGAACTGCAGATTCTCAAGGGTGCACTCACTTACAGGCAGGTCTCTTGGCAGAGATTGTGGTATCCGGGGCTCTCTGCTCTCTGGTTTGGCCCTGCTTCTTTGAGGTGCTCCACCAGTTCTGTGCTGCTGTCACTGCCAGGTTCTGAGGTCTTGCTGCAGCTGGAGATTTCAGGGTGGTCACTTCAGCAGGGATGGGGTAACCAGGCTTTCTGTTCTCTGGTTTGGCCCTGGTTAGTCTTAAACTGGAGGGCTGTGGTGCCCCGCCAGTTCAGTGCTGCTCCGCCGCCTCGTCCTGCTGTAACTGGAGACTGGGTCGCTAGTCCCAGTGCTTTCTGAGAAGTCCTGGGGTCTCTTCGCTGTGCTCTCCAAGCTTGGGAGGCCCAGCGCCTGGTGTGTCCAGGTTGTATGACGTTTCTGCCTGGTTTTGGTGAGTATATAGCGTATTCTCTGTCACTGTGGGATTGGGCGGGGAAAGGAAGAAATTAAATTATCACTATTTGCAGATGATATGATAATATATGTGAGTGACCCCCAAAAACTGATAAACACCTTCAGCAAAGTGGCCAGATAAAAAATTAACTCAAAAAAATCAGTAGCCCTCCTGTATACAAAAGCCAAAAATACTGAGAAAGAATTTAGGGAAACAACATCCTTCACAATAGCCACAAATGACATAAAGTACCCTGGTCTAACACTAACCAAGCAAGTCAAAGACTTGTATGAAAAAAATTTCAAGTCTCTGAAGAAAGAATTAGAAGAAGATATGAGAAGATGGAAAGATCTCCCATGCTCATGGCTTGGCAGGATTAACATAGTAAAAAAGGCCATCTTACCAAAAGCAATCTACAGATTCAATGCAATTCCCATCAAATCATCAGCACAATTCTTTATAGACTGGAAAGAAAAATTCTCAACTTCATATGGAATAACAAGAAACCCAGAATTGCTAAAGCAATCCTCTACAATAAAAGATCTTCTGAGTGTATCTCCATCCCTGATCTTAAGCCGTACTATAGAGCAACAGTAATAAAAACTGCATCATGGTACTGGCATAGAAACACAATGGTGGATCAATGGAACCAAACAGAAGACCCAGAAATAAACCCACACACTTATGGATACCTGATCTTTGACAGAATTCTTATATTAACTCCAAAGCTGTTTCTTGGTAACTTTAATGAAGGGTTTTGTTTTGTTCTGTTTTGTTTCCCAGAAATTTCATTCAATCAGAAAAATGCTAAACTAACATATTGTTAGGTTACACCTGATACTTTCTGGACAGAATGCTTGACACAGAAGAAATCTATAAACCTTGAAGAAGTGAGCTAAGCCAGTCACATGAAAAATGCGTTTAGCAAGGCTACTCCTACATGCTTCCTCCTCAGTGGAACCAACCTGGCTCATTGTCCTGTGGAAATACTGAGAAGTCATTCAATTTGGCCTGTGGTTTACTAAATATGGGGATGGAGTAATGGGAAGTGAAGAGGAATGAAATGAAGAGAAAGATGAGAGCAGTAACATAAGTACAGAAGTCATTGCTTAGGGGCAAGTGGGGAGAGGTTATGGGCTGGAGATAGTGAGCCATTGAATATTTCAGGGTTGTGCAATCTTCAAGCATTCATGCAGCAACCCCACCCCACTTTTCTCTCAGCACATCTGAAAAAGAGGAAGAAGAATGATCAAGAAGTGTCAAGAGAAATTCTTCCCACTGTTATTGACCCTACTTGAGGAAATTACAAGTGCAGCAACATGGGGATCAATAGCATTGTAAAATAGATAAGACATCTTTACTTCCCCACAGACAACACGGTACTATAGTGACTCCACTCTCTCCCCTTCCACTCTTTTCAAAAACATACAACTAAAATATATATGGACTAGATATAGTAGCAGCCTCTGGGCATAAAAATGAATGAACAGATTGATGGATGGACAAAAATATGAAAGAATGAACTAATGAGTGAGTATGTGTGCTGGATAGTTTTATGTCAGCTTGACACAAGCTAGAGTCATCAGAGAGGAGAGAACCTCAGTTGAGGAAATGCTTCCATAGATTGTGCTATAGAAAAGCCTGTAGGGAGAGCACAGCCCATTATGCGTGGTGTCATCCCTTGATGGTAGTCTTGGGTTCTATAATAAAGCAGTCTGAGCAAGCCATGAGGTAAAGCAGTAAGCAACACCCTTCCATGGCCTCTGCATCAGCTCCTGCCTGTAGGTTCTTGACCTGCTTGAGTTTCTTTCCTGACTTCCTTTAATAATAAATTGAGATATGGAAGCATAAGATGCATAAACACTTTCCTCTCCAAGTTGCTTTGGTCATGGTGTTTTATTACAGCACTAGAAACCCTCATTTAGAAAGTGAGTGAATGAAAAAAAAAAACATTCACCTTGCATGCCTGGTAAAGTATGAATTTAGCTTTGATTCCATTATTTTATTCTTGACCCAAAAGGAAATAGAAAAATGGTTTATTCTGGAGCCAAATATAAGTGCTCATTGCTGAGAAACACAGATTCATGTTACCCCCAAATACTACGTTCCGAACATGATGGCAGGTTTGTAATGTTTTTATACAAACAGAACAAACAAAAAAAAAGTTCTAGGTTGGGATATATTTCCAGTTCACTGGTGGGCACATCAGGTACATGGATTACAGCAAATCAAGCAAAGCTCTGCTCTAGGCCTCACATACTACCTAATAACACTCCTAGCCTTCGAGTTAATGGGAGCCGGTGGGCTGTTTGTAGGCTCCAGAAGGATGTTAGCTCAAACACAGAGGTAGGAGATAAGGACTACTTAGGACAATTTGTCTCCAGATCTGTAAAATTCCACTTCCTCACAACCCCAGAAGTTTGAATCAATCTATCAGCTTCATATAATATTTAACATAGCTGCCACTCATCCCACTCCCCCCCACCAGGAACTTTTAGTTCATACTCTACCATAAAATGGAATAAATCTCCAAAGGACCATAAAGAACAGATGAATGGAGTGATCTCTTGCTGTGAGGCCTTGGAGAAGTAATCTACTCTTTCAGAACCTCCATTCCCTCATCTGTGCAATGCAAATAAAAACTTTCCAGTTCACCTCCTAAGGTTATTAGGAAGACAGAATGCTATGATTATGCACTTGCTAAACACAGCATAGAATATTATAATAAGAGAAACACTTTTGAATTTAATTTGCTTGTGACCATGAAGGTAATTTAAGCTAGAGGCTTAATGTTCACCTTGTATTCTTTGAAGTGTCAGTCAGTTAAATTAATAATGTAAACAAGATGAGGGAGGGGGAGCAGGCATTTAAGCCACTTAATTTTTTTTCTAACCACGATTGGTGTGCTAATTATGGATCTTATTTGGCTACACACCAAAGCAAGGTCCTTAAGGACAATGTTATTCATTGTATTCTAGGTAGTCTGAATACTTGAAGGAAATAAAAGTGAATTTCTCTTAAAAAAAAAAGATAGATTAAGATCTGAAGACGAAAGGAACTCCACAAGGAGAGCAACAGAACCAAAAAATCTGAGCAGAGGGGTCTTTTCTGAGACTGATACTCCAACCAAGGACTATGCATGGAGATAACCTAAGACCCCTGCACAGATGTAACCCATGGCAGTCCAATATCCAAGTGGGGTCCATTGTAATAGGAACAGGGACTGTCTCTGACATGAACTGATTGGCCTGCTCTTAAATTACCTCCCCCTGAGGGGGAAGCAGCATTACCAGGCCACAGAGGAAGACAATGCAGCCACTCCAGATGAGACCTAATTGACTAGGATCAGAATGAAGGAAAAGAAGTCCTCCCCTATCAGTGGACTTGGGGAGGGGCATGCATGCAGAGGATGGAGGAAGGGAGGGATTAGGACAGGAAGAGGGAGGGAACCACGGCAGAGGGGGGGGAGATACAAAGTGAATAAAGTGTAATTAATAAAGAATTTAAAAAAAAGAAATTAGATGATTATATGCCTAAAAAAAAAAAAAGATAGATTATTGTTCCACTTCCATTCATTTCAGGTGGTCACAACTGCCCAGAACTCTGTATCCCCTGCCTCCACAAGGGCTCACTATTGAGGAGTGGCAGTTGGGACTTCAGAAATGAAGGCAGATGATGAACAATTTGCTGATTTTACAGGGCAAACTGCTCTGAGCATGAAGAACCCAAGCAGGGGTTCCAGAGCATGAACTCCTAGACAGATTAAGAATTATAATTGGCACTGGCTTGAGCATGGTTGCCTGCTCTTTGATCACCTCCCTTAGGCAAGGTGGCCTTACTAGGCCACAGAGAAAGAGGTCCCAGACAGACCTGATGAGACCTGATAGGCTAGGGTCAGATAGTGGGGGAGGAGGACATCCCTGATCAATGGACTATGGGACGGGCATATGGGGGGAAAGAGGGAGGGAGGGGGGACCGAGGAGAGATGAGAGAGGGACCTACAGCCAGGATACAAAGTGAATAAATTGTAATAAATAATAATAATAATAATAATAAATTTTGGAAAAGAAAAAAAAAAGCCCACTCATCCTCTTGGAATCAATTACTAGATTCAGCCTATGTGGAACCTCCCTTATTTGGAACGTAGAGACAGACCCCCCAACCACCAAGATCATTTTTCAACCCACCGCAACCCTGAAATCCAGTACTGGCCATAGTGCAGCTGAAATCACTGTCACTGGAGTAGAAATGAGGCAAGCAGAGGAAGTGCTTATTTTCCTGCCTGGCAGGTCCTTGCTAACACTAGCTGGGAACAGCAAGCAGACCTACCTTCCACTCCTATCCTGACTTCCCTCAACTGACATGGATGTGTGAGCCAAGTAAACCCTCTTCTTTCCTAAGTGCTCTTGATGAGAACATTTTATCACAGCCACAGAAAGGAAACCACCACAGTCCTCTAATTCTGTGTTCTCTATATATTTAAAACTCTTCCAAAAGTCTCTTTCTCTTCTTCTTTCTCTCTCTCTCCCTCTCCCTCTTAAACAAAGACGGACTCTTTTAAAAAAAAGAGTTTTAATAAAAATCATTAAAATGAGCTGAGCAAAAGGACACTACACACCCAAGATGTGGGAGAGAATCACCGTGACTTTTCTCTGGGCCCTTCTTCCCCATTGAGTGCGCTACGGCAAGTGGCTCAGGCCCCCTTTTTAAGTTGGAAGGAAGAGTTGTAACATGCGTGTGTCATATCTTTGGACCTGTCTGCCTTCACTTCGGTCAATAAATGGGTCTTATGTTGAGGTCTGGGAGTTGGAAGGAATCTGCCACTCTCCGGTGTATTAACTCCAAATCAGCCAATGGTTCGACCACCTAGACACTTCCCCTGCTACAGCATGTGATATTTCAGTAGACCAATTAGAAAAACCATTCCTGTGTGTACCATGATTAGTTAGCTGCATTCAAAGTTCCCTAAGTACAGGCCAGACCACACTGTTCATTTCCAGAACCATGTCTGCCCCATTTGCAGAAAAATAGCCTTACCACGTGGTCCACCATGCCTGCTGCAATTTGCAGCATGACTTGGTTGCAGTTCTGACAGTGGAACTCAAGGTATTGCACAGGCCAGGCAAGCACAATAACACTGAGCAATATACCAGCCTTTGGCCGAAGCTAGAAAGGTCAGCTCTCCCCACTACCAGGCCTGGCAAAGAGCTGCTACAGCTGTAAGCTTCTTTATGTTGCTAACTCATGAACATTTCACACTGAGTTGGATCGTGTCCTTACTTACATTCCACCACTTTCCCAGAAAGACTGAAGCTGTCTTGTCACAGCCACAGACCAAACATGCCCACTAATATCGATAAGGAACAAAAAATTAGGGTGACAGCAAAGCCACTATTCACAAAAAGCTGCCGCCGCTAAATGAACTAAGTTGTTCAACGTGTGTGTCTGTTCTTTAGAGTCTATTAGCTTGTTTTTTTTCTTTAAATCCATACATTTCCTCTTGATCTCACTTTTTAAAATGTCCTTGTCTACAAATTCAATTATATATGTTATTAAGTAATTTATAATGCATTCTTTCAAAATGATTTTTCTCCCACCCTTCTGAAATGTCTTTTCTAACTTCTTCATCTGGCAATTTTTAATTGCATATAAAGCATTGAGAAATCAACTTTATTGGATACTATTTATTAATTTCAAAATTATTCCTGTGCTTCATTTGAGATTAAATTTTTAATCCTTTGAGACTTGCTGTTAAGCTTTAGGACTCACGAACAAAGCAGGCAGCAGTCTAAGACATGAGTTCTCAGCCTGTGGGTCAGGACTCTTTCGGAGGGAGTCATGTATCAGATATCCTGCATATCGGATACTTACATTACAACTCATAACAGTAGCAAAATTACAATTATGATGTAACAACCAGACAATCTTATGGGGGGGTCACCACAACATGGGAAACTGTATTAAAGGGTCTCAGCATTAGGAAGGTTGAGACCACTGGTCTAGGACCACAAACATCCAATGCATACAGGTCTGAACTCTTGTCCATAGCTGTGGAAACACGGCTCTGGGTGAGCTCTGAGAATTCTTTATCTTTCCTGGATTCTTCTTCTGCCCCTTATGGTTGCCTCACTAGTACCTCCCAATCGACCTTTACTTCCAAGGTGCCATGGTACTTTGGGTCTTTCCTTCATGTAGATCGATCTGTGTGTTCAACCTATGTACTGAGGTTGCCTCTTAAGCTCCAACTCTGACCTGTCCCAAGGAAACAAGTGTCTTTATAAGGCATCCTTCTGCATAGCAGCCTGGAGCCTCCAAGCTGGCAGTTGCCATAGATCTGACTTTTCCCCCTGTATCTCATCCACGGCTCTCATGTACTGCTCAGTGTCTGATCACTGTTCCATGCACATTCCCAGGTTCTGTTTTGTCGATTGCTTCAAATGGAGAGGAAAATCCTATCTTATCACTCTAGTTTGGATAGAAGCATGAATGTGTATTGATTTTCTTAGGTACATGTCTTTTTGATTTATTTTTCTAGATGCTTTAGATAGTATAACATAGATCTTTAGTTGTTGCTGTTAACTTTGAAGGAAAATTATACTTCTAAATGAATGTTAAAGAGGCTTGCGACTATGTGTTTTCTTTCATTCTTGTGCTTCTTAGCATTCTTGCTGTATACATTTTCTCTGTATGCCATATGCCATGATACATTACTATGAATATTTTACTTATTAAAGCATTTTAAAAATAGTCTTATAACAGAACTTTTTTTTTTCAGATACTTTGGGGGCTTTTTCTTCTTTTTTAAAAATTTACTTATTTAATTGTGTGTGTGTGTGTGTGTGTGTATGTGTGTGTATGCCTGAACGTATGTATTGCATCACTTGCATATAGGAGCCCAAGGTGGTCAGAAGAGGCATACAGTCCCTTGAAAGAAGGGTTACAGATGGTTGTGAGCCACAGTGGGCCCTAGGAACCCACCCCAGGTCCTTTCCAAGAGCAGCAAGTGCTCTTAACTCCTAAGCCACCTCTCCAGCCCAAGCTTTTTATTCTTAACTTTGACTCTAGAGTTTCATCTGCACTAATTTTTATCATTTTGAAGCAATTTTATCTGTTTTTATTCGTGTTTATTTTAGACATGAATTTTTTGAAGCCTGCTTGTCTCTATTTCAGAGGATGCTCTCCTTGGGCATAGGCTGACAGCTTTTTCTCTTGTTTCAAGTTACTGCCTGGTGCTTTGGGTTTGAAATCCTCCTGGTGAGAAGACAGCATCACTCTTACCGGTGTTCTTTGCTGCTTTAATAATATTTGACATTATTTACTTTCCTGTGATTTTCCATGGTTTCATCCTGTGTCCAGGTACAGACTGCTATGTAGCTAACTAGCTTAGGGTTGATTGTTTTGAATCTGAGCACCAATGTCCTTCATAATGTTTTTAAGTTCTAGATCGTTTGGCTTTACAATATTTCTTCTGCATTATTCTTTATCTTCTGCTCCTGAAATTACAATACCATACACAATAAAGCATATCCTATTGCCCAAAAGATTTCAATTGTTTTATTCTTTTTCTAATGTTTTATTTTATTTTTTTTTTCAATGCAGTTTATTCAGGAAAATTGAACAATCCTCGGACCTCGGGGAAAGCCAGCCCACAGCTTAAATAGCCTCTGGGTAGCCAACCCAGGCGTACCATGGGGGCAATGCAGATAGGTCCACATACATGGAAGCAAGTCAGATCCTCGGCCTTAGCCAAATGTGGAGTTGTTCGTGACAGAGAGCACTCACCATCGGGAAGGTGGAAGGCGGAAACCAGCTCCATCTTTAAGGCATAGCATTCTGCAGCTCTCTACAGTTCCCCCTTTTTGTTTTAGACGCATCAGGCAAGAGTAGAGGTCTGATCTCTGATATTAGAAATAAATTGGGACTTTGTACAGATGTTCATTTAGGTGTCATCCACCCAAAGAGCATCAGACTCGTCCGATACCTTTTTCTCAGAGGCGGGACCTGGGGCATCAACCCGCATGCAATCAGACATGCTCTTTTCTGGGTCCAAAGCGGCTGACCCTGAGTGCAGTGCTTAGCCTCGCATCCTGAGCGTATCATTTTAGCTTTTTATGGTATCCAACCATGCTTGGGGAGAATGTCCTGCTTCAATGGCTGTAAAGGCCTGAATGATCATGGCTGCATCACACTGTTGTGAGACTCTAATCTTGCATATATACCACAGGTAAACCAAGGAGACCAACACCAGAAGGCCTGCTAACACTCCCATGCCCGCCCATTCCTTCAGATGATTCATGGCTGCAGCAATCCATGTTGATAATCCTGTGGCTAGTCCTGCGCCCACTCCGGTAGAATTTACTGTGACAATGGCCACTCTCAGCTGCTCCATCGTAGTATCGAATTCCCCAGTCCAATTACCTAAAATATAGCTCGACAATTGTTTAGACAGATTTGCAGCGCAGGAAAAATTCTCATGTTTTATTAATTATTTGAGATCTATTTTGATCATATTCGTCCTATTTTTAATTCTTGTCTGAATCACATTTTTCTACTTTAAATTCATCTGTCTTCAAGGTCAATGGTTCTTTACTCTGTTTGGCCTGTTTTGCTCCTAGAGATATTTATCCAATCCTTTTTTTTTTTTAACATTGTTTATTTTGTTCCTGTCAACACTACTTGGCTTTAAAACTATTCTTTACAATTTTATGTGGCTACCGTCACATTAAGCATGTTGTATGCTGTTTCTACTGGACCAGTTAGTCTTTTTATCATCAGTACCTTTGAGACTCAGTCTGGCCTTTAATCATCTGGGCTACCGCCATTTCTGCCCTCGCTGTGGTAGGCAGTAAACTTTCCTGGTTCGTTGTTTACCTTGTAGTCTTTGGTCATACGGCAGGCATCTCATAGGAAGCCATTGCCCACTTATCTCAAGAGGCGAACACGCCTTTTTTTCTACGTGTTTTTGCAGTGAAGGCCTTGGCCGCTGTCATTTGTTTTTCGTAGGAGCCTCAGCTTTGTTTCAGCCTGAGTGTGACCTGCTTCGTTCCAGGTGGACTGGTAATTCTGGGAGTGGCTTCAGACTCTGCCCTAAGCAGCTTTGGAGATGCCACAATTCTGAGGAGCTTTTTAAGATTTATACCTGGGTAGAGAGATTCCAGACTGCGTGCAAGCTCTTTTTGCTTTGTAGCATGTCTGCCAGACTTATGAGGTCTGACAAGGTTCTCTTTGCTCTTCAGCCCTGTTTTCCGCGGCTTATGGGTTTGTTCCTCCCTGTTGCCACTGCTCAAGCCTTCAGAAAATGGCTTCACTATGCACTGTAAAGTCCAGTAACGCCCTGTGTTTGGTTTTCATGTCATCTGTGTCCCCAGCTTGTGCTGCCTGAGAACTGGACAGTAATTTCTTTCAGCTCTTTTATCATGTTCTTCCCCAATGGCGGAGACGCTTTTCTAAAAGCCCTGTACTAGGTACCTTGTGGTACTACTGGTGCTCTTGACCTGCCTGGGTTTGTTGGTTTACTCTCTCTAAGCACTCAGTGAAGGCCTGCTGCCAACATCTGCCACAGCTTATCACTAATCTGTCACATCTGCTCATATACTGAAATTCTGTTCAAACTTCAGCCAGGTTGTCTTTATTGTAAACTATATGTACTTTATAAAACAGTTTTATTGTTTGAGTATTTCATATATTCATATAATGTGGTTTTTTATCAAATCCTATTCATTACCCTTTCAGTCCATCCCCTAATCTCCCACCATCACTTATCTCTCCCAACTTTCTTTAACAAACAACAACAATGAAAAATTTACTGAGTCCTCTCAGTATTCTCTGCATACACATGGATGTAGGACCATCTACCAAAACATGGATATCCCCTGAAGAACACTTACTCTTCCTCCTACAAAAACCATCACTTCCAATAGGTCCTCAGCTAGGGATGGGAGAGTGACAGTTCTTCCCCTATGCATGCAGGGATTTGGGCTGGCTTGTTCTTGTGCTGGACTTGTGTGTGCAGCCGTCATGAGCTCATTTCTACAATACATCTGTTGTGTCTAGAAAATACCATTCCATATAAGACAGCCACAGCCTCCAACCTTTATGCTCTCAGAACTTGGTCAGAAGTGTGGACAGCTAAGGGGCTTTTTGCTTTTCTACAGAAATGGTGTTATCTAGACTTTAACCAATTCAGCCGATGGTATGGTATGTACATATATCTGTATCTTAAGCTGTTATAGTTTCTTTTGGCTTTTGGTTGGTAAGGTATGGACATTTCCTTGTGGGTTTATAAACTAATGGGGAGTAGACCTCAGACATGTGCTTTTTATTAATTCTCTGACTTACCCAACATGCCTGGCAATTTCAGCAGGTACAGTGTTGTGGAGAAATTTCAAAAGGAATTTATTCACAATAACTTTTATATTATTAGGAAGAAAAAAATGCACCTCTGAGACCATCCCTAAGGAGTAAGACTACTGCTGTCTCATGCAGAGGTACAATGCTTGCCTAGTACGAACTGGGTCCCAAGTCCAGTCTCCAGTACCACAGAAAGACTGAAGGTAACACAGAAAGACTGAAAGGGTGTACTAAAAGGCTTCATTTTAGATTTTTCCTTAATGCCAACATTAACCAGTTTTCGAATGGGCAGAGCAAGATCATAGGGATTTCAATACTAATCCTCTTGCTTACATAAATGATACACATGTGCTGCCTTTAAGCTATATTTACTACAATACCTCGACTTCTGGTCAGTGTGTGGCAGATGGCAAGCACAAAAGGAACACTAGTTAAAAAACTGTTTGATCATTGAACTCATGAAGATAGCTAGGAAAGGGAAACATCTATTTAGTCTTCAAAATTGTTTCATATACTTTATCTACATTGTTTTACTTAATCCTTAAAACAGTTCTCCTGGGCATTATTACAACGCTTTGATGAATACAGAGATAATGCTTCAAGCCTGTCAGCAGGCACTTGGCTTACCTAAGCCAAGTGCTTACCTAAGCACAAAAGCTTACCTAAACTCCAGTTTCTGGACCTTTCCCACTCTTCTTCCCTGCTTGTCATATGATAGAGCCTTGACCAACTGAAGAAAGTAAGGAGCAGCGGGTCTGGAACCTTACCATAAAATAACAAGACATCTTTATCAGCCCTCCCCAGCACATCAAGTCACATCAGGACTGAGCATATCCTTATCCCCTGAGGCTAAGCAACATGGCCCTGTCAGGGGGAAGTGATCCGAAAGTAGGCAATAGAGTCCATTTTAGAAACAGCCTCCTCCTCCACTCACCAGGTGACCCACATGAAGACCCAACATCAAGGTCATGTATTTGTATAAATACACAAATAAAGCTGAGACTTGTGGTCCATCCGTTAAGAACACTCGCTACTCTTGTAAAAAGTGGGTTTTAGTTTCCAGAACCCACATGATAGTTCATGCCCATCCATATGTCCAGTTCCAGGGGGTTTGAAATTGTCTGCTCCCCTATTCAGGCACTGCATAAACATGGTGTAATTATATATAAACAGATAAAACACTCATACATAAAAATAAGACTAAATAAATCTTATGAAAAGAAAGGAGAAGACATTTAAAATAATAAAATGCAAAAAAATAAAAAAAAGAAAAGCTTTGAAGGGTAGGAAGATGGCTCATCAAATGAAGAGGTGACTATCACCAAATCTGATAACCTGAATTCTGTCTCCAAGACCCACAGGGTAGAAGGAGAGAACTGACAAAATGTGGCACCGTGCACACACATACACAGTTAAACCTAACAGCTATAATAAATATATGAACAAAATATCTTTAATTAAAAACTTTGAATGTTCCAAAAAGTTCACATGCCCCTTGTGATCTTGTTATGTTTGTTTTTAAGGTTTTATTTCTTTATTAATTTTATGTATATAGGTGTTTTGTCTGTATATAAGGTGCGTGTCTGGTGATTGTAGAGGCCAGACGAGGTCATTAGATTCCCTTCAATAAGAATTAAAGATGGTTATCTGAGTGCTGGGAATCAAACCTGGCTCTTCTGGAAGAGCAGCCAGTTCTCTTGAACACCACCAAACCATCTCTACAGCCCCCATTTTGTTACATTGAATACAATAGTGCTTTATATAGGAAACAATAAATAAAACCATCAATTCCAAAATCTGATAACTTTTCAAAACTTTTACATAGATAGATCATGTCATGTTGGCACCGAAGAGATGTTGAAAAGTAATTTATTGAAATGTGATACCTAATGGTTTTAAATATCATAAAACCCTCTGTTTTTTTTTTTTCAGATAAATGTATTTCCCAATTATCCCAATATCTCTTTTCATTATTTTTTAAAGATGTATGTACTTTTATTTTATGTGTATGTGTTTCATGACTGTGAGTACCCACAGAGTCCAGAAGATAGTATCAGACCTCTGGAGCTGATTGCAGGCAGCTGTGAGCTGAAAGTTGAACCTTGGTCCTCTGCAAAAGCACTGGCACACTTAAACTGCTGAGCCATCTCTTCAACTTCCATATCACAATATCTTTTAAAAAATCAAGTCATACATTTAAAGTTTTAAATTTCTTAATATCTCATTTTTCTTTCTTTTTTGTTTTGTTTTGTCTTCGTTTTTGTTTATGTTTTGTTTTTGTTTTTGTTGTTTTGTTTTGTTTTTTGAGATAGGGTTTCTTTGTGTAGTCCTGGCTGTCCTAGACTTGCTTTGTAGACCAGGCTAGCCTCGAACTCACAGAGATCCACCTGCCTCTGCCTCCCTCAGCGCTGGGATCACAGGCATGCGCCACCATGCCTGGCTAATATCTCATTTTTCTATCAAACATTTAAATTTGACTGAAGTGATTTCCATCAGAGTATTGCCATTCTGAGCAAATATTCACCCAGTTTCCAGGAATACCATAAAAATATGATCAAGAGGTAAAGAACCTAAATGTCTCAGAAAGGAGAGGGCAAAAGGGGCTGAGGTGGTTGAAAGAAGATGGCTCCCCATAGGCTTATAGGGCATGGCACTATTAGAAGGAGTGACCTTTTTGAAGTAGATGTGACCTTATTGGAGGAAGTGTGTGTCACTGTGGAGGTGGGCTTTGAAATCTCAGAAACTCAAGCCAGGCCTACTTGTTCACTGTTTCTTCATGCTGCCTGTGGATCCTAATAGAACTCTCAGTTCCTTCTCCAGAACCATGTCTGTCTGCACACCACCTTGCTTCCTGCCATGATGAGAATGGACTAAACCTCTGACTGTAAGCCATCCTCAATTAAACATTTTTCGTTATAAGGGTTGCTGTGGTCATGGTGTCTCTTCACAGCAATAGAAACCCTAAGACTTTAGAACCAGTCACATCCATTTGGGAACCCATACAAAGGAGGCCAAACAGTAAAATCTCAAGAGGCTCTTGTTGTCTAACCAAGAGCACCTAAGCAGGAACAATATACGTAACACATTGTGAGAGATAGCTGACAGCCTTACTGTTTGGAAATATTTTTTTTTTCTATCAGATTGTTAGTGAGCTTTCTCCAGTTCTGCAATTCACCCCACTCTATCTTTGCTTTGACAACCAGGAACTCAAATTATAGAGAGCTCATGAGCATGCACATGGCCACATGTACATTCATGACATGCTGAAACACATATGCAAAAACATGTATATAGGCATAAGTATACGCATGGCCAGTAAACCAACAAAAACACTTAATATCATTAACCTCAAAAACACAATTAGAACTACTTCACACCCACTAAGATCATTATAATCTTGGAAAATGAAAAAAGTGGTAAAATTTTAAGAAATTTTAATCTTTATGTACTGATCATGAGGACAGAAAATTATATAGCCACTTGAGAAGGTGGTTTAGTATTCTTCAGTAAGTTGTCATGTGACTCAGCAACCCTATATTTAAACACAAGGTTTCAACAGAATTAAAAGCATATGTCCACACACACACACAAAAATGAATGCATGAATATTCACAGCTTCATTATCATAACATCCAAAAGGTGGAAACAACTGATCATCAATCAATGGCATACTTTTTTTAACGTACATACTTATACGGTCAAATATCAGTGACTAAAGAAATAAAGTACGGACTAAACTACAAACGAACTTTAGCATATTATTCTGGGGAAAAAGCAACAAAATACAAAAAAAGCCACATCCTCATATTGCATGGTTCCAGCTAACTGAAATGTCTGGAATAGACAGATTTTGTACAGAACATGGATGAGTGATACTAGGCTGTTAGACAAAAGGGGCAAAGTATGTTGACTATTAATAGGTACAGGGTTTTTTTAGAGTGGTTCCAAAAATTTTTGGAAATCATACTGGTAATGGTTTTTTTGAAAGCTTCTGAATATGTTTAAAAAAAAAACACTGGGTAGGAGGGATTCATTTTAAAACAGTGAATGAATTTTTCAAAATATGAATTTTAATTTAATTTAACACACACACAATGTGAGGTCCTGAAAAAGCTGATGCACTTTATTTCAGCCCTAGGCTTGTGTGATTTTTTTTCCGAGTATTCAGTTCACTTTGTCAGTTATTGATACTAAATCATACTTTGCCATATAAATAAACCACATTTATATATTCTACAGTCAATGTGCCTTATGGCTGGTTTCCAACTTGGAAGCCTTACAAATAAGATTCTATACGTTCTTCTATGTGTGCTTGATCATGTCATAATTTCTACAGGTGTTGCACCTAAAAGTAAAATTTCAAAATTCGCTGTTCAGATTCACTCCATTCTAGGTGCATCCTCATAACAGATATTCTGCAAATGGTCAAAGAACCGAGACAATGATGATTTCACACTGAGGTACCCATGAAGCAGCGAGGGGAGGCTAAGGAGAGATGCTTGGCTCCAGAGGTCTGAGCTACAAAAAGATCTAGGCTGACTGCAAAAGTGACAGAAGGAGTTAAAGGGCACAAGGGGATAGTGTGAGGCAAAGGAGTAAAGGGACCAAGAAACAGGGCTGGATATTCAAAGGGAGAGTGGGAACAGGAGTGTGAAAGCAGGAGAGACTGACCTTCTTTGCTGGCAGAGAGCAGGATGTGGAAAAGTTGGGCTCACGTTATACTCTGGGGAAACTGATGGAATATTTAAAGAAACTGATTCTATCACAGTCCCTGAAATATACCTTGAGCAAAACTTTTTTTTCCAGACGGAGCACTCACTGTGGCTTCATTATGAATTTCCATGGTCTTCCCACACCCCCACACATTTGGTACAAGAAAGGACTAACCATAGAGAGGATATGGCTTCTGATACTATTTCTTTTAAAATAACTCAAACATCTCATTACAAGAGTTTACTGTGGTATGTGCCGGACAACAGCTTGACTTGCTGTCATGGGATGCGGCATCTTTCTGAAACAGGAAACCTTGAAATCTATCTCCCCAGAACTTTCAGCAAGCTCCTATCTAACCTTGGTGAATTTTTCTGTAACTGGCTTGTAAAAATCCATTAGTTCTGGCATGTAAGGAGCACAGACGGCAAGGCAGATGATCCCACAAGACTGACTTCTCCTCTGGGGGAACTGCAATAATAAGACAAACGAGATAAAGGAATATGTCGTGATTAGGGTTGCCTTCACCACACCACAGGGTATTTATTCATGGTAAGGATCCCAGGATTATTGAAATGCGGTTCCTTTTTCCTTCAAGAGCCTGACATTTAAATGAGAGAGGAGGCAAACACTGCGTGAGCTCCAGAGTGATGCAAAATGGCATAAATACGAATGATGAAGACAAGCAGCAGGCTGTGGCTATAAACATGAGTGAGCTTCCTCCCTCACTCTGAATGACAAATGCAGACTTCCTAAGAATGGAAAATTATCTCGAATAATGAATGGAACTCTACAAATAGAAGGTTTCTAAATAGAGAGCATGAGAAAAATGCCAGGTTGTCAAAGCATATACCATATACATATTCAAACAGCCCATCCTTCCCGTGCTTACAGAGATGGTACATGTGTATGTGTGCATCCAGGTGTGGGTGCACATGTGACTGAAGGTCAGAGGTCAACATTGGGCATTGTTCCTCAGGACCCATCCATCTTATTTTCAAGGTTGGCTGGCCAGTAAGTCCAAGACCCTCCTGTCTCAACCTCCACACACTGGTATTACAGACAAATGTCACCACACTCCACTCAGCTTTTTTGTGGGTGTTGGGGCTGGAACTCAGTCCTCATGCTCATACATCAGATACTTTGATTGCTAAAGTATTGACTCAGAGCAGTAGCATGAATATCGCTGGAGCCTTTGTTAGAAAGGTGAAGTTTCTGGGCCTCATCACTGACTCAGAAACACTGGGCATAGAGTAGATACCACTTTACCTTCCCCTATACCTAGGTACAGGGTGGGAGTATAGACTGCCCCAAGCCCTCAGCATGTCTCTGATTACTCTGATTTTTGAGAACCACTGAACAGAGAGCAACCAGAGACTAGAAAACTTGGTGAGTTTGAATCATGGAAAGCAAAATGCAAACTTGGGAACTTGGGTTTTATGATGTAGGCATTAAGAAGCCATTGCATGATTTTCAGCTAAGGAGGAGCATGATCTCCATGTACTTCAAAAGAAAATCCAGGAGTCAACTGAAAAGGATTAGCAAAGGAAATAACAAGGCGCAGAAAGAAAATATCTGAAAGCCCATAATTGAAAATCTCTGTACCAGCTTTATGTGTCAGTTCAGAAATGTGAACAAAAAAACTATCATCATCCTATGAGAGAATAACTTCAAATGAGCAAGCATCTAGTTTGGCCCTGCAATAGAAAGTCCCAGACCATGACATTATCATCTTAGCAAATAAATAAATAAATAAATAATTTTTTTTAAAAAGTATTCTAGAACTTAACCAGTGTCCCATATTACTTTAAGCCTCTTACATATATTATCTCATACAATCTATGCTCAGCTGTTACATGGAGAATTAGAAACTTACCATGGCACTGGAGCAACAAAAGTGGAGCCCTTAGAGAACTAAAATTCACAGGGACAGAAAAACATCAACTTTAACAAAACTGTACCATGGCTATTTGACCTCACTTCTTTCTTGGTACTTACTTTCTTTGTGCCCATTCAACCCCCACCCAATTCCTAATGCCTCCTTCAAAAGTAATTAAGAGCTCACCTTATTCCTTATGCCAGCCCCACAGGCAGTTTTCCCAAACTGTTCAAGTACTGACCTTAACCTCCTCCTACATTAAAATCACCTATACAACATTTCCTTCTTCAGTGACCTGGTGGATCCTAAAGATACAGATACGTGGGCCCATGGAGATCATGTCATTTAATGCCATCTCCATTTTCTACACATAGAAAAGAAACCAGAAAGGACAAATTTTACTCAAAGTATTCAAGGAACTTAAATCTGATTGGTTGTTCAGAGATCTTTCTACCTCATGGTCATCTGATTTATAATCTCACTTTGCATCATTATTTACTACAATAAACTTCTAAAGCAGTAGCTGACACATAGTAAGTATGCAAGAAATATTTCTGACTGAATAATTGAAATGTCATCAATGAATTCCACTCCGTTCTCTCTGGCTAAGTTTTCTCTTTCTTTAGCCTTTCCAACCTGACTGGTCTCTCTTCCTTTCAGTTACAAAGAGGTGATCACGTCATCATTTCTTTCATTTCATTCTTTAAATTAAAAAAATATATAATTCATTTTATTTCTACATATAAAAAAGTCTCGGGGCTGGAGAGTTGGCTCAGTGGTTAAAAGCAACTGCTGTTGTTGCCAAATACCTGGAGTGGGGACCCCGCACCCCCAGGGCAGCTCATAACCACATGTACCTCCAGTTGCACTGCATTTAATACCCTCTTCTGGTCTCTGGAGACACTGCATGTGTATGGTACGCCTAATGCATGCAAAGTGTATATACACATGCAATAAAAATTAATTTTAAAGAGAGAGACTTCAGAGATTGTGTAATGATTTATATTATACTTTTTAAGAAAAGCAATGTTATTTACAAGCCCCTAAAGCAAAATGTAACAATGTGAAAAACAAGTACCCTGGGACCTGCATTGAGAAATACTATGTTTATCAGTCTGATTATTTGTAAATGGGTGCTTCCAAAGGTCCTAAAACCTAAATTCCCTTCTGGGAGATTCAACATCTTTGCTGGAAGCAACTTATGCACTTGTTTACACAGCTACACTGTTTGACCTATATCCATTATATTAACCTATTAGCTGCGAGGATGAAAAAAAATATTCTCACTTACCTGGTTTTTCTGGAGAAACAACAGTTCTCTAGTTTTTCTATTTAGAAAGCCTGGAAGCAGGCTTGGATATTACAGCATGATTAGAATCTAATAAGTAATGCATTAATTCTGCAGTGTTGTATGACTTTATGAGACCTAATCTTCATCCTGAATATTTATTGGGTTTTTTTTAAATCATTTCTCCTCTGTATTTTCCTTCTGGCCATTGAGTTGAACAGTATTAATGGCTGATATTGTCTAGCATATCCTAGGCTGGAGATTTATCCATTTGTGTCTGCCTTTTACTTCATTCCCTTGCTACCCTAATCAAGTCCAAATCCTTGAAGCCATTCTTGGCATTGCATGACATCAACAAGAAGGTGGAATACTGGGGTGCTCCCATTGAAGACCACTCCATTTATATCCATTCAGCACATGTTTACTGAGAGTCTAGTAAACCTGGTGTGTTTTCTGTTGCTGTGGTTAATGCTATAAACAAAGACCACTTGGGGAAGAAAAGGTTTGTTTGAGTTATGTATCTAATCTTTTCATTGACAGAAGTCAAGGAACTCTGATGAAGCAGGAACCTGGAGTCAAGAATGAAAAACAAGAGAAGAATGTTGCTTACCGGATTGTTCCCCATAATATTATTCAGTTGAATGGACAGAAGAAAAGTCAAGAAAAGATAAATACCCAATACTGAGGGTGGGGATCCCTAGGTCTCATAAAGCCATCCATACAACACTGAAGAATTAATGTATTATTTATTAGATTCTAATAAACAAAGCTCAGCCTGCTTTATTGTACAACCCAGGACCACCTTCTCAGGGTTTTTATTGCCTGCAGTGGTCCAGGCTCTCCCACATTAATTAAGAAACTGTTCTGTAGACTTGCTTTCATGCCAGTCTGATAGAGGCACATTGTCAGTAGAGGTTCCCTCTTTTCAGATAACTCTAGCTTGAGACAACTTGACAAATACACTAACACACTACCCTTAAGATAAAGCCTAAAGATAACAACAAAAAAAAAGGATTATACTTGAACTAGAGATAACTCGACAGTTAAGGGCACTTGCTGCTTTTCTGTAAGACACAGGTTCAGTTCCCAGCACTTCCATGGTAGTTCACAACCATCCAAAACTCCAGTTCTAGGGCTCTGACCTCTTCTGACCTTTCCAGGAATCAGGCACTCAAGTGATGAGCATAAGCATACATTCAGGCAAAATATTCATATATATGAAAATAATAAAATGAACATTAAGGTTTTTTAAAGATTAGCCTTGTCCTCCAGTGGCTCTGCAGAAAAGCCTAAGTAGGAAAGTTATCACACCCTGAGAGTGCTGTAGAGTGGCCAGGAGGTCTGGAGAAGAGGTGCCTGAGACAAAATCAAAACACTGGAGAATTCTTCTCTCTGGGAGAAGGATTGTGTCTTAGCTAGAGTTCCTATTGTTGTGAAGAGACACCATGACTATGGCAACTCTTATAAAGGAAAAGATTTAATTTCAGTTGGCTTACAGTATAAGAGGTTTAGTCCTTTATCATCACGGCTGGAAACATGGTAGCATGTAGGCAGACATTGTGCTGGAGATGGAGCCTGGAGTTCTATATCTTGATTTGCAGGCAGCAAAAGGAGACTGTCCCACTGGGCATGGCTTGAACATATGTAAGACCGCAAAGCGGTCTTTGATACACTTCCTCTAACAAGGTCACACCTACTCCAATAAGGCCATACCTCCTAATAGTGCCACTTCTATGGGTCTATGGAGGCCAATTACATTCAAACTACCACAGATTGGAAAGTCTTCTTGGATGATGTGGCAGGAGTTGTTCTTGATGATGTGTAGGGAGTTGTTTACATTCAAAGGGTAGGGAAAGGTTCAGACAAAGGAAAGTACACTGGAAAATCTCAGAGGCTGTTACAGCAGGTCTCCTTGGCCTGGAAAGGTGATACTATCTCAGGAGCTCCCAGCATCATAGACTTGCCCTGTGCCACAATGCAAGGACCCACAATACTTAGGCTGTTGTTTATTTGTTTGTTTATTGAAAAGCACACATCATGGACCACAGCAGAGCTTTGCTAGTTATTTTATGAATGCCCAAAACACATTTTCTCAAATGTAGCCTAAGGGCCACTTGCCTCAGAACCAAATTTATTACTTTTTGTTTAATTGTCTCCACAGACCACTGTACATCAATGCTACATTCTTTACCCTGTCGCTCAAATTGTGCCAATTTTGGCTACTGAAAAGTCTTTCCATTCATATCCTTCGTGTGTGTGTGTGTGTGTGTGTGTGTGTGTGTGTGTGTGTGCATGTTTACACGTGTGGAGTATGTTCACATGTATATTTGTGCATGTGAAGGCCTGAAGTCAATGTCAGAAGTCATCTACATTTACTTTTCTATTTACATTTTGGCACAAAATCCTTCACTGAATGTTGAGTTTGCTTCAACTACACTTACTGGTGAGCAAACCCCAGAGAGTCCTCTGTATCTGACATTCTAGTGATAGAATTACAGGTCTGGACCACTAAAACCAGCTTTTCCATGGGTGTTCTCATGTTTGCACAGCAAGCACATTACCAACTGAGATATCTCTCTAGCCCCATCTATGCCCTTTTACCACCTGATGAATGTGATTGTTTAGGTCTGTTTTGCTCAATGTTTTGACTGTTACGGTGATAACACGGGTGTACACGTTTGTCAATGTTACAGAACCATACATTAGAATGGGTTCTAATGCATTAAATTAGATCTTAATTCAAATTAAAGTAAAAATTATGAAATGCCAGTCAATTAACACAGACTAACGCTCTGATGTACAGACAAATAGAAAAAGGGAGCATATGGTATGTTCTCAGACACTGAAAATGATGTAGGCACAGACGAGGGGATGAAATCAGCACAATGTTAACAACCACTGCAAGTACAAGTAAACAGATATGCCTCTTTCACTTAACAACATTTTATATAACTTTGCAATAATAAAAACAAATTTATGTGGAGAAAAACTGTTAAGTGGTATCTACAGGCTATGGACTTTGTAAATAGCTGTTTATCTAGTAGCTCCATAGTCTCATACTTCCAGTGGTTATATAGAAAGCAGTACAAACTCTATGCATGGACAGTGCCATTCAGGAATGCCATCAGCTGAAAATACCTACAGTGAGATGAGAGAATGCTCTCGCTTCTGTGCCTGACCTTCCGTGACCTTCCTTGTGCTGTCTAGGAACATGCAGTCTTCTTCACTTTAAAAACTCACAAAGTCTGCCTGTCTCATGATTGTAACTTTAGACCCATAGAAGACTGTGGCATCCTCTTATACAGACCACTAAACCAAGGGAAACTAGCTCAAACTCAATATCTCACCATTTACATTTGAGTATGAATTTACATTTCCTCCCTTGGGATAAATATTTTAATAACATATTTTTATATCTAATCTTGAGGTGATTCGTGTGTGTGTGTGTGTGTGTGTGTGTGTGTGTGTGTGTGACTGTATGGTTAGAATAGAAAACCCATTTCTAGAAACACGTTTCCTGACACAGCATCTGCCCAGAGCATCCTTTGCTTTACTAATCTTCTCCTTTACACAATCAGCAAATACTTATTGTTTGCTAAGGTCTAAGGAAAGATGCTTGGTCCTAAAGAAGAAAAAGTGCTAGACAGGGGATTCACAGTCTAGTATATACAAAAAAAGCAACACAGATATAGGCTCTCTCTCTCTCTCACTCTCTCTCTCTCTCTCTCTCTGTTCTCTTGCAGTGTCTTTCTCTCACATATAGAGAGACTGAGAAAGTGAAAAAGAGAAAGACAGAAAGAGAGAGAGAGAAAGCAACAGGATACGGTACACAAATGAGAATAACAGATAAGGACTAGAGAAAGCTGATGAGTAATAACTCCATGGTGTGGTTCTGCTATTAAGGGGGCTGTCGGGAGGGCTCAGTGGTGAAGAACATAGACTGTTCTTCCAAAGGACCTGAGTTGTGTTCTCAGCTGTGAGGTGGCTCATAATCATACATAACTCTAGATCCGAGGTAACCAATGCTTTCTTCTGACCTTTATGGGCACTTGTACTCATGTGTACAGACTTACACTCAGACCTAGACATATGCACATAATTAAAAAGTAAACTCTTGAGAAATAAATAAAAGAAATGTTATTCCAGCAGCCGGATGCATGGCTAAATAATATAAATTAACATATTAAAGAAAGGCTATGAAAATAAAATTGCTAAAAGATTCTCAGAAAGCATTTTAGGTTTTCTTTGTTGTTTTGTTTTGTTTGTTATTTAAGTAGGAGAGTGAGTGGAAACCATGCAGGGAGAACTGCAGAAGCAACGGTGAGATAAAATTCTGTCATTTATGAGAACTGCATGCATTTTTGGATGATTACACAGCAGGATGAGCACAGGGGATACAGGACATAAGTCCACTAGCATTTGGAAGCAGGCTACAGAGAAATTTCCATGCCATAAAAAGACACTTGAACAATTCGGGAGGCAATGGGAATTATTGGAGACTCTTCAGCCAAACCGAGGCTGGGCATCATGGGAACTGAACTTCAGAAAACTTTTATTTAAAGCAGAAGCAATATGAACAGGAATGTGACTTTGAACTTCTCACGACCCTGTAGGTATTGGAAGGGCCTGATAAAAAGGTACTTGGCCTTCTCTGCATTTTCACTCTGGTCTGGAGACTCTTTTCAGCCACTTGTAAGCCATGCTCTACTTGTATAGCCAGCTCTCTTCCCACACATGAAGCCTGGCTTTGTTCCAGAGGAGAGTCAGCTCTAAAAACCGGAGCTCTGGTGATGGTTCACAGGCCCAGTGAAGCCCAGACCTTAGTCAGGGTGACCAACTTTAGCCTTGTTCCTCCCAGAAGCTGACTGTTTAACACCAACTACTGGGTTGGAAGAATATAAGTCTTTGCTTCAATGAACTGAGGTAAATCTTTTTTATTATCATTTATTACAATTTATCCAATTTGTATCCTGGTTGTGGCCCCCTCCCTCGTCTCCTTCCAAACCCACCCAACCTTCCTCTTCTCCTCCTATGTCCCTCTCCTAGTCCACTGATAAAGAAGGTCCTCTTCCCCTTCTATCTGACCCTAGCCTATCACGTCTCATCAGGACTGGTTGCATTGTCTTCCTCTGTGGACTGGCAAGGCTGGACCACCCAGGGGGAGGTGATCAGAGAGCCTGTCACTGAGTTCATGTCAGAAACAGCACCTGCTCCCCTTACTAAGGAACCCACTTGGAGACTGAGTCTATGGGCTACATCTGAGCAAGGGTTCTAGGTCCTCTCCACGCATTGTCCTTGGTTGGGGTATCAGTCTCTGCAGGGTACCCAGGGCTCACATTTGTTGTTGTTGTTTGTTTGGTTTTTGTTTTGGGTATTTTTTTGGCTTTGTTGTTCTCCTTTTGGAGTGCCTGTCCCCTCAAGATCTTTCTATCTCCCCCTTCTTTCATAAGATTACCTGTAATCTGTACAAAGTTTGGCTATGAGTCTCAGCCTCTGCTTCAATACCTCAATCAGTAGAGTCTTTCAGAGGCTGTCTATGGTAGGCTCCTGTCCTGTTCCCTGTCTTCTTCTGCTTCCAATGTCTATCGAATTTGTACTTATGAATGAAGATTGAGCATCTTCCCTAAGGTCTTCCTTGTTTAGCTTCTTTAGGAGTGTAGATTTTAGTATGTTTATCCTATATTATGTGGCTAATATCCACTTATGAGTGAGTATACACCATGTGTGTCTTTCTGCTTCTAGGTTACCTCACTCAAGATGATCTTTTCTAGTTCCCACCATTTATGTGAAAATTTCATGTTTACATTGTTTTTAAGAGCTGAGTAGTATTCCATTGTGTAAATGTACCACAATTTCTGCATCCATTCCTCCATTGAGGGACATCCGGGTTGTTTCCAGCTTCTGGCTATTATGGATAAAGCTGCTACAAACATGGTTGAGCAAATGCTCTTGTTGTATAGTTGAGCATATTTTGCATATATGCCTAGGAGTGATATTGCTGGATCTTGAGGCAGCACTATTCCTACTTAAAATTCTATTAGAGAACTCCTTCAACTGATAAACACCTTCAGCAAAGTGGCTGGATACAAAATTAACTCAAAAAATTAGTAGCCCTTCCATACACAAAAAACAAAAGGGCTAAGAAAGAAATTAAGGAAACCCTTTACAATAGCCACAAATAACATAAAGTGTCTTAGGACTCTAACCAAGCATATGAAAGACCTTTATGAAAAAACTTCAAGTCTCTGAAGAAAGAAATTGAAAAAGATATGAGAAGATGGAAAGATCTCCCATGCTCATAGATCGGTAGGATTAACATAGTGAAATAGCCATCCTACCAAAAGCAATCTACAGATTCAATGTAATTCCTATCAAAATACCAACACAATTCTTTACAGAACTTGAAAAAACAATTTTAATTTCATATGGAAAAAACCCGGAATTGTTAAAACTATCCTGTACAATAACAGATCTTTTGGAGGTATCTCCATCCCTTATCTCAAGCTGTACAACAAAGCAATAGTAACAAAAACTATGTGGTACTGGCATAAAAACAGAATGGTGCATCAATGGAATCAAATAGAAAACCCAGAAATAAACCCACATACCTACGGATACTTGATTTTTGACAAAGAAGCCAAAACCATACAGTGGAAAAAAGACAGCATCTTCAACAAATGATGCTGTTCTAACTGGATGTCTACATGTAGAAAAATGCAAACAGATCCATATTTATCACCTTGCACAAAACTAAAGTCCAAGTGGATCAAAGACCTCAACATAAAACCAGACACACGAAACCTGTTAGAAGAAAAAGTGGGGAAGAGTCTTGAGCTCATTGGCACAGGAGACAACTTCCACAGAACACCAACAGCACAGGCTCAAAGAGCAACAATCAATAAATGGAACCTCGTGAAACTGAAAAGTTTCTGTAAAGCAAAAGACACTACCATCAGAACAAAAATGACAGCCTACATGTTGGAAAAGGATCTTCAGCAATTTTTATCTGACAGAGGGCTAATATCCAAAATATATAAAGAACTCAAAAAGTTAAAAGCAACAAATTAAGTAATCCATTTTAAAAGTGGGGTACAGACCTAAACAGAGAATTCTCAACAGAGAATGACAGAGAAACATTTAAAGAAATGCTCATTGTCCTTAATCATCAGGGAGATGCAAATCAAAACAACCCTGAGATTTCACCTTACACCCATCAGAATGGCTAAGATCAAAAACTCAAGTGACAACACATGCTGGAGAGGATGTGGAGAAAGGGTAACACTTCCTCCATTGCTGGTGGAAGTGTAAACTTGTAAATATTCTTTAAAAAAATAAATAAAGGCTTCCTTTCCTTCCTGTAATCCTTCAGCTTGAGCAAAGTTGCTTACACATGCGAGTTCTCTGAGTCTCAGCAGGGATCATTTGTTAGAAGTGTGGGAGGCCACTCTCTGAAGAGCAATCCACCCTCTCAAGAGAGATGTGGAAGTATTTAAGGAGCCTTTTGTTGAATCTGTCTGGAAGCCAACAATTCTCTCACAATTTATTGCAAAAGTTTGAGTTCTTCAGTGTCAGAATTTTAAGTGACAAAAGATGGACAAGAGTTGTATACTGTCAATTACAAAGCATTGTTAGAAGCAAAAGATACCCAAATGAATGGACATGACTCCCATGTTCTTATTAATATATCAGTGCTTCATGTATTCATCTATATACTAAATATAATCTCAGTCAGAAGACCAAGGAGAAGCCAGGTGTGGCAGCACACTGGTGATCTTAGAACTTGGGCAGTAAAAGCAAGTAAATCAGAAGTTTGTGGTCTTCCTGGGCTACATAGCAATTTAAAGGCCAGCCTGGGCTACATGAGACTCAGGCTCAAAAATATCTCAAGAGAGCTTTTATTTGTCTACTGAAAAGCAAATTCTAATGAATAGAGTAGCATATATATATATCCTTTATGCTAGTCTATAGGTGATATATAAATGTAATGGCTTTGAAGGGGAAAACCAGGTTGCGGCACTTACCTAAAATGATCTTAAGACTTACTGTAATGCCATGATTATTAAGAGAATGTAATACTGGCACAATATCACAATATCACACGCACAGCAACAGAACATAATGGAAGGTCCATAAAACACCACACATGATAAAAAATCAAATTACTAAACATACAATGTCTGTTTTCAAGAGGCTCTAAGTCTACTGGAGATTATGAGTGAGTTTTAAAAAATTATAATTTTGTGTAATAAATGCTATTGGAACCCAGATAAGGGACCTCTTACTCACCAGAGAGCACCTGGGAAGCTTCACTAGGGTAGCTGAATGAAAGATGATTTGAATTCGCAAGAAGGCAGGGTGAGATAACACACTCTGGGCAGCACCATATGGGCAAGAACAGAAGCACAAGCGAGTACAAAACAGTTGAGTGCATCACAGGTCGCTATACAAAGTGCTGCAAAGGTGCATGCTGGGAGTGGCAAAAAAAAGGCATAGGAACATTGGAGCTACAACAAGACACACCTTGCACAGCCAAAGGGAGGCTGCGATTTATTCCAAAGGTGAGCAAATCTACAGGAAATGTGACACAGGCCTTTGACGTGGTCATGTTTTTGTCGTGAAATATTACTTCATTAGAAGGATTTAAAAAAAAAAGTGAATTTGGTAAATTTTGAAGTCGAGGTAGCAGACCAGGCAGGATGCTACTGTAACTATTCTTGGTGGGACCCACTGGAGGCTTTCCCCAAGGCAAAGGCAAAAGGTGAAGGTGAGATGCTGAAACACTATAATCAGGGGAGGGATGTGAGAGGTGACTCAATTGTAAAGCGGAGAAAGAAAAAGGTGTGGAGATGGGTGACAAATGTTTCTCTCAATTCAGCTTTTTGTCAGGTATAGCCCGCAGCCTCTTAATGCATTTAAAGGTAAAAACTTTCAAAGAACTCTTTCAATAAACAACCAGCCCAGAGTAGAGGCCGGGAGGTAATGCTGGGTAGTATATCATAGACCACCTGTGCCATTTCAGTGCCACTTATTATGTCCAGTTCCTGCTCACCTTCCTACAGGCATCCTCACGCTGTACCCACCAAGTACCTGGGAGAATGCACACAAACAGAGCTGGAGAATGTGACTCAGGCATTGTGTCTTAACTAGAGTTAAAATGAAAGCATTTTCAACCAGTAATGAGACTTGAGTCCACCCGAGTCCATAATCCCTCTCCTAGTCCTGCTTCCAGGCTCTCACTCTGCAAATGATTTATATATTTCAAGTCCTGCCAAGCTTGAGCCCAGTGCTTTCCAGACACTAGACTATAAATGGCTGAAGTAATAACGGGAAAGGAGCAGGGGTGAAAGGTCAGTGGGCAACTGTTTTTCTTTAGCTTTGTCTGGACTGAGTAACCAGCCAGCTGGGGTCAGGCCACCCCACCTTTTATTACTCAATGAGACAACTCACATGAGCTCATCTCTGAGCGGTCACTGGGACTCTTGCAAAGTCCTCAAGAGTCTCAGCCCCATTGTAGATCATCTCAAGACCCCCAACGCCACTCATATCTTACTAAACCACCAGAAACACCCCACACTACTGAGTGGGGCTTATTTACAAGACTGTGGGGTTGGTTTTTTGGGTTTGTTGTTGTTGTTGTTTTTTGTTTGTTTGTTTTTAGTTTTTAAGAGAGGGAAAACAGATAGAAGTCAGCCCAATTGTGATGCAGATGGAGGAGGGACAGCCTCAAGTGATCGCTGAAAACTAGCAATCCCTAGTGTTGTTAGAATCCCTTCCCTGGGGGAGACATAAATAACACCTACCCCTCCTCCAAAAGACCCAGCCTCATAATGAAATATGATAGCATCAAAGTTCACTCTAAGGAACCAGAATTTTTTGGCTTTATACACAATAATGAGGGCAACTGTAGATCAGGCACACTAGAAGGGCTTCATCCAGCATGATGACTCCCCCTTTCCATGGCCACATGGATGCAATCTTCAGTTTATGTACTTCTAGCCACTCCCTGAGACCATATGCCATTACAGCACAACTGCATATACCAAGTTGAGAGGAAGGACTGGATACTTCAGTGAGGGTCCCGCAATTGTCCCCACCACTCCTTCTATGAGGGGAGGTCAACAGTCAACTAGTCATGATGTGGTGATCTTTTACAATTAGGAACAGGTGAACTCATGAAGATGGCTTCAAAGACAGCATGGTACAGAGAAGGAGCCACCACACCACCGCTAAGAAACAATGACAGCATGAGTGGGTTTACAAACAAAACAATCAGCTATGCTAAGCTCTCTCCCAAACCTCACTCACTTGGCTGTCCCTGATAATATCGGTGTATATATTTTCATGATCAAATGAAGAGTGTTTCTGGAAACACTTATTCATGTACATATATATATACATATATATATATGTACACATACATATATATATGTAGATGTATATGTGTGTGTATACACATATATGCCTCATCATGTAGACCAGGCTGACCTCAAACTCACAATGATCCACCTCCCAAATGCTGACATTAAAGATGTGCATCACCACACAAACTTGAAAATAATTATTAACTTACAGACTTGGGACCAGTTCCCAGTGGAGTCAGCACACTCATGTGGAAAGCTTGCTTAAGTTTATTCCTCAAATCCCAGTAAGAATACTGTGGTTACAAGCTTTACCCATTTTTGGGAATCACTGATGTCCAAGTCACTGATAAGTGTTGGCTTAATATTTATTTATGTACAATGGGAAGGGCAAAGGGAAGAATCTAAACAACATGCATTGGCAAGAGACGTGCCTGGCTGAGGCTGATCTTGGAAGGGGTTATTATCTGTGCAAGTTTTGTGTGGTTTTCACAATGGGAAAAAAAAAATCAAGTCAGAGTCCAGCAGAGACTTTGCAAATGAGAACACTAACCAATGAAAACTAAGCAAGAACCAGTCACAAAGCTCTGTATAGTTGTCTTCGTTGCTATAGCAAAAGTAACACATAATGAGTGTTCTAAACAGCAGGAAGTTGAGTCTCTACAGTTCTGGAGACCTGAAATACCAAAACCAGGGAGGAAGTTTGGGGTTGTTCCTGATGAAAGCCCTCTTGTGGTGTGTCGATGGTAATGCCATTGCTATGTTCTGGTGTAGAGCAGAGAATGAGAAAGCAGATGTTCTTTTTTTTTTTTTGAATTTTATTTTTTTCTTATCAGTTACATTTTATTAACTCTGTATCCCAGCCGTGTCCTGATCCCTCATTCCCTCCCAGTCCCTCCCTCACTCCCTCATCTCCACCATGCCCCTTTCCAAGTCCACTGATGGGGGGAACCTCCTCCCCATTCATCTGAACCTGTTTTATCAGGTATCTTCAGGACTGGTTGCAAAGCCCTCCTCTGTGGCCTAACAGGACTGCTCCTCCCTTGGGGGGTGGGGAGGCCAAAGAGCCAGTCATTGAGTTCCTGTTAGAAATAGTCCTTGTTCCCCTCACTTTGGGAAACCAATTGGTTACTGAGCTACCACAGGCTACATCTGAGTGGAGGTTCTAGGTTATATCCATACATGGTCCTTGGTTGAATGTCAGTCTCAGAAAAGACCCTGTGCCCAGATATATTTGGTCCTTGTGGAGCTCCTATCCTTTCCCCATCAGACTAACTCCCCTTCTTTCATATGATTCCCTGTACTCTGCCAAAGGTTTGGTCATGAGTCTTTGCTTTGAAAACACTGCTAGTTAGAGTCTTTCAGATGCGCTCAGTAGACTCCTGTCATACATTCAATGCACATCCCATCTGTCTTTCTAAACGAGGATTGATCATCTTACCTCATGTCTGCTCTCTTGATTATCTTTTTTAGGTATATAGATTTCATTATGTTTATCAAAGCAGATGTTCTAATCCATCTCAAAAAGACAAGCTCTCACTGGGAAGGCTTTCATGATCCACTCACCTCCCAAAGATTCCGACTCCTGTCAGCCTTACTTACCTTTGCTCTTGGTTGAGTTTTCTTTTTCTTTTTTTTTTTTTTCTGTTTTGTTGCTGCTGCTGTTGCTCATTTTGTTTTGTCATTGTTGTTGGTAATGGTGAGGTTTGAGGGTTTTGTTTTGCATTGTTTTACTGTTTTGGTTTGAAAGGTTTGCCAGGCTGACCACTAATTCTTGGCAATCCTCCTACCTCCACCTACTTAATGCTAGAATAACAGGAGTGAGTCACCAGGCCTGGCTACCATAAGGTCTTAAATTAATAGATGAGTCTGTTAATTCTAACTTACTAGAATATCTCTGTCTCTCTGTCTCTCTCTTCTCTGTCTCTCTGTCTCTCTCTCTCCTGTTAAACTGGAATTTAGAAGATCAGACCTGCTTATACCATTAGGCCTGTGCATTCCAACAATAACTGTTTTCATAGTGAGAAAGCTAAGAAGCCAGTAGTTGCTCATACCACGAGGTTCTTTCCTCATCAGTACCAGTCCAGTACTCAAGGACTAGAGGATTCCTAGAGAGCCACCGGCCTTCCGTTTTGAAAGCCTAAAGAAAGCTGAATGCTGGTAGCAAGGAGATATTATCCATAGCTGCAGCAATGGGGCAGATGAGTACACCAGAGAGACATGAAGGCAATGAGCCAAAAAGTCAAAACCCTCATTTTTAAAGGCCACACTTGGGTATCCTTGAGTTGGTTCATGTTTTGGTTTGTGGGTTTTGTTGGTTTTTGTTTTTGTTTGATCTTATTTGAGAAAGAGTTTTTACTCTATATGGTGTTGCCCAGGGTAGCATCAAAATCATTGGCATCTTCCCCAGTACTGAACCATCACACCTTATTTCGGGTTTCAACATTTAAATTTAGGGGAACACAAGTGTGCTATCTATATTAGTTGTATACTACACCAGAGAACTTTACTGCTAGCCAGGTCTATTCCTGTTCCTAAATTTTCCAATATTCTTACAGTTAATAGAAACTATACATGCATATATATTTTATGTTTATATATATACATGATTATATATATATATATATATATATATATTAGTACTGGCCAATGAGTCTTAAGAAAAAGTGGTACATGTTATCTCTAACGCATTTAAGTGATGGTTCTCAACTCTCCAGCTCCTCCTCCTTGTTTTCTTTGTGGAGACCTGGACATCAAATTTTCCAATTGGCAAAGATACATGAGACAAGAAACTGAGAAATTAAATCATGGCTTGACACAGAATTGCCCTCACTGGCTGCCAAAATCATGAGTGAGAAGTAGATGTTTATGTATTAGGCTACTGGGGTTTCAGGATTTGCTTGTTATCATGCTAAAGCCTAGATTAGCCTGACTAACAGAGATAACAAGCAAGAAATCAAATCGGAGACTTGGGCCTGTGTGCTTACAAAATAGGTTTATTCACTGAGTCGATGTTGAACAAGAACTGATTAAGAATTATAGTCAGGGCAGAAAGGGACCAAAGCCAGCTAGATGCCTGCGAGCAGAGCCTCATCCTGCCACTTCCTTGGAACAGTCTTTCTCCCATGTCATAAGATGGCTGTGAGGTGAGGGTGGATCTGAGTGGCCCATAGACTTTGTAGTGTGGTGGAACTGGAGCAAGAGAAACCAACACTACACAAAGTTTCTTACTAGGCTTCTCTGTGTTGCCCTTGGCACCCTGAATGCTAAGACACTGTCTTCTTCACTGCCAACCACTCTGGGTGCCACACACTTCCAGGCCTTCTGGTAAATGTAAGAATGCCTAAGATAAACCCCCACTTTGCCAATTGCTTTCCTCATTACTGTGACAGAATCATTACAAATATTACAAGCATCCCACAAGCAGCAATGCAAGATAGGAATGATTTGACTTTGGCTCATGGACTGAAATATGACCATAACGGGGAAGCCACAGCAGGGGGAGTGACTCCAGTTCCGGAGGTGGGTGTGCATGGGTGCCTGTTCACATCTTATCAAATCAGGAGACAGGGGACAGGAAGTTGGGCAGGGCTGTAAAACTCAAAGGCCTGCCCTCTAGAGACCTACTTTCTCTACCTGGGCTTCGCCTACCCTTCCAAAACAGAGCCACGAGCTTGGGACTAAATGTTCAGATAAATGGGCCTGTGGGGGACATTTTCTATGCAAACCATAGCTAACCCACTTTGCCTTGAGCGTCCCAGATACACTGTACACCAGTGAGCAAGTTATGTCCCTGCCCGTGCTCCACTTCTTTGACTATCAAATGGAATATCTGAGTTTGATGATACCAAAACACTTTGCAAACTAGATTTTCTTTGAAAAGACTACTTGGGAACCTAAAAAGAAATTAATTAAAGGGCTGGGGAGATTACTCAGTGTATAATACTGTTTTCTCTGTAAGCATGAGGAGCTGAGTTTGATATCCAGCCCACACAGAAAATGCTGGGCATAGGCAGACATGTTGGTGAGACCTTATGGGTTTGGAGGGAGAAAAGGATAAACTGATGTGATTATATGATAATCTCAAAATGAAAGCATTTTTTAAAGATACTATCCATACCTGTAACCCAAGCTCGGGCTGGGGAGGGCAGGGACAGGTGGATCTGGAGATGCCACTGGCTAGCTAGCCGAGTTGAAATAGTGAGTGGTCCTATGAGAGACTGTCTCAAGACAATGAGGTGGAAAGTTATTAAAAAACAAAACAAAACAAACAAAAAAAACATCCAAAATTATGCTCTGGCTTTCACATAGGGGTGCACATACTCACATGCATGTGCTATACCACATACACACACACACACACACACACATGCGCGCGCGCATGCACACAAGAAATTGAAACTGCAGCTGTTAAGCAAAGCATGCTCATGCTAAGGTTATGCATATCTTCAAAGCCAAATAACACAACTGGTTCTTTTTATTATTAGCTATAGAAAATGCCCTTCCCATGATAAAAAAAAAAAAGTACCCCCCTCCAATAAGCTGGCTGACTTAGAAAACATTTATTCCTGTCACACACCCAAGGAGGACACCTTGAGGAAACACAAGCTCTCTCTTGTGTTATCAGATAATTGGCTGCAGAGATCAGCTTATCTGTACTAAACAAGAATTACATGCCCCAGAGTTCCTTTATCTATCGACTACTACACTCATCTTCAGACACGTTTAACAGAAAAATATATTACCTCCATAAACTGTTATGCTAGCATTGATTTTTTTTCCTTATGTATAGAAGTTCCATATTTCTCTATCACTCGCTGATCAACCTGATCTTTTTTATATACCAAATATGAGAATAGTTCAAGGGCTTTGCCTTGAATTTTGGTTATGTTCCTCTAAAGGAACATTCTGCTTTTTATTAAGGGAGATTGTCTATGAAAATACAGCGAGGGTGACTCTTAGAAGTGATCTACTACTGAAATTCTTTTTCCATGCTCCCCTGGACCTATCCTTCCTTGAAAGCTTCACACAGCACAGAATAAGAAAAAGATCATGGGCTTTGTTGTGAGGAGAACCCAGTTTTCAATTTCCAGTTCAGAAACCCATTGGCTCTATGGATCTTAACTTAGCATGTCACTTCAGCTCTCTCAGCCTCGGGGGAAAGCAGGGTATTAGTACCTTATGACAGTGCTGTGCCCACCACGAATTGGGTGGCAGCTTATTATTAGATGGTTAGAATTAAAAGTGTCATAGTGACCTCTAATCAATGTCTTGCAGAGCGAGAACTGCTAAGAGAAGAAGAGCTCTGTGGTTGCTCTAAGACGCTCTTGAGTTCCACTTCTGCGTTGCTGTGGCCCCCACCACTCACTCCTCTGTCCCAGATTTCATCAAAGATATCCTAATTAATAACTTCAGGGGAGGCGTTTTGATTGGCATCTTCCTAGGCCTCCTACAGACTTTGTAAGCTCACTATTTCTAAGACCTCCTGCCCTCTGCACACCCAGGATCCCTTGCTCCTTCACAGAGCAGGTCCAGCTGATGAGAGCGTGCTTATCTTAACTTTAGTGTCCCCGGAGTATTTTCCTAGGCCATTTTTCTTTATGTTGTACAGTTACTTGAATTCTTCTTACTCTTCCTACATAATCATTCCCAGATTTGGACCTCCTAATCTAGACAGACAGCTCCAACCTGTCTACCTAGAGGCCCTTTGGCTGCTTTATCTTCCAGCCACAGCACCAGAACTTAATTATTTGAATTCTACACTAAGTCCACCCATCACCCTTCTGGTGGGCTCTTCTTCAATCAGCAAAGTGACCATTTACCAGACAGCAAATAAACAGGAGCTGTGTTCTAACTCTGAGCTTCCTCTGCACTCTACTCCTGTGCTTAAAACATCTAGAATCATTCTCTGTTATGCATCCATGTAACAACACCACACTCTAGCTTAGGTCTTCATCCCCGAGAATTACTTCCTCATTTACGTGATGGAGTCTCCCAGGCTCTGAATACACAACCTTCACACAAGCAGAATAAGCTGTCTGCAAGAAGGCTACTCCAACAGCAGCCCTCAGACAAACGACCTGTTTTCTAAACATGACAGAACAAGGAGATTGGGCCAAAATGTGACTCAACCGCAACGCTAAGCTTGCTTTTCGTTCAGCTGACCTTTTAAAATAACAACATTTACTTGATGAGAGAAGGGGAGCGGTGGCTTCCATTCTAGCCCTGGCTTCTTGCAGCACTGCACATCAGCTCTAGAACGCACATCAAAAATAGAGTCCCAGTGTGCACTGTAAGACAGACTGATCTGAGGCCTCCTTTCCTCTTCAGTCCCATCTGCCATTGTGATCAACTCCATTTCTCCCTCATCATCCCAGATCTGTCTGTTCCCCTCTGTCCATACAAACACATTTACAAGAAGTGCACAAAGATGCATCTTTATCCCTCCTGGTGTCACTATCACCATTATCTCTATCCAATGACCTGCTCAGCATGGCAAGTTTGACATTCTTCGCCTCATGCTTTAAAACCATTTAATTACACATCTCTATGTAAAATGTTAGCCCCTGGAAGAGAGAGGATATGCACTGTCCTGGTCTCATTTGTATTGCTTTGAAACACTACTTTAAGAAAAAGCAACTGATAGACTAAAGGGTTTTTTGGCTTTGGTTTTTTAGCTTACAGTTTCAGGTTGTAGCCTATCATGGTGGAGATGTCAGGCAGGAACTTCCAACAGCTACACACATCACATCAACAGTCAAGAGCAGACAGCGATGAATGCATCTGTGCTCATGTACTTGTGCTCCGATTGGTTTCTCTACTCTTTAACAGGCCAGGATCCATGACACCCATTTTGAGCTGGATCTTCCCACATCAATTAACCTGATTAATAGAATTCCCCACAATCACAAACATAGGCCAGCCCAGTGCAAGCAACCCCTCACTGAGACTCTTTCTGGGTGACTCTAGGTTATGTCAGGCTGGCAAAGCTGACCATCTCAAGCATAAAACAGCTGCTCCAGGAATAAGTAAACCCTCAAATCTCAGTTGACTTGACAACATTTTCTGATCATTCGAAGTCCCATGCATAATGAAAAAGTAGCTCTCGCCAATGGGGTCTATTTCGTGGGCCAGATTCTCTAGTTCCTTGAGTTCCTCTTTTAGGTCTTTGGTTTTCTGATGATGGTGAAAAGAAAAAGCACAAGTTCATTTCAGTAGTCAGGACTGGAAGTGGCCTACATCACTCTTTTCACACCTTATAGCTAGAAGCCACTCACGCAGATTCACCTGACCTCAAGTGGACTCAGATACAGTGGACGTAGCTATGTGCCTGAGGTGGGGGGAAGAAACTCTTCAAGAGTGTCAAGCAGAGCCCTCGACACATCAGCCCTGGACTCGAAACAATTATCAGTGGTTCTTGAGAAACTCTTCGTGAATGAATTACAGCTGTTCTCTTGGGGTTAAGCAAGCTGTTACTCCATCATCTACCAGGTCTGCAACAGAGAAAAAAGACTGATGATGAAGACCTGGAGGAGAGCTGCCTTCAGCTGGGCCCAGTCAAGTGCTTTCAACAGCCATGACCGCACAGGAAGATGGCAAGTAAACACTAAGGAGAAGGGCAGGAAGCCAAGTTCCTTTTCTTTAGAAGGTAAGCCCATCTCATGATGCTTCCATCTAACCTCCTTTGAGATTTGAAACAAGTTCCCTGATAAAGAACTTCTGCCTCCCGGCCTCATTCATCCTTCAATTTATAGTTTTCATTTTCAGGAGCTTAAAGATGAGCAATAAAAAGTCTTACATTGGCTGGGCAGAGGCGGCACATGCCTTTAATCCCAGCACTCAGGGAGGCAGAGGTTGGCAGCTCTCTTGTGAGTTTAAGGCCAGCCTGGTTTACAGAGTAAGTTCCAGACAGCCAGATCTACACAGAGGAACCCTGTCTCGAAAAAAGCAAAACAACGACAAAAAAGTATTACATTCCATTTCTAATTACATCACATTTTTCCATGTATCTCAGATCCCTAGAAAAATCCTTAAGTGTGCTCATTAAACCCAAATAACTTTCTCATTTTTTTAACTGAAGCCATTCTTCCATAATCTCTTGATTTCAACTTTTTATGGCACCCTTTAAACAAAATGTAAATTTAGAGCTCAAACAGCTTAACCAACATCCCTTTAAAGGAATAGAATTTAATAATATGACCAATTACATAATCAAAGTTCAGGATGATATTAATAGAAGGTGGTATGAGTTACACCAAAAACACAACACACTGCTAGAATATGATACAACTCATTTTAAATGTATGCATGGAAACACCTATGACCCACTTTTACGAATGGGACTGAAGCATTCCTTTGTCTATTCCCTGATTGAAGATAACAATTAAAGATCTTTGTTTCCTAATAAGTGTAACATAATAAAACAGCTAATCAAATGTTCTACAACAGATGATTTGTAGATGCATAGAATTACCAGCTATAAGCTCTCAACATGGACAGCAACTTCGAGGACATGGCACCCTTATCTTCAGAGTCACAGGGCAAAGTGAGCTAAGCATCCTACTGTAAGTTCTCCCAACAAATCACTAATTTTCCCTTTACCACACCCTCAGTCCACAAACCAGTGTGAGGCTCAAAAGTCAGGCTTGTCATACTTCATCTGCTTTTTCATTACCACTGAGAGAGATTTATGATGTAAAGGATCATACCAGAGTTGGCCTTCAAGCCTCCAGGCCTAGCACTAATGACATGTAGGCAGCAGGCCTGTCTTTTACATCTGTCGTCTGCCCTGACTTCTGTCAGCCAACATCCATACTTTCTGCATACTCGTCACGGATGCACTGTAGCACTGGTCATGCTCAGGGCACTGGCTGGCATCCTTGCTGGCTGCTGTAAAGCAGAAAACACACTTCATGAAATGAATAAGCTGACTAAAAGAAAGGGCTTGTAAAACCCAATAAATATATTTCACAATTATTTACTGAATACCTGCTGATGCCAAATACTGCACTTAGTCTGAGGATCAAGGCGTATGAAATAGCATATCTTAGTTAGGGATACTATTGCTGTGATGAAGCACCACAACCAAAGCAACTTAGAAAAGAAAGGGTTTAATTGGCTTAAAATTTCACAGCACTGTTCATCACTGAAGAGAGTCAGGGCACAACATGGAGGCAGGAGCTAATACAGAAGCCAGGGACAGGTGCTGCTTACTGGCTTGCTTGTTGTGGTTTGCTCAGCCTGCTTTCTTACAGGACTACCAGCCCAATGTGTTACCAGACCACAATGGTCTGGGCCCTCTACCATCAAACACTAATTAAGAAAATTCTCTACCACTGACTGCTCTTCCAGAGGACCCAGGCTCAATTCCCAGCACCCATATGGCAGCTCACAACTGTCTGTTAACTCCAAGATCTGTCACCCTTACACACACATACTTAAAGGTAAAACATCAATGCACATAAAATAAAAATAAATAAATTTTAAGAATAATACATTTATTTTTTATTTATTACAATTTATTCATTTTATATCCCAGTTGTAGCCCCCTCCCTTGTCTCCTACCAATCCCACCCTCCTTCCCTCTTCTCCTCCCATGCCCCTCCCCTAGTACACTGATAGGGGAGGTCCTCCTCCCCTTCCATCTGAAACTAGCCTATCAGGTCCCATCAGGACTGGCTGCATTGTCTTCCTCTATAGCCTGGTAAGGCTGCCTCCCCCCTCAGGGGGAGGAGATCAAAGAACCAGCCACTGAGATCATGTCAGAGACAGCCCCTGCTCCCCTTACTAGGGAACTCACTTGGACAATGAGCTGCCATGGTCTACATCTGTGTAGGGGTTCTAGGTTATATCCATGTATGGTCCTTGGTTGGAGTATCAGTCTTGGAAAAGACCCCTGTGCCCAGATTTTTTGGTTCTGTTGCTCTCCTTGTGGAGCTCCTGTCCTCTCCAGGTCTTTATATCTCCCCCTTCTTTCATAAGATTCCCTGTACTTTGCCCAAAGTTTGGCTATGAGTCTCAGTTCAGCATCTGCTTTAATGCTCTGCTGGGTAGAGTCTTTCAGAAACCCTCTGTGGTATGCTCCTGTACTGTTCCCTGATTTCTCCATCTTCTGAAGACTATCCCATTTACCTTTCTGAATGAGGATTGAGCATCAGGGGATTGAAGCTGATGCTGAGACTCACAGTCAAACTTTGGGCAGAGCACAGGAAGTCTTATGGAAGAAGAGGGAAATAGAAGGACCCAGAGGGGAGGGGACCAACAAAGCTAAAAATCTGGGCCCAAGTGGTCCTACACCAATCAAGAACCATGCATGGAGACGACCTAGACCCCCTGATCAGATGTAGCCCATAGGCAACTCAGTCTCCATGTGGGTCCCTGAGTAAAGGGAGCAGGGGCTTTCTCTTTCATGAACTCGGTTGCCTTCTCTTTGATCACTTTTCCCTGGTGATGAGGCCTTGCCAGGCCACAGAGAAAAGAGAATCCAGGCAGTCCTGATGACTTAATAAACTAGGATCAGATGTCAAAGAAGGAGGACTCCCCCTTTCATTGGACTGGGGGCAGGGGATAGGGTGAAAGAGGGAGAGGGTGGCACCAGAAGGGGATTAGAGAGAGGACTACAATCAGAGATATAAAATGAATAAATAGTAAAAGATTAAAATTAAAAAAAATACAAAACAAAAAGAATCAACTCAGAATTTCAAGTAGAGATAACACACGCAGCTGACACTCTAGATGCTCCATTTCTATGATGGGGATTTTGTCATTCTAGGCCTCACTCCCCATTGTCCAGAAACTATGAAATGTAGTTTTTCACTGGTCTTGCTCTTCATAAGACTGTCTACTGTGCCCACCTGAGTATCCAACCCTTGTTTTTGTTGGCTTTTTATTGAAATTTCCACATATGGTGTTGGAGCTACTACTCATAGCTTCACTAAATATCCTCATATCAGTCCAATCAACCTTGTACACAATTTCTCTTTAATCTCTAACAAAAGAAGAACTAGGGAATGGCCACTATGTCGCCCTGTAGTCAACCAGAGGGGTGAGAAGAAAGACCCAATTTGGTACACAGAATCTACGCATGGTCCAAGCATTAAAAAAAAATAAGGCATTGAAAGACAGTAATATAAGCAAGTGATCTGTTATGCTAAAATTTTCAGATAGTTACAGATAAAGGCCAGCTCCCTATTAAGGCAGAACACTTCTACTGTGGCCTTGCTCCTTGAGTGTCACTGAGGTGCACAGCTGACGGCTGGGTCTCAGTAGGATTTGACTTCTGTCTTTGTCACTTTGGTCAGCATCACTGACCTCAGACAATTATGAGCAAACACCCCTGTCCACCATGCTTTCCTGAGCAGTGTCCTTCCGGACTCAAGAAAGACTCCATACTGTCCATGGGATTTCAGAAGATATGTTCAAGGGCTTCAAGAGACATTCCAAGCATTCAGGAGGGTGGATGGCTTCTGTGTGTTTCCTCTGTGTGTGTTACCAATGTGGAATGCCAGGAACTGTGGGGCCTGTGTCCTTGTGGGAAGGGGAAGAAGAGATTAAATGTGGATCAACCTGACTATGTTGTACTCCAGAGAACTCATTCTGTGGGTTGGAAACGGAGCCTCCACTGTACAAGAATGGGCAGGTAGGAGATGATATGAACAAAGGGGTAAATAATTGTTACATGGGTTAAAATAAAATAAAGCCAGTGTTGTACAGTGGTTTATACCCATGACTGTCTGAGAATTGTGACCTTAGTGTCCACAGCTTATGAAGAGCTAGGGAAAACATCAACCTCTAAAAAACATTTCGAATGATTCCTCTCTCTTTTTTTTTTTTTTTTTTTTTTTTAAGATACCAGGATTGGAGGGGCGGAGCCAAGATGGCGACTAGCACACACAGTTTCTGAGCGGTGGGATACCTGATCTTCTGAGTTGGAGAATGGAAGGACCCCCAACCCAGGAAAACCACAGCGAGACTTTCTGAACACCAGGGAACATCGCAGGAGATGTCCCTTCCCCCAGACCTCCTTCCTCCTCGGCACAGTGGCACAGCGGACTCATCTTTCTCAGCGCAGACCTAACTGCCTGGGGTATACAGCCGCTGAGGTGGAGCCCCAAGCACTTTAGCGGCAGACAAAAGCCAGCAGTACTTGCCCCGGAGTCCCGGATTCGCGCAGCGGCTGCACCATCCTCCCAGGGCGCGAATCTGCTAGACACCATACTAGCTCCACAGGATCGCCATCACTGACGGTACGACCCGCCCAATCCCACAGTGACAGAGAATATGCTATATACTCACCAAAACCAGGCAGAAATGTCATACAACCTGGACACACCAGGCGCTGGGCCTCCCAAGCTTGGAGAGCACAACGAAGAGATCCCAGGACTTCCCAGAAAGCATTGGGACTAGCAACCCAGTCTCCAGTTACAGCGAGACATGGCAGCGGAGCAGCACTGAACTGGCGGGGCACCACAGCCCTCCAGTTTAAGACTAACCAGGGCCAAACCAGAGAACAGAGAGCCTGGTTACCCCATCCCTGCTGAAGTGACCACCCTAAAATCTCCAGCTGCAGCAAGACCTCAGAACCTGGCAGTGACAGCAGCACAGAACTGGCGGAACACCTCAAAGAAGCAGGGCCAAACCAGAGAGCAGAGAGCCCCGGATACCAAGATCTCTGCCAAGAGACCTGCCTGTAAGTGAGTGCACCCTTGAGAATCTGCAGTTCCCCAGATCCTGGGTCCTTCTAAATCAGAAGCCAGGCATCGAACCACCCTCCCACCCACATACCCACTTTGGAAAACAGAGGGGCACTAGGGACATTGAAGTTCCTGCCCTGTGAGCCTGATTGAGGAGTTAAGGCAGTTAATGCCAGAAAAAGATAAGGAGGGCCACTATATTCTCATCAAAGGAAAAATCCACCAAGAGGACATCACAATCTTGAATATCTATGCCCCAAATACAAGAGCACCGACATTCGTAAATGAAACATTATTAAAGCTTAAATCATACATTGATCCTAATACCTTAATAGTGGGAGACTTCAACACTCCACTCTCACCAAGGGACAGATCAACTAGACAGACACCAAATAGGGAAATAAAAGCACTCACAGAATCCCTAAATCAAATGGACCTAATAGACGTCTACAGATCATTTCACCCAAACTCAAAAGAGTACACCTTCTTTTCAGCACCGCATGGAACCTTTTCCAAAATAGACCATATAGTGGGCCACAAAGCAAGCCTCAACAGATACAAAAGGATTGAAATAATCCCTTGTATACTATCTGACCACCATGGACTAAAGCTCGACCTCAACAACAACAGAAACAACAAAAAGCCAACACGCACATGGAAACTGAACAACTTACTACTCAATGACAGCTGGGTTAAGGAAGAAATAAAGAAAGAAATTAAAGACTTCCTAGAATTCAATGAAAAGGAAGGCACAACATACCCAAATATATGGGACACATTGAAAGCAGTGCTCAGAGGAAAATTTATAGCACTAAGTGCCTGCAAGAAGAAATTCGTAACATCACATACAAACAACTTAATGACCCAACTGAAAACCCTAGAAAAAAAAGAAGCAGATACACCCAAGAGGAGCAGACAGCTGGAAATAATCAAACTAAGGGCTGAAATCAATCAACTAGAAACAAATAAAACTATCCAAAGAATCAATGAAACAAAAAGCTGGTTCTTTGAGAAAATCAACAAGATAGACAAACCCTTAGCCAAACTAACTAAAAAGCAGAGAGAAACTATCCAGATCAGCAAAATCAGAAATGAAAATGGGGACATAACCACAGACACTGAGGAAATTCAAACAATTATTAGGTCATACTACAAAAGCCTATATGCCACAAAATTTGAGAATCTAAATGAAATGGATAATTTTCTTGAAAGATTTCATCTACCAAAACTAAGTCAAGATCAGGTAGAAAGACTGAATAGCCCTATATCTCCCAAGGAAATCGAAGCAGTCATTAACAGTCTCCCCTCCAAAAAAAGCCTTGGACCAGATGGCTTCAGCGCAGAATTCTACAAGACTTTCAAAGAAGTGCTAACTCCAATTCTCCTTGAGCTATTCCACAAAATAGAAACAGAAGGAACACTACCAAACTCATTCTATGAAGCCACAGTCACCTTAATACCTAAACCACACAAAGACCCAACAAAAAAAGAGAACTTTAGGCCTATCTCTCTTATGAACATTGACGCAAAAATACTCAATAAAATACTTGCAAACAGAATCCAAGAACACATCAAAGATATCATCCACCATGACCAAGTAGGCTTCATCCCAGGCATGCAAGGGTGGTTCAACATACAGAAATCCATCAATGTAATCCAATACATAAACAAACTGAAGGAGAAAAACCACATGATCATCTCCTTAGACGCCGAAAAAGCATTTGACAAAGTCCAACACCCATTCATGTTTAAAGTCTTGGAGAGATCAGGGATACAAGGCACATACCTAAAGATAGTAAAGGCAATATACAGCAAGCCTATAGCTAACATCAAACTCAATGGAGAGAAACTTAAATCAATCCCACTGAAATCAGGGACAAGACAAGGCTGTCCATTGTCCCCATAATCTCTTCAACATAGTACTTGAAGTCCTAGCCAGAGCAATAAGACAACTAAAGGGGATCAAGGGGATACAAATTGGAAAGGAAGAGGTCAAAGTGTCACTATTTGCAGATGATATGATAGTATACATGAGCGACCCCAAAAATTCAACCAGAGAACTCCTTCAGCTGATAAACACCTTCAGCAAAGTGGCAGGATACAAAATCAACTCAAAAAAATCAGAAGCCCTCCTATATACCAAAGACAAAAAGGCTGAGAAAGAAATTAGGGAAACAACACCCTTCACAATAGCCACTAATAACATAAAATACCTTGGTGTGACTCTAACCAAGCAAGTGAAAGACCTGTTTGAGAAAAACTTCAAGTCTCTGAAGAAAGAAATCGAAGAAGATATCAGAAGATGGAAAGATCTCCCATGGATTGGGAGATCTACCAATCTTCATGGATTGGTAGGATTAACATTGTGAAAATGGCCATACTGCCAAAAGCAATCTACAGATTCAATGCAATTCCCATCAAAATACCAACTCAATTCTTTACAGACCTTGAAAAAAAGATTCTCAGCTTCATATGGAGAAACAAAAAACCCAGAATCTCCAAAATGATCCTGTACAACAACAGATCATCTGGAGGTATCTCCATTCCTGATCTCAAGCTGTACTACAGGGCAACAGTAATAAAAACTGCATGGTATTGGCATAGAAACAGAAAGGAGGATCAATGGAACCACATAGAAGACCCAGAAATAAATCCACACAGCTATGAATACTCGATATTTGACAAAGAAGCCAAATCCATTCAATGGAAAAAAGACAGCATCTTCAACAAATGGTGCTGGACCAACTGGATGTCTACATGCAGAAAAATGAAAATAGATCCATATTTATCACCCTGCACAAAACTAAAGTCAAAGTGGATCGAGGACCTCAACATAAAACCAGATACCCTAAATCAATTGGAAAAAAAAACTGGGGAACAGCCTAGAACTCATTGGCACAGGAGACAACTTCCTGAACAGAACACCAACAGCACAGGCTCTAAGAGCAACAATCAATAAATGGGACCTCATGAAACTGAAAAGTTTCTGTAAAGCAAAGGATACCGTCATCAAAACAAAACGACTGCCTACAGATTGGGAAAGAATCTTCACTAACCCTTTATCTGACAGAGGACTAATATCCAGTATATACAAAGAACTAAAGAAGCTGAAAAGCAGCAATCCAAGTAATCCAATTAAAAAAATGGGGAACAGAGCTAAACAGAGAATTCTCGACAGAGGAATATCGAATGGCAGAAAAACACTTAAAGAAATGCTCATCCTCATTAGCCATCAGGGAAATGCAAATCAAAACGACCCTGAGATATCACCTTACACCCATCAGAATGGCCAAGATGAAAAACTCAAGCAATAACACATGCTGGAGAGGTTGTGGAGAAAGGGGAACCCTCCTCCACTGCTGGTGGGAATGTAAACTGGTACAACCACTCTGGAAAGCTATCTGGCGCTTTCTAAGACAAATAGGAATAGTGCTTCCTCCAGACCCAGCTATACCACTGCTAGGTATATACCCAAAGTTTGTTCAAGTACACAAAAAGGACACTTGCTCAACCATGTTTATAGCAGCTCTATTTGTAATAGCCAGAACCTGGAAACAACCCAGATGTCCATCAATGGAGGAATGGGTACAGAAATTGTGGTATTTTTACACAATGGAATACTACTCAGCAATCAAAAAGGAGGAAATCATTAAATTTGCAGGCAAATGGTGGTATCTAGAAAAGATCATTCTGAGTGAAATATCCCAGAAGGAGAAAGACAAACATGGGATATACTCACTTATATAGACCTATAAGATATGATAAACATAATGAAATCTATACACCTAAAAAAGATAATCAATTGAGCGGACATGGGGTAAGATGATCAATCCTCATTTAGAAAGACAGATGGGATGTGCATTGAACGTATGACAGGAGTCTACTGAGCGCATCTGAAAGACTCTAACTAGCAGTGTTTTCAAAGCAAAGACTCATGACCAAACCTTTGGCAGAGTACAGGGAATCATAAGAAAGAAGGGGAGTTAGTCTGATGGGGAAAGGATAGGAGCTCCACAAGGACCAAATATATCTGGGCACAGGGTCTTTTCTGAGACTGACATTCAACCAAGGACCATGTATGGATATAACCTAGAACCTCCACTCAGATGTAGCCTGTGGTAGCTCAGTAACCAATTGGTTTCCCAAAGTGAGGGGAACAGGGACTATTTCTAACAGGAACTCAATGACTGGCTCTTTGGTCTCCCCACCCCCGAAGGGAGGAGCAGTCCTGTTAGGCCACAGAGGAGGGCTTTGCAGCCAGTCCTGAAGATACCTGATAAAACAGGATCAGATGAATGGGGAGGAGGTCCCCCCTATCAGTGGACTTGGAATGGAGCACGGTGGAGATGAGGGAGGGAGGGAGGGACTGGGAGGGAATGAGGGATGGGGACATGGCTGGGATACAGAGTTAAAAAAATGTAACTGATAAAATAAATAAATAAATAAATAAATAAATAAATAAATAAAAGATACCAGGATTGAACCTAAGTACTTGTGTATGCTAGACAAGCTTTCTATCACTGGGCTATATCCTTACTACGCTGTCCAAACTACCCTTGAATTCACATGGTAGCCCACTCTGGCCTTGGGATTGGAATACTCCAGCCTCAACCTGTAAAATAGCTGGGATTTCAGACCTGCACTACCAGACTGAACTCAAATAACTCCCAAATATCCAAAACTCTCTTTCTGTGTCTATCCATCTCCCTCTCTTTACCTCTCCCTCTATCTCTCTCATTTGCAAATTACCTAAAGTCCCTTGCACCTCTCCTCCCTCCCCTCCTCTTCCTGCCACCTCTCTCTTTTCTCCATTATAGATTTTTAGAATGAAGAAAAACTTCTCGGCAGCAGATTGGGTGGTGGGTGTCACACTCCGCTGCCAAGAGCAGATTTTCATTTGCGAGGAAGAGATCTGTACACTCCCAAGTTAATCATTTCCATCCTTTCCCATCCTTGCTTAACTAAGTGCTAACTGAATAGCAGAAGAGTAAGTGCTGTGGGAATTCTGAGAAGAAATATCAATGGAACTGAAAATGCTCAGTAACTTGGGCTAGTTCTACTTCAATCAAAATTTTCCCAGCAAGTAAAAGTAAGGGCCACTGTAGGGGTCCTATAGAAACCTAATACTGCAGAAACTTCCAAAAATATATACATATGCGAAGGTGATCTAAGTGAAATCACCAAAGAACAGAGACAGAATACCAACTGAACAGCTTTCATCAAGATATGAACTTTCCTGCTCCCTGCTGTTTCTCGCCACAGAGCAGGAAGTACAAGGAATGAGTTACATCGAATTTAGTTGTTGGTTCTACAGGAATGCCCAAACAACCCAGACCAGAGCCACAGCTATTGGTTTCTCTGCACAAACTGATGTTAAGACCCCGTTGCTGAAGACAATACTTACGCAACTCACTGAACAAGGAGAGGTCAAGCTGGTATCTACCTAAAGCCTTCACCCCTACAAAGTAGTGTTCATAGCCCTGGAAGGTACTCCGCATGCTACTAAAAGGAAAGGATGGAGAAGCATAAAATGAGCAATACTCATACTGGGCGCTCTCCAGAAGACTTACGGAAAAAAAATATTCCTAGTGGTTCAACAGCCAGCTGGAGCCCAGACTTATAAATACCTATTCTTTTATTCAGCCACTTAGAAAAGTTCAGGGAGTTTTAATAGAGAGAGCAAGACATTCTGCACTGAAAAGCTCACTTCAGGGCATCTAATGAAGAGTGGGCTGCTTTAAATATTTAGAGCTAAGCTAAGACACAAAACCCACAACAAGGAGTCTGTCAGATGCATCTTCATTTGTCTGTGGCGAGAAACAGCAGGGAGCAGGAAGTAGTTTTCAATTAGCCAGTGGCACAATACATGCCTGAACCCTCAGCAATCATCACTCAGAAGTAAATAGGATTTGCCTTAATGGGCAAGATGTCCATAAAGCCTGTTTGGAACTAAAGCCACTATATATTGATGAAGCCACATTCATGTGGGTGAAAAGCGAAGTGTTTGAGGTGGTTTGAATGAGAATGTCCCCTCCCCTGTAGGTACATATATTTGCATGCTTAGTCCCCAGTCTCTCTCTCTCTGCAGAGTCCGTTGCAAACCACATGAGGATCTTTTTATTACAAATTACAAGCTGCAGCTCAGGCTCAAATCCCCCATTGCCAAAGCTGTGAGAGCTGAGAGTCCCTTGCTCAGGTTAGTTGGGTGATTTAAAGATTCTGGTCCCTCCCAGCATGCCCAAGACAGTGGTGATTCCTGCCTGGCAAGCATCTATTGGTCAAAATGCTACATTTTGAATTGATTGGTTATAGGAAGGTCACCAAACCATTAATGATCTGGTGTCTCTCCCTAGGGGGATGGGCCAGTTTCCTAGCAACTGTATCTCTAGAGGGTGGGGAAAGAATGCAGTATGGCAGGTTCTTCCCCTCAGGGCATTACTGGACCTCACCCAGCTAGTTCAGGCCTTAAACTTTAATAATAATAGCTGATTTTTAATCTTTTGGTCTCTCACTACCTGCACATCTGGATGTAAAGCTCTCAGCTAGTATTGAAGCACCATGCCTGCCTGCAAGCCACCATGCTCCCTTCCACGATGGAGTGACCCTCTGAAACTGTAAGCAAAACCCAGTTAAATGCTTTATTTTATAAAGGTTGCCTTGGTTGTGGTGTTTCCTCACAGCAATAGAACACTGATTAAGACAGTGTCTTTTTCCCATCCTTGGCAGGTGATAACAGGATCCATATAGTCTAAGCTGCAAAGAAGAAAGACTTTGAGAACTTGTTAGAAGTAAAACTCATACTGGGTGAAGAAGGGAAAAAGGGAAGAAGCCAGAGAGAGCTAGAAAAAGAGCAGGTACATTGATCCCAAGGAAGCCTTCCTCATTCCCCAGGTAACATTCAATAGTGGGATAACAGAGGCAGAGAAGTTACACAGAAAATCAAATGTCAATACCACACTGCCTCTGAGCCCTCCCGGTTTCAATTTCCATAACAGAGAAAACCTTCCAGTCCATTATCCATCTGCCTCTACTCACTGAGCTAACAGAAGTGTGTCCAATCAGGATCTCCTTTCTAAAAGCATAGAGACATGTAAACCTCTTGAAGGGTTGTCATAGCACAACCACCATTTCCATAATAAACATGCCCTGTTGTCTCTGCAGATTTTCCAAGTCACTTTTTACCAAGAACTACTTCACAGCCAGTTAATGGCTCCTTTCAGGTTCTTTGGTTCACAACTAATTTCTGATTTCTGTGTGTGTGTGTGAGAGAGAGAGAGAGAGAGAGAGAGAGAGAGAGAGAGAGAAAGAGAGAGAGCTTGGTCCCCTCAAAAAAATCATTCTCTAGAAGCCTAATAAGAACTGTAGGAGAAGCCAGTCATCTTTGGTAGCAGCATTACAGAGTTAATGATAAGCTTTTCATTCTAAGACCAACAATGAAATCCTGGGGCAGGTGTTGACAGTTGTAGGGTAGTTAGAGGTACAATAAAAAAAAAATTAAATTAAACTAAAGCAAATGAAGAAACTCAGTCCTCTGCCTGAGTCTTCCTGCCCTGAGCCCTCAACCCAGAGGCTAGTCCTTTCTGTTCTGAGCCATCTAATGTATTCTAAGCCACACTTCTAAAGAGCATGTTCACTATATCCTGATTACTGCGGTGCTTAGACATTATCTGCTGGCTTATCGCTAATGAGAATAGAGAGATGAGCACCAGATGTGTGCACACACATTGTCTAGTTTTCAAATATGTGTTGTCATATTTCCAGTTAAATCATTATTCAGTGTTCACATTATAAGAAATATGAGAACGTTATTCGCAGATGAGATAGGCACCATGATCCCAACCCCTTTTTCTGATAAATTTACATAATTCCTAGAAAAGAATAATTACTTTAGGTTTTCTAAATGCATCTAACATACAGTTTCTCACATATGCTCCAACCATGAGGAAATATTCTTCTACATGTCAGATGCATCGAGTAATCTGTATGCTCTTTTCATATATGTTGCACGTTGGTTTAAACAAAAAATACTCCACCAAAAAAGAAACCATAATTGGGTATTTGAGATCTGGTTCCCAAGTTGAGGTACTCTTGGGAGGTTACTCAATCACCATGGTAATAACCTCATCAATGGCTTATTCTGTTAATGAGTTCAGAGTTGAATGGGCTACCAGAGGTGGGGCTTGGTTAGAGGAAGTGGGTCACGGGGTGCTTAACGTTGAAGGCAATACCTTGGAACTTTCTTGTTCTTGCTCTGCTCCCCTGCTACCATGAGGCAAACAGCTTCCTTACTCTCCCAGTAATGACGTTCTGTTTCACTACAGGTGTAACAGCAAAGGGGGCAATCATTATGGGCTAAACCTTCTAAAACCAAAAGCCCAAACAAAGCTTTCTTTCTTCCATGTTGATTTCCTCAGGTGTTTTGGCACAGTGGGTAGGAAGTGGCAGACACAGGGGCTATTGCACATGAGTGTACGCACACTTCTAGGAGCTGCACCCGGGGTGCCTGTTTCTTGCTCCACCCTGGCTTGGCTGCCCTCTTGCCTGCTACCTGAATCACATGCTGAGCTTTTTCCCTAACAAAACATTACTGGAATCACCCTCCATGCTCTTCCTGAACAACTCTGGTTCCTGGATTCTGTCTTCCTAGATATTATCTGTTTCTACTTTATGGGACATATCTTTTAGAAGTGCCCTACAAAACAGATACACTAAAAATAGAACTTACTTCGAACTTAAAGTTGTCTTTATTTTATCTTTATGATTTACTGACATTTTAGCTGCTTGTACAAGCGTGAAGTACAAATTCTTTTTTTTTTCTCTCAAAATGTTAATGTTACCCAATGTCATCTTCTGGTTTGCCACGAATGTTAGAAGAACAAGTTTTAGGCCTTGGAAGATGGCTTGGTCTTGAAAGGGACTGTTCCTAAAAGTGTGGAGACCTGAGTTTGGGTCTCAGCTTGTATACTAATGCTGGCTGAGTGTACACCCCATGGTCAAGAAGCAAAAATACCTAAACCAACCAGATCAGCACGCTCTGGCTTATTTCAAGTGAGAGAACCTGTCTTAATATGGTGATGAGAGATCCAGAAAAATACCTGATGCAACCGCTGCTCCACAGGTATGTGCATACTCACACACGCACACAGGCACACACACAAACAATACACAGACACAGCCATGTGCATACTCACACGTAAACTGTGAAATGCACACAGGAGAAGCTAAATAAAAAGGAAGAAAGGGGGAGAGAGGAAATAGGAGAAAGAGAGAGAAAAAAAAAAGCAGGTTGTGGGAAGCAAGCCAGTAAGCAGCATTCCTCCATGACCTCTGCATCAGCTCCTGCCTTCAGGGTTCAAGGCCTGCTTGAGGTCCTGCCCTGGCTTCCATAAATTATGGACTATGATATAGAAATGTAAGCCTTTCCTCCCCACCTTGCTTTAGTTGTGGTGTTTCTTTGTAGCAATAATATCCCTAATAATGGCACCCAGAAACAGTATGGCTAACTCATATGATAATTCTAGCTTTAGATTTTTTGAGAGCCTTTCATGCTAATCGATGGTCCCACCAGCAGCGTAAAAGGTTCCCTTTGCCCTCTCATCCTTGCCAACATTTATTGATACCTCTTAACATTGCCACCTGGAAGAGCAAGCTTTCCAAAAGTGAGTCCTTGGGGCACACACTATCTCATAGCAATAGATAACAGACATCGAGGCCAGGAAGCTCAGTGTACCCTCAAGCCAGACCTATAGCATTGCACCATCTACAGTACCAGCAGCTGGGGTTGCTGACTCTGCAATATAAGTCATCTGCATGTCCGTGTGGACCAGGATGACTCGGGGAAGTTGAATGTTTTTAAATGCACACCCATCTCCACTTGCAATCTGAAGGGGCCACCGCATTCTTTTATTGTCTCAGTGTGGAGCATGTGAGGAATGGTAATTAGGAGATTTTGAAAGATCCGCTGGCACCATTAGAATGAAACTCATCTTCTGAACAAAGAAGACTTGCTTGGCTGTGCATACAAATAAAAACCTGCACAAACGCCCAGGCCGGCCACCATTTTTCTCCTTCGTAGAGTTTCAGTCTTCTAGGAGTGAAATTTATTTCAAGCGGTTGCATGTTTTGAAGCTTTGTTCTTTGTTGGAAATACCCTGAGCCCTGAGACAGGACAGATAGAGTGATGTGAAAATGAGAATTAGTCATGTTTGTCAGAATAACTGAAACTGTTTGCTCAATGCCTACTGTGTGCTGGGTGCATTTTCTACATTATATCACTCAATCTTCCAGTAAGTCTATATGAGAGGTATTGCTGTCCCCACTTCATCATAAAAATCACAGAAGCATGAAGAGATCACTTCATCGTGTGATGACACAAAACTCATGGGCTTCTGTGATCTCAAACTTTGCTTTTATTTATTTATAAAGCACACACAGAGCCTTCCCCTAGAAAGAACAGGGAGAAAGAAACAGTGGTTGGTATTCCCCATTGTGGTATGCTAGGCCATGGGTTTCTAAAGCTTACAGATGGTAAGGCTGGGCTTGTTCTGGAACTCCCTGCATGGACCAGTCTGTGAGAGCTAGCAAATGAGGCATCTTTCAGAATGACTTCTTTACAAAGGAAGGCATTCATAGCAGACTTCAGCTGAGTGGCAAACTTGAGAAGGTTGTTCTCTCTGTGTTAAGTGGTAAATCTAGGAAAAAACTCCCCAGGCTTAAAGGCTGACAGTCAGACCCCAGCTCCACTGTCTATTAGACAAGTGACCTTGGGCAAGGTATTTAACTTTCTTGAGTCTTAGCAGTGTTATCAACCTAGGTCACATACCTTCCAGCTCCAAAAGGGATCCAGAAGAAGAAAGCTTCTGAGTTGTCCCCACACCCCAGGGAGGGACATCCTATCCAAGCCTACCCATGTCTTAGCCAACTCTCAGAAGCTAGCAGCAAGGGTATAGTATAAATAAACTTAAGGACTCTACCAGTTAAAAGAGTCCCCAGATACTCATTAATTCCTTCTGTCACCGTGAAAGAAAGAATTTAATATTTTGGTGAGTTATCACTGAAATCCAAAGCCCAGCTCAGACAAAATAATTCAGGACGGCAAATAAAAGGCCAATCTCTCTTTTCCAATAAAGTATAAATCAGGAATGATAAAAACACCTAAGTCACCCTAACTGAGGACACTCTGACCTATCTGCCAATCTGCCGTATACATTTAAAACCAGGAACATTGCATTTGGGGCAAATCATATGGGAGAAAAAAGAAAAACATATTCCTCAACCTAAGTATTTTGTAGCTTTTCTGTAGGACTAAAAATGCCACAGAACTAGAGGGATTGCAAATTGTCTTGATGGTTCGGGGCATTTGAATATATGACACAAATAACCTGTGACTTGGAAAGGGCTAGGAAATCTCTCACACACATGAGAGGAGACTTTAAAGTAATGGAGCTACTTCTAAGAACATCCATCACAGGCTTGATTTTGAGCCTTAGACACCAGCTGTCTGGGCAGGTTTGCCCTGCAATAAGCTACAGCGCCTTAAAGCTTCAGCAACTTTGTGCCTGACATCTGCCTTCTTCCTTTCCACTCTCCCCATGGAGACGATCCCCCACCAAACTCCAGTCCCTGCTCAACCTCACCCTTCCCTCCAGAATGCACTGGACCCAGTGAAATGGAATTTGGGTAGCAATTTCATTCATGGCTTTCCCAGTCCTGACCATGATCACGCCGCACATCGGGTGAGGGCAAATATGCCTTGCTTTCATTATTTAACTTTTTACTTTTTGTGAAACTTTAAATTTACAGAAACTTTATAAAGTAAGTAAAGAATTCTTCACCTAGCTTGCCTGAATGTTAGCATCTTATTAAAGCACAAAAGAAGTATAAGACTATGTATGTGAGAAATTAACATTAGTACAATATTATTAATTAAACCAAAGGTCAGTGTCTTACTGCTGAAAACTCATATTGCAGTGAAAAAAAGAATCAACATTCATACTTTCAAGCTGCATCTACAAGTGAGTTTGCTTGATCAAAAGGTAAGTGCAAGGATGAGGAAGACAGCTCTATGGGGAATGTGCTTGCTGTGCAATCATCAGGACCTATGATCAGTGTCCCAACACCCACATAAAATCTGGGCACCACAGTGTATGTCTCTAAACCCAGAATATGGAGGGGAGGGAGACAGAGAGATCCCTGGAGGTCACTGGCCACCCAGTCTACACTAAATAAGAGACTCTAGGTTCAGTGAGAGACCCTCCCTTAAAAAATTAATATGGAAAAGGATAGAGTTAGGCACCTAACATTTACCTTTGACTTCTACACAGATGCACAAAAACAAGCAAATACATGTATATGTGCACATATGCATACAGAGAGAGAAAGAGAGAGAGAGAGTAAATGTGTAGATGGTTCTGTATAAAGTTGCCACGTACTTGCCTAGTGACCTGTTCCAGCTGCTTCCCTCCCTGTCCTTCCTGCTAATGGGATATGTTGTTACACTCCTTAATCTTTGCTCTTCTGATACATGAGAAGTATTGTGGGATTTCATTTCCATTTCTCTAATCACGAATGTGTTTGTGCATTTTTCATCATTTGAGAACCATCTGTCTCACTTTAATTAACATCCTAAGGAAAAGCACAGAAGAGAAACTTGGTCAAAATATCCACTCCCCACAGCTGCATGTGGGCAGACAGTAAGGACCACAGGTTCTCTGGTCCAAAAGCAAGCAGCCAATGTCTTTCTGGCCCTCCATCTCAGAGCCCTGAAATGCACTCTGCAACCAGACAACAGGCCCATCCTCTTCCTCAAAAAACTACGCATGGATCAAGTCACCCTGGAGTCTTTACAGCAAACCACCGTTGGAGCTCTGCATTTCTTTATTTCTAGAATGAGAACAAGTGAAATCTCTCTATTTTATGAAAGAATGAATGAGTTAAAAGAACATGAAGCTTCTCCGCAGTGCCCAACAAACAAGAGACCCTCCTAAATTATTCATTCACGAGGGCTGCCTTCCCCACCACACAGGCTACCAAATAGCCCATCGTGAACTCTGACACCTTCCTCTACAAACACCCATTTAAGAAGCTAGAACACAGGTGTTTCTTCTTTGACTACGGAGCAAGAAAACAGGATGAATCCTTGCGAACCAAAAATGTAGGCACTATGTCATATGGAGCAAATAGGGTAGGGGGTGAATAAGGTATCCAGATGCAACCAATAAAAAAATTCAATTCAAGACACCTTTCTAAATCTGAAAGACACCCAGCTACAATGATTCCCTAACCTTAGAAATCTCAAATATTACCTTATGCATTAAACTAGTGAACTTTACATGCTGCCTCTAAGTTCCAAGAAGATACAGTCCATCACATTTGGAAAGGTATAAGGGCAGCAGGAAGTGTCTGATTACATTCTGTATGTAGCCCAGGAGAAGAATGAACAGGAAGTAAAGCCTGGCTGTAAAATGTGAAGGCCCGCCTTAAGGGGCCTACTTCCTCCAGCAAGGCTCCACCTCCTAAAAATTCCATAAACTTCCCAAATAGTGCCACGAGTTGGAGACCATAAGTTCAGACACATGAGCCTATAAGGGAACATTTCATACCTGAACCACAATAAACATACTCACAGTCATTTAATGAGATTAGGTTTCCCGGTAAAATACATGAAACTTAAATTTGAGTTTTGGATGAACAATTAACTTGTGTTCATAGATATCGCTCACATGTTCAGTTATCTGAAGTTCATATTTAACTGATTTGTATTTTATCTAGAAACTGGTATAGCAGGCCTCCCCAATTTTCTGAATATCACCTGCCTGTTTCCCTACATAGAAGGAGGGTCTCCCAACTACTGTCCACTCTGTAGACCACTAGACTAGCTGATATGCAAAGACAAGAGAGAAATAAATTATACAGGTGATTGAACCAGTGCTTCCATGATAAAATGGTTAGCAGTCGTATCAGGTAGGACTCTTTCAGATGCAAATAATAAAACTTAATTCAAAGAAAAGAGTCCATAAGCATGGTCTATGTTGCCGAAGGTAGCTAAAAGTATAGGAGCTAGAGGTAGCTTAGATGTGTTAGAACAGAAAAATTTAATGATGTCATTAGAACCATCAGTGTGGTGGTATATATCTATAATCTCAGCACTTGGGAGATGGTTATAGAAGGATTAGGAGTTCAAGGCTAGACTTAGCCACATTGCACACGTAAGGCCAGCCTGGAAACTACATGAAATTTATTTCTAAAAACCAACACCAAACAAAACCTTTTTTTCTCTCCATCTCCTAGCTGTGCTTTTCTCTGTCAAAGTTTGCTGTGCAGTCAATCTTCCAGTAACAAGAGAGATTCTCATTGTTAATGATCCAAGAACAACACAAGGAAAGAATCAGCACAGAGCTATGATGACTCAGTCAGGATTGAACTACAGTCTTCTAAATAAAGTAATCCAACCTTGTGTATCAGGCCATGGAAGGAATAATATAAATTCTATCCCTCCCTTATTTTGTCTTCCCAAAATAATGATGAAACTACTTGGGAAAATATCTTTATAAATTGCTGGGCCTTAACAGAAAATAAAATGATCTTAAGATTCTATCAGTGCTACTAGCTGTACCTCCAAAGGATATAATTGAAGGAGGTGACTGAAGTCTGTAAAACTCCAAGAGAGGGAGCATATGTGTGTTTCTAAATTCTTCAGGAAGACACCTCCATTTTCAAAAACACATGGCTATACAGATGTCTGATTTTTCTAACGTGGCCTTCTCATAACCTAGCAGTCATAGCCTACAGAGATTTGTCTGAATGGAGGAATCCTATAATTAATAGATGCTGCAGGCTTCAATTACTTGCTTTAATGGAGGAAGGGGGAAAAAAACATTTCCAGAGACCAGACAGCCCTGAAATCAAATATATAACTCAAAATGGTAACTAGAGATAGAAGCTAGAATGAAGGGAGGGGAGCCGTGCCTGTCAAAAGAAAGATTAATGGGAATCCACAGTAGAACTCAGGCACTTGACTATGCTATCCCTTTAAAAGATGCAAGGAAAGTACCTAGTAGGGCTTCAGTAGAAAGCATTGCATTACACAGCCATGGGCACAAAGCAAGCACAGGAACTCCTGGATTCACTCTGGGTCCAGATCGTCAGCTCTCCTCTGCTTCTGTACTGTGAAAAGCCTTTTTCTATAGTACTGTTTAGGATATGTGAAATCAAATAGCAGGTAAGAGTTGGCCAAAGTTTGTTACACTGGCTACTCAAAGAGGTGGAGTATAGGAAATGTGTTTTATATCTAGCAGCTTAGCAATAGGTTTTTGAAGGTTAATAGAAGAAAAACTGGGTGAAATTGCATCTTGAATTACCTCAGCAAAGCATTTAATAAGTTCTACGGAGCCCCACAAGGACCAGCCTCTGCATGGAGTTGCATTCAAAGGAAATTGAAGTTGAATTGTGGTACATCAAAAAAAAAAAAAGATGCAAGCTTTTAAAATGAGAGAGGAGTACAGGGGTTCTATAGAGGTTCATCACCCCAAATGCTTCCCTGAGCAGTTTGTCCTGCCCACATAGGCTCACGGCACTCTCAGTCACAAATACCAACCAAGCCAGCCAATGTAAAAATAGAAAGTTAACTATTCCGTACCTGCAAACTGGTTATGCTGAATGGTGGGAGCAGGAATGGCTGGAGCTCAGGCCCCAGAACTGACAAGTCTCTCAGACACATGCCTGTGGCTTCCTAACTCCCCTGTCTTCAGTGGGTTTGCAGTCATGAAGTGACCCTTTCTTGTGGCTCATTTCAGACATTATCCATCAAAGTGTATAGATAGGCCCAATATCAAGGTGCTGGGAGAATCAAATGGCTACAATATGAGGTGTCCTCCTGTGACAGAGGTGCAAAGTCCTCTGTCTCTCCTTACAGAAACCCCAACTCTACCATAAGGACCCTACTCTCCTGACCTCCAGAAGCCCTAACTGCCTCCAAAAGGCCCCTTCAACAGGGACCATAGTACCACTGTGAGACTCCAATATAGGAATTTTTATAAAACACAAATATTGTGTCCATAAACAATAATTTTAATCTACAGGTAACAGAAGTTCTTGTTACCCATGAAAGTCCTGATTTATTTTTAAATAGATAAGAATCGCCATGTTTTTTTTTTTTTTTCACATTTAATGTCTGTGTTGTGTTGTGTTGTGATTGCAATCCCAACCCTGCACACTCTAGTTCAGAAGACCACTTTGGGTGGCAATCCTTGCCCTTGCTTAAGACAAGAGTTGTTTGCTGATGTTGCGCATGACAGACTAGGTGACCTGTGAGTTTCTGGAGATTGTCCTTCCTCCACTTTCCATCTTTCTGTAGAGCTATGGAGACATGTCAATGCTCCCAGATTCTGGGGATTCAATTCAGGTCCTCAAGCTTAGCAGGCATTTTACCTACTGACTCATGTCCCCAACGCCATTATACTGTTTTTGATTCTTTAACATGCTCCTAGTTGAATTTTTTTTTTTTTTTGAGACAGGGTTTCTTTGCAGCCTTGGCTGTACTGGACTCAATTTGTAGAGTAGGCTGGCCTTGAACTCACAGAGATTTTCCTGCCTCTGCCTCCCTTAGTGCTGAGATTACAGGAGTGTGCCACCGCACCTGGCTTAGTTGAAGATTTTTAATAAGAACAAATATATACATATTTTTAAAGAACCCCAGGAATAATATGGGTCTCAAACCCCCAGTCAGCACATGGGCTTCTCAGACCATGGCTGCCTGATCCTGTTCACCCACGGCTCAGGGTTTGGCACCTTCATCGGTGTGTTGCCCACCATCAATTCCCTAACGAATTCCTCTTGAAGCTTTTGTCAGGCAGAAACATTTGTTGTTGTTGTTGTTTACAACCAAAAGGATTTCACTGGATACAGGGTTATTTCTTATTTATCCACTAGGATTCCTAGACCTAAGAATGGGAGCAGAACTCAGGAGAAGCACAAAAAGGAAAGATCTCTTTGTCCTAAGAATTAAGAAATTTAAGGTTACGTTTCTCTTTTATCTAAGAAATGGTGTGATGTCATATGATATCCCCTCAGTGTGTCTCGGGTTCCTTGGCTGTGAAATGCTAAATGATTCTGCGAAGCTCTCCAATTCTGACAGCTTATAATTTTATTTTGAGCTCAGAAAGGGCTGATGGATGTGTTTATTTAAAATCGTTCTGCTGATGTTCCACTTGTACCCTGCAATCCTACGAAGCTCAGTGCCAACCCTAAGATCCAGCCAGAAACGGAGCAGAGAAACAATCCAGACATCAGCAGAGATTTGGAAAGCAGTGTCTGGGCTTCCTCGAGCCATGCCTTTACCTCTCCAACCATGTAATACATAAGGTTGTCTAGCTGCAAAGACAAGACCTTGAGCAACAATGCAGGACTTTATAAATTGTGGAAGGAACTCAAAGCAGAATCACTCCACAGGGCATAGGGAAAACCTCCATGAAATCTCTTTTTACTAAAACTCTCCCTCTCTTTCCCCACATTTGGAAGCAAAGTTGTCTGCCCACTTCTTATTTTCCTTGCAAATGATCTCCCAATGCCATCCTTTCTCTGTCTGCACACCAAAGCAGTGTCCACCAAAGTCCTTCCTTAGATTTATGATTTCTCCCAGTGTGCTCTAAGTCCATTTGTCCTCTACTTCCTGGCTCTGCATATTTTTGCAAGGTACGGTTTCCTGACATAAATTACATATTAACTCAACCAAAATCTGGGAAGTGTAATGGTTGACTTTTGTCAATTTGACAAAATTTAGAACTATACTGGAAGAGGCTCCACGAGGACAACTGTTTAGATCAAGTTGCGTTGTGGGCATGACTGAGGAGGGTGAGGAGCCTGTTTTTTTGTTTTGTTTTGTTTTTTGTTTCTTTTTTTTTTTTTGATTGAGCTAACTGATGCAGGAGGACCAGGCCCTAGGTGGGTAGTACCTCTCTCAGGGATAAGTCCTGAATTACATACAAATAGAGAAAGCAAACTGAGCAGCAGGCAGGAGTGCACACATTCATTTCTTGCTCTGCTGATGGCCGTGGATATGATAGAAATAGCTGTTTTAAATTCCTGCTGCCTTGACCTCCCTGCTGTGATGGGCCATAACCTAGAATAGGAAGGAAAGATAAACTCTTTCTATCCTGAGTTGCCTCCCGTCGGGGTATTTTATCACAGAAAGAAAAGTGAAATTAAGGCTCTGAGCTCCTTCGTTATCCATATAACCAGGGGAGTGGGAAACCTCTGGGAAAATGAGAGATATGCTTCACAGTCAAACATTCACCCCATTGCACATTTCAGTTACAGAGCTTAATGATCATAAATGCACACACTCGTCATGCATGGCAGAGCCCCTAGGCTTGAAGTTAAAAGTGCTCTCGTGGACCTGAGACGGCCTGAGACTCCCACAGCTGGGCTAGCAGTAGCAGTCTTCTGAATGCAAAAAGGACAGCAACTCATCTTGCAAAGGTCAAAGAGAGTAGATGGGAGTCCAGCGTTCTCAGAGCACTGGTGCTGTTCAGTGTGTGTTTCTCAGAGGGAGGCTCTTCCAGTCCCCTCCAGACACAGATCTGCCCCAGGTTAGTGTCTGGCTTTAGCCGCTGGCTCATGCAGTCTCACTGGTGCTTCATTACTGATAAAGAAATGACTAGATAAACAGCCTTATGTGACAGCAGTTCCTCAGGAATCCCATGAAGTCCCTTGTTCTGAGGAGCAGAGCTTTTGCGTAGCTGAACCTTGACTTTGAGACTGACAGACGCTGAAGTGACCTTCAGTCTCTGCTCTTGGTGACTATCCTGTTGAATTATAACATGCTGTGCTATTCCATCTACATTTCCATCTGGTCTCTACCTTTTTGTGTTCTCCAACACTTGAAGGCAAACTTAAAATTCAGTCATGTGACTTCTCAAATACTCACAGGATAAAGGGCAGAACTCTTGCTAGCCCATATGTAGTCTGCCCAGCCACCTCTCAGCTTCACTCGTTCCAGTTCCCAGTAAGCCACCCCAGCCTGACTCAGCAATGCAGTGGCTTCTCCTGCCCAGGCACTCCGCATATGCCATTGCCTCTGCCAAGAACATTCCCCTTTAACTACCTTTAACTGCCTCTTAACTCACATTCTTCCTCCAATCTCAATTTGCACCTCACTTCTTGTGGGAAGAATTGGTGCTGCCTGTTCTCGTACCAGCATTGGTCATAAATGAACTGCTTCATTTCTATTTACAGCTCCTTGATGATGGTACAGCTTTCCCATGAAAGCTGTTTCCCTAGAGCAGAGGTTGAGCTTTGTCTCGTTGTGTAACTCTGTTATGGTACTAACTAGCACAAGGTGTGAGAAATCAGAAAGAGAAGGAAGGACTGGGATATCAATGGCTGCCACAGTGATGTAAGAGGATGCCATTGTATAAGAGAAAATGAGCAGGGAAACAAGACCAGCCAACAGAAGGAAGCGTGAAGAGACCACAGTGAATCGCTGAGCGGAACATGAATAGCCATCAAAGTACAGCAATAATGGTCATGGCTGGAGAGATGGGACAGTCATTAAGGGCTTTCCATGCAAACCTAAGGACATAAGTTTGAGCCCGAGGAGCTATGTCAAAAAACTGGGCCTGGGGATGTGTGCTCTAATTCCAGTACTGGAAGAAGGCAGGTGGCTCCCTGGGGCTGGCTAGCCAGCTACCCTAGCTGAATCAGGATAATAAGAGATCTTATCTCAAAAACCAAGGGATATTGTGACAGAATGATAACGCCTGAAATTGGCTCCTAGTATCCACAAGCGTACGCACAAGCATGCCTGGGTCCCTGACACACATGTGCAAGTGTATACACACACGTACAAGAGAATGGGCAGACAACTCTAAGGAGGTTTCTGAAGCTGTAGGTGCAGATGTGTTCAGTAATGATATATCAGAAAGGGTGATTCCAGGAGGGTTGCAGATACACAAGGACTTCTTAGCCACAAGGACTAGAAAAGTACATGCTGAGGAAAGGAAAAACATCATAGCTCACCATCCTTGAGAAGCCTGGGTTAGGACAGAAAAGCAAAAGTGACAGGGGTAGACGAGATGGGCATTTTTATAGTTGACTTGGAATACAGCAGCCATAGAAAAAGAGACATCATCAGGGAAGGGAATAAGTATGATAGGAGTGCTGAAGGGAAGACAAATAGCTGGAAACAAACAAAATACAGCTGTCATTCAGGGTCTGGAAGACTGTCTGGTCACCAATCATATAGTCAGTACAGAATGAATGAAAGAACGAATTATAAGATAAACATGGACACATGAGGTAAGGGATCTTGCTCTGATAAACACTGAGTGCTTTACTCAGTGTTCCGGACCTCCCCTCCCCACCCCAGTCCAACACTAAAGATTTGGTTTTCTGTTTAACACTATTCGGCGACTATATTCCTTGAAGAAGGGAGAAGTCTGGAGAGATGGCTCAGCAGTTAAGAGCACCTGCCCAGAATGAGTGGTTCCCAGCCCCCACATGACAGCTCATAGCCACCCACCTCTGTCTCCAAGTCCAGGTAGCCTTTATCATAAGTCTTTTGAGTGTAGGATCATATCATCTGCAAATAGGAATAATTTAACGTCTTCCTTTTCTGTTTGAATCCTTTTTATTTTTATATGTTGGCTTATTGCTCTTGCTAAGACTATAAGGACTATATTGAATATGAGTGGAGATAGTGGGCAGCCTTAGGTTAATTTAAACAAGACATCAGAGTCAAACACACAGACACAGTATTATTGTAGTATAGCTGCCATTCCATATGTGGTACCCTGAAAAACATCAAAAGTCTCTGCAGATCTCTAAGTACTCCTCACATGCACCATCAGTAGTTACAGGTTTAAGTTCAGCTCATGTAATGAAAGCTTAGCTGTGAGTATATTAGTAATTAATAAAATCACAAAGAAAGTAGCATATGTTGAACACTGTCAGATTTCTATCACTTTGACAAAATACCGGAGGAAAAATCATTTTGGCTGAATTTCAGAGACTTCAGAAGACAGTCACTTAGTTCTATCACTTTGGATCTTGGTGAGGCAGAGCACCAGGCCAGGGACCATTTGGTGAAACTGAGCTGCTCAGGTTGTGACAGTCAGGAAGTAGGGGGTGGGGAGGTACAGGAGGGAGATGGAGAGAAGGAGTGGGAGAGAGGCAAAGATAAAGAAGCAACAGAGACAAGATATTCTTCAAGGGCGTGAACTCTGTGATCTGCTCCCTCCAATTAGTTCCTACCTCCTAGTGATTCCATTGACTCCCAACAATCCGTTCAATTATGATAACATCAATGGACCAACTCACAAATATCAGAGATCTTCACTACCAATAAACTCCAATCAAGTCTTCAGCTGTTAGGAGACGTTTCATGTTCAAACATAAGATGTGCCTACTAAGCACTCTTAATATGAATTGTCTTAACCTTGTGAGATGGACCTTGATAGCCCCATTTGTAAGACTGAGAAAAGGGAGTCTTCAGAGAAGTGAAGTAACCTAATCTTAGCTATACATCAAGAGAATGAGAAAACCAGGGCCTGAATTGCCTGACTTCCAGAGCCTGTGCTGTTTTCTGCTTGACTCACACACATCAGCCTGATAACCAATCTATTATAAGCTTCTCATCTGCAGGAGATATTTTCTTTTCAACATTGTCAGAACATGGTCCCACAGCAGCGTAGAACATAAAGTAGCCTGTATCGTATTTTTATTGAACAAAAAGGATGCTCAAGTCCTTTCTTACAGGGCTTTAGCCAATTGTGCTCAGTCCTTGCCAGTTGGAGACTGGGGTTGACATGAGAGACTCCTTAAAGTAGATCCACATAGATATTGGTCTAAAACGTGGTCACATGTAGACTGTAGGCTGAGGGAATGAGTGAGAACTGGAGTGAGAAACAGGATTTGCCAAAACCCATGGGTGAATGGTAGGTCCAAGTCAAAGCTGAAAGTCAGAATCTAGATTACTCCCAGATCCAATACACACAAGAAGGGGCCAGTGATGAGAGGTTGGCTTTATTCTGTGAACCTTGCAGAGAGCTTGCACTTCTCTTCTGTGTAAAGCTAGCCCAGAGACAAAGGGTATAGGCAAACCTGAGTCCATTTCCACCAAAGCAACACCCTGGAAAATCTCAGAAGGATTCAGAAATCCTGCAGACTTCAGCCATGAGGGGATGCTATGCCTGTAGGGTCTCCCTAGGTCACAGGTTCTAGGCAGTAGAGAAGATAAAGATAAGGATTCTGAACACTCTGACTCCCATGGGTTCTTTGTGACATCCTGCTTCTTGCACCAGGAGCCTTTGCCTCTAGAATCGGCTGAGTTGGCCAAAGGAGAATGAGTAAGCATCCAACTGAGGACCTTGCAATCTGCCTGTCCCAAGATTAAAATTGCACATGCTGAAATTGTCATCTATAGAGAGACTCCTCAGCAACAATGGAGTTGCTGACAGAATTTATGAATCCATCGTTAGCTCTTCAGAAACAAGGAGGCTATTTCTTACTGGCTCTCAGCACTGAATGTGTGCACCACATATGCTGACAAACATCTTTCTCAGTTTATAAATACCGAAGCATGTGTTCCCACTCCAATGGGAATAGAGCCCGTTGGCCCGCTGCAGACAAGGCACAATTTCATCAGCTAATTGCTACTGAAGAAGCAGCTCTGTGTATCTCTTTGTACACCTGGCTTTACAGTACTGTGAACTTCTCAAAACAATGAACATTCATGGTGGTGGCTGGCAGGATACATTTAAAAGGAAAGCTGTGTTCAAATGCCACACAATGTTTCAGGACACAAATGCTCTACTCACTGATAACTTCTTCTTTGTTTTTAATGATGTAGTGAAGTCCACTGGGAACCCAGTGTATACTTGTTTTCCTTCATTGTCCTTCCTATAAGGAAAAAAGTGTCTTGATAGAAAAAGCTTACTATTAAGTATTGATAGGATACCACTGGAAACACGTTCAAATCTTCACAACTATGATCCCTTTTATACACTAAGACACTGAAGCTTAGAGAGGTGAAGTGCCTACCCCACACCCACTAAGAGAAACATAAACAAACCTGGATCACAAACAAAAGATAGTCTGACTCCAGATTAAGAGTTCTTCCACACCTTTGAATAACCTGCATTTCTAGCATTTTTTTTGTTTGTTTTCAAAAAGAATTTTTACAGTTCTATCTAAAGCTTATATTTCTATAGCATTATTTATGATTCTGCTCTTTGGGATTTTATATTTCATAATTTAAAAACTGCATCAGTGGTTCTCATATAATTGAACCTCCTAGATTATCTCTGTTTTGATACTTGTAAAAGTTTCAACAGTTCTTGAGGCAGCATGAATACTCACTGAGAAGAGTTAACTGAAGCCCTGCCTTACAGTATGGAAAGCCATTCATGGTTATTTACTGTATGAATGTCAAACACTACACTGGGTGCTATGAACAGGCCACCCCATTTAATTTGTATCTTATTTCTATGAGATGACTGGTATTATCTCCATATACAAATCAAAGATGGAGGCTCACAGAGGTTAAAGAATTTGCCCGTCTTACGTGCATGCCCACTGATGCCACAGCAGCATGGCTATTATGGAATTAACCAACTGCTTTCTGATGAATTTGAGGTCTTCCCCACAGGAACGAACACACACACACACACACACACACACACACACACACACACACACGGTACTACATGCCTGCTCAAAAAAGCCTATGGCTGAGGATGTCACAGGACCTACAATACACTGTTCACTGTTCCTGTTTTCTTTTTCTTTTTCTTTTTCTTTTTCCAGTTACCACAGCTGAGGAGAGTTTTACTTATTTTTTAAAATTAATTACAGTTTATTCACTTTGTATCACAGCTTTAGGCCCCTCCCTTAGCCCCTCCCAAACCCACCTTTCCTCCCTCATCTCCTCCCATGCCCCTCCCCAAGTCCTCCTCCCCTTCCCTCTGACCCTAGCATATCAGGTCTCAACCGGACTGGCTGCATTGTCTTCTGAGGAGACTTTTCATGTCAACAAGTGACTGAAAGGCAGAACATGGGAGACCTTCTCATTATACCAATCCTGGAAAGGAAGGAACTTACAGCCACCAAGGCAGGCATACTGAAATGCAACAGGAATAAAGGGTGTTCCTGTTTTCTTAACTGACAAGTAGCTTAACTGCCTCTTACAATTTTATGTTATGCCCACAGGTTAGTCCTGCTCTCCACCTGAGTCAAAGAAGCTTCTTTTTGCAAAAGGCAACAGCTGACGAAAAGACTCAAAATTGGTCAAATACAGAGGACAGGTGACTATTGAGTGCCCAACTCTAAACAAAGCATTTATACTACCAGGCCCAGAGAACATCACACACACACACACACACACACACGTTATAAAGACTTTAAAAGCCAGAAAATGGAGATGAGCCTTAAGAAATGCTGCCTTCTGGGTATGAAATGACCATTACAATCAAACACAGAGATGTGGTTACCTTCACAAAACCTATACACACAAAAAGACACAGGGCTGAAGAGGGGAAACTAGTGAGGAAGATGGGGAGCCAGTAAGAAAGAGTGAAGAGGGGAGATGGAGGATATAGTGGATATAGTGGGATGAATATGTTCGTAACACATTTTACACACGTATGTCATTGTCTAAGTAAACAATAGTGATGTTTTAAAAAGAACTCGCCAATGATCGAAGCAAAGTAAGTACAAAAATCCCAATTGTCTGACGCAAAGACCTGTGTTTTTCTTTGTTGTTGTTTTTTATCCACTGTTCCCACTCTTTGCCATTCCTAACCAGTAAGACACAGAGATATTAGCACACTATTAAAATGAAAGCTGCTTAGTGGTTGTGTAACCACCTGGAGCTGTCCTCACCTATGGATATGGGTCCCAGTCTCTAGTACCTATGATTGTGACCTTATCTTACAAAATGACTGCAGATATGGGTAGCATTATAATGTAATAAGAGTAGCCAAGGAGGTGTGACACAGAAGATGTGAGGGCAGTGTGGTGGTGAAGGCAGGGACTAGTAAGATAGGGCAGCAAGCCAAAGATGCCTGCAGCCATGGGAAGCTGGAAGAGGCAAGAAGCAGACTTTCCTCCTAAAGCCCCCATCATGACCATCTCTATGGGCACCTTAATTTTAGTTCCAAGAACTCAAGTTCAGAATCAGAAGAAAAATTTCCATTGCTTCAGACCACCACGTAAGTGGTAAGTTGTTATAGCTGTGATAGAAAACACATACTCTTGGGATGTTGTCAGGCTCCCCGCTGAAATACTGACCTCACTTGGATGTTTATAAAACTGAGCAACTTAATACATTCTTGTTTATGAAAAAGTAAGAAACATATTTGACACGAACTATGAGGCATCACACATATGTACAAATATATGCACACACACACCTCAAAGACACTCTGTGTGTGTGCGTATGTGTGTGGTTTTAAAATAAGAAAAAAAGGGTAAGACAGGAACTAAAACTGTGGCTATGAAATAACTAGAAAGTAAGATGCACTACCACCCAAGTTTAGAATACTGCGGAATTATCAGATTTTTGTTTTGATAGCATTGCAATTTCATTCAGGAAGAAAAAAGGGGGGGATTCTTTTAAAGATGTTCACTGAGATGGTTGTAGATCAAATGATTCTTGCTTATAACTGGGAAAGGAAGATATAAAATACATTTCTAATGAGTTGATATACTTGCTGAAGTTGGGTAATAGGCTTGAAGAAGTGTATTATACCATTATTGATACTTTAAAATGTATGAAATTTTTATAATTCAAAGAAATAAGAGGGTGGAGCAGTGGCTCCGTGGAAAAAGCACTTACTGTACAAACATGAGGGCTAAAGCTCAGACCCCTATAACCACGTGAAAGCAAGGTAAGTATGGAAGGCACCTATAACCTTATACTCAGAAAGCAGGGTCAAGGGCCCCTGGGGAAATCTGGCTAGCCAGACAATCTGCCAGTTCTGGGTTTAGTAAAAGACTGATTCTATAAAAAGAGAATGATTAAAGAAGATACTAGACCTCAACTTTGAGGCCCCACCCATATGTACAATATGTGGGTGGGTGTCTGCATGCACACACACACACATACACATACAAGAACGTGTACACATACATTTACACAATATATGTTTTTAAAGTGTGAGTGCATGTGTGTTATAAATAGGAAAGGATGTGTAAAGGCAGGAGCCAGAGCTGTGACTATGTTCTAGTATGGATTTTCTCTTTCTGTAGCTCCATGACCTTGCGCAATTCATTCCTCTGCCTCACTGTAAAATTAATAGTGATGCGACCTCTGAAGGCGCCTCCAAGCTGCCCCATGTTGTCATGCCCCATGACCTCAAGCTTAACCATCTAAGACACCTTTGTCTTTTTTCTCCCAGCTCACCCTTCCTCTCTCCTATCCCGCTAAACACTCTGGCATCCTGCCTGGAAAGGACAAAGTTAACGGATGCTGCAAATGACCAAGGTTAAGCCACCAGTGATGTGACAACAAATCAAAGCCATGCCCCCACAGTTTCTCATAAAACCTTTTACCCAGCCTGGCTACCAGAGCCGCAGGAGCCTTCACTCCTGCCACCAGACACAGAGAGATGAACAACCTTTTGCAAACATGATTGATAACTGAAATCTTAAAGTAGCCACCTCCCAACAACAGAAGCCACACCTCAATGGCTGAGACTCTACCGGGAGAGAACAAAAGAAAAAATCAGTTGGTAGACTAAAACTGGTTCTTATTAGGCAAGTTTTTACTGTAAACAAAGTTGGAAAGAGCCTAGACAGCTTGAAAAGAACATAAATTATGGAGCGTGAGAGACCCAAATCCTAGCAATCACCCATTCCTCTCCAGATGAGAACACAAACTCTGAGTGCTCCTCGCTTCCTGATCATTCACCTATGACCCATGGGGTTAACAGGAAACCCAGGCTCCCTGCACCCACTTCTCACAAAGATAACACACATTTGTCTAAGAAGCTAAGAGACACTTTTTTTTCTCTCTCTAAAGGAAAGCAGGCTCACGACACTAAATTGAACCCTATTGAAACTGCTGTTACCCTATATCAAAAGTAATAGATATTGACAATTCCATACGGCACAAACCACCCTTTACCGAATGTTAACAAACATTTCTTAACAGTGCTGTGAATCAACCCTCACAAAATACAGAAGGGTGTCTCCAAGCCTCAAGGCAGTGAGTGTGACCTCCCAGATGGGACAACAGCAAGCGCTCCCCCAAAACTGTTGAGCTAAATGTGACATTAACACAAAATGGAGTGAATATGTACAAAAGCATCTGAGTGACCAAACAGTTCTGACGAAACAAAAACAATCAACATAAGAAGACCAAGAATGCCAAGCTCTGCCTTTACCAGCACAGCTAATCCCCCACTGGACAAAAAAGGGGGTCAGAGCACCTTAAGGTGAGAGGTACTGCCACTAAAGGGGAGAGCAAGAACAGACAGATGTAGAGAGTAGCAAACAGTGTACACAGTAGGCCGAGTGTAGGAGAGAACCAGGAGCTCGTCGCTACCAATGCAAGTTTTACCCCTAATTGAACTCAGTCAGGCTCAGAACAGAGACCCCACTTCCCCAAAGAACTCTGTTGCCAAGTCTTCCAGGAAGCTGTGCCCTTCCTCCTTTTTCATCCTCCTGTCCCTTTTTTCTCTGCACCCAGGGCAAAGGACTGGGAAGGAGATTGTTCCTTCAGCTCAGTTCACCGACTTCCAAATCCTTACTGGGATAAAACAAGCATAACAAAACAGAAAAAGAGTTCACAAAGTAGCAACAACAAAACAAACAAAAATGAGCAAGTTATAAGTTAACAAAAACTCTCTGAAGGGGTCAGCTCAAATAAACCCCAGGGTCATCCACACAGAACCAGACACCACAGAGCTTGTCTGGTTTCCCTTTCTCCCTGTTCATGCTCACATCCTCACCAGCCTCCTATAATGTTGGTGTTCAGCCACCAAGTCCACCCTTCCAAAGAGAAGGGGTCTATGTCTCTCTCCACGGGAACAAGGGGGATCTGTGAGGAGTGTGGAAAAGCCAGGAGTAGCTGCATGTCACCAGGGACTGGGGTCAGGATGAACAGGGGAGCTGTAGCCAAGACCAGAGAGGAGCCACAGTGGCCAATCAGGCCACAGGGCCACCACTGCAGGACCTCCTTGGAGCACAGGCAGAAACATTCCTGCTTAGTGCAGACTCTATTCGGACCAGTTGGAGAACCAGTTTTTTGTTTTTTGTTTGTTTGTTTGTTTGTTTGTTTGTTTTCAACTGTGTCTCCTACTCAGTGTTCCTCAGAGCCTGTTCTAGCTTCACAGTTACTCTAGAAAAAGTCTGTAAATAGCTTATGTCTGGTTTCTGGATCAGGACAGGAGAGGTATAAGCCAGGATGCCCCTTTGACTCAGGCAACAATCACACTCTGGCTGTGTTTGCTGCTCCTCTTCTCTTCAAGGGCATCTGGTCTGTGGTTGCCTCAAATCCACCTCCCCCACAACCCCACTCCCTTGGCAGTTCAGAGGCCAGCTTGGGAGGCTGCCTCCCTAAGTTCAAAGCTCAGCTCAGTTGCCCACCGTGTGAACTTACCAAGCCATTCTTCCTGCCAACCTCAGTTTCTGCACCTTCAAATGAAGACGGAAATAAAGAACTCCAGGTGCTGGGCGAGTTTCAAGGAACAAATGAGATTGTGTGGGCAAAGCAGTTACTGAGCTCTCCTGCTATTGCTGCTGCTGCTCTTACCATTACTACAGCAATGGCTGTACAAGCAGCCTTCAGTTACTTCACAATTAGCTAGGGAATCTTAAAAAACAAACAAACAAACAAAAAAAAAAAAAAACGGGATGCCAACTTCTACTTTTATGCTATGAAACCATTTGCTTGATAAAGGCTTTCCCCAATGAGTTGGATACTGATGACACGCTCATGTAATAAAAAAAATCAAGTTTAGAAGCAAACCATTTCTTTGTGCCTGTCTCAGACGTCACAGGCATAGGAAAAGGAATGAGGACTTCTATAGGTACTGACAACCTATAGAAAGACTTCCAATGAGATGCATCTCCAAGCATAACACGTTGCACAATAAAATCCCTGTGGCTTCTTCATTTGAAAGAGCTCAGGGACCAAACTGGCAGCCAACCTGACAGAGCCCATTAGCATCTTGCTACATCTCCAAAATGGAGTCTGAGGCTATATTCCCTCCATATGGGATGGAGCTGTGCCATGGGATCTGGCAATGATTAGTATGTCTCCTTTCATGGCATGGAATTCCTATGTTGAAGCAGCCATCCCTCTGTCTACGGCAGTTTTTAAATGCTGGCTCATTTTATAGCTGTCAGCATTTGCCTTGGAGATTTACCACTCACTCTGTGCATAATGGCCCAAATCTGTGTGTTTGTCTATTTTTCCTTTCCTCCATTCACCAAGTGGCTCTATACTTGTGAGTGGGTGGGCTTACCCAGGTCCGTATGACTTTCAAGTTTTATCCTGGAAGTACAAATTATTATAAAATTCAAAATGCACTGGAAATACACCAAAATAAAGTGTGTCATTTGCTAATATGTCTCAAAAAATCTACATACTGTAATTATTTTACAACAGACAAAATGGTTTAATTATTGATATGTTCTTCTACCTGCCAAACACAAGTTATGGAACAAAAAGTATTATATCATTGGGTACATTAAAAAAAAGAGAGAGAGAAACTCTGTGTGTTTTTCTCACACACAGAGACACACACAGATACACATGTGTGGGCATGTATATGTGTACAGGAGTGCATACATATGCAGACATCAGAGGACAGATTGCTGGGGTATCACTCTTCAATGCCATCCATCTTTTTAAGACAGGGTCTTTCACTGGTCTGAGATTCACCAAGTATGCTAGGCTGGCCACCCAATGAGCCCGACTCTGCAATTACACATATGCAAGACCATGCCTGACTTTTTTTCTTTAAACTGTCATTTCTGAGGATTAAACTCACATACCCCTACAAGCATATTACCAACTGAGCTATACCTCAGTTTTTCCATGAAAAAATTCTCAATATTCTGACAAGAGCATGGCCCTTTCACGCCCTAATTGTGAGTATACTGGGATATACTTACTTGAAATAAAAACATATAAACAAGGCATTCTCCATACTGAATTAGAAGTTTATTGGGCTCCCAATTCCCATGTCTGAAACATGAACATGGATTTACATGCATTGTCTCATGTTGTAGCTCTCACATGCATGTCATCTTCAGTCAGCTGGGCCTCTGCTCTATCATCAGGAATTTATAGTTAGCTCAATGTGAGTGAATGGCAAATACAGAATGATGCGTAAGCCAGAGCAATAAATCCTTCCCGATATCATTTACTTTTTTCCCCAGAATACCATATTAAAACTCTCTCTTGTAAAAAATAAATTTCAGGACAAGGCATTTAATTGACCTCACTGAAAAAATAAAGATAATTCTATCATTTCGGAATTCAGCAATGAATGTCCAACTATGGCTAAAAGGTACACCCTGAGAATTAAATGATTTCTTTGAACAAACCCATTGAGGTTTATAAAGCTGTGTTAACCTAATGTTAAGGGACACAAGATATCTGTGCAAATGCCCCCTGCTCATTTTGCAGTGCAGTTCTCCAGGGATGCAGTGTTGTAAACATCCTCATTGTCCTCGACGCTCGAAGCATCTGTGGAGTCAGGGTCACTGACCACGATGCCGATGGAAGACAGACTGGTAATGAAGGCATGTACCTGCTGTGCATAAACATCCCTAATGTTAAAGTAAGGGAGCTCATGGCACTTCTCTGGTGGGTCCTCACTGCACTGGTCCACGTCCATGTCCTTCTGCTTCTGGTAGTACTTGGAAAACTTGTTGAAGATGATGGTGATGGGAAGGGCTACCACCAGGATGCCACAGATAATGCATGTGCTTGCAATGATCTTCCCGGCTAAGGTGACCGGGTGGGTGTCTCCGTAGCCCACGGTGGTCATACTAATAGTGGCCCACCACCAGCAGATGGGGATGCTAGTGAGACTGGAGGCGAGTTCATCTTTCTCCACAGAGTAGATAAGCACGGAGAAGATGGAGATGCCCACAGAAAGGAAGAGAAGCAGCAGCCCCACTTCATGGTAACTGTGCCTCAGTGTGGCCCCGAGAGACCGAAGCCCTACAGAGTGCCGGGCGAGCTTCAGAATTCGGAAAATCCTCATGAGCCGAAGGATCTGGACCACCTTGCCCATATTCTCAATGTCCTCACTCTCTTCTTCCTTGGTGTCCACAGCCAGCGTGGCATAGAAGGGAATGATGGAGACAAAGTCAATGATGTTGAGAGGGTTTTTCCAGAACTTCTTTTGTGAGGGAGCAGCAACCAGGCGGATGGCCAGCTCGCCGGTGAACCAGGCAATGCACGCAATCTCCACACCTTCCAGCACAGGGTCATCCACTTCTCCATCCTCGTTCTGGAATTCCGACATGCTGTGCACACACATGGCCACGATGGAGGCCAGCACCACACTCAAGGAGGAGATGGCGATGAGCTTGGCTGACAGGCAATAAGCCGGGTTCTCCATTCGAATCCAGATTTTCTTTCGGAGCTGACCGAATCTCAGCTCGTCAAACTTCTCCAGCTCTTTCTCAAACAGAGAGGATTCCTCAAAGGAAGAGTCTGTGCTCACATCATTGCTCTTCTGGTCCCAGTCCTTTTCGTGGCTCTCCTCCTTGCGTTCCTGGTATCGACCACTGCAGCAGGAGTCGATGAAGAGCTCATTGATGCCCCAGTACTCGATCTCCTGGCAGAAGGAGAACACACACAGTTCCTCCATGACGTGCAGCTTCCCTGTGTAATAAAAGTTCAAGACGTATCGGAAGAGGGAGGGGTTCCGATCAAAGTAGTACTCTTTATCCGCCACGCTGTAGTCATCACACAGCTCCAGAATGGCCTCTTCGGAGTGGCAGGTGAGCAGCTTCCCTAGCCTCGTGTGAGGGAACCGCAGGAGCGTGCTCTGGTCCACAGACTGCTTAAAGCCCCCCACATTCAAGTTGACAAGTTCCTCGTCTTGTCCAGGGCGATGGAAAAACTCACCAAACACCATGATGGATTGAGAAGGCAGAGTGCTGGCTGGGAAGGGAGACACAGAAGATCACGCTGAACCTGGAAAGAGTGTTAAGACAGTGTTAGCCTGTGCCCAGTCCTGCCTCCTCAGGCTCGTTTTTAATCTGCCCTTTCGAGAATGATGAACTGCACTGAAGGCAGAACAGGAAATGGCAACGACAAGAGGAAAAGCAAAACAAAACACGTTTCAAGGGTGTCTGCATGGGGCGGGGGATGGGGAGTGTTCAATAACTTGAGCTTAAAAATATAGTTTTAGAAGAGAAGAAAATCTATAACACAATTCCATGAACCCTAATTCCCATTTCTCTATAAAGCACTCAAATTTCATATTCTACACTCCCCCTCCCACACACAGATACATGTGCACTAAAAAGCAGTGAACTTACTTACAGAATTTAAACACATCTAGTCTCAACCATGATGCTCTCAGCAAGTCAGCGACTGCCAGGCTTATAGCCCACTCCTGTCCACCCCAAACTGTGCCCAGTACCCAGAGAGAACGCGCTTTCCTCTTCACCACATTTGATCCATGGAGGCTGAGATCGGCTCTGAAGGTGATTGTGGTCTCACTTTATGCTCCAACACTGTGCTCTTTCAGAAGAACCCATTATTTATGTCTGGACACTGACACTCAAGAGGATATAATTATCTCCCCGTAATTAAGCACCTTATATCTTGCAGATATCATTACACTTCCCAGGATGGGGTTTCAGGACTATCCACGTGGAAAGAAACTGGATCAGGAAGACCTTTACAAGTTAAACCTACTGTGTTCTGGAATACATGGTCTCTTCTCCCAACCCTCCCCGCCTCTCAGTCTCCTAACACAGCATCATCCAGGGTTACTGCTCACTCCAGCAGCCTGCACTGGCTGCCTCGTGGCCTGTGTTTACTTCTGACTCTAACCAGGATATGTCAGATCCAATCCTCAGAAATACAGGGCTTGGCGGAGCAAAAATGTGTTTTTAATTTTATATGTATGTGTGCCACATTGTACAGGTGTCCCTGAAAGCAAGAAGAGGGCATGGATTCCCCAGAACTAAAATATCAGGCAGTCGTGAGCTGCTGTATGTGAAGGCTTGGAACTGAACCCAGGTCCTCAGCCAGAGCGATGTGGTTGACCAAACAGAATGGGAAAGGGAGCTCTGAGCAGAGGGCAGCAGAAGTGGACAGCAGGAGGACTGAGAAGCGGCTTGCACATGAGCCTAAAGAAACTGGAATTTATTCTGTTGGAAAGTCTACCATGAATTGAGCTCCCAAGCACATACGACATTTTAACACAACACTGTCACCTACAGAGTTCATGTTCAAGAATCATGTAACTGAGTTACAAGAAAAGAAATCTATCTCAATGTTTGTACTGGACCCATTCATAGCTGTCTTGAGCTGCAAGCAGCAGTGGGTGGCAGGTTGGACATGCCTCTCAGTAAAGGGTCTTTGCAAGTGTATCTGTGACCATGACTTAGACCCATTCAGACTCAGCCCTCCATCCTCCATCGGCACTGTACAAGGCCCTCACCACACTCTTAGACTCTTTGGCATCCAGAACCATGAGTAAATGTTTTCTTTATAAACTTGAAAACCAATAATAAAATATCAGTTCCACTGAGGAAATAATGAAAGACCTCTACGGAGAAAGATGACATGCAGAAGAAAGGGGTACACAGCACTGGAGTAAAGCAGGTACTCAAAATGCATGAGATGAGGATGCTTATAAAGAAAAAGTGTCAAGCTCAGGAGTTTATAAAGCAAAATTGACAGGACTTGGTACTTGGCTCACGAGAAGAGAGAAATGCATAGACAGGATAAAGGAGAATATGCTTTCTATGCTCACGGGAGTGAACGACAGTGCCATTAAAGAACACAAGGACAGAAAGGAATTGTTCTTCCCTCATGCAGTGGCCAGCAAAAACTGTCAGCAAGAGAAAATATTCCTGATCTGAAAGAGGGAGCCACTCGACGGGTCACAGTCTTAAAATAAAGTCACTGCCATCCGCTCCAGAAGGAAAGTCTACAGTCACAAAAAATACTTGGGTGTTTGCCTCGAGGACACCAGTGCTTCATGAAGCCAGAGACCAGAGCATGGATAATGTAGCTTCAATAGATTTTCTGACCTCTTCCAAAAACTCAATTTGCCTCCCCCTTTGCTCTCTGCTTTTAATTAGGGTTCTTCTTTGAAAGGCCTAAGTCAGAGCTGCTGCCTTGGTCCAAATATTTATGTAACAACAGGTCTCCCACAGCCAGTGCAGGCTAATGGCACATAGAGTAGGAAAATGTTCCTAGGAGCTAGTTCAGCTAAGCTCACACTAAGACTTTAATGGAAGATGTCTTCTGGTGGATTATTTTTCATCTTGGCTGTCCTACAATCCCAAAGTGACATGACATTTCATGACACTGCAGGCATATAAGGATCTCATAATCAGGGCTTACAAGTCACCTCCCCAATCTCCCCACAATGACCTCTCTTCAGATCACCTGTGATGTCCATATTCCCAACATGTCTGTCTGCTTTATCCTCCTGCATTTTCTTTAGTCCATGCTGGTGAAGAAGAGGTCATTATAAGGTCCGTCCATCTGCTCCACAGAGTCTCATCATAAAAACAATGCACATCACAAAAACCAAAGATCTCCTTAGGGGGCTTTCAAAAGAAAGTCAAAAGAGAGTATTGCTGGATCAGAATCCAACACTGAAGCTCAAAAGGCAAGCTGGGATGTGCAGAGTCAAGTCTGGCTTCCTTGACTGCATCTGACCCACAGCAGCCCATTTGTGGCAGGGAAGGTGGAGTTTCCTCCTTTATAATTTGCAGTATGAGTGCCTATTTGCAGACAGTCCTTTTCCAATTCTAGAGAATCCTTTTTTTTTTTTTTTTTGGTCTGTTTCTCATCCTGGGGATTGGCAGATATGTGAGTCAAAGAATGAAAGCAGAGGCCTAAACTGGGAGCTTGGGACTCCCCATGCTTCAGGTCACGTGCCCACATGTTCAAGATCCCATGGATACAGCAAGCTACTGTTCATCATCACTTGCAAGAAGGTTGCATTTGGGCTAGGATTTGTTACAATCTACCCATTTGCTCTTTTCAGGAAACACGAGGGAATCAAAGGTATACTTCTCTGCACTACATGACACGTCTCATGTTTGTATACACGGGCATTCATATACACGTGGGTTTCCATGTCCAGGAGTTCCACACCAGAGGAGTCCACCAACTACAAATCAACACTCTTCAGGAAACAGGCCAGTAAGATAGCTTGGTGGGTAAAAGTGCATGTCGCCAAGACTGACAATATTATTTGAACCTTGAGACCCACATGGTGGAGAGAATCAACACCCACAAAGTTGTTTTCTGACCTCCATAAACAAATGATGGCATGTGTGTGCCCTCACACACACATGCACAAGGTAAATAAATAAATAGCCATTTTTAATTTAGAAAAATGCATGTACTGCAACATTATGCACAATGAAACATTTTTAACTTTAAGAGCAAGATAAATTCTATAAAGATAAAAAAATCAATGTAAGTATATCAACTTGAACACATTTCCATTTTCTTTCACCTTGATGCAGTAAACGTCAGGAAATACATTTAATCATGTAGAATTTGTATTTTATGCCCCACTAGTTACATCTGTTTTCTTAACCATGACAATGTCATCAAGAGGCTGGATTTCAAGACAGAGAACGGTTAAAGCACCTGCCTCAAAAACATGAGTGCTAGAATTCAGGCTCCAGCACCCATGCAAAAGCCAGGTGGGTATGGCAGCCCTTCTGTAACCCCAACTGCCTAGGAAGCAGACAAGGTGTTCTCCAGTGCAAACAGTGAGCTCAGGGTTCAGGAAGAGCTACTGACTCCATAGATAAAGGCGAAGATCCATAGAGAAAGACATTCAGAATCAGCATTGGACCTCCATGCACACATGTGTGGGCATGCACCTACATGCATGCACACACACATGAACGTGCATACACACATGCACAACCATCCACACATACATACGAATACATGCAAAAGAAAGAAGAGGAGGGGACAAGATGTCGGCGCCAGAAAAACACTGCATTTGAGGAGCAGGACAACCTGGGAAGAGATCCCAGGTCCCACAGGTATTAGATCGCCAGACCAGAGTCACATGCCTGTGTGTCCCTATCACCTTCCCAGGCTGAATGCTGGGCACAAAAAAAAACCAGAGACTGGGAGTCCCTGTTGGGAGAAAACTCCACAGGGAAGGAAGGAAATGGTACTGACTTGGGTCACCCAGTCTTTCCCTGGAAAAAGTCTCGCAGACCAGCAGGTAGGTGCCACCATCACTGAACTAGGCTCCAGCCACAGGCACAGACAGCTGCTGCGTGCCAGCTATCTGGCACAGACAGAGGCGTGCGCCCCAGGGCACCAGAGACTGGGAGTCCCTGTCTGGAGAAAACCACACAGGAAACAAAGCAAAGGGGACGAACTTAGGCCACCCAGTATATCCTTGGAATAGGTCCCGCAGACCGGCTCAACCCAGGGACCTGCTGTGCACCAGATAGCCTGCTGTTACCAGGAGAGCGGTACCCACCCACCACAGATTACTGCTTGGGTACTGGGGCACAGAGCCCCAACCTCAGACCTACAAAAGCCCAGAATCCCCAAGATCAACCCCCAGATACTGCTCCAAGGGGCAACCAGTTATCCCTAACAAAACTGACCAAACCACGGGACACACAGGTTACAGCAGAAGATCACTAAATTTACAGCAAGAAACCCAGAAGCAGAGCAGCTGTCTCCAGGACTTCTCCAGGTGAGAGGAGAGCACTCTCAACTAACAAGGACCACAGTTACTACTCATGTCTCTATGCCTGAGGTGAGCAGTGGCAAGTCCTGAAAAACACCGGCCATCCAGTGACCATACCCAAAAAGCTGAGAAGGCTTCCTTCAGGAAAAACCATCTTCCTGCCAAGGGGATTCTCTCCACCACAGGATGCCAGGAACCACCAGAAACTAACACCAAACACCTAAGATAGCCCAATGGGCAGAGGCCAGCGTAAAAGCTCAACAAACAAAAGACAAAGCAATATGGCATCTCCAGAACCCAGATATCCAGGGGCAAGTAGCCCTGGACACACCAGTATATTTGAAATCCAAGAATATGACCTACCATCTATGCTCATGAAGAGGGTAACAGAGGAAACAAATAAAATACGTAAAGACCTAGAGGAAGATAAACTCAAACAGATAATGGCCATCCATAAAGAAATAGAGGAAGATGAAAAAACAGATTATGGCCATCCGTAAAGAAATACAGTAAGTTGCAGCCAAACAGTTTGTGGTCTTTAGAGAGGAAATGCTTAAATCACTAAATTAAATAAAAGAAACAAAGGATTGTTCAAACAAACAGCTGAAGAAATTGATGGAAAAACAGGAAAATGCAGTCAGACAGGTGAAGGAAATCAACAAAACGGCTCAAGATCTGAAGATATAATGGGAAAAATTAAAGAAAACACAAATGGAGGAAATTGTGGAGAAAAAGAACTTAGGGAAGAAAACAGGAATTACAGAGGTAAGCATAACCAATAGACTACAAGAGATGGATAAAAGAATCTCAGGTGTAGAAGATACAATGGAAAAAATTCAATGTATCTGTCAAAGAAAATGTTAAATCTAAAACATTCCTGACATAGACGATCCAAGAAATTCAAGACAACATAAAAAGACAAAACCTAAGAATAATAGGAATAAAGGAAAAAGAAGATTCCCTGCTCCAAGGCCCAGAAAATATTTTCAACAAAGTCATTGAAAAAAATTTTCCCAACTTAAAGGAGAGGCCAATAAGAATACAAGAGGCCTACAGAACACCCAATAAATTAGACCAAAAAAGAAAATCCTCCCTCCATATAATAATCAAAACAGTGAGTATACAGCACAAAGAAAAAATACTAAAAGCTGCAAGGGGAAAAGGCCAAGTAACATATAATGGCAAACCCATTAGAATCACACCTGACTTTTCAACAGAGACTATGAAAGCCAGAAGGGCCTGGATGGATATCATGCAGACCCTAAGAGAACACAGATGTCAGCCCAGGCTACTATACCCTGCAAAACTCTCAGTCCTCATAGATGGAGAAAACAAGATATTCAAAGACAAAAACAAATTTCAACAATACCTACACACAAATCCAGCATTACAGAAGATACTAGAAGGGAAAATACAATGCAAGAAAACTAGCTACTTTCAAGAAAACACAGGAAATAATTAACCTCACTACAGTAAAACAAAAAGCAACCAAGCACGCAAACTTATGACCACAGCCAACATCAAAATCAAGGGATCTAATAGCCACTGGTCATTAATCTCTCTCAACATCAATGGACTCAATTCTCCAATAAAAAGACACAGTCTAAAAGTATGGATACATAAACAAAACCCAGCAATCTGTTGCATATAAGAAACACACCTAAGGCACAAAAATAGACACTACCTGAGGGTAAAGGGTTGGAAGACGGCTTTCCAAGCAAATGGACCTAAGAAGCAAGCAGGAGTAGCCATTCTAATATCTGATAAAATAGATTTTCAACCAAAATTAATAAAAAGAGATGGGGAAGGACACTTCATACTCATCAAGGGAAAATTCCACCAGGAAGACATCACAATCCTGAACATGCCCCCAATACAAGGGCACCCACATTTGTGAAAGAAACATTGATAAAATTAAAACCACATATAGATCCCCCACATTAATAGTGGGAGACTTCAACACCCCACTCTCAACAAAGGACAGGTCAACTAAACAGAAATTAAACAAAGAAACAATGTCTCTAACAGAGGTCATGAATCAAATGGACCTACCAGACATTTACAGAACATTACACCCAAACACAAAAGAATTTACCTTCTTCTCAGCACCTCATGAACCTTCTCCAAAATAGACCATATAGTTGGTCACAAAGCAAGTCTCAACAGATACAAGAGGATTGAAATAATCCCTGTATCCTGTCTGATCACCATGGAATAAAGCTGGACCTCAACAACAACAGAAATAGCAAAAAGCCTACACATACATGGAAACTGAACAACTTGCTACTAAATGACAGCTGGGTCAGGGAAGAAATAAAGAAAGAAATTAAAGTTTTCCTAAAGCTCAATGAAAATGAAGACACAACATACCCAAACTTGTGGGACACAATGAAAGCAGTGCTAAGGGGAAAGTTCATGGCACTAAGTGCCTTCAAGAAGAAATTCAACACAGCTCATTCAAGCAACTTAATGGCTCACTTAAAAACTCTAGAAAAAGAAAAAGCAGACACACCAAAGAGGAGTAGACTGCTGGAAATAATCAAACTCAGGGCTGAAATCAATCAATTAGAAACAAGTAAAACAATTCAAAGAATCAATGAAACCAAGAGCTGGTTCTTTGAGAAAATCAACAAGATAGACAAACCCTTAGCCAAGATAACTAAAAGGCAGAGAGACACCATCCAAATCAACAAAATCAGAAATGAAAAGGGGGACATAACTACAGACACTGAAGAAATCGAAACAATCATTAGGCCTTACCTCAAAAGTCTATATGCCACAAAATTTGAAAATCTAAATGAAATGGACAATTTTCTTGATCGATTTGACTTACCGAAGCTGAATCAGGACCAGGTAAATCAATTAAATAGTCCTATATCCCCCAAGGAATAAGAAGCAGTCATCGAAAGTCTCCCATCCAAAAAAAGCCCAGGACCAGATGGTTTCAGCACAGAATTCTACCAGACCTTTAAAGAAAAGCTACCTCCAGCTCTTACTATTTCCCAGTTCTTACCTAAAATTCCATACACTCTACCCAACAGTTACACATCCCGCTCAGCATCTGCTTTGATAGTCTGAAGGGCACAGGCTTTCAGAGGCCCTCTGTTATAGGTTTCTAGGTTGTTTCCTGTTTTCTTCTTCTTCTGATGTCCATCCTCTTTGCCTTTCCGGATGGGGATTGGACATTTTTGTTAGGGTCCTCTCTATTGCTTAGTTTCTTTAGATGCAACAGAACAAGAAAATTTGAACACAGGGAACTTCCCAGAGACTCATGCTCCAACTAAGGACTATTCATAGAGATAACCCAGAACCCCTGCACAGATGTAGCCCAGGGCAGTTCAGAGTCCAATTGGGTTACATAGTAATGTGAAGAGGGACTGCCTCTGACATAATCTGATTGGCCTGCTCTTTGATCACCTCCTCCTGGGGGGGAGCAGCCTTACCAGGCCATAGTAGAGGACAGTGCAGCCACTTTTGATGTGAACTGATAGACTAAGATCAGAAAGGAGAGGAGAACCTCCCCTATCAGTGGACTGGGGGAATGGCATGCAAGCAGAGGGAGGAGGGAGGGTGGGATTGGGAGGAGAGGAGGGAGGGGCTTATGGGGGGATGCAGAATGAATAAAGTGTAATTGGTGAAAAATTTTTAAAAAAAAAGGGAAAAAAATAATTTAAGAACCTTAAATGACTTTCAAAAGTGGAGGAAAACATGGAGTTAGTCAATTGGCATGGAGCACATCTTGCCCCTGGGGGCAATGGTCTCCTGAACCTACTCAGACCTCGGACACCACCACTGCTAGTTCTAGAACTGACGTAGGATGTTCCAACGAGGGGGTTAAGGCTTCTCATAATATTTCCTATAAGCCCACACCTGTTTGTTTATATCCCCAATTTTTATTCATTATTAGCCAGATAGAGCCAAGTAATTGTGGTAATGATACTTGCTTTTTTGCCCAATGCTGGAATGCTAGTAAATTTAGGTATGCCCTGGTTGCTCGCATGCCTCTCTGGGTGCCTGTGCCCGTTGATGCCCCTCACGCTATGAGTCTCTTCAGACAGAAAAGGGATCTTGGAACTACAGCCACCATTGTTACTGCCATCTCATTGGCGGCTGTTGGAGCTACCACCGGGGCATTAGCCATGAGTCATACTGGGCAGACTGCTCAGACCCTGAATAATCACTTAGCCAATGTAGCTCATGCCTTAGTTGTACAAAAAGGAATTAATGCTCAACTAAAAGGAAGCTTGATGGTGTTCAATTAGAGGATTGACCTCGTGCAGGAGCAAATTGATACCCTATGGCAAATCGCTCAACTTGGCTGTCAATGAAAATATGCTGGACTTTGAGTCACTAGCATATAACATGAGAATTTTTCCTGTGCTGCAAATCTGTCTAAACAATTGTCGAGCTATATTTTAGGTAATTGGACTGGAGAATTCGATACTACGATGGAGCAGCTGAGAGTGGCCACTGTCACAGTAAATTCTACCAGAGTGGATGCAGGACTAGCCACAGGATTATCATCATGGATTGCTGCAGCCATGAATCATCTGAAGGAATGGGCGGGCATGGGAGCGTTAGCAGGCCTTCTGGTGTTGGTCTCCTTGGTTTGCCTGTGGTATATATGCAAGATTAGAGTCTCACAACAGTGTAATGCAGCCATGACCATTCAGGCCTTTACAGCCATTGAAGCAGGACAGTCTCCCCAAGCATGGTTGGCTACCATAAAAAGCTAAAATGTTACGCTCAGGATGCGAGGCTAAGCACTGCACTCAGGGTCAGCCGCTTTGGACCCAGAGAAGAGCGTGTCTGATTGCATGCGGGTTGATGCCCCAGGTCCCGCCTCTGAGAAAAAGGTATCAGACGGGTCTGATGCTCTTTGGGTGGATGACACCTAAATGAACATCAGTACAAAGTCCCAATTTATTTCTAATATCAGAGATCAGACCTCTATTCTTGCCTGATGCGTCTAAAACAAAAAGGGGGAACTGTAGAGAGCTGCAGAATGCTATGCCTTAAAGATGGAGCTGGTTTCTGCCTTCCACCTTCCCGATGGTGAGTGCTCTCTGTCACAAACAATTCCACATTTGGCTAAGGCTGAGGATCTGGCTTGCTTCCATGTATGTGGACCTATCTGCATTGCCCACGTGGCATGCTGGGGTTGGCTACCCAGAGGCTATTTAAGCTGTGGGCTGGCTTTCCCCAGGGTCAGATGATTGTTCAAGGTTCCTGAATAAACTGCATTGAAAAAAAAAAAGCTACCTCCAGTTCTCTTCAAATTATTCCACAAAATAGAAACAGAAGGAACATTACCAAACTCATTCTATGAAGCCACAGTCACATTGATACCTAAACCTCACAAAGACCCAACAAAGAAAGAGAATTTCAGGCCAATCTCCCTTATGAACATAGATGCAAAAATATTCAACAACATACTTGCAAACCGAATACAATAACACATCAAAGATATCATCCACTATGACCAAGTAGGCTTCATCCCAGTTATGCAGGGGTGGTTCAATATATGGAAATCCATCGTGATCCACTATATTAACAAACTGAAAGAAAAAATAAACACATGATAATCTCGCTAGATGCTGAAAAAGCATTTGACAAAATCCAACATCCATTCATGTTTAAAGTATTGGAGAGATCAGGGATACAAGGCACATATCTAAACATAGTAAAGGCGATATACAGCAAGCCTATAGCCAACATCAAACTGAACAGAGAGAAATTTAAAGCAATCTCACTGAAATCAGGGACAAGACAAGGCTGCCCACTCTCTCCATATCTCTTCAACATAGTTCTGGAAGTCCTTGTTAGAGCAATAAGACAGTTGAAGATCAAGGGGATACAAATTGGAAAGGAAGAAATTAAATTATCACTATTTGCAGATGATATGATTATATATGTGAGTGACCCCAAAAACTCTACCAGGGAACTCCTACAGCTGATAAACACCTTCAGCAAAGTGGCCAGATACAAAATTAATGCAAAAAAATAAGTAGCCCTCCTGTATACAAAAGACAAAAGGGCTGAGAAAGAAATTAGGGAAACAATACCCTTCACAATAGTCACAAAGGACATAAAGTACCTCGGAGTAACCCTAACTAAGCAAGTCAAAGACCTGTATGAAAAAAAATTCCAGTCTCTGAAGAAAGAATTAGAAGAAGATATCAGAAGATAGAAAGATCTCCCATGCTCATGGCTTGGCAGGATTAACATAGTAAAAATGGTCATTTTACTAAAAGCAATCTACAGATTCAATGCAATTCCCATCAAATTACCAACACAATTCTTTACAGACCTGGAAAGAAAAATTCTCAACTTCATATGGAAGAAGAAGAAACCCAGAATTGCTAAAACAATCCTCTACAATAAAAGATCTTCTGGGGGTATCTCCATCCCTGATCTTAAGCTGTACTATAGAGCAACAGTTATAAAAACTGCATGGTACTGGCATAGAAACAGACTGGTGGATCAATGGAACCGAACAGAAGACCCAGAAATAAACCCACACACTTATGGCACCTGATCTTTAACAAAGATGCTAAAACCATACAATGGAAAAAAAATAGCATCTTCAACAAATGGTGCTGGTCTAACTGGATGTCTACATGTAGAAAAATAAAAATAGATCCATACTTATCACCCTGCACAAAACTGAAGTCCAAGTGGATCAAAGACCTCAACATAAAACCAGACATATTAAATCGGCTAGAAAAAAAAGTGGGGAAGAGCCTGGAACTCATTAGTATAGGAGACAACTTCCTGAACAGAACACCAACAGCACAGGCTCTAAGAGCAACAATCAATAAATGGGACCTCATGAAACTGAAAAGCTTCTGTAAAGCAATGGACACCTCACCAAAACAAAAGGACTGTCTACAGATTGGGAAAGAATCTTCACCAACCCTTTTTCTGACAGAGGGCTAACATCCAGTATATATAAAGAACTAAAGAAGCTGAAAAGCAGCAAACCAAGTAATCCAATTAAAAATGGGGAACAGAGCTAAACAGAGAATTCTCGGTAGAGCAATATATAATGGCAGAGAAACACTTAAAGAAATGCTCAACGTCATTAGCCATTAGGGAAATGCAAATCAAAACAACCCTGAGATTTCACCTTACACCCATCAGAATGGCCAAGATCAAAAACTCAAGTGACAACACATGCTGGAGAAGTTGTGGAGAAAGGGGAATCCTCCTCCACTGCTGGTGGGAATATAAACTTGTACAACCACTCTGGAAATCACTCTGGTGCTTTCTCAGACAACTACAAATAGCACTTCCTCAAGATCCAGCCATACCACTCCTAGGCATATATCCAAAAGAGGCTCAAGTATACAGTAAGGACATTTGTTCAACCATGTTTGTAGCAGCTTTATTTGTAATAGCCAGAAGCTGGAAACAGCCCAGATGCTCCTCAACTGAAGAATGGATTCAGAAATTGTGGTACATCTACACAATGGAGTATTACTCTGCAATGAAAAATAAAGAAATAATGAAATTTTCAGGTAAATGGTGGGACCTGGAAAGGATCATCCTGTGTGAGCTGTCCCAGAAGCAGAAAGACACACACAGTATATACTCACTCATATAGACATAGGATAAACCTACTAAAATCTGTACATCTAAAGAAACCAATCAAGAGAGAGGACCCTGACTAAAATGCTCAATTCCCATCCCAAAAGGCAAAGAGGTTGGACATCAGAAGAAGAAGAAAACAGGAAACAACCTAGGAACGTGCCACAGAGGGCCTCTGAAAGGCTCTGCCCTGCAGACTATCAAAGCAGATGCTGAGACTTATGGCCAACTGTTGGGCAGAGTGCTTGGAATCTTATGTAAGAAGTAGAATATAGTAAGATCTGGAGAGGACAGGAACCCCACATGGATAGCAACAGAACCAGCAAATTTGAACACAGGGTTCCCAGAGACTCATACTCCAGCCAAGTCCCAGGCATGGAGATAACATAGAACCCCTGCACAGAGGTAGTCCATGGCAGTTTAGTGCCTAAGTGGGTTACATAGTAATGGGAAGAGGGACTGCCTCTGACATGGACTGATTGGCCTGCTCTTTGATCACCTCCCCCTGAGGGGGAAGCAGCCTTACCAGGCCACAGAAGAAGACAATGCAGCCACTCCTGATGAGATCTGATAGACTAAGATCAGAAGGAAGGAGAGGGGGACCTCCCTATCAGTGGACTTGGGGAGGGGCATGCATGAAGAAGGGGGAAAGAGGGTGGTACCGGGAGGGGAGGAGGGATGGGCTTATGGGGGGATACAAAGTGAATAAAGTATAATTAATGAAATAAAATAAAAGAAAGAAGAAAGGAACAGAAAAAGAAAGTGAAGGAGGAAGAAAAAGAAGCAAGGAAGCAAGCAAGTAGCAAGGCATTTGGTTTGGTTTGGTTTGGGGGACAAGGTCTCCATATGTAGCTTTGGCTGGCCTGTACTTTCTATGCTGATGATCATGGCCCATGTTACCACCAAAAGTCATGGTGACATTCCTAATTGGACTGCCACCTGGGGCCATGTTGATGTCCCAGAGCTGCATAGAGCTGGTTCCACACCCTCAAAGGCCACAGAAAGAAAGTAGGTCCACACCACACCTGAGAAGCACAGCCACACCCTTCAGTGACTATGGGGTGGCATGGGTGCTGGAGAAACAACCCCCTCCCTCTGCCCCATTGCCACCTGCAGCAGGCAAGAAAGCAGGTCTTACCCCTCCCCTGGGCAGTGTGGGAAAGCTGACCCCTCCCCCAAGAGTGTAAGATCAGGAGAGCTGGCCCCACCCCATGCAAGCTACAGACTGTCCAGCCACTCATCTGGGCAAAGTAGAAAAGTTGGGTCTGGAGGCTAGAATGCAGGAGACCTGGCAAGTTGACCAGCTCAGCTGCCCCCCAGGCCCAGATCTAAGGCTTTGAGTTGGCCCACACCAACATCTACCCTATCTATGAACTACTGGAGCACATGAAAAGGACAGTCCCGCAGAACCAAAGCTGACACTCAAGGCTACAACAAGGTATCAAGACAGGAGTCTCAGTGAGGATCCAGTATTGACAGTGTAGCAAAAGCCAGAGGTCTTAAAACAGACCAATGACTCACTGCAATGAACACTTACAGGTACTGTGTGACACACTGCATCTTCCATGGCAACATTTTTGTTTTGTTTTCTTTTGGGAGAGTGATTTCAAGGGCAGAGGGTAAATATGAAGAGATGGAGATGAGTGGGACTGTGGTGCACGATGTGATTCAGAAAGAATCAGTGAAAAGTTAAAAGAGAAAGAAGAGGGGGCAAAGAAAGTAAATTTTATCATTTAAGAAGATACAATTCATTTAATTAATTTCATAATCCTGGCTAATTGTAGTAATAAGACCTTTTAGATACTAATTCAATTAAGAAACCACAGTACTTAAGGTTTAAAAAAAAAGAGTAAAGATTATCTTGTAACTAGGAAAGTGTGGATTCTGATGGATGATTGGGAAATAAAACATAGACTAAGAAACTTAGAAATTATGTGTACTGAACATGTGCACAGCTTTCTTTTGTCGTTTTTCTCTGAACAGTAGGGCATAACTATTGACACAGCATGTATTCTGTATGTGGTATCCTCATCATCTAAAGAGCATTTAAAGTATGCCGGGAGCACATGCATGGTCTTTGTGCAAATAATACACCATTGTTGAGCAACTGAGAATAAACTTATTAAGCACCTTGTATCCTGCAGGTATCATTACACTTCCCAGGATGGGTTGCAGGATAGGTATCTACAGGAGTCCTAGAAACCAAGGGATGACTGTCACTATTCAACAGATATGTGTACATGTAAATACATATTTAATCATATATCTACCAAATACAAATACAGGCCAACTAATTTATGAGCCATAAATGGAGAACTTTTTCTGATTCAAAAATTCTGGTTGCAAGAAAGTAATTATGTATGGGGAAAAAAATACCATAGCAACATAAAAATGAATTAGAGATGAGACCACCACATATATCACATAGAAGAGGTTTAGTGCACTTAATATATGAAGCAGCTTCTTTTTTGAACTATGAAAATGTGGGAGATGGGCAAGAGATAAGAAACCACAAATGGGACTGAAGTCAGAGAAAAAAAATGCTCAACCTTGCTCATGAGTGCATGCGAAAACCACACTGACACATCACATTATGTCTAATGCACCAAACTGGCGAAAGAGCCAGAAGAATGTCTATGTGTAGTGCTGGCCAGTCTGTGGGGAAACAGGCTTCTCCATGTTGTGCTGGGAATACATAATGAAGGGGAGGCGAACTTGGCAGGATTTGATGGACTAGCACAGGGTTTTACCCTCTGACATAGTACTCTCTCTTCTAGAACTTGTTAGATAAGCAAAACATTTGTATATAACTGGAAGCAAGCCAAATGTTCATCAATAGAGAAACAGCTGAAAAAATATGGTCTACTTCTCTACACACACACACCACATATGTGTATATGTGATATGTACACATATGAGATATGTACACATGTACGTATGTATCCATATATATAGAGAGAGAGTGTGTGTATATAATGGAGTGATTTTCAGAATATTTGTCTTAGGTGGGAGGGAAAAGCAAAGCATAGAAAAGTATCACTAATATGCAGCAATTTTTCTAAGAAGGAAGGTGAATCTAGACCTAAGAGATGGTTCAGCCAAGGAAGCCACCTGCCACCAACCCTTACAACCTGATTTTGATCCTCAGGACACACACTGTAGGAGAGTCCTCTGACCCCACACACATCATGCACATATAATTAATTAATGTGTGTATTTATATATGTTTATAATATAAAAAGGAAACAAAGTAATATAAACAAACAAATATCTATAGTGGACAATGTCAGAAAGTGAACTCAGGAACCACACTAATGTTGCCTAACTATGAAACAAAATTAAATTAAAATAAAACAGACATTTCATAAAAATTAAACATTACTGTATCAACCTTGTAATTTAACCTCACATGGATGAATTTCCTCAATAAACTGACTATACAGCCTTCCAATAGTTAGCCTACAACAAAAATAAGTAAAAATATTGAAAAATATTTTTAGCCATCATAGTTATGTACTTAATCTTTTTAAAAATTATTTTATTATTATTGTATGTGTGTATTATGCCTGTGTACCTGGTGCATGCCTGGTGCTTCCAGCAGGAGATTCTTGGAACTAGAGTTCTGTGGGTGCTAGAAATTAAACCCAAGTCTTCTGGAAGAGCAGCCAGTGCTCTTAACCACTGAGCCATCTCTCCAGCCCTATACACTTGTTCTTAAATTTTTATAAACACATAGGATCAAGCAAAGGAAATATTGTGTTAATGTCAGTAAACTCCTCAAGATTTTAGTCACAAAATAAAAGAAGCATAAATATAAAAAGCAAAGAAATTGAATAAAAGCTCAATGATCCTGAATTTGAATTGGAAATGACAGCATAAACATACATATTTTTTTTCCTCATGGAAAGTCTTATTTCTTAGCTCTGTCTACCAAAACAAAACAAACAAACAAACAAAACGACAACAGAAACAAAACAAGCAAACAAAAACCAGCCTGAAACAGATGACGATATGATGGATGTTACTTGGCCACTCATCTCTCTCCTTAAAAGTGACTCATTCTCACCCCTCCTCAATGTACTAACAGCCAAGAGTACTCAGCTAAGTCAGTCCCCACTTGGGAAACACCTTCAGTCAAAAGACAGCTGCTTTTTCCAAGGTCAGAAACATAGCCACTGACCTTTCTCTAAAAGGTCTGCCATAATCCAGCATCTTATTATATAAAGGTGGTCCATCCAGCTCCAAGTTCTGCTACAGCCAAGTGAGGTCTGTGCTTAAGTCACATCAAAGTTCAACGCCTCTCTTTGCTGAAGCTTCCTTTCCTCACTTCTCCACAGGTGCTGATCCCAAGGACGCCAAGCAAATTCTTGTATATATATATCTGCCTCTGTCTATTTTAAAGAGCCCATCTAGATAGAGACAACTTAGAAGTATCCTAATTTAGGAAGACTGAAACAAGCAAAGATACTTCCTCCCTAAAAGAACAAGACCTTAGATCATTAGCCAATTCCCAGTCTGTGACAGAAATTCACAGAGGAGTCTGAAATTTCCTTCTATACCAGAAAATAAGGAGGCTGTCAAAGACAAGGAAGAGTCAAAAAGATTCAAAGAAAACTAACAAGACTTCCATCTGCTGAGAAGTATGTGTCTCAATGAGAAAAGGAATAAAAAAAAAAAACTTCAGTAGATTGTATCATATCAGATATGATGAAATTCTTAAGTTCCTAGTAATAATTTCTCTGCCTGTATGTGTGTGTGTGAATGTTTTCTGTGTCTGCAGCTGCATCTGTGCACGAGAGTGTGAAAGGCAAAAGACAACCTTGCTGTCGTTCCCACCTTGTTTAGTGAGACAGGGCCTGCCACTAGTTGCCAGAACTCACAGATTCAGGTAGGCTAGCTGGCCAGAAGCCCCAAGTATCTGTCTGTGTCTACGTGGTCTGTGCTGGGATTACAAACACACACCCCTGTATCTGGTTTTTGTTTTGTTTTGTTTTGTTTTTTTTTTTTCGGGGCGGGGGGAAGTACAGCTTTCTTTTAGCTAACAGTTTCAGGGAAGTCACCCACCCTGACAAGAACTTGAAACAGCTAGTTCAGTGGGTCTCAACCTTCCTGAAGCTGTGACTCTTTAATAGTTTCTCATGTTTTGGTGACCCCCAACCAAAAAATTATTTTTGTTGCTACTTCATAACTGTAATTTTGCTATTCTTATGAACTGTAACACAAATATCGGTGTTTTCTGATGGTCATATGTGACCCTTGTGAAAGGCTCTTTCGACCCAAAGTGGCTACATCTGACTTTGAAATGGGTTCTAGAGATTGAACTCACGTCCTTCTGTTTGCAAAACATGCCTTTTATTGATAATTTCCTCAGCCCCCACAGTGATAATTTTTTAAAATAAAGCAATACTTAGGCTACTTTTGGAGACTGTTTAAGTCTCCAAAACTCATTATTCTGTGAAAGAAAAAAAAATCAAATATTTAGCCTGCCTTCCCGTGCGAATTATACTTTAGAAAAATAACACGAGAGTTAATGAGAAAAATTTTTCTTTATAAAAATATTCCAATAATTTGAAAACACAGCAGAGAAAATAATTAAATGGCATAATAGAAAGTAATTATTTACATTTAAAAGTAAGCTGAGATTTTAAAAGTTGAAAATAACTGAAAAGGAGTTGGTGTGACTATATTGAATGTCACACCAAATAAAATTTAAGATAAAAATTGTTTCCAGAGTCAAAGAACATTTCTACTAATAAAAATGCCAATCCATCAAAAGAAGGCATAAGTACTATAAACATACTTAGCAATAGAGCCAAAAAAAAAATACATGTTGTAAAAATAATGGCACAACTACAGGGAGAAATCATTGGAATTTCAATATCCCACCTTCGATAACATATGGAACAATTACACAAATATCCGTAGGGAAATAAAGAAGATACAAACATCCTTATAAACCCACAAGACCTGACAAAGACTAAGCACTCCAGCTAGGATCTCTCTCTCTCTCTCTCTCTCTCTCTCTCTCTCCCTCTCTCTCTCTCTCCCTCTCTCTCTCTCTCTCTCTTTCTAATGGACACAAAACATCTCTAGTACAGACAAAAAAGGGCTCAGTCATCAAACAGCCTGAACCAATTTTAAACTGAACTAACCATCTATCTTTGCATTGACAAATTACTTGAAGTAATGAACTTAGAAAGAGAAAAGGTTTGCCTCCTGGTTCACCATTTCAAACATTTCAGTGCATCCTCACTTGCCCCTGTTGTCTTGGGCCTACAGAGAGACAGACAGCAGAACATTGTGTAATTATGTGGGTCAACCTCAAGGTAATCATGGAGCAAAGCAAATAAATACAAGGGGAGGGGCTTAATATCCTCATTAGTGGCACATCCCCAGTGCACTAACTTCTGACCACTGTCTTACTTCCTAAAAATTACATGACCTCTCGGTAATGACATAACAGAGGATCCAGCCTCTATCTAAGAGGTCTTTGGAGACATTCAAGATCCAAATTACAGGAAAAAAAAAAAATTGAAATAGTAAAGTACACTAACCACAATGGAATAAAACCGTACATCAGTTAACAAAAGAAAATCTGGGAATAATTTTTCAGTGTGGAAACTAAAGGACACACCTCAAGGATTCACAGGAATTTTTTTTTTTTAAATTGCAGTAAACAAAAGCAAAACTTCAAACTTATAGGGCGCTGTACAACAGTGACCAGGAGATTCTGGAGAGAGGGCTCAGCCATGAAAAGCCCTGGCTGCTCTTCCATAAGACCCAGGTTTGATTCCCACCACCCACATGGCAGCTAAAAACTGTTGGTAACTCCAGTGCCAGGGGCTCTGACCCCCTCACACAGACATACATGCAGGCAAAAGACTAATGCACATAAAATATAAGTAAGCAAATCATTTTGAAAAAGTGACTACAAGAAAAAACAGATTTATATACCTGTAGTCAAAGAAAAAAGATCTTAAATTAAGGACTCTCTCCCTCAAAAGTGTAGAAAAAGAGAAAAGTTAAGGCCAAAATCAGCTCAAATAAGAAAATGACTATTACACTTGAAATGAATGGAACAGAAAATAAGAACAGGGATTCAGAAAATTCAGAAGGAAAGCCGAAAATGGACATTTTTTTTTTAATCAATAAAGCTGATCAATCTTCAGCCACATTGAGCCCAGTTAGGAAAATGAGCAGTGGAATAGGCTATGTCACAGAAGTGGGAAGAATTTTAAGAGCTCCCTGTGAATAGATTTATGCCTGCACACTAGATAAACTATAACTTAGATGAAGCAGTCAAATTGCTAGAAATATACAACTCACAAATGACTGAAGATGAGAAAGAGAAGCTTAATGAATTTATAAGATACTTAATTTGCAACTTAAAAACTCCCTGCAAGTCAGGCTTCAACTGTTCCTATGGTGAATACCAGGTCTCCTTAGCATGAATCCTTCACAAACCTTTCCAAAACCATGAAAAGGAAGATGCCCTTCCACATTCTACAAAGCCAGTATTCCATTCTTACCAAAACTACAAACAGACCTGAGAAAGAAACTAAAGACCATTGTACCTATGAATCCAGATGCAAACTTAGGGTTATATTAATGTGATGAAATACATGAGCAAAAGCAACATGGGGAAAAAAGGGTTTATTTCACTTGCATGTCCATATAATAGTTCATGTCCCAAAGTAGTGAGGGCAAGAACTCCAGCAGAGTAGGAACATGAAGACAAGAGCTGATGCAACGGCAAGAAGGGATGCCGCTTACCGGCTTGCTCCCCATGGCTTGTTCAGCCTGCTTTCTTATAGAATCTTCCTTATATGGTAAATCAATGGACATATTAACACAGAAATGGGAAATTTTTATGAGATGCTTCCTCTATACAAAGAACTACAGGCAACTAATGACGGCTAGGAGAAGAATTATCCTCTCCCAGGGATGACAACATTATTGATTGTCCAGAGTACAGAGTGCAGAGTGGTAAGCCTGTAGAAGCACGTAGAAGGTTTTATATGGAAAGATATATACCCTTTAAAATCTACCCTTTAGAGCTCCACAAGGAGACCAACAGAACCAAAATTCTGGGCACAGGGGTCTTTTCTGAGACTGATACTCCCAACAAGGACAATGTGTGGAAATAACCTAGAACCCCTGCACAAATGTAGACTATGGTAGCTCAGTGTCCAAGTGGGTTCCCTAGTAAAGGGAACAGGGGCTGTTTCTGGCATGAACTCAGTGGCTGTATCCTTGATCACCTCCCCCTGATGGGGGAGCAGCCTTACCAGGCCACAGAGGAAGATAATGCAGTGAGTTCTGATGAGACCTGATAGGCTAGGGTCAGATGGAAGGAGAGGAGGACCTCCCCTATCAGTGGACTTGGGGAAGGGGCATGGGAGGAAAAGAAGAAGGGAAGGTGGGATTAGGAGGGGGCTACAGCTGGGATACAAAATGAATAATAAATTGTAATACATTTAACAATAAATTAAAAACAATATATATATAATCTACCCTTTAATGTGTATATAAATATACATATTCACATATGTGTGTGCTTACATATGTATGTATGTATGTATGTATGTAACAATAATCAAAGAAAAAGGGGCTATCAACTAGAGGGTGGCAGGGAGAACATGGGAGGAACTCAAGGGAGGGCAGTTGGGGGGCTACGTGAAGGAAAGGGAGGGACAAAGTAATGTAATTCTACTTCAATTTTAAAAAATGTAAAGAGCTGGACAACGGTCATCAGTGGCTTCCAGATAACAAATCAGTGGGGAATGAATTCTATCATCTGTCTCCTTGGAAATGCCCAATGTAACAAAAGAGACACGAGGCAAAACATGTCCTGAAAGAAGTATCAAAACAATCCACAGACCTAAATTTGATTGAGCCTTTTGTAAATCTAACTGTTAATTAAAATAAAATGAGAGATTTCAGAAGAACATGTTCAATGATATCAAAAGGGATGCTAGCAGCAAAACTGAGACTACAGGAACCCACAGAAAAAATGGCATAGCCATAGGGTTGTATATGGCTCTTGATTCTAACAAATCAAATGCGTATTATTTCATTATACATTTATTTGCATTGTTTTTGCATGTGCATTATATCTGTATTACACTTGTATGTAAACAGGGGCATCAAATACCAATTAGATGTGTGATATTATAAAAGACTTAACTTTCCAATGTCCTCATGATATTCTAATTGGAAATATACACTAAAATATTTATAAATAATATTATATAACATTTGGGATTGATTTCTAAAACTAGATGGGGAAGACAATAATAATGACCATATAAATTGGCCACCTGCTAATCACTGTTGCAATTGGGCAGTCACTACATGGGAATTTAATGTATTGTTTTACTTTTGTAAATGTTAAATTTTTCCATTAATACTGTTTTAAAAAGCCAGGCATAGAAGTTCTCACCTGTAATCCCAGCACTTGGGACTGCAAGGTCAAACCCAGCCAGGGCCACACGCAAGAAAATTTTAAGAAAATTTTACTGAACACAGTTTTGAGGCAACCCACTGTGGTAAGTGGTTTTATTTATGCTATTGTTCAAGCTTTTTATGTCCTGCAATTGACACTGTACCTGGATACTAGCAAGCAATTGAGAAATATAACACAATAAATGATGGTCTCTTTTGCTGAACTAAACAAAGAAAGCCCACTGACTGTGGTCCTGTGCTGTTTAATATCCACTGCCAGTTTGACAGGATGTAGAATCACTGAAGAGAAGCCTCTGAGAGTAGCCATAGAGAAACTTCTAGATTGGTTTCACTGAGGTTGGAAGATACACCCCACAATGTGGGTGGTCCCATTCCATAGACTGGAGTTCTAGACTGCATAAAATGAAGCAAGATGGAGAAGCACCAGGATTGACGGACCTCTTCAGGCTTCCTGACAGCTGGCACACTATGACCAGACATTTCACACCTCTGTCACCACGCCATCCCCACCAAGATAGCCATGTGCCAAAATAAACATTTCCTTCTTTACGTTGTTTTTGTCGGATACTTTATTGCAGTCATGAGAAAAGTAGTCAACAAAATGCCCTCATTCCTGCTGAGCTAGGGCAGGCAACCAACAGGAGAAAAGGTACAGAAAACCTGACTTTAGATTGTCTCTTCTCAGCTACAGGACCTTGAGTAGAAAGACCCTAACAGTAGCACACCTGCCTTGAGGGTCAAATAACAAGTGTAAAAAAAATTGGAAACATAAAACCTTTATTAAAAGTTGTATAATAATTGCCTTTCCCCTCTCTGGCCCCATCTCCTTCTCTACTCATTCTCCCTCTGACTAGTACAATTGTGTATATCAGATGCTCTTGCTCCTCCTTTGTGTTTGTGAGTACTCAGAGATAGCCTGTACAGCACAGGTCACTTCAGAAAGCCTTCTGGATTTGAGTGTTTGTTCCAGTCACTACTGTAGCTAACTTCGCCTATCTTGAACCCCAGGGATTTCTGTACGCAGTTCACCTCAAGAAGTGTGTGCTCAGGCTTTGTAAGCCAAATAACCAGAAGGTTGTCCTATTTATAAAAAGGCTGAGTATCACAGATGATGGATTTTCAATGAGGGAGGTGTAGGCTTGATCCTAAGAGGTGCTTCTAATCCTCTGTGGATATCCCATCACTTGTCCACCTGAGTTTTTTGTTTTGTATTACTGTGTGTTTTTTTTTCATTTTATAAGCTGTATTATAGAAACAACTTGGAAACAAGTTAAAAACATCACACACCAAAATTAATCAGACCCAAATCTACACAACTCAATGAAACTTCTATGCAATTAGAATAAAGACTGAAAGCGGAAGCTGTGGAGCTTCATGTTAAATTTTACCCTTTCAGTGTTAAATATATGTTTACACTCTTAACTGTCACCAGAAACCAAAAACTCCATAACGGAGTCACAGCTAGAAAAACAGGTAACTTAATATACTCTTTCAGAACCTGTAACCGTAGTCCATCCTCACCGTCTAATATTTAGCCTTTCTTGTTCTCTTTTCTCCTTATGTACCCACATGTGTATTGTTTGCATATATACATGCATCATTGCCTAGATCCTGCAGATGAGGGAGAATCACTTCTCTACCTGAGCCATGTTGTATGGAGGAGTGCTTATATAGATGTGTGTAGCAGTAGTTCTGGCACCCAGAGGAAGGAGTTCTGAAGATTGTGAATGTATTGGGTCAAGTTGATAGCTCCCTCCTCCTGAACTCTCCTGCTCTGCTCACCTTCTTCAACAGCCCTTTGTGCATACTTCATATCAGCATTTGTCACAAAGTCGTGTTACACGTTCTATACCTGATCCTTACTGTGCACAAACGTCAAATGTCTAGTTTGTCCTTAACATTCACCTATCCTCTCTACTGATATAGTTTCTTTTGATGACTACTGGTCCTTGTCTGGTAAAAGACACTGATTTTTATCTGACAGAATTAACAGAAGCTATTGCCATTTCTGGAGGAATATAAAAAACAGCAGCAGAAAGATCTAGATCGGACATGACAAATTCAATGGCCAATCAGTGAAGTCATGCAAATAGAGGGATGATTGGGGATTGTAATGTATTTTCCACAGTTCAGAAAGGAGAGACTTCAGAGCACCTCAGTGCTTTGGGGAAATAAAGGATAGACTTATCAGCGTTCATGGAGGAATGAAACTCTGGTTTGTATGTAGGCCATCTGAGCTGACCCATCGGACTTAATACATGATATGACTCAAATGTGCTTCTGGGTACATAGCAACCTGAGCCAGTCTCCTGATGATTCCAGTTCTGAGGCATCTACGTTAAGCTAGACATAAAAAGACTCTTATTGCAAGAGGAATAGTGTGGCTCCTTCAAGTCTCTAAAACTTGCTTATTTTTTTCTGTTTTAAGACACTGAGACAAGACCTCATATAGCCCAGACCAGCCCCTGACTCACTAAGCACTCAGGGATAACTGAACTTCTTATCTTCTAGCCTCTGGTCTCAAGTTCTGGGAGTACAGGACTGTGCCATCATGCCTGATTTCTATGCCATGCTGGGAATCAAACCCAGAGCTTCAAGCACGGTATATAAGCATCCTGAGCTGTATCTCCAGGCCCACCTTAGCCCTTTCTATAGCCGGCTTGTGGTATGACTCTGATCTAACCCTTCCAGACCTATAATCCTTTTGCTTCATCTGCCTATCAGATTTTACAGTCAGAAGAACTTCCCCCCAAATCACCATCTGTGGCTTTCCTCTTTATCACTACACTGTAAAATATTTTCCTCTTCCTCTGACCACAATGATCATCGAAGAAACTGACACAGAAAGACAGCTCTTACCCTCGTGGTGGTGATGTCACACACTCTGCCCTCATCCTGCACAGTGCAACGTCCATTGTCATCCAAGAAGCTCCTCCCTTCTTCTCTTGCTGGAGTACAGGATGCACACCGGCATTTAGTGACTCAGAGAAGAATGCCGTCTCCTGGTTGTGCAAGTCAAAGCAGACGCTGTAATGTCAAGTTCACCTGCAGAGGAAAGCACCAGCCAAGTTGTCACTACAGGGTAGAAACAAAACCAAGGGTTCCATCACCAACTCAGCACTCTGGGCATTTTTTTTTAACTGACACAACCTTCAAGCCCCATGGAACCTTCATGTAGAAACTGGTCTTTTCATTCTACGGAACCCTGGCTCCACCTGAACTCATGGATAAGATTAAAGACTCCTAGAACTTCACCTCAGTGGAACATCTGGAGCATCACATCTGTCTTGGGCCATGAAATATCTGGGCACTGATGTTTAAGCTGATAAACTGGGCACCAGAGTTACGACTTCACTCACTTCCTCACAGCTGCTTATAAGAGAATTATTCACCTAGCCATTCTATTGAGGATATGCTTATATGCTTCTAAGTGAATATTCTTTAATCTGTTTCAGAGGCAAATTTATAGGCTTTATTGCTCTAATAGAATTGATTTCCACTGCTACAATTTGAAATCAATAGATTTCAAAGGCTGGCCAAGCTCAATTCCTCTTTATTGCACATTGCTGTATGTCACAGATCAGAGATGATTTCAGCCCTTAACATAAAGTCATCCACAAACATGAGTATGTTCTAACATAGACTGGAGGGGGTCTCTCTTCATGAACAACTTAAAGAAAACAAAAATTTTAAAAATCCCAACCAAGTAATCTTGCCTCATATTGATGTATTTCCATAGGTCAATGCTGGCATTGAAACATCTATCCATCGATGTACTTCATGTTTTCCAATCAACATGTAGCCCAAAAGGAGGACGGGGTAGTCATGGAGAAGAAGAAACTATTGATGTTGAGCCAGAGATACTTAAGGAGTGTCTGTGGCTACATCAGTCATTAAACAAACACTCAGAATGGCTGAGGACCTTCTGTGACCCTGGGATCTCACATGGCCAGCAGCTTCTCCAATACCCCAAGAGCTCATGGGTCCTAAACCAAGCAAACCTGGAAAAACAAACATGTCCAAACAAAATCCTGGGGGCAGTGCAGGCTGAGCCTGGGAGGAACATAGTTTACAAGTTGGTCCCAGCAGGGACAGAGCCACCCTGACACTCCTCGGGGGTACATATCCCCTTCTAACAAATCTGGGTGGTGGGAATGATCCAGAAGTGAAATGCAGCTCCATCCAAACTGAGCTTCCTATGTGGAACTCTTGGTAGAAAAGCAGAAAAATGTCTTTATAAGGATGAATAGCTGGATTTCAGAAGTTAAAGGCTCCTGTATCCTCCTCCATCCCCTCAGCCTCACCTTTTTCCTCTCCCTCCTCCTTTTCACTGCCTCCCAGCAGCACCTTAGACATTTGCCTCCCAGACAAAGGCAAAAAAATGCTACTGTGCCTATTCTTCCCCCAGACATTTTTCAAACTACAGCAAAGTTTAAAAGAAAGTAGGGGCTGTAGAGATCGTTCAGGAGTTGAGAGTACTGACTGGTCTTCCAGAGATCCTGAGTTCAATTCCCAGCAACCACATGGTGGTTCACAACCATCTGTAATGGGATCCATTTCCCTCTTCTGGTGTGTGTGAAGACAAATAACTCATATCCATAAAAATAAATAAAAGAAAGTTTTAAAAGAGAGAAAGTTTAAGTTAACCTGGCTGGGAGATAGTTAATTAACCCTGAGCAGCTTTGGTATCACTGTATTCATTACCAATAGAAAAAAAAAAAATCAAAGAGTACTTGAACTCTTGGCTAGAAGTTCCTTGCTTGGGCTCAGCACAGAATGGTCAGGGCTGGACCAGAGACACACAGAGAGGTTAGCCAAGCGTATCCTTTCTTTAGAAACCTGTACCCAGGGAGGCCTTCAGTGGATATGTCATGCATAAATGACAAACAGCTTCCTCCCCAACACTGAAACTCAGAATTTGTGTGCCTTACTAGATTTTCTGTCCCCTTGACCACTACCAAATGCTGGGAACTAGGGAGATGGCTCAATCGGTAAAGCACTTGTATCAAAAGCCTGAGGACCTGAGTTTGATCCCCAGAGACCTTGTAAAATGGCTGGCTGTAGTGTCACACCTTTCTAATCCCTGCAGGCTGAGACAGAAAGATCCTTGTAGACCAATGGTAAACCAGTCTTTCCTAATAAACAAGCTCCTAGGCAGTAAGAGACTCTGCCTCAAAGGAAGTGGAATGCATTTCTCTAAATGATACCCTAAGTGTTCTTCTGGCTTCCATGTGCATGCACATGTGCAGATGTGTTCGTGAACACACACAAACTCACACTCATGCCCTAACCCTTAGATTTGATCATTTGTGTTCTAACTGAACTCAACAAAAACCGATAGCTAGTATTTTCTGAGCCCACCCCCCACACCATCCTTGGTACATTTGTGTAACTTTTACAAATATCTACTCAAGCTTCAACCACTGCATATGCCAAGTATTATTCTCATTTTAGAGCTGGGACATTCCAACCCAAAGAGGCTATCTGCCTACAGTTCTATACCCAAGAAGCTCCAGAACCAAGGTTCAAAAAGGTCTGCCTGATATCACTGTGGAAATCAAGGCTCTTCTAGTTATCCTCAGGAAAGGCTGAGGAAGAATTGAAGGAAGTGGGCAAGACAGAACCCAAAGCTTCAGACTGAGGGAAAGAAAGGGTGGCCATCCAAAGTGCTCTCCCTGTCCTCTTTAACAACCTTACCCGACGATTCTTGTTTCTACATGTACCTACTACGGTGGTCAGAGTTGATCTATTCAAAGGGATCTTAGGTAGTGGTTTAGCACTGAAAAGGTTTCTCACTTTGTGATTCAGGCCAATCCTGGCAAAAACCCATCAAGCTCCCTCAAAGGCCTGCTTCCTTCTGCAGAACTCCTATTCACGACAACTGAATTATCTTTTGTCGTTTCCTTCAGCCTGGCTATTTTTCCTACAGCATTCAAACAGTGACCACCTCCATTATTGAGGGGGAAAGGTGAAGAGTGTAAGTGCCGTAGTGGACTCCTCCATCATCTAGACACCCGACATACAGAAGCTATGGAAAAGGAAATGGATTGCAAACAGTACAGAGGAGTGGCCACAGCCTCCTTAGGCCATCACCATAGGTATGTGGTGATCTCTAAAAACTGTGAAATTGTGCTTGGTAAAGCAAAGAAAATACCCCTTAACATCGCTGGACTGGCCAGTGTCCCCTGTACCCACACACAATTCTACATGTCCCATCATTGTGCCACATTCTTCTGAAGTGTTATCACACCGGCATGCCAGTGCCACCCGCTAGCCTGAGAAAGCCACCACGATCAATCTTCACAGTAACTATCCCTGTCATACAGTGTAGCTTCACACATTTTGTTCAAGCCAATTCCTCTCCCAAGCCTATAAAATTAAATGGTGAATGGGGGGGGGGGGAATAAAAGCAGTAGAGATAAAGAAAGGGGGTTGGCCAGAGGCAGAAGCAGAGGGGGAACCTGGGTAGAGCAAAACGGCTGTGAGAACCTATTCTAGAACTGGAAATGCAAATGAAATCACCTTATCTTAGAATCAGCCCACTCTGCCCCAAAGGTACAGAATCTGGAAGCCAGAGTCAAATCCTCAGAAGGTCTGTATCCTTAAGCATCCTAACACCTCCTTTGCACTGACTCTGGGCTCCAAGAGGCACTTCCTGGTGTCTAGAGACTATGAATCTTGCCAACAGGTAACACATGAACTTCTCGGCCAACACACACTCTGTTCTTGATATTTATCAATGTGTAGAACTTAGAAAAGGGGAAAGAGACTTGCGTGGAGTTTCCTGTGAATGTTGACGTAAGTCAGTATTTTAATTAGGGCTTCTATTGCTGCAATGAAATACCACGATCAAAGCAACTTAAAGAGTAAAGGGTTTGTTTGGCTAATACTTCCACATCCATCACTGAAGGAAGTCAGGACATGAAATCAAACATGGCAGGAACCTGGAGGCAGGAATTGGTGCAGAGCCCACAGAGGGATGCTGCTTCCTAGCTTGCTCATCTTGACTTGTTCAGTCTGATTTCTTATAGACCCCAGGACCACCAGCCCAGGGATGGCCCCACCCACAATAGGCTGGGGCCTCCCACATCAATCACAAATAAAGACAATGCCTTGCAGCTGTATCTTATAGAGGAATGTTATCAATTGAGGTTCCTTCCTCTCAGATGACTCTGCTTTATGGCAAGTTGACATAAAACTCCCATCAGAGTTTGATTAGCTTTTTTGATGCCAGGAAAAAAAGTTTCTCAAGTTGCACAGCTGGCCTTTGTCTGTGATAAGGACCCTGGAAAATTGAACTTATAAGAAGACTCCTGACCCAGATAACTTTCCTAGAGACAGCTTGGTCTCACAAATTTCCACAGTAGATGTCTCCATTTTGGCAGCACCACTGTGGTAACTGAGATCCAGGAAGGGGTGAGGGAGACAGACTCACCAGCCCAGAAAACAGACTGGCATCAGGTATATATCTTTTATATCTTTTATAGAGCAGCAGCAAGCGTTTTTACACAGCCTTTGGACCAATGGGGAGTTGACACCAGCTCTGGATAGCCAACCATACCTCCCTCACTATAAGGAGGTGCCAGGCCTGCCAGCACCCAAGGGAACATCCATGCAGGCTTGGAAAGCAGCCATTGCCCTGTTCCAGGCCCATTCTGAGGCTCTGCCAGTTGCCAGGGGTCCTCCTTTAGTGTCATGCGGTGTGCCAGTGGAAATGGGCACTCATACTATTGAGAGGTATGGAAGCTTCCCTCGATGTGCACTGGACCTTACCTGGGACCTCAGCACCCATATTCCACTACTATAGTGCAGGATGGTTATCTCTTGTGGGAGTACTCCCACAGACTGTAAGAGGTTTAGCAGTATAGGCCCCCACATACTAAATAACATGGTTATGACAATCAGAAATCTCTACAGAGCTGGCAAGATATCTCAATAGCTAAAGCTGTTTGTCATCAAGGCCAGTGATCTAAGTTCAAGCCCTGGGAACTACACAAGGAGGAGAGAACCAATTCCCATAAGTTGTCCTCTGACCACCACAAGCACACCATGAAAAGTGTATGTACACACACACACACACACACACACACAAAGCCCAATAAGGCATTCTTTTCAATGTCTCCAGACTCTGTCAAGTATTCTACTTAGGAAGCAAAATGATCTCCAGTCAAGACAAGAGCTCTATAAACGAAGTAAACATTCAAGACCTTGTTTGCAACTGGGCATGCAATAATGCTTTCCTGTGGACAAGAACCAGAGGTTGTCCTCCAACACTTATTCCTTTAGAATCAGTCATGGCAAGTCATGCCATGATGCCAGTCAACAAAAACTTTAAAAATAAGGAAAGATGTAGTCAGGTTCGGTGGTGCACACGTTTAACCCCAACACTCAGGGAGGCAGGGGCAGGCAGATCACTGTGAGTTTGAGGCTAGCCTGGTCGACAAAGTGAGTCCAGGACAGCCAAGGATACACAGAGTAACCCTATCTCAAAAAAACCAAATAACAAAAACAACAATAATGAGGAAAGATAAAAGCAACTTTAGGGGCTGGCCAGACGGTACCTTAGTGGGTAAAGCACTTGCCACACAAGCATGAGGACCTGAGTTTGGATCCCAAAAACTCACATAAAAGTCAGTCACGAATGACATATACCTATAAGACCAGCCATGGAGAGACAGAAATAGGAAAATTCCTGAAGGTCACAGTCCAGTCTAGCCTAGCCAAATAGGTGAGCACCAGGTTCAGCGAGAGACCCAATCTCAAAAAACAAAGTGGAGAATGGTCAGGGATGGCATCTAACATTGACTGCTACCTCTACTGTGTAGTTATACATGTGCACATGCATACACACACACCGATATGTACACACGTGCACACCCATGAACACACACATACACATGCACAATGTGAGTCTAACCTGTTAGCTCTCAAAGTATGTTTGATGTGACGTAAGTATAAGGATAGTGATTTTTTTTTTCCTCTGTGAGAGTCTGCCTTCCGTTTCCTAGGATGTCATTCCATGCGTGTGTATTCATATGGCTTCAAATATATAGCCTGCTTTCTGCAGTGTGACCACTCCTGCTGAACATGCCCACTCCTAGGCAAAGCTCTCACCTTGTAGAAACTCAGTGAATGTCTTGAAGGGAAAAAAAATTGCAAAGGCACGTCAGTTTCGTGGCCTTGCCACTACTCATCGATCGCACACCAATTTTTAATAAACCCTGAGGCTAATAAAATTATAGGAATAATAATGGAAGGTGAAATTCTATCCTGCCTGTCTCTTGCTTAACTAATGAGAATTTTCATCCAGTGTTTTGCTCCAATAATATTAAAATATCACAATCAGGCTTTCATAATTGGATTTACTGTGCTAGAAAAGTTGTAGTGATATTTAAATCCTATAATCCAAAGCCATCAGAAGAATCATCTTCCAGTCGGTGCTGACAGTGGACTGCCACTGGTATTCCTGAACTATATTCTCCTCCAAGCTATCAAATTCCAACAAGTACCTTAATATGAAAAATCCTTGAATTCACATGATTTGTTTTTAAATTTCAATCATCCCCAGAAGGAAAATGAAAGCTTCTCTGGTTATAATATATTCAAGGATTAAAAATAAATTTATAGATGTTCTGTTTTTCAATGAGAAGCCTGGCTAGTGCTTTCTAAAGTGAAGTCTCTAAATGATACCTGAGAGATCAGTGTAAGCTCTGTTTCCCTCTTGAGTATCTCAAATGAGTGGATGTGAGAGCATCCCAGCAATCCCTAAGGCCTGGGGCATGCGTAACTAAACACCACCTTCTTCTCCTCCCCTTCTGTGTCTCCAGACAACCTCCCCTGTGGGAGAAGAGTGCAGCAGGCACACAGCTGAGTCACCTCCCCAAGACAATCTATGACACGAAAGCAGAGGCAAACAGGCCAGAAGCTGCCTGGGGAGGTATGCCTCACATAGATAAGAACAGCACACAACCACTGACCCCAGTCAGTCACCCCTCAGTATTAACAGGGCTCTTAAGTCACTCTGTGTGGTCCAGGAGACTGTCACCCTTTCCTCTGTCCCCAGGAAAGAACTATACTAGCTTGATTTAATTAACCTTGCCTTATGGCTGAGGAAAAAGGTTCCCACTGCAGGCAGGAAGGTAAATTAGCCCAATTGGGGGCCTGAGATCTTGCACAGCCTTATCTCTAGCCTTATCTCTCTCCCTTTCCCTGATATGAATGACAACCCGCGGTGCTGAAGCACTGATGGAGAGAGGAAGGACAAGCTGGCAGCTTTGCAGGGTGCAGGGGAACACAGTTTAACACAGATGGAAAAGCAGAGTGTGAACTGGTTCTGGGAAGGCTTTTCTTGAGGACATAGCAGCCAGGAGGCTCACCTTTCACATTTCCAATGGTATCCTGAGGAAAATAAATCACAAAAGTGTTAAAGATGCATGGAGGAAGATGGCTAATGCATCATTAATTACTCATAAGTTCATGCCAAAAGCCACTTAAATGTCCATCCATGGGGAAGCCCTACATCACTTGGAGATAGCCATGGTGTAGAATCCTTGACAACAGTTAAACTCAGAAAGAAGCCGAGTAAACTCTGGAATCTGGTGAGTCTGCTCTGTGGTCTTCCATGTCTGGGATTATTAATGATGTCACTGTCTTGGTTTTGAGTTCAGTGTCTAACTCCCACTATGAATTCTAGTCTGGCCTTGAACTTGTGATATTCCTACCTTAGCTTTCCAAATACTGGCAGTACAGGTATGTATGCAAAAAGACACACGGCCTACGAGTAATGGGGATTTGCATTCATTTTACAGATGGGGAAACTAGTGAACAAAAAGTTACGAACTCTCCTGAGTCAATGACTACTAAAAAAAAGGTCTCACATAGGCCAAGGCTAACCCAGACTCACTGTGCAACTTCCAAATTCCATCTCCTGGCCTGCACTAGAGTGCTGACATTAATTACGGACATGTACCACAATATCAGGCTTAGTGCCTGCTTAGGGATTGAGCCCAGACCCTACGCTTGCTGGGAAAGGACTCTACCAACTGAGCTACAAACCCAGGCCAACATTCAACAACTACTCTATGATGGCACCATGATTTCTACTCAAGCAATCATTTAAAGTCATTCTCCTAACCGCTAACATAGAACAGGTCGAGTCAGAAAAGTAAGACAATTATAATACACTGTATGGCCTGCTCCTGCTTTGCAAAATATGCTTGAGTTGATCAGAGTGAAAAAATCTGTAATAACATACACCAAAATGATGTGTGCATTTTTTTTTCTGGATGATAAAATCTGGCACAAGTCTTACTCTTGACTTCACATTTGTCAATGTTGTATAAATTTCTTGAAGTGTGTTAAGTATTATAAAATACTTAGGAAACAGTTACACCAACATGGAAATATAAAAGTTCACAAGCAACCTGGGTCAGTAGTTTGATCAGAAAGGAAAAGAGAGACAGACAGGAGAGGAATAATAAGTTCCTATGGGGAACTTACAGGCTTGCCAGTGGTAGAATCTTCAGCTGGGGTGCCTCTGTGTCCTGAGTTGGATTGTGAGCTGCTTTAATTCACTGAAAGCTGCTTTACCCAAGGGCTACCTGGGAAAACAGAAAGAAAAAAGCAATGTGAAGTTTGCCCTCAGAGCTCATAGGAGTATATAACAGAGCAAACAGGTAACCAAGAAACTGCCACAGAAGGTGGATGCCAAGTCAGTTCAGAGGAGTCATAGTCTCTGCGATAGGAGGAGAGATGTATGTGGGTGGGAGCATCAGAGCCAAACTTTGATCACACAGCAGGTGTGATCAGGCAAAGGACAGAGGATGGAAGGCAGTTCCAAATGGAGGAAGCTTATGCCAAATAAGGAAACAGGAAAAGAGCTGGTAAGTATGAGTTCAGGCAAGACGGAGCCTAGGAATTCAATACACTGACACATTCATTCCTCTTAAGATGTCCAAAGAACTGCACCTGTACAGGTCACCCCTTTCAGAGCTAGGATGAGGGATGCCCCTGGGGAGAGAGAACTGGGTTACCTGCAGCCCAACAGTCTGCCCTGGAACAAGCAGCCCATACTCCAAACCCCCAGCAATTTCTATCAATCAGAAACCAATCAGAAATGGCAAAAATCTCCAGGCATCAGTACTGTTCCTTGGATGTCTAGAATAGAAGGTTCCCTTAGGCACCTCAGTCCCCAAGAATTCCTGGCCTCTAAGATGGCCAACAGCAAAATCTAGGAAAGCCATCAAAAAATGCAAGCAAGAACAGAAACATGAGCTACTTTCAGTCACTCATCCTCTTTTCATAGGCCCCTCTCTCCACAAAAGGCAGCACAGGGGATTGCAGAGGAATCTTAGAAGGGTTATATCTTGACTCTTAATAACTCCAACTGAAACTGAGTGGTTCCTTCCATTAATACAGGCTTGGGGTAATAGTAACAACATGGCCCCTGCAACATAAAAAAGGCCTGGATAATCTCCAACCCCCGCAGGAGTCCTTGCAGGTTTCACAAAATGCCACTTAGTTACTTTGAATTCACAGTAATTACATACCTACTCCTATGTCTTCTTTAATGATTAAATAAAGGAACACCTATATTTCTCAATCACAATTTGGTTTTAGTATTTTGATAAATACATTTCAGTACAGTAGAAGTCCTTTATATCCCATGGCTTTTCTGTTTTGCACTCTGTTTTATGTTGTAAAAACACTATTCTGACATTAGGAGCAGGGAGTGTTTCTAAATCTTTTCCCTACTTGTGGGACCCTTTTCCCTTTACTAGGTTGCCTTGTCCAGCCTTGATGTGATGGTATGTGCCTGGCCTTACTGTAGCTTGTTGTGGTACAATGTTATGTTATGTGTTTGGTTGATGACCCTGTTCTTCTCTGAGGGAAGAGGGTGGATCTGCAGAGTGGGGAGACTTGGAGGAGGGGAACTGAAGTTGCAATATATAAGAGAAGAAAAATATTATTCTGAAAAATGGTGTATTGCCTCTCTGATGGCCGCAAGGGCCTTTGGCACCAAAAAAATAAAAGAGGTTGTGAATTCCTCTAGTAAGTCACATGTTATTGCTATTGTGTCACCATCTAGCAGCTTCCATCTTGGAGTCAGTCAAAGTTCCCTCTGCTGTTCTTATTCAGCAGCTCAAGCTCTTACCCCCAAGGCTCCTCCTGATCATGCTTATTCCTGCCAGTGAGCTGTGTGCCTAAGGGCCTAGATGATCTCTTCTCAGAAGGCTCTAGTCACAGGTGCAGTCCAGGCTTGCTTTCTTACAATAGCTTTTTAAAGGTGTATTTATATATTTATTATGTATACAGTATTCTGCCTGCATGTACACCTGCACACCAGAAGAGGGCTCCAGATCTCATTATAGATGGTTGTGAGCCACCTTGTGGTTCCTGGGAATTGAACTCAGGACCTTAGGAGGAGCAGCCAGTGCTCTTAACCTCTGAGCCATCCAGCCCCCAGGTTTGCTTTCTTACTTTCTTCAGTCAATAGTTTGATGATGTGACCTTGAGGAGACCTTCCTATGTTTATCTGGTCTAAAATGTCAGTACCTGAGACTGGAGAAATAGAACAGACCTTATGAGCACTAGCTTTTTTTCTAGAGGACCCAGGTTCAATTCCCAGCACTCACACAAAAGCTCACAATCATTTTTATGTAACTCCAGTTCCAGGGACTCTAGTGTCCCCTTCTGGGTCCTTGGGCACCAGCCACAAAAATAATGCACAAACACACAACACAGGCAGGTAAAGCAGACATACACACAAAAAAAAATAGTTTGTTTTCAAGTTAAATAAATAATGAAAAAAAAATAAGACACCACTATCTCCTAAAATTGGTTCTTTCCTTGACTTATTTTTAATCGTTAGTATTCGTCACTCCCTAAAATATACTTAGGAAGAAGGCTGGCTAGAGGGCTCTATAGGTAGAGGTGGCTGCTGCCAAACCTAAAAACCTGAGTTTGATCCCTGGATCCCACATGGTGGAAGAATTTCTCATAAGTAGTCCTCTGATCTTCACACACAGCCATGCCCATATGTGTGGGCTTGTGTCACACATGTGACAAACACTTATGCATGCACATGAAATAAATCAAAACATAATGAAACAAAATTAATACACACACACACATACTTAGAAACTCTATTTCTTTAGAATTCTCACTCTGCTGTATAAACCACACTACTACAAGTGTCTAAAACCTCATCTGACACATAATAGGTTCTTAAAAATTATTTGCTGAATCAATTGACAAACTTTTGATTAACTTGCACTTTTCACATTCTCTTTTTCAAGTCCTCTTGCCCATTACGTTAAATGAGAGAAAAGGAAAAAGAATCACCACCAATGTGCTTTTGAAATTATGGTCAAAACTTCAACAACAACAACAACAACAACAAAAGCCTATCTATCAGGTACTGCAGATGGAAAACAGTTTTTCCCTTAATCAAAAAGAACTCAGCTGTAACACACACACACATCACTGAATCAAGTGTATTGTAAAACAAATATAAACAAGTAAATGAAAAATGAGTAATAGGGAATAAAACCAATAAAAACACACAGGGTATTTTGTAGTAGGGGTGGAACTGTTGATAAAATCACCGCACAGAATCTACCTGGCACATGATAAATGGAAATGAGCAGCACTTGGATTCATGGCGCTGGTAGTAAACCACCATGTGTCTAGGGCACCATATGACCCAGAGATGATAGAAATGTAAAACAGCATTTCAAGGCTCATTGCAGTAAGTTAGTGATGCCATGGAAAGATCTGACACAGAAGAACCAGCATCACAGGAACACAAGAGCACCTTGCCCATTCTGTCTCCTGGCAGGTTTTGTTTTAATAGCAACAGCCACTTTTGGAATAATCCACTAACGCTTGCTCAGACTGGACTCCTCTACTTTCCTATAAAATGTAGTCAAGGTTCTGTTGCCTACATCTGGATCCCTTTCCCCTAGCTGAGCTGCTTTGTCGGGCCCCAGTGGGAGAGGATGTACTTAGTCCTGCTGCAACTTGAGGTACCCGTTGGGGATTCGTATCCCTTGGGGGGTCTCCCCTTCTTTGAGAGGAAGAAGAGGAGGCAATGAGGGGAAAGGGGCATGAAGGTGGGACTGGGAGGAGAGGAGGGAAGAGGATGAAATCAGGTCGTAAAGTGATTAAATAATTAAATAATAAAACTTTTAAAATGTAGTCAAGGGCTGAGGGTGTGTCTCAGTGGAGGAGTGCTAGCCTAGCATGCACTGAAGACTTGGCTTCAGTCCCCTGTACTACTGTAACCCCCTCAAAAAATGTAAATCAAGCACAAATAAAGTACTAAGTGGCATCAATCACATACGTCTTGATGAAGATGTTCTCAATCCTTCAGATATAAAACACACACACACCCACACACTAAAACATCCATGAAAGCCTCACTGCAACACAGCAGTGTGGCTATGTGTGTACATGTGTGTATGTATATATTTGCATATGAATGTGTATATGTACATGTGTGCATAAATGTATGGGTATGTATATGTGTGTACATATACACATGTATGTGTACATATGTACATGTATATATGTAGATATATTTATTTTTTATATGGCCAGAGATTAATCTTGAATATCTTCTTCATTCATTATCCATCTCCACATCCCCAATGCTGGAATTAGAAGTGTATACCATGCACATCTTTTTATATGTGGATTCTAGGGTTCAAACTCGTGTTTTCATGCTTCCTCAGCAAACACTTTATCACTAAATTATGCCCCTTGGTCCACCATACAACTCTCAAAAGTTATTTTCTACACTCATCCTTCATTCCTCTTCTACCACTGCACACATGTTTTTGCTAAGGGCATCTCCAAGGAGCCAAACCCCAAAGATGCTTCCCCGTCTACGTGTGGTTCACAGGACATTGGCATTTGCCATTCTGGAAATCCCTAGGCTCTGCCATTCCCTTCCACTAACACCATCCCTAACTGTTCCTCTCACCCCTCTTATAACATGTATAAGTCCCTAGGAAATTCTACCTCCTCTGCTCAAGTTTTAAATCTAAGGCCACAAATTAAATACCTTCAGGGACTAGACAGATGCCCAAAGTGAGAGTAGGAGGATCCGTGGCCACTATCTGAAACAAAAGTGTACTAGCCCAACCAAAACGCTGAGCTCTCTCCAGCTCACTGATGTTTCTCACCCATGGGTCTCAGGAGGCTACATCATCCAATTTGTCAGGAACGCTCACAAATCTTATTTTTACAATATTTTTAAACATTGTAAACTATTGTTGTTCATGTTTAAGATTGTGAGCCAAACCGAAGATAGCCACGGCCTGGAGACAACCTCCAGATCACCAGATTGTTTTCTCTTCACCCTAGTCATTCCCAACCAACCCTTCCTGTACCCCTGCTCTGCCTGGCCAGTTCTATCTAACCCCCCATCCAAAGACAGAATGTAGCCCCTGGGTGCTTGCTCTCTCTTTCCCTTCTTCCCCCCCACCCCACGCCACTACACACACACATTCTGGGCTCCTGTAACTGCCCCCTTCTCCTCTTGAATAATACTCTGGGTCCTTAAACACATCCGAATCTTTCATTCACACTCTCCCCTCACCACACCTGAACTTCAAGTTAGACATCCAGAAATCATGCCAGCCAACACATCTTCCCCCTCACCACCCACAGCGCTGACATGAAGACAATGCCAGGGATAAACACAGTCATGTTACCAGAATCCCTCACGTATCTTCCTTTCTGTATCCTGCCTGTCTCTGATCCCTTCAGATATTCTGCTGGCTTCTTCTGAGTGGGCACAGTAGACTAACTATGCCCTTGTGTTCTGCCCATTCTCATTCCTTACCCTCAAATTGAAACCAGGTTGAATTTTGTTACACCACACACACAGTAGGCTCTTCAGCCTTCAGGATAAAAAAACCAGATCCAGGATGCTTACCAAAAAATGCAAGTTCCCCACTAAGTGGGGAAGTAGTGTTAGAAAATCTGATTAAGCTGCATCAGCCTCAGTTTCCTGATTCTTAAAGTACAGATACTGAACACCAACTATATCTCATGTAGAGCAGCTAGGAAGGAGAAAGAGGAGGAAATAGACATAGAGTTCTCCATGCTTAGGACAATGATAAATTATCACCACAGTGTTAACCACTGTCATCATTTCTCATCCATCAACCTCACCTGCCACAACCCAACTCATCCTCTAAGACTAATGAAGAATTGCTTGAAATTATTAAAAGTTCCCCACCTGCAAATGACCCTGGGTCTCCACATTGCTTTGTCTACTCAGAGTGCCCTCCAAGACTCAGCTTGATCCTGTTCTCCTGACCCCAGGTTCCTGCTACTCCCAACCCATGCCTGCATCACCCCTACAACCACGAGCCCCTGTGTTTGCCTGACCAGAGTGTTTAGTTTGCTCTCTGTAATAGAGTGACCAGTTTACTGTTGCCACCCTGCACTGGAAGACCCTCAAAGGAATGGATTCTCATTTTCCTTAATCTTTGTATCCTTAATGCCCAACAATAAATAATAAATGTGTGAATAAATGAATGACCCTTTGAATCCCCAGACTAATGCAGAGAGGCAGGCATACTCATGATTCACTACTGATGGATGTTTCACTCAGTAAAGTGATAGATAGACAGATAGACAGACAGATAGAGAGAGAGAGAGACAGACAATATAGATAGATGATAGATAAATACATGATAGGTAGACAGATAAATAGATGATAGATAGACAGACAGACAGATTTCTATCATTGCTTCAACAAATTACCTTACCAAAGCAACTTAAAGGAGGAAGGGCTTCTTTTGCCTTACAGTTTGAAAAGAAGTCCACCATGATAGGGAAGGCATGGTGGCATGTGTAGCAGAAAACTTAGTCCACAGTCAGGAAGCAGGAGGTGATGAATGCTGGTGCTCAGCTCCTTTTCTACTTTTCATTCAGTCCAGGACCCCAGCCCATTGAATGATGCCACTCATGGTTAGTTAGGATGGGTCTTGCCACCTCAATCAACCTTACTGAGGTAATCCTTCAAGGCATTCCCAAAGGCTTATTTTCTAGGTCAGTGGTTCTCAACCTGAGGGTCACAACCCCTTTGGTGGGGGGTTGAATAACCTTTTCACAAGGGTTGCCTAAGACCATCCGAAAACACAGATATTTACATCACAATTCATAACAGTCACAAAATCACAGTTATAAAGTAGTAGCAAATTAATTTTATGGTTGGGGTCACCACAACATGAGGAACTGTATGAAAGTCCACTAAAATGTTGAAGCATTAGGAATGTTGAAACCACTGGCCTAGATCTTGTCAACTTTACAACCAGTTTTAATCATCACAGTTAGATACTTAGATAAGTAGATAGATCCATAGGTACACAGATAATTAATATATCAATAATGAAAAAAAACATTCTAACACAGATACACAGATAACTCTTGATAGGTGAGAGACTACAGTGACTTTAAGATAATTGTGCCTACAATCAAGCAGAACTAAATAGGTAAATATGTACATCATATTTATACGAATGTCTGGTGTGCTGTAAGACTTGCATTGATGTTTACTATTTTTGTCATTAAATACTACAAGAACTGTAAGAGTCATCTAAGTAACAACTGGGATTCTAACATAAGAGTTCCTCCCACTTATCTGATGCTAACCTGCAAGGTTATAGGCACACACAGGAGAAGTCCTTGGGGAATAAGCCTGGGGAACAGCAGGGCTGATCTTTAGAGACCTCATTTTCTTAGTCCATTAAGGGCATCCTTGGCTCCTTTTCTGCAAATAATGATGTTGAGTTTCATGCATCTCCCTTTTCAACTCAGCGGGAAAAACCATAAAATGAGTCTTTAAAATGTTATGCAATAGGAGTTGCACGTCTCTTACATCCTTTGGGGATCTTTGAGCATATGTAATAGAAATTTGTTGTCGTGAACCAACATGATGTGATTTTTTTTTCAAGGTTTCTAGAATAGAAGAAGTAGGTGAGATGCCTCACTTGAAAGAAGCAGGATCCAGGGTCCTCCTGACAAAAACTGGAAGTCACTTAATTGATAAAGCATGTAACTAGCTAAGCCCATTCCACCTGCCCACCCAAATGCTATAATAGAGCACAAACAAGAAGCTGGCAACAGGCACTAACAGGGACACCCTTGGTGTTGCCATCCACCCAGATAACATCCAGATAGAGACAAAGAGCTACTCCCAAGTAGTGATGGTGGCCCACAACCATCTATAACCTCAATCCCATGGCATTTGGCATCCTCTCCTGGCACACAAGTAGTACACCGACATATATGCAGGCAAAATAAAAAACAATTTTTTTTAAAAATTAAATAAAAAGATATCAGCAAAAAAAGCCAGCTCTTCCAAGTTTTTCATTGCATTCCCTGCTTCCTTCCTACAACACACACATGCGTGCACACACACACACACACACACACACACACAGAGAGAGAGAGAGAGAGAGAGAGAGAGTCCAATGCTAAACAGGTACCTCTACAAATTTGTGTTTGTAGAGCCCCATTAATTCACATCAATATCCCTGAAACCCCATGATATCAATACCTGATTCACACTAGGCATGTGGGAGAAGTCTGGTGGAAATATGACTAAGTTAATGTTCTACTAAAAAAAAAAAAAAAAAAAAAAAAAAAAAAAAGCAGTAGGGGTGGGAGAGATGGCTCAGTCGACAACGTGCCTGTCTCACAAACATAAGTAGCAGTGTTCCTATCTCAACAGCCAATTAAAAGCACGGCAGCAGGCACCTGTGATTTCAGTCCTAGGGAGGGATGCACAAGACAACCCCTGAAACTCATGGGCCAGCTAGTCTAGCAGAATCAGTGAGCTCCAGGTCCAGCGAGAGACCCTGCCACAAAATAGAAGATGGAAAAATAACTGAGGAAGACATTTGTCTTCAATCTCTGGGTCCACACACGTACACAGACAACACACTCACACACACACACACACACACACACACACACAAATAATAAAATTAAGTTTGTTTATTGGTTTGCTTGTTTTTAATAAAAGGAGGGGGCTTTCCCATTCAAAGTGGAGAGAAGTAGAGAGGGCTGCCAGGGAAGTGTCTTTTACACCAAAGCACCTTTCCTTGGGTGGCAGCAAGTGTGTTAAGAAGTCTTATTAAGCTCAGGTCACTTTCTGCTGCTATCAAAACACCTGAGGCCGGGTGATTTATAAAGAATGCAGGGTTTTTTCGCTCGTGGTTCTGGAGTCTTGGAAGGCCTGGCTGCATGCTAATCCCACAGCAGCTGCACATAGTGCATGGGAGTAAGTGTGCAAAGCTGTCTCTCTCTTTCTGTCCTTATAGACCCACTGATTCCATCACAGGGGTTCCAGCCACACAACTTCACCTAATCCTAATGACTTCCCAAAGACCCCACACCTCCAAACACCCAGACATGTGAAGTTCAAGCAGAACACCAACAGCTCAGGCTCTGAGATCAACATCAATGAATGGGACCTCATGAAACTGAAAAGCTTCTGTAAAGCAAGGGACAGTGTCAACAACAAAACGGCAGCCTAGGGGGCTGGAGAGATGGCTCAGAGCTTAAGAGCACTGACTGCTCTTCCAGAGGTCCTGAGTTCAATTCCCAGCAACCACATGGTGGCTCACAACCATGTATAATGAGATCTGGTGCCCCCTTCTGATATGAAGGCATACATGCAGATATTGTATACATAATAAATAAATTAATTTAAAAAAACTGCAGCCTATCGATTGGGAAAAGATCTTCTCCATCTTCTACATCTGACAGAGGGATAATATCCTAGAACTCAAGAAATTAAACAACAACAAACCAAATAATCCAATTAAAAAACGGGGTACAGGGCTAAACAGAATTTTCAACAGAGGAATTTCTAATGGCAGAGAAACACTTAAAGAAATGCTCGATGTCCTTAGTCATCAGGGAAATGCAAATCAAAACGACTCTGAGACTACATCTTACACCCATCAGAAAGGCTAAGATCAAAAACTAAGTGACAACACATGCTGGAGAGGATGTGGAAAAAGAACGCTCCTCCATTGCTGGTGGGAGTGCAAACTTGTACAACCACTTTATAAATCAATCTGGCACTTTCTCAGAATTTTGGGAATAGCTCTGCCTCAACTCCTAGCTATACCACTCCTAAGCATATACCCAAAAGATGCTCCACATACCACAAGGACATTTGCTCAACTATGTTCATAGCAGCTTTATTTATAATAGCGAGGAACTGGAATCAACCTAGATATTCATCCATGCCCTTAGTGTCATCACAATTACAATTTCAAGATATAAATGTTGAGAGTCATATGCAAGCCATCATGTAAGTTCTCGTTTCTCTGTACCCAGGCTGAGCCCTGATATGTTGTGGCATTTCCAGAGGGTTTCAGAAAAATGTTTATTGCTGCTAAACGGAAACAGTGCATTGCCAAACCATAAATCCTCAGTATATTTACAACAGAATTGTCAGAGAGCCAAGCAAGTGTCTTCTGCTGTAACATGTTGCCCCAGTGACTACTACATGCGGTAGAAAGAAAATTTTTACTTAACTTCTTAAAAGATATAATACAATTTACACTGCGGCTGGTGTAGTATTCACACCTTTACGTAAAAAGAAAAGGGGAGGATGCGTTTATGCTTCAAAACAGCCACATTCGGATGCTGAAAGCCTTCCTGGAGGGATGTTTCTTAATGTTTTGCCCAGTCTGCTATGACTAACTCTACATTTTATGAACATAAAAAAAAAATACAAAATAATGAGATCCCCAGGCAATGTAAGTTTTAAAATGCTTTTAATTTGACTTATTAAAATTAATTCTCATACCTCCTTTTTTCCAACTCATTTCCTACATGCACCTACCTCTCTCTGGGTTTTCCAGTTCTTGATATGAGGAAGAACAAGATAGAAGCGAGCTAGAAGGCAAAACAAATCCAAAGAGTGCTGTCGTCACCAGCCAACAGGGACATTGGTGGCTTGAGGGCTGAACCGCAGAAGCCAGCTTTACCCAGTACCTTTGGGCAGGTGTCCACTTCCCTCCCATACCACCATATTGCAAGAAAATTTTCACCACACAAAAAACAGAAATGCATACTGAAAACCCCAGGTGACCCAGAGTAAAATGTGGTGGCTTTCTTAACCTGATTTGCACAAAGATTCACATCTTTGTGCTTCCTACATAAGATAAGTAGGGAAATTCACAACCACTCTACCCTCACCCATTTGAGTAGTTCTTTTTTTTTTATTTTTCATCAATTACATTTTATTCATTCTGCATCCCCCCATAAGCTCCTCTCTCCTCCCCTCCCCATCCCACCCTCTCTCCTCCCTCTGCATGCATGCCACTCCCCAAGTCCACTGATAGGGGAGGTTCTCCTCTCCTTTCTGATCTTAGTCTATCAGTTCACATCAAAAGTGGCTGCATTGTCCTCTACTCAGGATGGTAAGGGCAGTGTTCATGAAATAAATTTGGATAAATGGTGCAAAGTACTCTTTGAGGTTCTCTACTTGTGTCAAAAATGAGCACTGTTGTCTCCTTAAAGATCTGGGTGTGCATGGGTCTGCAAGCCTGAGTATGTAGCCCTCTTATGGTGTTTTCAGTAAGAGCTGTCTCTCACATGCTCAGGTATTTGAACACTTGGTAAACAGTTGGTGACACTGTTTGGAGTGGTAGTATAGCCTTGAAAAAGAAAATACATTAATGGGTTAGCTTTAAGATTTCATAGTCTCATCCCACTTCTAACTCATTCTCTTTGCATCACAGTTATGGTTAAAGTGTGATTTGTTAGCTTTGTGCTCCATCTGCTTACAGCCATGGCTCTCCTACTCTTATGGACTCTCCCTCTGGAACCATAAACCAAATAAACTCTTCCTTCTGTAGGCTGCTCTTCTTTATGGCATTATATCACAGTAGGAAAAATATTACTGATACTTCATCTTATTTCCTTGTTTCTACATCACATTGTACCCAAGTCCCAGCATGAAGGATCATTTGCTAAACTGTCTGAAGCTGGGCCTCATGATCTAATGCCTGCATGAAAATGGATTCTGAGCTGTTTCCACTGCCCTCTGAATAAGCCAGAACAGAGGCTTGACTTGAACTTGGCTTAAAAGCCACAGCATGATCTAGCCCCTGCCCCACTTTTCAGGCTCCTCCCAAGCGGTCTCCTACAACCTTCTCTCAATGTTTAGCACTCAATCCTCAGCTTTGGATGCTCTTGCTCCAACTGTACCTATCGATGCCTTAGAATGAAGTCTCTTCAGTGGTCTCATGAAGTCCCTGCACTTATAAAATAGGCATCATAAAAACCCACAAGAAAACTACTGCCTACGGTGTGTTATTTATTGACCTCAAAGACCAGAATGTAGAAACATCCTTGCCAGAACCAAAGCATCTTAGTCCAAATGCACAAACCACGGCCTTTAACCACAAAGTCTCCCATATCTTTGGCCAATTGCAATTTTACCTCAAATAAATCATAGAGGATACTCTTATGTTTACCTTGGCACACAAATCAGAGTTTAAGAAAGCCAGACTTTTCCATAGCAGAAGAAAATAAAAAGATGTAAACATATCCAAGGTCCTAGGTCCAATCTGCTGACTGTCTTATATCTGAAAACACTACTTGCTAGGGTTTAAGTCTTCTTGACCAAAAAAGTCTTAACACACTGGGCATGGTGGCTTACATTAACCCAACACTCGGGAGAGAGGCAGAGGTGGGTACATTTCTCTGAGTTTGAAGCCAACCTGGTGTTACAGAGAGAGCTCCCGGTCAGCCAGGACTACATAGACAGACCCTGTTGAGGAAGATAAGCAGGAGGGGAAGAGGAGAAAAGGGAAGGAGAGGGAGATCTTAACACAGCAAATGGATTCTTTGTATCAATTTCAATTCTATGGTACTAGCTCACTCTTATTACCTATACTTTTAAATGGCTGGCTGAGTGTTCTTTCTTTAAGGAACAGCAAGATAATGGTGACATTCACTATTGACCTGATGGTTAGCATCCTTGCTAAACCTGATGAAATGTTTAGTTTAGTTTTATGTGGCAACATGGCTGGGTTACTAGGTGTCCAGTAAATGTAACTAAATAATATTTAGTTAAGTAGTATTTCCAGTGTTTCCATGGGAGTTTTGAATGAGATTTAACATTCAAACTGGTAACATCCATCGTGTGCTGGCCTCATCAAAACAGCTTAATGTCTGTCTCTCCCTGTGTGCATATACAAGGGTGCGCAGGCGTACACACACACACACACACACACCCACAAAGCTACCTTCTCTCTTCCTTTTGTCACCCTTACTACAGTATACCCAGCTTCTAGCATAGTATGTATTACCAGACAGGTACTCAAATTCTTGTAGGTCAAATATCTGTCTGCGCACGTTAATCATTAGCTTCAATGAGCATCTAGTAGGTGCTCTCCTGACAGTAAACAGGGCATTTCATGCGTGTGGAAGATCCCCAAGCTCACTGAAGCCAGCTGCTATAAACACTGATTGCTCAACTGAAGCACTGTTGGATAAAAGCAAGCAGACCAGAAGCCCTTATCATTCAACACTTGTGTAATTAAAGACAATATTTATACCGTATCTCCTCCAAGAAAATCATGGTCAAAGGCTCTGCAGGATTCCAAAGAAAGTGAGACAATATCCACCCCAAACAAAGAAGAAAAAATGCTACAAACTAGGCTAGTAACTATTTTGGGGTTACTAACGATTGCTTTTTACAATGTGCTCACCCTGCAAAGTTTCAAAAGATGTTGACGAAAAATAATAGAGCCAAGAATCTGAAGCTCCCAACCAGCTTTTGTATTTCATTCCGCGCTCTAAGCATTTTACTGCACTCAACCTAGCTCGTGTTCTCTCTTTGCACCCTGCAATAGCAGCCCCATGAGGAAGTAAAATAACAACAACAATATGTTCTCTTCTTCCTCTCTTATTTACTCTCTTTCCCTTGTCCCACTTAGCACCAGACCAAGGTCAGCGCTGAAAACTCAGCCCTGAGGCTCCTGGTGTGGCTCAGCTGGTAGAGTACTTGCCTAGCACACAGAGTCCTGAGTTTGATCCCCAGTTCTGCATAAGTGCCTTAGGGGTGCGTGCCTATCATCACGGCACTAAGAAAGTGGAGGCAGGAAGTTTAACACTTTAAACTTATGGTCAGCTACATATTAGGTTTGATGTCAACCTGGGGTACTTACGACCCTATCTCAGGAAAGAGAAGAAAGAGAAAGAAAAACAGTTGGCTTCAGAATATAATTCTAACTCAGCTACCTCCAAGGACTCTCCGCTGGAGACAGGAAAAGAGTGAGGTTGCATGATACTGGGTTTGGAATCAGGACCGACCTGGCTGTTTCCACATTCAAGGCTTATCCCCTCCATCCTGCCAGCCCTGCCCTGCTGTGACTTATAATCAAGTTGCTGTAAGGACTCCATGGGACAAACTTGGGAAAGTTCCTCCGGACACTAGGTTAGGGAATGTGAGTGTTACTGTGGCTCTTCCCAGGTACTGTGTAGTTACCAAACCTACCTGGGTTTGCCTTGAATAGCCTGAGTATCCAGATCTATTAAGATCACATCTCAGATGACACCTGCCCTTCATGCCCACGGTACTAAATTTAATCAATTTAACTAGGGGATAAAGTGTTCCATGAGTTGTCTAGGTTTCTCATACATCATCTAGAAACAACCATGATGTTTGTCTAGTTGGTGATTTTTAGGTTCTGCCTTCCTTCACTCCTTTCAAATCAGCTGAACAGAGTTCACAGAGAAGCAGGCTGGAAAAGACAAAGCTTTCTAATTCTAGTTTGTTATTGTTGTTTCTTTGTTTTTTGTTTTGTTTTGTTTTTGTTTTATTTTTGAGACAAAGTTTCTCTGTGTAGCCTTGGCTGTCCTAGAACTTGCTCTGTAGAACAGGCTGTCCTCGAACTCATAGCGTTCCTATTGCCTCTGCCTCCCTAGTGCTGGGATTAAAGGTGTGCAGTGTGCATCACCACCACCTGACTTTGCATGTTAATCTTGGTATGTATTCACCAGTCTCCTGCCATAATACGACTCAGGCCCTAGTTGCTTCAAGCATTAGCTGAACTTTTAAATTCCAATCTTCATGGTTCCTCTTAAGGTTGAGACACAGAACATAAAGTCACTTCTTGGTAAGCAATGGGCCTCCTCTACTAGTCACGTCACCAAACTCAGAGATTCCACAGCATGGCAGCCTTAGGACCAGACAAAGGGTGTGGAGCCTCACAGTGACTCTGCAGGCAGACTGCAGGAGTCAGACTTCTGGCTTTATGTTTTCCTAGCTGGGTGGCCTTGTCTCTTCCTATCCATGTAAAACAGGGCAGTTATTAAAGCCTACCTCCTGTGGTGATCCTAAAAATGAAATGAGCTAATGCATGTAAAAAGCGGTTAGCATTTCGTGCTTAGTACAAGGTAACAATATTAGCAATCTAAGTCTTTACAGCCAAATAGAAAAGATGAAGAGAGGTGACCTATGTCAAGGAGCCACAAAGAACCATTTATCAGACTTAGTAGTCTGTTCTATTTGACTGACGTCTCCTTGTAGGTATTCCACACAAGAGGCGGAATGCAGAACACAGAAAGCCCTGGGTAAATCTCCAGCACAGTATAAGCCAAGCATGGTAGCATGAACCTGTAATTCCAGTATTCAGAGGTCAGTCTTAAGTTCAAGGTCATCTTTGACTATATAATGAGTCTGAGACCCTGTCTCAAAACTCAAAAATGGTTTTAGAAAAGATGTCTCACTAGTGACATTGTAAACATCCACCATCCTGTCACCTGAGAAGCAGGAGTAATAATAAGACCCGTTTTCCCCTCTGCCTGGTCCTACCTAGCCAGCTATCCTTCCCTCCTAGGGAAACCTCAGGCCAGCCTCTGGTTGGCCTCCATCAGACTCTGAAGCACCTAGAGGGGGCTCCATTCACTGCACGCTCCCACATCAATACTGCAGTGAAATGAAGAATGCGAGCCTTACCTCTTCACATGAGACAGTCCCCAGGAAAGCACCCAGCAGAGTATCCAGCCAATACCGTAGGCAGCCAATAAATGTTATCTGCTTTAAAATGTTGTCTATGTTAAAAGGAAGAGGAGGAAAGACAGCTCTACGGTACCTGCTTTCTTCAGGATGACACACATCCCAACACCGCACGCCACATAAGAACAGATCGGAATCTGTGGAAGGACAGAGAGCTGCCACGCTGGCTGTGAAGGATTACAGTGCAGGGAAGACTCTAACAGACAGAAGGAACAGGAATCTCCGTCTCTCCCTTTCCCAAGAAGACAAGAAGGAAGACAAAGACCTTTATTTGGGTGTTTGCTGGCTACCTCACATGTGATGGTTACTTTTAACTGTCAATTTAGCATGGCCTAGAATCACCAGGGAGAAGGACTACTGAGAATGTCCGTGAAAGATTATCTCAGTTACATATGTTGGTGTGAGATGAGCTGCCCACTGTGGGCAGTACCACTCCCTGGGCCTGGGGCTATGGACTGAATGAAATACTAGAAAGGCGGCCGAGCACCAGTGTACGTGTATTAATCCACGCTTTTTTCTTGACTGTGACTGTAAGTGACCAGTTCTCTCAGGCTGGAGCCGCTGTGATTTCTATGCCACAACAGACAGGCATTTTAAGCCAAACACACTTTCAGGTTGTTTTGTGAGTAATTTATCGCAGCATCAGTAAAGAGCTAGGACATCAATTCTGCACTGGGGGCTTTTAGAATTTTAACATTTCTGAAGAAATCCAGGACACTTTGGACTTCCCCACTTGCTCTCCTAGGCAAACCACACAGCGAAGCTGCCTTCATTTATGGTTGTGTGCAGGCATTGTGGGCTCCCACACAAAATCCCATTAGTTTCCTTAGTGTTCACAACACACCTTGGACTCAGAGGTCTTAATCCCTTTAGCATAACCTTCTCCTCCCCATCCCAACACTGGCAACTTCTAGTCCTGAAATGACAAACGGTTTAAGAGGAGAAGGAAGATAACTGTGAGGAAGGAAAAGAGCAAGAATAACGCTGGCTCCATCCGCTATTGCTGGCCAAGTACACACTGGATGAATCGGTCCCCTCAAAGAGCCATGGACCCAGGGAAATAGTTCAAGTACAGAATCAGCAGATACTCTTGCAAACCAGTACCTTTAGCAGGAGGCAAAGTGCCAGTGAAAAGGCTTGCTTCCTGTTTGCTTGGGAAGGTATTTGCAAGAAGTCCAGAGTTACACACAGGCCTAAACTGATGGTTATGCAAATAGTATAAACAAATATATGCAAAGAGTGGGAAGTTTCTGTTCCAGCCCTCCCCTCCACCCCCCACTGTCTCACTGCCTTCAGCAGACTTAGTGAAAGAGAATATCCAACAGCTTTAAAGAACCACAAATCCACTCATCCAAAAGGAACACCCCGTCCTCTCCTTAAGCACCCGGACCCCTCTAGTCACTCTCACTGGCCGACGGAGTTTTTGGCAGAATTCTGTTCTTGCCAAGAGCCGCTAAATTTAAGCTATCACCTTGGTTTCTCCAGACGAGACAGGAGTAAGGAAGGGGTAACCAAGGGTGCTCCTATCCTAAATCCCGACAAGAAGGCACGGGATGGGGGTGGGTAGAGAGGGGCACAAGGGAACAGAAGCTCTGCAATGCGAAAGGCGTCCGGGTCAAGCTCGCCGCGGCCCCTGCCGGCAGGTCTGGCTCGTTCCAGGCACTTCCTGAAGTCTAACAGGAGCTTCCAGCGAGGATGAAAGAAATTAGTTCCAGACCCTGCAAACCCACCTCGCGCCACTACTGCAGATTCAAATGCGGAGACTCTGGAGACCATTCCACACGGGCCCAGTGAGCCCCAAGGCGCCCCACCTAGAGCGCGCTGACTGTCCTCAGGCGCAGCGCCGCACCAGGGCAAGGGCCCCGGGTACTCCCCTCGCCTGCAACTGTCTCGGGGCGCCTTGCAACACTGCAGGGCAGAGGGGAGGGGGAGAAATGGCAGAGAAGGCGGAGCAGACGGCCGGGGAAACACTAACATTTGCCAGGAAAGCGCCTCCTCCCGAGAAAGGAAAGGAAGGGCTTCCCGGCTTAGGAAACGCCCCGGGGATACCCCCCACGCGAGGTGCCGCCTTTCCCCGGCTCACCCAGTCTCCAGTCGGTCCTCCACTTAACCTCCTGCCCCAAAAGCTGGTCCTAGCTCTCTTCCCCAGGTGTCCAAAGAGACTCACACTAGGTTTGGGCAGTCTGCAGTTCTAGCAACAGGCAGAGCCGGGTTCCAGCGACGGCGGGCTCCGCGCTCCCGGCTCCTGGACCGAACGATGGGGAGGCAGCCGCAAGCCAGGCACTCTGCAGGATGCAAAGTCCCTGAGCCACACGGACCTGTGAGGTCGTGCCCCCGCGACCTGAGCCACCTGGGACCAGAACAGCAAAAGGTGGGGGAACGTACACCAAAGTTGAGGGGTCGCACGGAAAAGTGTCGCGGGCGCGCGGGGAGGTGGGCACCCCAGCAGGTACCTGCAGGAGTCGGGAGTCCTGGCGCGGCTGGCTGGCTGGCTGGGCTCTGCGACGACGCCCGCCCGCCCGCCCGCGCTGCAGGGATCCGGCCTCGCCGCGCGGCCCCGCGCCGGCCGCGGCGGCCGCAGGAGAGCGGGAGAGCCCGCGCGGGTTCTGCGGAGTCCGTGGATCCCGCCCGGCCACGGCTAGGTGCCCAGAGAGGCGGGCGGGACCGGGCGGAGCCAGCCTCCCAGTCAACGCCCCGCTCCTCTCCGCTCCTCCCGCCGGCCGGCGTCCACGCTCTCCGCCAGGGCTCCCCCGGCCCAGGGCGCGGCGCTCGCGCGCGCGCGGACCACTGCGGCTCGAGGGGGGTCCCACGGCGAGCCCCACGCACGGATGGCTGGACCCAGACCCGTCGGGACGGGCTGTGCATCCCCCTCCCAGGCCCCAGGGCAGAGTCACCTCGCGAGTGTCCCGCCCTGCCCCAGAGGGAGGTCAAGGTCACAAGGCACGCCTCAGGTCCCGTGCCTCCCACCCTGCGCGATCCACTGAAAGAACCGCAGTCGCAGTCGGACAGGAGAAAAATGACCTCTCTCGTGGCCTGAGTAAAATGCCTTTCGAAAGTCCTGTCTAAAGCAACACTTTGCAAAATTGCCGGGCTTCTCTTAAGCTGTCACGAGGCCACAACTTGTTTTACAACAAAGTGCGAGGGAGGAAACGACCCTGTTTCCGCCACTGTTTGCCACCACCCGCTCCCTGAAGACTCACACACAGTGAAGAACACAATGGTTCGTTCATTTCCTCGACTTACCAAGTCAGAAGAGATGGCTGGACATAAGCACCCAGCGTATGCTCCTCCTATGGAGAAAGGAAAGGAACTGGGTGAGTGGAAAGTGGGGAATAGGAGAGAGAATCATCGGGAGATGGCTCGAGCTGGGGTTGAATTAACAACCAAGGACCTCTGCAAGGGCAGCGAGTGGTCCAGAAGACGCACCTGGCCTCCCCGCACTGGCACTGAGCGAAAACACAACCAACAGCCCGGAAGAGAAATGGGACGCGTGGGGACCCACCCCCGCGCTCCCCCTCCCGCCCCCGAACTGCAGATTTTTAAGTTGTGCAGACGTGCAACCATTCCTCAAAGCCAGCTGCTCAGATTTGAAGGCTCCTGGTGTTACCAAGGTTCCCACCAGACATTACAAGCCCTGCTGGCTGCTCCCAGTCCAGCGCACCTAACCCAATCATGACGACAATCACCTAGCAAAACCAGGAATCTTTACAAGAGGGATCTATACATAAAAAAAAAAAAAAAAAAAAAAAAAGATGTTTTTCTGACCTCACTGAAGAGCCGTGTGGTGTGTCCGTGGGCTTCATGACTGTGACTCAAAACCTACATTGAGACAGGGGAAAGAGCACCAGGTTTCAAAAGGTGGAACCTGAACATTACTTATTTTTTTATTACAATTCGTTTATCTGTATGTGTATATGTGGGTGCATCCACATAGAAAGATGCCTCAGAGGACAACTTTCAGGGGTTGGTCCGGTCCCCTGCTTCCATCATGCAGGTTGTGTGGATCGAACTCAGAGGGTCAGGCTTGGTAGCAAGTGTCTTTACCCACTGAGCCATCTCACTAGCCCCTGAAGCCTCCATCTTCAAAGAAAGTCTGGCCCAGAGGAGAGGGTTCCAAGCAGTGGACAGAAAACCCTGAAGACTCGGCTCAGAGAAGACAAAATGAGGGTACAGGCCACTGTAGAGCCTATTTGGACCTTCTGTCCCTTACATCTTCATTATTTAGTTTCCCCCAGGCCTGCCCATCTCATGTAACAGAAGACCCAAGGTTGCCTACTCCACTGTTTGCACGAGTCTGTGGAAGGTAATTTTCATAAACAATCCATCATCTTTAACCTAAGATCTAAATTACTCTAAATGTTTACGTTTTATCAGCATCATAGAATCAATGCCCCCAGATCTCCCCCCAGCAGTTAGCTACTGGAGCATTTCAAAAAGCACTGAGTTTATCCCACAAATCCAACCTTGCTTGCCTAAGAAGGACAAGGACAAATCATCAGTCTGTGGCCTGCAGAAGGCATCTGCAGTGCAGAGTGGGCAGTGAGATCTGAGTGAGTGCACGGGCGAATAGAGGAGGAGGCACAATGTGAGTTCATCAGGAAAGGTCTCTTCTGGGGCCAGGTACAGAGAGAGTTAGCCTCACTGTGAGCATGCTAGAGCTGGTTATGTAGAGGGCCATCTGTCTGAGGTAGTGGGTTAGCCATTCTCGTCCTTCTGGAGCCACACAGTCCTTAGGTTCTGGTGTGTCACCTGTAAGGGAAATTCCTTCCTCACCTGGTGACCAAGGAAAGCACATGAAACATTAAATAGGAAAGCACGTTTGCTCCTGAAAATTAAATCTCCTCTCTCTGTGTGTGTGTGTGTGTGTGTATGTGTGTGTGTCTTTCATTTTTCGTTCTCAAAATCCAAATGACAGAAAACCAACTCAAGGGTTAGACACTCCTGGTTCATCTCTTAAATGGGAGCAGGTATGCAGGTGAGAATGAAGAGGTTCTCAACTCAGGCAGCAGGACAGGGAGTGAATGTGTGTTTGTTGAGTTGGTGCCTTCCTCACCTCTGCTCTGCAGTGTGAATGTCACGATAGCCAGTGTGAGTGCAGAAAACACCTCCCCCAAGCCACCAGGCTCTTCAAGTCTGCCTGCCTCACAGTGACTCTCTATTCCCAGTCACCCCGTCCTTCTTTGCTGCACAGATGGCTATTCGGACTCCATTAACAATTAAGATCCTCTGGGAGGTTCCTTCTCCCTCACGGGTTATGAATCTCCACTCCACCTCAGCACCCTGTGCTTCCCCGATGCACAGCCCCTAAAAGGCTGGCTTTTAACTGTTTATCTTCCACTAGGTATGGAGTTCCTTGGTAACTACACTTCAGGGACCTTCTGCAGGATCTTCATGTTTGTGCAGTGAATGACTGAAGGCTCTGTCATGGAGCCCACAAGTTCCATCTGCTCCTCGTGCATACTTAAATCTTTTGTTTCTGTGCTGTCTTTTGCCAGGTAGAAGTAAACATGAGCCATGACAACTCTCATTTTGCTTGGTTGCTGGGAAGCTCAGAACTAAATTTATATAAATTAAATTTAGCTCTTAATTAGCTGAAATGTTCTTGTTCCAGATTATTTCAATGATGATCATTCCTCTTTCGTGAAACTATGGTACAAGTACCTATTGTCTTATGGTATAGTTTTTGTTGTTGTTGTTTCATTGAAAATGCCTTAAAGTTTTGTTCTTAAAGGTCCAAAAACTTGAATTCCAATTCTCCTCTGCCTCTCACGAGCTCAGCAGTATTTCTTCCTGGCTAGCTTTGGGCTTGGACCATATGATATTCATGGTCTTTGCCAGCTCTAAAAGCTTTATACGTCTATGGATAAAAGAGGACAGTTTATACATTATTAATGAAAGAATCCTGTGACAGAATATGGCTCGAGTCTCTAGGCACAAAGGAATACACCCTTTGGGTACCTGGAAACACCCTTCAAGGGCCCCAGGGAGCCAGCCAAGGTGAGTCCTAGCAAGCACAATGCCCTGGCAGAAGGGTTTGGTTAACATATACTGCATTCCCTGGTGGGTATTCTTTACCCAAACAAAGACTTTGACAAGTTAAGTCATGAAAATACCTTAAGGGGGTTGCCTTTTGGTGGCTATTATTTGACTTCTCATTACCTCTCAAGATTTTCACATCTTTCTGTCTGCATTACTTATCCCCTCATCAGCCTCCTACTTCACTTCCTGAACTCTGAGTCTTGGCATTGTCTGTGCCCTGTTCCTTAATGCTTCCCTTCTACACTTAAAAAGAAAAACATAAATACTTCACCTACAAAGCAAAGCTCAGGGTCACTCATCAGAAATGGTTTTCTCCACTTCGCTGCTGTGGTGTAGATGTGAGCTGTCTCCCACAGTTTTGTATGTTGAATGTTAGAGACCTGCTGAGGTAATGAAGCTTACAGAATAAGTTCAGGGTCTTGGGATAAGAGGGTGTCCGCAATTCCTCTCTCTCCTCTTCTTCTCTGTTTCCTGTTCCTGTGCACACTCCTGCCACCATGCTGTTTCTCCTTACCAAAAGCCCAGAAACAGTATGGTCCAGAACAATGAAATGTGACTAAAATAACTAGTCCCCTTTAAGTCCTTTGTGCCAAGGGTTTTATACAGAAATTACAAAAGTAACAACTTCTGCAAAATTAGTACAAGGAACAAAGTCATGGCTGTGACAAAACCTGACCATGTGGTTCTTAGGACTTTGGAAATGGTTTGTGAAAGGGGGAATTTAGGAGAGTTTAGAGGCAGGGGTTTAAAAATGTTTGAGACCATTGAAAATGTATGCCTAAATATGGTGGCATTTTGTGGAGATTTGAAAATATTAGAATGCTGATAAAATGCAGGTGGATATACTGAGCTCATGTGGAGCCACTTTTATAAACGTCAGAATGCCACAGTCGTAGAGCTAGTCACCCAGACTTCAAGGATAAACCACTTCAGAGGCCAAACAATGGATGGCAGGCTCAGAATCCCCACACGAACTCCACTGAGGGGACAATGTATACAGGATGAAGAATAAGATATGCACCTGCAATAGAGATGCCAGGATGTTGAAGATGGCGAGCATAAGGAACAACCACCAAGGAAAGCCATGGCAGCAAGCACAGTCATTTCAAGAGAAGACTATATGGCCCATAGGCATCAAGGCCATAAGACGAGGCGTTCCAAGAGTACTCAGGAGCTCAAATCATTACTCCATGTACGCTGGATGCTAGACATGGCACTGCAGGGCTATGTGTTTGCCGTGCTGGCTTTCAGTCTTATCTTGGTCTGATCCTTTATTGGCATCTTCTTATTCCTCCACTTTGAAATGAGCATGTTTATTCTGTGCTTGTATATCTTAGAATCAAAACTTTCTCCTTTCCTTTACAGGGAATCACAGCTAAAGATTTTCCTTGAGTCTCAGAAAACACTTTGGACTTGGCCTTTTGAACAATGCTGCAATGTTTAAGACTTTGAGGACTCTAGGAGGTAAACTCAATACATTTTTGCATTATGAAAAGCAGTAATCCTTTGGGGCCCAGTGTGGAATATTGCAGTTTGAATCTGAAACATCTTCTGGGAGCCATGTTTTTAGCACTTGGTCTCAGCTTATGGGGCTATTTTAGAAAGGGATGGAAACATCAACGATGGCTCCTAGATGTATAAAGTAAGTGGGCCTTGAATTGAAGGTTATACCTGACCCCTTTACTCTGTGTGTCCTGTTCTCTATGAGAAGAACAACCCACTCCTTTATACACTCCAGCCACCACTTTATTCACCCTCACTGTGGGCCCAGAATCAAAGAAGCCAAAAGCTGTAGACTGAAACCTTTGAAACCATTAGCTAAGATAAATAGTTCCAGGGCTGGATCAGCAACTCATCAATAAAGAGAACTTACTGCTCTTGCAGAGGACTCAGGTTTTTATCCCCCAGCACCTTGGTCAGGTGACAACCATCTGTTACTCCAGTTCCAGAAACCCTCTAGCTCAAGGCCACTTGCACCCATGTGCTGCACACAAACTAATACAGGCATAAACATACACATACTTAAAAATATTAAAAAAAAAAACTATCTTTCCCCTTTTGTGTTGTTTATGTCAGTATCCTGTGCCATCAATAAGAAAAGCAATTGATATCCTCATGGAACAATTTAGTTGTTTTCTCTACTTTTCCCCATTGTGCTTCATACAAAACTCATAAAAGTTACATTCTACTATGGTGCATTTTTCATCTGAATTGAGTCCTTTGCGTTGACTTGTGTGAGGCCATTAATGACAGTCCCTTCCGAATCTATTACAGATGTTGAACACACAAAAAATGAGGCAGATGATAGGTGATAGACAATGGATAGATGGACAGATGGATGTTTCTGAGACTGCATACATGGATGGAGAAGATCACATATATGTTAGAGCTGATAGCTTGGTGTTTTGTGGGACAGTGTGAGTGGGGATGTCTCTGACTTCTTTGCCTGCTCTTGAAACCCTTTTCCTCCTACTAGATTGTCTTACCCAAACTTGATATGAGGAGTTTTGCACCTCTAATAGCTTTCACTTGTGGGCTGGAACTTAGGGTCTAACTCCTGTTTGCAACTACAAATGTGAAAAATACCTCTAGTGTAGAATGAATATTAATAATTAATATTGATTTGTATTGTTAGTAATGCAGCTGTTACTTTTTAACCATCTAGTTACCCAAATAACCACACAGAGAGACTAGAATATGTTTAATTAGCCTAGAGCATAATGTTTAGCAATAATTATTCCATCCCACACCTCCAAGCTTCCTCCCAGTTGGATTTCCTACATTATACTTGTTTTTTAATCATCTCCTAGGTTCGGTTCATTTCTCCTGATGCTTTCCCATCTCCAACCTCCTCTCCTCTTTCTCCTCCCCTCGGTGGACCCAAAAATCCCACCCTATTCTCTGTATTGTTCAGCACTGGCTAGTTGCCTTCTCATTGGCAATACAGAAAACAAATGGTGGGCATGTTTACACAGACTTGAGACAGATATTTAAAATACGTATCACAAAGCCATGTCTGGATTGAAACCATAGAGTATAGTAGAGAAATCACTATTTGAATGAACAAGGGTACACTTTACACAGTCCACAAAACCATTATGCCAACACTCTAGGGCAGACACTGCTGAGCACAATGGGGTTTTCTGCTTTCTCGGTAACAGTATCTACAGTCATTGCCTGAGTGGCTGATTCTTCCCTTTTGTCTGGAAAGATTCTGGTTTTAAACTGAAAGTCCGGCATCCCAGGAACAACATCAGTCCAGGGCAAACCAGGACAGTTGGCCATCCTCCTAGCTGTAGCTCTGTGCAAGATAAAATGTTCATATTCCAGAATTCCATGAGCTTCAGGAAAGCATATAACTGAACTCCTCACAGCAGGACATCAGTGGAAATAGTGCGTTCAGTTTCCTGAACATATCCTCAAAGGAAGCAGAGAGAATACTTCCTCCTTTTTGCCTTCAGGCCCTTTGAAATGCAGAAAAGACAGCAGGACACAGAATTGATATCTAGACCCACAAGTAAAAGCCATGTTGTAATGAGACAGGCAGAGCAAGGGCACCGGATGACTGGGTCACCCAAGCCCTGAAGTTCCTTCACTTATACAGGAGAAATGAACTTGAATCTTTTTTAAACTACTGCTATTTGAAGTTTTCAACTACTCAAGGTTGAATTTCATGTGTGCCTGTATATGTACTTGCTCATGTGTGCATGTGCACGCACACATTTATGTGCAGGTCAGAGGTCAACATCACGTGTCTTCCTATATTGTTCTACCTCATTTTTTTATAATTTTTTAAATTTTTTTGCAGTTTATTAATTTTATATCCCAATTGTAGCCCCCTCTGTCATCTCCTTCTGGTCCCACCCTCCTCTTCCCCCTTATACCCTTCCCCTAGTCCACAGAAAGGGGGAGTCCTCCTCTCCTGCCATCTGACCTTAGCTTAAGTCTCAACAGGACTGCCTGCATCCTCTATAGCCTGGCAAAGCCACATCGCCAGGAAACAGTGATCAAAGATCAGGTAACCAAGTTCATGTCAGAGACAGTCCCTGCTCCCCTTACTCGGGGACCCACATGGAGAATGAGCTGCCATGGGCTACATCTGAGCAGGAGGTCTAGGTCCTCTCCATGCATGGTCCTTGGTTGGTGCATTGGTCTCTGCAGGGCCCCTGGGCCCAGATTTTTTGGCTTTGTTGGTCTTCTTGTGGAGCTCCTGTCCCCTCCGGGTCCTACCTGCCCCCCCACACTTCTTCCATAAGACTCCCTTAAAGTCTTAAAGACTTAAGACTCTGCTTAAAGTCTCAGCATCTGTTTCGATTTGCTGCTGGGTGGAGCCTCTCAGAGGACAGCTATGCTAGGCTCCCACTGGTATTTCTATCTGTATTGTTAGGTTGTATCCTGTGCCATCCTATTCAGCTACGGACGGAAGCCGTCAGGCTGATGGCACTCTTCTGATAGTGCTCAACACTAGAGACAGGTATCTTGACATGTGAAGGGCTCTGAGATTAAGCACATTGAGGTTCAACTTATGTGGTGGTTTGAAAACTCGTGTGTGTGTGTGTGTGTGTGTGTGTGTGTGTATCTCTGTGTGTCTGTGTGTGAATGTTTAACCCATAGAGAGTAGCACTATTAAGAGGTGTGGCCTTGTTGGAGGAAGTGTGTCACTGTGGCAATCTTTGAGGTCTAAGATGCTTAAGCTAGGCCTCGTGTGGCAGTCTCTTTCTGCTACTTGCAGATTAAGATGTAGAACTCTGAGCTCCTTCCACAGTATCATGTCTGTGTACAAGTGGCCATCCTTTTCACCCTTGGATACAGTGAGCTTGAGGCCAGCCTGGAAGAGATCCGGCCCTGTCTAAAACAAACAAACAAAACCACTGAATAACTTTCTATTTTCCTTGGCATGTAAGAAAAGGATTTCTTTTTTTCCCTAGGGACAGTGAGAAACACTATTGTTCATAACTGAAATCGTAACTACTCAAACATACTATATTAGTGCATTCCCAGAACCTGAAATATGTCAGTATAAAATAATGACTGCTTTCCCCACAGTCCCCACAACCTGAAGAAGATGCTGGGTCTCTGGAAGCCGTGGCAGCTTCGGAAGATAAACGGTCAGAGGCTGGGTGGTGATGAACTGAAACCTTTCAGTTCTAGCATTAATCTTCACTGTAAGTCACCTCATCTCTCTTTGCTCCCCTTGACTTATAAAATGTGGGGTTTGAACTTACTAACATACCAGATGCTAAACTGAAGATGGGATCTCGAGACTCAGAAAAAAAAAAAAAAAGACTGAGAGCAGATTCCTTCCTACAAGAGCTCAGGGTTCAATAGGCTGATAGATAACCACATACCACCTCTCTGAGCCAGAGAGCTCAGATGGCCTTCAGTGTTGAGAGATGAGTGCATGGTGTAATGTGACAAGGACTGCATATGCCACTCAATTTCCATTCTTCTCAGCTGTCTTAGTAAGAGAATACCAGTATTTATGAGTAATCACATATCCAACTAGACACACTATGCTTCTAAGCTTTCCTGCAACCAGTAGGGCCACATCAGCTTTTACAGTCCGATGTAATCTCTCATGCCTGTGATGCTTTTAAGAAGCCTCTTGTAAAGGAGAAGGTATAATCTTTATTCCAACCACCTACGTAGAATGTGGTGGGTCATTTGGCATTCCAGCAGCTGCTGAGGTCCGTGAGCACAAGGGGCACACCCTGAGGATCACCTACTGTGAACTAGAGGAGGCTGGAGATGTCCCTGGTCATAAGGCTATTAAATAGGGAGCAAACTGCTGATGTAGTTACAACTCTCTCTAAGTCTCCCTCTCTCTCTTTCCAAGTCTCTCTCTTTCTCTCTCTGAGTGTTTCTCTTAGTGTCTTTCTCTGAGTCTCTATCTCCCTCTGTCTCTCTCTCTCTCTGCTTCTGTGTGCATACATACATGCATATAAATGCCATTGATGCCAATCTCAGTTGATTCAGGCAATATTTAACATTAGCATTACAAATAGCCACTATTTTAGCTTCTAACATTAAGGAATTTTAGAAGAAAGGTATGTTTAAGATTTGCTTGATTTGGGGTGGATGGGCAAGTAAGATTTTTTTAATTTTTGTAATTTATTTTAATTTTATTTTTTTATGATTTATTCAGTTTATATCTCAATTGTAGCCTCCTCCCTCGTCTTCTCCTGGTCCCACCCTCCACCCCTTTCCCCCCTATTCCTCTCCCCTAGTCCTCAGAAAGGGGGAGACTTCCTTCCCTACCATCTGACCCCAGCCTATAAAGTCTCATCAAGGTTGCCTGGATCCTCTTCCTGTGTGGCCTGGCAAGGCCATCCCACCAGGGGGAAGTGATCAAACAGCAGACAGCAGAGTCCACATAAGAGACAGCCCCTGCTCCCCTCTCTAAGGAGCCCACATAGAGACCTAGCTGCTTATGGGCTACATCTGAGCAAGGGGACTAAGTCCTCTCCTTGCAGGGCCTTTGGTTGGCACATCAGTCTCCCTGGGCCCAGATTTTTGGCTTTGTTCGTCTCCTTGTGGAGCTCCTATGCCCTCTGGGTCCTTCTATCTCCCCATTCTTCCATAAGACTCCCTGTGCTCTGTCCAAAGTTTGGCTGTGAATCTCAGCATTTGCTACGATCCCATAGTGTGTGGAGTATTTCATAGAACATCTTTGTAGGCTTCTGTCCTGTTGCCTCTCTTCATCCACTTCTGGTGTCTATTTTGTTTGCCCTTCTGAATGAGAATTAAGCATCCTCCCTAGGATTCTCCTTGCCATTTAGCTTCTTTAGATCTGTGGACTGTAGTATGGTTATCCTGTATTATAAGGCTAATATCTGCTTATACGTGCATATGAACCACGTGTGCCTTTCTGGTTCTGGGTTACCTCACCCAGGACAATCATTTCTAGTCCCACCCATTTGCCTGCAAATTTTATAGAGAAAGTGTGGTACATTTATACATGGATTTGTTTGATTTTTAATCATGTGTCTGTGTATGCATCTCTGTGTGCGCATAAGCACATGAGTTCAGGTGCCTGAAGAGGCCAGAAGAGAGCTTCAGATACCCTGAAGCTAAATTACAGGCTGTTGTGACATGGCTGTTAGGAACCTGGGAACTGAAGTAGAGTCCACCTCTTCAAGGCACAATCTTAACTGCTCAGCCAGCTCTCCAGCCCCAAAATGTCCCGTGTGGTGATGCTGAACAATGAAGGTATTTTCAAAATTTCCTTTGGCGGATTCAAGTCAATGGATAGATTCAGGTCATTTTATGACAGAGAAGTCAGGAATCTTTTTTTTCTTCTGAAATAGTAGGCAAATTTGTAGAATAGCAAATCAGCTGTATGGGACTTAGGCCCGTATGTATCCTTGTTGGTACACATACCATGTGCTCCTCAACTTGTAATGGGTTAATATCCTGATAAAGACACCACCCCTTGAAAGCATCAAAGCTGCATCTACAAGCCAGTGAGATGGGTCCATGAGGAAAAGCACTCACTGCACAAACCTAATGACTTGAGCCTGACCCCCAGAACGCATGTGAAGTTGGTAGGAACAATCAGCTCCTGAAAATTGTCTTCCTACCTCCACTCACGTGCTTGGAATGCATGAACCTATTATGCACATGATGATAATAGTAAAAAGTTAGTTTGGTTGGTTGGTTGATTCTTTGACACAGGATTTTTCTGTGTAGCTCTGCTTATCTTGAAACTCACTCTGTAGACCAGGCTGGCCTCAAACTCACAGAGATCCACCTGCCTCTGCCTCTGACACCCTCTGCTTCCCTCTGCCTCTGCCTCTGCTTCTGCCTCTGCCTCTGTCACTGCCTGTGACTCTGCCTCTGCCTCTGCCTCTGGCATTGAATGCTGGCATTAAAGGTGTGCACCAAAATTCCCAGCAATAAACAATAATTCTTAAACACATTCAATGCCACTAACCCACTAAGTGACAAAGCTTCACGTAGCTTAAATTAAGCATGGTCAGCACATTTACACTTGCCTACAGTTGGCGAAAACCATTAAACACATAGCCTGAGTTATAATGCAATGTTGAATAGCTCTTGTAACTGATTGACTACAGTAGAAGTTGTAAAACCAGATTCATATAAATATACTCTGCATCACCATAAAGTAAAAAATAAGTTAGTTGAGTGCTCTCAGGTAACTGCACATATACACCACCACATCCTTGTATCCATACCGAGGACTTCTCAGTATGGTTCTTGGTGGATTTTCTGCAATGGCAAAGGCCCCAGATTTTTCTTTCATCAGAACATCAGGCTCTGTTGAGTTACTGTTTTCAATAACCTTGTATATAAGTCTACAGTCATTAAAAGCAAGAGCAAGAAAGCTTGGTGGTTGATTTTGACTGCAGAGGTAAGTGTGTAGAGATGAACTCACAGCATGAATACAGGTGAATGCAAATGAAAAGCAGAATATAATGCCTACACACACACACACACACACGCACACACACACACACACACACACACAGGATTTACAGAGTCAAAGGAAGAATCCTTGGAGGATTTCGAATTCATGGGGACTCATCTTTATTGTGAATACGTCCAAAGAGTAAGTTAAGCTCCTACCTGAGTCTGTGTTTTCACCAGGTCTTTTCCTGCAGAGAACTCCTAGGTAGGTTTAGTTACTACTTCTATGTCTTGATACCTCCTTGAGCTCAGCATCTAACTGTAACCCAGTCTTTTGAGAACCAGTCTGGACTAAAAACTTGGGAAAACATGAAGAAGCCATAGTCTCTCCTCTCAAGAGTGCATTCTAACAAATAATTAATTGTGAAATAAACATTAAAAGCTAACTTTCAAAGCAGGCATGGTGGTGCATGCCTTTAATCCCAGTACTTAGGAAGGCAAAGGCAGGAGGATCACCGTGGGTTCGAGGCCAGCCTGGTCTACAAGCAAGTCCAGGATAGCAAAGCTATACAGAGAAACCCTGTTTTGAAAAACAACAACAATCTGCAAATTTCATGATTTCTTTCCTTGTTTTTTATCGCTGAGTAATATTCCATTGTGTAAATGTACCACAATTTCTATATCCATTCCTCAACTGAGGGGCATCTAGGCTGTTTCCAGCTTCTGACTATTACAAATAAAGCTGCTAGGTAAATGGTGGGAATTGGAAAAGATCATACTGAGTGAGGTATCTCAGAAGCAGAAAGACACAAAGGGTATATACTCACTGATAAGTGGATACTAGACATATAATACAGGATAAACATACTAAAATATGTACACCTAAGGGGGCTAATCAGAAAGGAGGACTCTGGCTAAGATGCTCAATCCCCATTCAGAAAGGCAAAGACGATGGACATCGGAGGAGGAAGAAAACAGGGAATAGGACAGGAGCTTACCACAGAGGGCCTCTGAAAGGCTCTATCCTGCAAGGTATCAAGGCAGATATTGAGACTCATAGCGAAACTTTGGGGAGAGTACAGGGAACCTCATGAAAGAAGTGGGAGATAGTAAGACCTGGAAAGGACGGAAACTCCACAAGGACAGCAACAGATCCTAAAAGTCTGGGCATAGGGGTCTTTTCTAAAACTGATACTCCAGCCAAGGACCACTCATGGAGATGGCCTGGAACCCCTGCATAGAGGTAGCCTATGGCAGTTCAGTGTCCAAGTGGCCTCCATAGTAATGGGGACAGGGACTGTCTCTGACATGAACTGATTGGCCTCCTCTTTGATCACCTCCCCCTGAGGGGGGAGCAGCCCTACCTAGCCACAGAAGAAGACAGTGCAGCCACTCCTGATGAGACCTGATAGACTAGGGTCAAAGGGAAGGGGAGGAAGACCTCCCTTTTCAGTGGACTGGGAGAGTGGGGAAGAGGGAGGGTGGGATTGGGAGGGGAGTAGGGAGGGAGGTACAGCGGAGGATACAAAGTGAATAAACTGTAATTAATAAAAATAAAAATTAAAAATTACACATATTAAAACAACAACAACAACAAAAGCTAACATTCTAAAAATGTTAAGGATGATTGCCAGAGCTGAGACAAATCTGAAATGCCACAGTACTTGTAGAACTGTGGGGAAAAATCTCAGTTTTCTCATCCATTATTTGGAAATAATAATTTCTATCCACAGAACCTATGAACAGACAATTATTAATAGCATGTTGATACTGTTAAGAGAATATTAAGTATATGCTAAGTAAGAATTTGTATCATCACATTAGTGAATAGAATCAAACCCCTTATAAAAAAACTCAAATTAGTGGGCCCTTTCTCCTCTGCTCTTGTACCATGAGGATATTGTACAGAAGACAACATCTTGGAAGCAGATGCAGAACCCACTGGGAGACCTTCAGAACCACAAAAACAAATGCATATTATTTATAAATTGATCAGAGTCATATATATTGCTATATCAAAAGAAACGAACTGAAACAGTCACCAAGGAACTAATTACAAGTGTGGCAAGCCCTTCATAGAACAGTGAAAATCCATAGGCTTCAGAATCATTTTCCAGCTCTACCACGTAGCCTGGGGAGCTGTGTGCATACGACTCAGCTTTCATTCATTAATTCAGTCAACAAATATAAGAGGGTCTATTGAATAGTAAATGAACTAATTAAAGCTACAATTTAGGCCTGACAAAATGGAGTGATGCTAATTCTAACTTACACGCTTTCCTTGAGGCCCCAGTGGTCCAGCTAAACACAACAAGGAGTAATAAACAAGCGCTATCTTCCACTCTCCCTCCTGACCCTTCATAATCAAACTCCTTTACTGAACATAAAGAGTAATTTCTTGTAAAACAATTCCTACTTGGAAAATGAAAATCATCAATATAAATCCCAAATGAACTTCAAGGCATACACTTCCACATCTGTCATAAAGTCCTAAGATCTAAGTTGCCTTGTTCAACTAAATTTTCATTGTGTACAAACCATTCTGGAGCATACTTGGCAAGTACTGGCATATGATGACAAACAGGAAACCCCTAGGCTAGAGGACTGGCTGTGAGGTTTGCAAACAGGCTCTTAACCCAGATAAAGAACTACAGTCTCCTTGAAGTTTTCTCCCAGTCAACACGTGCTATCTGATGTTAGCACAGTACCAGGCTCAGTGCAAAACCCTGGGACTGTTGAATGTGAATTTCAGGGTACAAATTTGTGAGTGGGTTTTTCCCCCTATCAATGGCCTTAAAGCAGAGAACAACTTTGGTAATTCCAGGCAAATCTAATGACTGGATTATAGAGTCAAAGCTGTGAACTTACAACCTTCCTCTGTCCCCCACTTTCCTTTGCTTCACTCTCCTGTGAGAGTAGAGGACAATGGAGCTAAGTCTTCAGAATGGAACTCTCTGTGTCCACTATGGCCTGTGCTGGGATGGGCTTTCTAGACTCTCATCCTGCACCATTGCTGAACACTGATACCCACAAGCCCTCTGGACCCTCAGAAGGGACTTTTGGTCCCTTCCGAAGCCTGGCATCTCTGCTTTTGGTCTGTCAACTCCCATATAGTACTGAAGTGCTTTTGCAAGATTCAGAAACCCTCAGCTCTTTCAATGCTACCGCAGAGGGCACAAAGCACACCATAAGGGAGACATATTCATCACCAGGATCTACTGCTGGACTCTCTCAGCCATCTGGTCCATGTGATCTCCTTGGAAATTGAGATAAGGCACACAAAGCACAGTGCACAAGTCAGGCTAGGTCTGTTGCAGAGAAGAGAACTGCACAAGCTCAAGGAGTAAGAGCAAACAACAGTCCGAAAGGCACTTACATGTGTCTGCACTTTAGACCAGCTTCAGATTATTTCTAAAGCCTCTCGAACAGGCAACTTATCCTAAGAGTGTTTTCCTGTCCCGTCATTGACAGGCCCGATTGAATTGATTGTCACTGTAAGGAGACAATGGTAGATCCCAGTACTCATGATCTTTCAGACAATTCAGAGTATCAGAGACAGAGATACTGTTCCTGGTGTAGATTTGAGCCTTGGGGGTACCTCTAGGGGTTTTCCAGGTTCTCCTGCATCTTGATAAATTGTACAGATATACACAGTGTCTGGAAAGGGGGCAGTTTAATTAAGAAAGGGGAGGAAATGGAAAGGACAGTAGACTAACTAGCTGAGGGAAGGGCAACACCCCCCCCAAAGCAACTGCTTATGTTAGAATGGGATTAAAGGCGTGCACCACCATGCCTCACTTTGTTAATCTCGGTATGTTTTCTTCAGCCTCTACTCTCCTGCTCTATGACTCAGGACCCAGTTCTTTCGAGCGTTAGTCAGAGTCCCCTGATTATTATTTTTTTTTTAATTTTCATGTGTGTATGGGTGTATGCCTGCATTTACGCCTGTGCACCCCTTGCATGCCTGGTGCTTCCATAGGCCAGAACAGGGTGTTAGTCAGCTTCTTTAGAATTGGAGTTACACAGTTGTGAATCACCATATGGGTGCTAGGAAATTTAACCTAGATCCTTTGGAACAATGCTCTTCACCAGTGAGCCATCTCTCCAGCCCCATAGTTCCTTGTTTGAACACTGCTGATATTGAGGGAGGAGCCCATCCCAATGACCTCCCAGCCTGTAGCTCCCAGCAGTGCTAGAAGCAGCATCTCCCCACGGCTGTAAAGATGGGATCATCTGCTCAGAATCCTTCCAAACTTACCTGGGTGGAGATTTCCATCTTTCTCCCCTTCTAACCAACTCTTCCAGGACTGAAAAATCACTCTCCTCTGCATTCTTTTCCCACACTCTGTGTGGGAAAACCACTCTTTATTATTCTTTTTCCCATCTGTCACTTATATCTGAACCTTGGCTCTTGTTACTCTCTTTCTGTTAGAGTCATTTTTATGCGCTTAGATCATATCAAGAATTTATTTTGCAAGATAAAAGTGAAATTTTTCTTCCTCTTTGCTTTTCTATAAAAACAATGCCAGTCCTCCCTAAAGCCAAAGTAGATCTCTGACTAAATATATGGATGATTGCATTAAAAAAATCTAATTAATATTTTTAAATATTATCTCAGGGGACTGGAGAAATGGCTCAGTGGTTAAGAGTACCTAGTTTTTCTTCCAGAGTTCCTCTGATTCAATCTTAAGCACCCTCATGGCAGCTCACAACTGTTCTATAACTCCAGTTCCAGGGGATCTGACACCCCCATACTGATGCACATGAAATAAAATTAAATAAGTTATTTCAAAAAATATTATCTCAGGCTGAAGCGGTGGCATAGTCAGCAGAGTGTTTGCCTACCGTACACAATACAGGTTCCTTCCTCAGCACCTCATGACCCCAGGACTGGTGTTATTCGTGTGTCATCCCAGCATTTGGGAAGTAGAGGCAGGAAGAAAGTTCCAGGTCTCCTTGAAACCTTTCAAGAAAGAAAGAGAAAGAAAGAAAGGAAGGAAGGAAGGAAGGAAGGAAGGAAGGAAGGAAGGAAGGAAGGAAGGGGAGGGAGGGAGGGAGGGAAGGAGGGAAGAAAGAAAGCAAGCAAGAAAGAAAGGGAAAGAGAAAGAAAGCAAGAAAGCAAGAAAGCAAGAAAGAAAGAAAGAAAGAAAGAGAGAGAGAAAGAGAGAGAGAAAAAAGGAAGAAATAAAAAGAGAAAATTGCACTCCACATGAATCAGTCATGGTCCCTACCTTGAAAAGCTCACAGTTAGTGAAACTTTTTGTACAATGGTAACTTAAGGAAATAAACCACATCTGGTATAAGTCAGAAATTTGGATGTGATTAGTAAAACAGGCCTAAAAAGTAGCTCATAGACTCAGCTCCATTTCAAGCACTGGTCAAGAGTACACAGAGAGGTTCACAGCCACTTATACAAGCCTGTTGCCTTCCAGTTCTGGTAGGCTCAAGAATGTCTCAGCTCACACAGGAGAGACATCTGTGGTTGAAGGGCATTTCATGCCCAAATTTTTTTTTTCATTTTATTAGATGCATTACTGTTAGTGTTCTGGATTATGTTTTGATTTAAGAGTTCTATGGACTAGAAGATTGTATAAATATAAACACCTCATTGTGAAAATTATCCTATTAAAATTCTAACTAAAAAGTTTGCTGGAATAAACTCAAGTCAGTACACCAGCTAAAACAGCAATTACTGGGGAAATGCAGAGAAAGAAAATTTAGCCAATGTTGTCATACTGTGACTAAGAACCCGTAGGGGGATCAGTGGCCCCAAGTGCAAGCTTTCGGTTTAAGAAGACTCAGTTCGCAGAGTGAAAAATTTTGTATCATTAACAGTCTTGGTCAATCCCTACATCAATCCCAGCTTTCCAAAACCATTCAAGAAACCATGATTGTTTAAGGAGACATTGTTATTTTTATATTAATTATAGCTTATTCACTTTTTATCCCAGCTGTAGCCACCTCCTTCATTCCTTCCAAATTCCACCCTCCCTCCCTCATCTCCTCCCATTCCCCTCTCCAAGTCCACTGATAGGGAGGTCCTCCTCCTCCTCCATCTGACCCTAGCTTATCAGGTCTCATCAGGACTGGCTGCATTGTCCTCTGTGGCCTGGCAAGGCTGCTCCCCCCTCAGGAGGGGGGTCAAAGAACCCGCCACTGAGTTCATGTCAGAGACAGGCCCTGTTTCCCTTACTAGGGAACCCATTTGGATACTGAACTGCCATGGGCTACATCTGAACAGGGGTTCTAGGTTATATCTATGGATGGTCCTTGGTTAGAGTATCAGTCTCAGAAAAGACCCCTGTGCCCCGATATTTTGGTTCTGTTGCTCTCCTTGTGGAGCTCCTGTCCTCTCCAGGTCCCACTATCTCCCCCTTCTTTCGTACAATTCCCTGCACTCTGCCCAAAGTTTGGTTATGAGTCTCAGCATATGCTTTGATACACTGCTGGGTAGAGTCTTTCAGAGGCCCTCTGTGGTAGGTTCCTGCCCTGTTTCCTGTTTTCTCCTTCTTCCAGTGTCCATCTGGTTTGTCTTTCTGAGTGATAATTTGTAGTTACCTGCAGCCACCAATAGTAACCGCCTGCGCAAGGGGTTGGAAATTAAAAGAGACAGAGAACATGAAGAAGGGACACCAAGACAGTGCTCTGATCAAGATGCCATCTTTATTATTAGTGTAAGCCACTTATATAGGCAAACCACAAGGGACTTTCCAAGTAAATAAATCCAAGAAAAACAGGTAACTTAACCAAGCAAAACAGGAGGCTTAACCAAGCCAAACAGAAGGTGTCTGCTGAAAATAACAAGACTAGCAAGTCAGCATGACTTGCACGCACGTGACCACCTCAGGTCCAATGGAATGGCTACCTCAATGATTGATCATCTTACCCAGGGTCCTCTTAAGGAGACATTGATAAGAACATGGTCCAGTTCCCAGTGGATGGGTGCTTCTTCTGGGGGCTGATCTCATCATTGGTGATCTCTCCGTGAAGTCCTGCTGTTCTGGAGCCCAAGGTGACTGACTGCAGGTATAGGAAAATGATGGGACTCATGTGCCTTGGGAGAAAGTTTGCAAAAAAAACTGTGTAAAAGCTGATGGTTAGACATCTCAGTTCTTCTATCTCTGTGTGTTTTGCCTTGAAGTATGATGAAATAGGTTAGGGATCCCTAGCATTTAGGTGGACACTTCTTGAATGGTTAATAAATTTACCAGCAGAATAAAGCAAAGTAAATGACCCAAAGTAAATTATATAGCTTGAAAATTAAGGCATAGATGCCAGCCTTTTATCCTGCTTTTAGCTACTTACTACCCCCAGTGAAGTCAGCACTGTCCAGGAAAAAGTTTCTAAATGCCTGTTATAACTGGACAGATGTTTGTCTGTTTGTTGCCAAATCTTTTTCTAAATATTTAGTTCAGATTTTCAATAACTGTGGTGACTGGCCCAGTGGCACTTGCCTCTAAGCCAGATGGCTTGAGTTCCACCCCAGAGATCAACACTGTAAAATGAGAGAACCATATCCTGTAAGTTATCCTCTGTCACGCACATGGATAGCATGGCATGTGCACATATACTTAGGCAAATACACGAAAAGAAGGAGAGAGTGGTAATTACTTCCATAGTCACTGAGTCTTAAAAATTGGTCAAAGCAAATTGACTATTATTATATGTTATAATAATATTATTATTATTTATTATTATTATGTAGGAGCTGGAGAATGAAAAGAGCCACTTGCCCCCTAAGGATGGAGGCACAGATTTAGAGCATTAACCATTTTCTCCCAGCACTTTCTATTACTAATGAGATACAAACACGGGCATTTGGTGTCACTGTTGTTCAGAATGACAGTGGTGACATCTGGGGACTTATTCTACGCAGTTCCTCTTTGTGATCTTTACTTCGTGACCATCCAGACTGCTTTTGATTCTCTATCAGCTCCCAAGAAATTACCCTCTGATTAAATTAGCCAGTTGTTTTTTTCAGTTACTTGCAGCCAGGAAATTGATCAAATTGGACACCAGAGAGAGCTGTTTCTTTCTTGGTACAGCTAACCACATCCCCGAGCCTAACAGACTCTTTTTCAAGCTTTATTTCCTCTATGTCTTGGTGGGTTGGAATAAAATGTGAAAAATTACGAGTCTAACCTCCATCATCAAGGGAAGTCGGGGCAGAAACCTAGAGGCAGGAACTGAAGCAAAACCCACAGAAGAACAGTGCTTACCAGCTAAGCATGGTAGGTACACCTACCTATCCTCTAATTCCAGCAATAGAGAGGTGGCAGCAGTCAAATTTCTGTGCTTCTGAGGCGAGGCTTTTCTACATAGTGAGTTCCAGGCCATAAGGACTACACAGTGAGAACCTGTCTCAAAATAAATAAATAATGAGTACAGACTACTTCCTACAGGTATAAGTTCCTCTGTCTCCAAAGTGAGTCCAAAGGCTAATGCATCCACCATCCCTCTCAACACTTGACCAGTATGAGCAGGAGGAAAGTCTGAAAATGCATGTTTATTTAAATTGTCATCTGTATTTTATTCCTGTTCACTTGCTGAGGGAGAAAACCTTCCAGATCAAGACTCCCTCCTACTCTGGAGGTATCTGCCATTGATTTGTTGGGAAGCTGAGGAGTTCTCACTTATCAGAGTACCAGCTGTGCCTCCTGAGTACACTAGCACACAGAAAATGATTTCTTTTTTTATTTTTTTAATTTTAAATTTACTTTTTATTAATTACAGTTCATTCACTTTGTCTCCCAACAGTAGCCCCCTCCCTCGTCCCCTGTCCCCTCCCAATCTCACCCTCCCTTCCTCTTCTCCAACCATGCTCCTCCCCCCAGTCCACTGATAGGGGAGGTCCTCCTCCCCTTCCCTCTGACCCTAGCCTATCAGGTCTCAACAGGACTGGCTGCTTTATCTTCCTTTGTGGCCTGGTAAGACTGCACCCCATCAGGGGGAGATGATCAAAGAGCAGGCCAATCAGTTCATGTCAGAGACAGCCTGTGTCCCCATTACAAGGGAACCCACTTGGACACTGAGCTGCCATGGGCTACACAGAAAAGTATTTATCTAATGGCCCTTCCACTTCTTCTCCATAAAATAAAATCCACAAACACTGTATTCTCAAGCTGGCTCTCTGAAGGAGACCAAAATAATGACTGCCAGAAGAAATTATGGTGTTCTTCTCTTCTTCACCACAGATTTATCCAGCAGTACATCTAAAATCAAACCTGAGAACCAGTGAGTCACCACTGAACAGATCCAGTTTGTGTCCCTTTAGTATCCATTTGCTAACTGGCAAAAATTTTAATCTTTCATATCTTTTGTATCCCCGTTTATGTGGGGATGTCAATTCATATAAATACAGAACATCTATAATGCCACTGATTATGTTGTTACCCTCTCTTTAAGGATGTTTTTATCCCGTTTATATGCATGTATCCATGTTGTGGTTGCATGCGTTAGCATTAAGTCACCCATGAAGGCTAGAAGCTCAGACTCCCTAGAACCAGAGTTACAAGAGATTATGACCCACTTGACATGGGTTCTGGGAAATGAACAAGGCTTCTCTGGAAAAGCAGGCTGCATTCTTAGGTGCTGAGCCATCTATCTGGCTCGATTACCTTCCCTTTAATCATTGCTCTAATTAAGACAGAATGATTATTTTTAAGGATATTTAAAACATTGCATTTTATATACTTACATTAAAATTTTTAATAATCAACATATATACAGACACATAAGTACATACATGTGTTATATATTTTATATACACACATAAATATATATATATATGTTTGGCAATTTATCTCCTGCCTGTGCATATGTTTATGGCCCTGCCCTCCATTAGCACCATATGTACACAAATACATAGCTTTAGATAGCTGCTAAAAGACTACGCTGTCATTTGGGAACATGACCAGGCTTACTGAGTAAGTCTGGCTACTGCATCTCAGGACAGCTCATACATATCCTTCCATCAGTTCTTCCGCATTGCAAAAGATCTCTCACCTCTCCTAAACAAATCCAGCTTTCTCTAAGATTCCCATATGGAAAGTTGTCCATTTCTAAAAGCATCCGTATGAGTCACTTCCCCCATAGGAGATTGTGTGCAGGTAGCTGCCAGATAACTCACACAGGAAAACCAAAGTCCAGGATCCTGACTGAAATGTCCATCCTCAACAAGGCTCTGACACTGAGATGTGAGCCTTGCTTGGGGTGAGGTCCTCGTATCTCAGCCTCCTGGGCGTCACCCTGTGAGGAGCCATCACAGTAAGGCCCTCCATACTCCAATTGTACAGTACCCTTGGACCCAAGTACTAGGCGACTCTACAGGCTTTTTAGCAGCCACTGGTAAGCTTCTGTAGTGCAGGCTTTTAGCTTTAAAAAGGCTTTTTACAGTTCAGAATAAAAAGATAAATACCTCCAATGAATCAAAGACACAGGCTACTGAGGAAAGCATGAGGAAACAGGAATACAAAAATGGGTATGACCGTCTCTACGTTGGTGTGTTTCTGGTATAACAGGAAGACAGCTTTTAGATATGCATGATGACTGGTTTCCCATTTCCCAACACCCCTTCTGGAAATGTGTTATACGAACAACCCCTCTTGGGAAAAGGTCAGACACACTTCAAGTTGAGATAACTGAAAGAGGCTTTGTAATAACAGTGACTAACTCCACGGAGCGCTTAGTAAGCTTGATAGTTTTCATTAGCCTCAGGCAACACAGAGCAGAGTTCCAGGAACAAGGAAGTGCTCAAGGCCTGTTCCTAGGATGAAAAAACAAGTAAGCAGTTTGTTCACAGGTAACTTGCGTCCTCCTACTACCATCTTTTTGGAAATTTAAGAGAAGGCAGTTTGTCTATATGTAGCCTAAGCTGACCTTGAAGTTGATGTGTAGGGGTGGGTGGCCATGATCCACCTCCCAAGTGCTGGGATTACAGATTCCCGGATTACACCATGCCTAATACTGGGGATAGAACATGGGCTTCCTCCATGTTCTATGCAGACACTGTTCCTCCATGCAGATACTATACAGAATGAGCTACATCTCCACCAACACCAATCCCCACATCCTCCCTTATGCGGGAGCACCTCCAGAAAACAACACAGTAGCTCAGCTTCCACTGACATTCCAGGGCTTATCTAAAGAAATAATATAGGAAAGAGTGGAAGGCTTGTCTTAGTCCAATCAATGGTTGCTCTGACCAACTACCATGAATTGGATAGTTCATAAACAAGAGAGAAGCTGGAAAGTACAAGATGAAAATCCTGGCAATGTTGGGTGAAGTCCCACTTTTCAATTCACAAATGATGCTACCTCACTTTTCTCATGGGGCAGAAAGGGCAAAGCAGCTCTCTGGGTCCTTTTCTGAGACACCAATACCTCATAACCTCACCACTCCCTACTGGTTCACTTGCTTGTGTCCTATTGGTTAGAATTTCATTGGTTAGAGTTTCAGAAAGAGACAAGCACTTAGCTGAACTGCGTACACTTGTGTTGTTGACCATTTACCAGTACACCTGACCTCCTGCTGGAGAAAAGCTATACTAGTGAAAGGAAGCAGGGGAGGAGACACAGAGAGTATTGGCAACTGAGAACAGCAGTTCCAGTTCACATCTGAGGTTAGAATGATGCACAGCCTAGTGGAGCTGATTTGAATAAATGAATGAAATCTGCATGGCTACAGAACAGGAATTAACTGTGCCCCAGCTAAGACAGCGCTTGTAGGGAATGCTCCTTTTAAAATACAATACAGAGGAGCCTTGGGATGCTTTCTCTTTCTTCGCAGAAGAACCTGGCAGAAAGCTAAACCAGGGGCTCATGAAGGAACACTTGTTTCTACCATCCCATCCTTGCCCTTGGCTGGCTTCTGGGCCTTTGCATTGTCTTGGCTAAGGACATCTGCCGAGCTGTCTTCCTCAGGTGGGCTTTTCTCACGCCGCCCTGTGAGGTGTGTGTGACTCTCACAGCATGCCCCTTCAGGACACCACTTAGCTGACATTTAGGCTCAGCAGTCACTATACTCTGAAATCTTCACAACCAAGAGGAAAAACAAAGCTGGGAGTGAATGCCTCAGTGGGAGGGAGGGGATATTTACCCCAGTCCCCAGCTTCAACCTTGCTCTGTCAAAAACGTCCTTTTTTGCCCTTTAGGGTGTCCGGGGAAAACGCTGAGACCTCTGGGTAAACTGGTTGTTGGGTTGCTAACAGAGTTTAATATTTCATATGTGGCTGCTCCCAGCTTCTCCTTTCTCCTTGTGGCAGGGAACCTTAAGCTGGGAGACAGGTGTGGTGTTGATCTAGGGACCTCATTTGTAGCACCCTGGGGTGTCTAAGGTGACTTGTGCTTATCTGACCTCAGATCCTTTATCTCTCCAGCTATCCAGCATGCTACAAAAACATAGGCAATTGTGGTGGGGGTGGGAGGTACTTTACTTTGGGGCTTTACTTTGCTTTTATTTAGGGTCACTCTTATCTGGCCACCACCTAGAGATCATCTTTGTATCTTTGTGACAAATATATTCTGCAGAGATAAAGGGTAGAGGTCAGAGAGACCCAGGTTTCTAGCTGTTGCAAACCTCAGGGAAGCCAACTTTCCCTACCCTTCTATTTTGACTGTGGTGGGAACATCAGGTCTACATTCTCTGCTCTCCCCTTCCCATTTTCCCTTTCCTGCCTCCCCACAACACACACTCACAAGTCCCCTTGGGGGGAACCTACATGCCAAGGGTCCTCTGCAGTTCCCAGCATGCCTTGGAAAAGTTATCATTCTCCTCACACCAAAGGGCAGAGGTGGAGCTTCTCTGGTTCCTCCCATCTGACAGACTCCACCAAAACTCTTGCTCCTTTCTCTAGTAACTGAGCTCTGGAAACAGTTCTGCAGTCACAGCCTGTCAGCTGCATGCAATTGCAATCAGGAGCCAAGCTTACCTTCCTCTTACCTCCTATGTTAGAGACTGTGAAAGAACCTTTCTTCCACTGTGTTGCTTTCCCTCCCTCTTACAATACATACAGCAAAGGAAAAGCCCTGATCACTCAAGAAGGTAAGCCAGAGGCCTGGTAGCATGCCACTGAGCCACACAGCAAGGTGGAGGAGGTTGGCATCTAACCGTAAAAGAGGCCATATCGCATTATAAAGGCGGGCTTGAGGCTTTTTCAGATCTAAAGTCTAGCCTGAACATTGATAGCAGCTGTGCTACAGTCCCGGTGAGGGGCCTGCTAAATGCCGTTAGAGAGCCACGTGCTCCACCTTGTGGTCAGACTCTGTCATTTGTATCTGCTCGGGATTGCAGTATTAGGCTAAAAGACAAGCAGAGGTCACACTGTCTGGGAGGAATTGGAGGAAGAAGAAAACATCATCAAAATATATCGTATGAAAAATGCTTTCAATAAAAAAGAAAAGAAGAGACAATGCAAAGAAGAGCCAATGTAGCTCTCGGGCTAGGGTTGCCTCAGGTTGATGGACACTAAGATAGTTAATGCTGACTATCCCTCACTATCACTAGAGGCAACACTGACTAGGACTGGGTCACATTCTTCTGTTTTGTGCCTTATGCCCAATGCTGCACAGAAGGATGGCTGCTGGTGATGACAGTCTCGGACAACTAAGCCTTCAGGCTCCTCATTTCTCATTATCGACAAGATATAACTAAGACACTTGAAGTTTCCCTTATAACTTTTCAACTTTCTTTGACCATTGAGTGTCGACTAGAAACTTTTCCTTCTGATGAGAATTGCCACCATACCTACGCACCAAAAAATTTGTCACCATTCGTTTATCCAACCACTGTAATAAAGCACCAGGGAGAAGGCTACAGACCTAGACACATGATGCTGAGACATGTATCAGCTGTAGCACTTAAACTTGTAGACTTTTGGTGTGTGTCCTGTGTGTGAACACTGGTTTTGGTGTCAGAATTAGCCTCACAGCCTGCTGGCTTTCGTGACACGTCCACCCCTTTCCTAAAGCATGGTGATCACAAGACTTAACCTATGTCAGCAATGGAAATGGGATGTATTCAACAGCCACAAAATGCTTCCGTTGCTGTGGTTCAAAATACTTCAGGAAGAACTAGAGAGGTAGCTCAGCAGTTAAGGGCACTGCATGCTCTCCCAAAGGACCTGGGTTCAATTTCCAGAACCCACATGGCAGCTCACGGTTTTAACTCCGGTCCTAGAGAGTCTGACACCTTCTTCTGGCTGCCTTAGACACCGGCACACATACAGTACTCAGACATGCATGCAGGGAAAAAATGGCAAGCTGTCAATAATTAGTTTTAAACTAAAATTTCCCTTAAAGCTATGATTGAAAGAATGACTTCCAAACTGATTTTCAGAAGTTCATAATCAACAAATGGTGTACTGATGTGGAACAGAATTTACAGTAATCTAGCAAGAAGTTACTTAGAAATTAAAACTATAGAGCAGTTTTTTAGTTCTGTCCTTAAAACCAGAGCAAAGGAAGTTCGTAAACTAGGAGCTCACAGATTCCTGATTAGACAAACCCCTGCAGAGAAGCAAAGCCTCCAGCAGGCAGCAGAAAAAGAAAAACTGATACATACAAACCCCAGAGAGGCAATTTCTTTAGGGGGAAAAAGTGGCTCTTTAACAAAGAAGCTTCCCAAAGCCAGACTTTGCTACCCAAGGTGGAAAGCAAAATCCCTTTGAGAAGGGGTTCTTGCCTGTCTGAGGAGCAAACATTTGTGGACCAAATAACTTCCTAGAGTGAGGAAGGGGTCAGGATCCAGTGTGGGAGGCAGAAACAATACCTCTCCCTGGAAGCAGGAGCCAAAGACATACTGAGACACCTCTGGCATCTGAACTGGTAAGGTCTAGAAGGGAAGCTGCGTCTAAGAAAGCAAAGTCCTTAGGGAGAAGAGAGATCGGCAGGGAAGGACTTTGGAGAGAAGAGCTGGAGTTAAGACATGACTAAAAGTAAGTATAATGTGGGAAATCTGCATGGGAGGAAACTGTGCAGTCTAGGAGGTTTAGGATGGAGTAACTAGTGCCCAGCGTTGTGCTCTGGGTTATTTAAATAAATCCTAGTCTCTGTGTGGTGATTTGGGTATATATTCTGGGTTAGAAATAACCGCTGTTTAACTAAAAGATAAATCAGTGATAAATATTAATAACCAGCAACAAATACAGCTACAGAATGTTCAGTCATGAGATAATTTAAGAAGAGAGGAGTTTTTTGTCAATACTTAGCACATGCACCCTGAAGACCCACTGTTGGGGTCGCATCTAAAGGACAGTAAGTTTACCCTTGACCAGGAACCCAGGATAAGAACACATACAGCACTGTGGACAGGTAGTGTCAAGCTGACTACAGGTACTGGGGTTCTCTGATGTCTGACGGGTGAAAGAAATGAGAAGTGTTTTTAATTCCAGTTAATCTTCTTTTTGACGTAAATTACTTCTCTACACTCTTCGCAATCTACCTTTCTTTTGCTCTCCTCTAATCGTGTATGTAGAAACTAGTTATTATGAAATATTTGTCTTTCCTCCCTGATTTACAAGCCAGCAACTAACATGAAATAAGATGTTACTTTTCTTTACATTACAAAAATTATTTTCTAAAAAAATTATTTTCTAAGACTTTACTATTTTTAAGGTTTATTTACTTTATGTGTATTAGTGTCTTGCATGAATATATGTACATGTACCATGTGTGTGCCTATTGCCCGTGGAGGACAGAAGAGGGAGTAGCATCCTCTAGAACTGAAATTGTGGATGGTTGTGAGTCATCATGGGGCTACTGGGAAGCAAACACAGGTCCAAGAGCAATAAGTGCTCCTAACCACTGAACCATTTCTCCGGCCCCAATTCTTTGCTACTTTTAAAAATTAGATGTATATATGTCTGTGTGTGCATGTGCCCACAGAGACCATCAGAGGATGTTGAATCCCCTGGAATTTGAGTTAACAGTGATTGTGAACCACACTAGCATGAGTGCAAGGAATGGAACTCAGGTCCTCTGCGAGAACAGCAGATACTCTTAAGCACCAGACTCATTTTAATGGAAGGTTATCTTCCAGGTAAGAATTCACCCAATCCTACACACCGAGCACAGTAAGCCAAGTATCAGGAAGAACTCTATGACCAAAACAAAATGTCTGCCATCGATGCCTAATTTTATTTAGAGCAGTGCTTCTCAACCTTCCTAATGCTGTGACCACCTTACTATAGTTTCTCATGTTGTGATGACCCCCAATCATAAAAGTATTTTCATTGCTGCTCCATAACTATAATTTTGCTACTGCTATGAATCATAATGTAAATATTTTATATGCAGGATATCTGATATGCAACCCCTATGAAAGAGTCATTCGACCCCCAAAGAGGTCCCAACCCACAGATTGAGAACTGATAATTTAGAGAAAGCAAGCAGAAGTAATGTTATTCTTTGATGAACAGGATGCTTGGTAAAAGGGTTACAGTGATGGGCAAGTTCCATGACAGGTGGGACAGACGCCAGAGAGGTCACATTTGGGCAGAGACCTGAAAAGAGAAGCTTGTCACAGAACTGTCTGCGCTGAGTTTCTCAAATACCTAAGATTTTTAGAGTTCTGATGTTAAATTTTCCAGCTGCAGTCAGAAACTTAGCCAGCTGAGCTCAGCTGCCATTGCCATCTTCTCCTCAGGGCAAACTATAACGTGTCCTTGATTCATGCTGAGAACCAGTGTAAAACACGGCATCTTGGCATCTTCTGGGATCCTGATCCTGAAGATGCCAGAATATGGCAGATTGACCTTTGTAACATCAGTTCTTTTCAGTACTGAAGGCCACAGAATTCCCGCTATTTTTTGTCTTCACTTTTTTCTCTTCTGCCATGGCTGTCAGGGCGCTTAGAAGTAAGCATTTTATCTGCCTGTGAATTAATCTGCCTCCCTTCTCTCTTTCACTTTTACTTTTCTATTTTTATTTCAATCACTTCTTATTTTCTTGGTTCATAAATATTTATAAGTTTTTTGAAATTCTGCAGTTACCCTTGATATTCATCTCCACAGAAGAGCTAAGATTTCCACGCTATTCATTCCCATAGTGTATGAAGGACCCACTGTCTGAGTAATAAGAATGCCAGCCAATGAGAGACATCAAGGTAGTGCACTTTAGATTGATGTCTAGACTTTAGCTGCAGATGGATGATCTCTAACACTCAAGTCTAAAGATCTCTACTTTTCCCACCAACTTTTTTTGATGCTTTAAACAAAACAAATATTTTTAAATGACCCAAAGCCTTAAGTATGAAGAACATCCTCCACGATGCTTCTTAAAACATTTACCAAACCTTGTGCTAAAAGCATTAGAAGATCTTTGTGTTACTCACAAGGAGCTGACAAATCAATATAACCGCCATGTGTGAAGTAGAAAATAATTTCAACACACCACCCAAAATGACAGTCATTGGTTCTGACTTCTGTCTTTCTTGGGAAGAAATAAGTTGCCCTGCAGAAACTTCTGCTATGGGAACCCAGGGTATCTGTGGAACTATTGTTCCCAGGTTGTAATGTGTCTTAACAATAAAAACAAATGAACAAAAAGAAATGGAACTATGAAGTTGCAGGCAATCGGCACTTACTAGCTGTCTAGCCAGGCGAGTTGTTTTGATGAAGACCTAGAACCCAAACCAGTTTATTCATTCATATATGTCTATCCAGGTGTAACTTTGGGGCATAAAGCAGTGAGTAAGAGAGATGAAGCTCCTACTTTGTGTTACTTGTGTCATGTCAATGGGAGGAAAATACACAACATTGCATATGATGATAAAGCAAAGGAAAGCCACAAAAAGGAAGGGAAAAGTATGCAGGCCTGGAGGACAAGGCTCTCTGGAGCCACATGCAAGCAGGAATCTGAAGAGAGTGGAGATAATGGTGCTTGGGGGATCGCCGAAGCATGATGGGTCTAGGAGGCATCAGGAGGCTGGTTGAGCCAGAGGAGGGCGGAGAGGAAAATGGGACTCCAATGCCTGTCCTTTGGTCTTCCTCACAGGTTGTCCTGCTTTTTGGAGGAACTGCACTGTCTCTTTGTGTGTTACAGGAACTCATTTGAACAGTTGGTCCCCACAGTTCAAATTCTTTACTTGAGTCTTCGGTCACAACTACAGGTATTCCTAGAATTTGGGCCCCCTATGTGATTGATACCCACAGTTTCTGTCTAGAATAATACAACCATTTCTTTAAGCTGCACAGTGTGTAACGTAGCATCCTAGACATTACCTGGAAATTGACAAATACTATTTCAGTCACACAACCAAAGTGTTATGAGCGTCCACACTCCAGGCATGAAAACATGGAATTCCAGTGCTTAGACACTGTCTTGGTTACTTTCCCTGTTGCTATGATAAAATACCCTGACAGAAGCAACTTAATGAAGGACGAGCTTATTTCTGTTCATACCTTGATGGTATACTCCATTGTGGAAGGGAAGCCAAGATAACAAGAACTTGACGTGGCAGGTTACATTGTATCTGCAGGGGAGAAGCCATGAGGGCTGTTGTCCAGCTGGTTTTCTTCTTTTATTGTCTAGGAGCCCATCCCGTGCAGCCCCACCATGCACTTTAGAGTGGATCTTTTGGTCAGATCAGCAGAGTACCAGATGTACCCAGAGGCTTACCTCTTCAGTGATTTGAGACCTGGTTCATTTGATGGTCGATATTAGCCAACACAGACACTGTCTAACCACCATCTATCAGTTTGGAAATTGGTGATCATTATCCCAAAGTGAAGCTGCCCATCTTGCAGTAAATAGCTCGGGTCAGTTCAGCCATTCACTCCAGTTCGAGGGTTGCAGGTACATAATAGCACCCTGTATTTCCCAGCAAGCTCAGGTGACCCTGAAGAGCCTACCTTACCGTTTGCATCTTCTCTTGGTGTTTGGACTTCCTGTCCTTTGGAGGTAACCTAAAGCAAATTACAGATCCAGAAATGGAATTCACAATAAAACATTATTCACTCATTTTTCCAAACTTGTGAAGCATGGTTTAGAAATAATGTATTTCAATTCATGTATTGGAACAGCTGCTGTTACCTGAGCTAATCTTGTGACTTGTGGTTTTCTATGTTTTCTGAAAACCAAGGAACAAATTCTTCTGCTGACCACATCTGAGATACACGTTGCTCAGCCCATCCCTCTTCTCTAGTGCTCTTCCATTCCCTGTCATTTATGAATAAGCTCTGTCGGTCCTCTGATAATAATGGAAGTGAAACATGGAGTTCACAGTCCTTCCTATACATCACTTGTCTGTTGTCACAGGTAGCTGTTGTCTGTTTCACAGATGAAGGCTTGGAGGCACTGCATTGCTGGCTGGCTCATTCAGAACTGGAACTATCAAAAAGCAATACATTTTGCTTTGAAACTCCTGTCCTTTTATTCTGGGCAGCTTCTATCTATCACTCCCTTTATCTCTCCTCTTGAAATAAAACCTCCATCTAGAGTCTTCTGTGGGAGTGAGGAAGCTTCTCCACCGCTCTTTCCTCCCTACCCTATCATCCCCCAAAAAAGGGTGCTAGGAACTGAACTAGTGGTCCTCTGGAAGATGAGGAAGTACTCTTACCTCTGAGCCATCTCTCTAGCTCCATTTATTATCTTTTTACTTCAAATGTTTCCTGATGGTTTATGCCTAGAACATGAAGTCTTTCTTTATAACCATATATAATATGTATTATATATGGTTATGTTATATAACCATAACCATATATAATATGTATTTGAATATACCTAAATGTTTGCACGTTAAAACTATTAACATCTTCTAAATGATCACCATCTTCCAAAACCTTAGAACAACTAGACCTTATAAATTGTATCTTCACTCGCATATGATTTCATTTCAGTCTCTTAATGAACGCTGGTGTTGCTTAGCCAGTATCATACAAGGAGTTTGTCTAAATGAGTACGCATGTTAAGACAGCAGAAGCATGGCCTGAGGATTGACGCCATGGTTGAGCTTTTGCCTAGCATGTGTGTTGTAGTAAATAAAAAAAAATAGTGTTGGGCTATATAATGTTTATTATTAGTCCTAAGATTATCACAGTGGTATTATTTAACCTGCTATCACAAATGTTTACTCTGCTATCACCAATAATAAGACACAGACACCTGTAAGATTTTATTGCCTTATTTACCTTGAGCCTTATTTACCTTATTTACCTTTACACCTATGCTGTCTCAGTATCCTCTCCATCCACCTCCTAGCCCCCATCCAATGTCATCCACCTTAATTCTCCTCATCTGTTCTACATTCCATACAGAATCCCATGGTACTTGCTTTTAGTCTTCATCTGGGCCTTTCCACGCCATTATTGGAGTCCTTTCTTTCGGCCCACGTAGTTTCTTCTCCATGCTAACCCATCACAGCATCCTCCTTCCTCCTCAATTCCCATCTGTTTCCTGTGAGTCTCTGTGTCTGAAGCTGGAAACCTTAGCCACGCCTACGCCATTCCGCCCTGGCCAGATACAGGCTGTTTAATCAACCAATTAGATATGTCTTAGGTAGGTTTACAAAACAAGGATAGGTATAAGGAGATCTTGAGGGCCAGTGACACCCATTAGATCATCCTCCAACACATGTGTGAGGCTCTGGATTCAATACTCTGTAAATAAAAATAAATAAATGCAGTGGCCTGTAGTTAACACCGTAAAAACAACCCATGGGAAACATAATAATTGTAAATCAAATAAGACATAGTGGCACATACATGTTGTCTTAACATTCAGGATTGCGGGGAGGATTGCGAGTATTGTGAGCCTGAGGTCAACTTGTGCAAGTCCCCTGTCTCCACTTAAAAAAAAAAAAAAAACAAAAAAAACAAAAAACACCTTTTTAAGAGGAATGGAATTAACTAGGAAGTGAGACAGAATGTTTATAAAGGGATACATGTAAATTCACACTGGGGCTTCTGTCTAGAGCAGTGGTCTGAAGCCATTCTAGCCTCACAGCCTTGTTGGCTGTTCCTGCTCACAGCAGGCTGGGCTCAGAGAAGGGCGCTGTTGCCTCATAGCAGGACCATGGCCTAGAATGAAAGTTAACCCCGATAAGCCCCAGCTGTAACTGCTCCAGGACACACTGGCACACAGGAACTCACTGCTCCTGAAGAACTCCGCATTAAAACTGCCTCTGGGATGCCTTTGCCCTGACGTTCTCCCCTCTCTGCCTTGCCCGCTGCTGCTGTCCCGCCATGTAGCTAATACACTCCTGCCTTTTTCTCTCAGTAAGATAACTTACCATGACAGTAACTGGCCTTCCAAACTCCTGCCATTCCCCAAGGTAGTAACCTCTAGAAGAAGCCAAGCGTAGGTACTGTCTAGGTGAGGGTGAAGTGGAAAGTTTGGGTTTTATTTTCAGGTTTACCGTAAGTTTGAAACGTGTCTCTCTTTTCGTGTATAATCCATTGAACACAGTTTTCATGATCTCATAATCTCTACACTGAAGATGGGACAAACGCTTCTTTGGCCATTGAGACTGTGTCTCCCCGCCTCCATATTGAGTCTTAGAGTGACCCACCTCCAACCCTTTAGCATTTCTCTACACACCCCATTGGGCAAGAAATCATACACCACCCACTAACCTCTGCTAAGCCTGCTGACTTTTGGAGGAAAAATTAAAAGTAAGATTATTGGTGAGATTATTCCCCTTTGTAGAGGAATGTTAATTCAGAATATGGCTGTTCTGGCAGGAGATCACATGCAAAGCCCTTCTAGTTCTGTGTGATCCCACCGGAATACAAACATGCCTTTAATCCAGGCAGCAGAGGCAAGCAGTTCTGAGTTCAAGGCCAGCCTGGTATAGAGCAAGTATCAAGTGAAGAAAAGCTTAGGTGTGGTGGTACACATTTTTAATCCCAAACACCGAAGATAAAGTTAGCTTGTAGAAGGTAAAGTTAGTTTGTAGAAGGAAGCACCCATGTTTGAAAGTGATGTCTAATTGGGTGACAGAAACAGTAAATGAATCAGAGAAAGATCTGTCAGCATATGATATGCCCAACTCTAACGAGCAAAGGGAAGCTACTTAATGGGCAATGCAGATAAAGAGGAGGCAGTTTTACTGGGACAGTGATAGAGGGATGGGTTGCACTCAGGTGAAGACAGAACGATCGAGCCAGAGAATGAAAAGGGGCCAGAAGATTAGAACAGGTTGTTGGAGTTAGCTTGAGGCCAAACAGAGCAAATCAGGGACGGAGAAGTTAGAGCAGGTTGAGTAAGTCAGCTGTGAGAAGAGTTTGAGCCAGAACAGGTGAGTTGGACCAGCCAGCCCAGATCTCAGAAAGAACGAGAAATGATGAGCTTGTTCAGCAGTACGTCTCAGAGGCTGAGAACATTCTAGGCCCAGGTTAGATTGTAATGAGGCTAGAAGCTTCCAGGACTAGGCCTAGATTAGAAGACAGAGACAGTAAGCATCTAAGACAACTGAACCAGGGGAGTAAAGGTTCCTTAATCAAATGGAAGAAAACCCCATTGACTCCATCAGTCACTGAGCAAGGAGCCCAGTGTTCTCACCCCATCAGTGAGAAAGCCAGCTTTGTTTCTCCGTTTTGCGGAAACTTACCTGGACCTTATAAACCCCACGTGGGTTTTAGAGACTTGCTAAGTAGCTTCAACACTGTGCTTTTCCCTGAAGCTCCCTAGTTGTCATCGTCTAGGTTTCTCAGGGAGGGCCTTGAATCTGGTCCTTTAACTCTGACACTCATCCTCTTACCCGTGACAGACAGGATGCAGCCCACCCTTCCCTCCAACAGCTCAGCTGATCACACAAGCACCAGTCACTATAGGCTCATGCCGGCCGCACCCTCGGCCACCCACGCTTTGTTCTTTGCTTTCTGTAGTCCTGGACAGGCCTGGATAATGCAATCTGATCCTCCAAAAGAAATCAACTGCTGAGCAGGTCCCTTGAGCTTTGCCACCCACTCAGACCAAGCTGAGAGCTTGCTCACGCTCGGAAACTAGGGTCTGCAGTTTTGGTGCTGTTCGAGAGAGGGCGCTCAAGTCGCGCGAGCCGAGAGGCCAGAGGCTGCGCAGGCATTGAACGACGCTTCCAAAACTAGGATTAAGGTTTCTGCAGCCAAAGAAAAACACAAAGGAGGAGCAAGGACAGACAGAGCTGACACCTGTCAAGGGGTTCTTGGGTTTGTCAAACCAACCTAGGACTGAGAAGTAGGAACCTCATTATCCCTTCCCTCTACATTTGATTCCCTAGTACATTTTCTTCCTTTTAAGAGGAGCCTCATCTCCTAGCTCACAAGGACGCCCTTTGGCTTCTCCAGTCTCTTTAACAGGAAGGAAAACTGACCGTGGGGACTTCGGACACTAACTGGGCAGAGTAGGATAGACTCCAAGGGCCTCTTTGGTGAGAGGGGACCGTCGGAAAGTCTTGGAGCATTTTATTAGCTGGAGTAAACAGCTGTGGCATTCATATTAAAATCTTATGAAAGGGTCGCCAGTGGAACTAAAGGTGGTATGGGCATGCTTTTTGAGAGCTGGACACAGGCGCAGGGCCCTCCTCTGCTGTAGGACAGCCAGAGCTACACAGAGAAACCTTGTCTTGAAAAAACAAAGCAAATAAAAAAAAAAAAAAGGCAGTCAGTAGAAGTAATGGATGGTGCTCACCTCCCAGCATTGGTGCAGGCGATGACCATTATTCCCTAAGCGAACCTTGCAGGTCACTCTAATAGAGCATCTTTTGTACTGGCTTTCCCAAAGCGCTCAAAACTGCCTGTACCCTTTCTTGCCTGCTGACCATTTCTCGGGCTCTCTCATTCACTTTATTCTCTGGAGCTGGTCTTAGAGTAGAAAAAAAAACTCCCGGTCAAGAGAACAGACTCTGAGGCCTGGGGAAGACCTCATTTTCCAGTGGGGCTGGTTCATGGTTCAGTCATTTTAGCTAAGAGACCATCCCTAAGAAGGTGAGCTCGTTTCAAGCAGTGATAAGAGATAGGCCAGCTAATTTGTTCCCTAATGAGACACTGCGCTTTTCCTTCCTAGAACCCCTACCCCCATTGCTGAAGATAACTGGCCACAGTCACAGAGTCCTAAGTCTATCCACCTTTCCGAATTATTCAGAAAAGTATACATTTTCCTATGGCTTTTCAAAGCATACTTCATAACACTTTGGCCTCTCCCTTTACCCCTGCCTCACCACCACCACCATCACCAATATATCCGCACACGCACACACAGAGTTTGGGCTTCCTTATTCTTTATCTAAAGCCTTCCTTCCCGCCTGCCATGTGGCTGCTTATTTAAAGGCCATGTCCCCTTCTCTCTCCAGCTCTCCTCTTCTGGGTGAAAGCTAACATTTCAGCTTTCCCACCATGGGTTTTTTTCTTTTAAACTCTAATAAAATTATTCTTGCGCTTCCACTTGTATAATAATTCTTCAGCTGTTTTAGTAATGAGCCTAAAGACTTCAAAAGCTGACCGCAGTTTTCCAGTATTACTAAAAATGTTCTGTGTGTTGATGCCCTACCCCCCTCCATGGCCTAGCTTCCTCCTCCTTTAGTCAGCCTAAACCAGTGCCACCACTGCTGTGCTTCTCATCCCAAGGATGTCCCATTCTGATCCCAGTGATGCCCAAGTCTGGGGACTCTGTATCTCTCCTGAGAACTTCATATCAGTTTATGAATGTGTTCAGTTATTAAATATGCTACAGTCACAGAAAATGAGTGTGACTCTCTTAGTCAGAATCTTGTAATTTGTACTTGAACTCACTTCCGGACTTGTGCCTCAGTTCTTACCTGCACCTCAACAGGCCTCCTGCTGGTTTCCCTTTTTCCTTACTATCTCACGTGAATGAGATAGTAAGGAAAAAGGGAAACCAGCAGGAGGCCTGTTGAGGTGTATTCTCCCCTAGCCAGATGTCTCCTATCCCATTAGTTTCAGGCACTTTTCATTCAGGAAGCAGGTGACCTATGACACAGAATCGCCTCCCTCTATCATAGTCTGTTCCTGCAGCTGAAAAAATACCACCCACTAAACAATTTTTAAATAGCATAAATTGATTGCCCGCAATTGTAGAGGCCCAGACAGCCAAGAACTCAGCACAGCACATAGGGGCAGACTCTGGTGAAGGACTGTCTCTGCTTCCACGAAGGTGCTTTGGAAACCACAACCTCAAGTTGGGTGTGGTGGCACATACCTTTAATCCCAGCATTTGGGAGGTAGAGGCTGGCAAATCTCTGTAAGTCAGAGGCCAGGCTGATCTACATAGGAAGTTCCAGGACAGCCAAGGCTACAGAGAGGGAAAAGAAAAAGGAAAAAAGGAAGGAGAGAAGGAGAGAGAGAAAGAAAGAGAGAATGCCTCATATTCCAGAGTGGACAAACTGTCTTCATATAGTAGAAGGGATTTGAGAGATCGTTAATCCTATCCATGAGAGCTCTACCTTCATAACTTAATGATTTCCAACTTAATGATCCCCTTAGCATATCATTTGGAAAAGCACATACATGCTAACCAAAACACAGCCTTGCCTCTCATTGTGTTTTAGATGCTTTTTTTTAAATTAATTTATTTATTTTTATTGTGCACATCTGGTTTAGGCCTGTATTATTGTTTGCAGAAGTCCCCACACTCCACAGCTGGATTTAAAATCTAGTTTGTTTGGTGTTTTGAAATAGGGTTTCTCAGTAGCCCTGGCTATCCTGGAACTCAGATTTAAACTTCTTGAGAATAGGGCTGCACTTTGCCTCACAGTAACCCTGGAGTCTGTGGCTGTGGGGACTGACTGTGACCATAGGTTTAAAAACCAACACACTTGATACTACTTTCATTCTTGATTATTCTCCACCTTTTGCCACTCGATAGCCTTGGTCTGTGCTAACAATATGCATAGCTGATAACCTATGCTATAGGAACCATTTAAGGAAAGGAAGGAGATCTGACAAACCCAGCCAGCACTGGGCTACTGCTCACAGTAAATGTGACAGGATAAACCTTGCATCCAAGCAACTAGCCAACTGACAAAGATTCCGACTTTGCGTGCTCAGTTCCGCTCACTCTCCCCTCTTGCAGACACTTCCGTGCTGGACAGGTTCTGAGTGTATCCCATAATATGTATAGGACTAGGCTTAAGCCAGGTGTTGTGGTGCATGCCTTTAATGCCAGCACTTGGGAGGCAGAGGTAGTGGTCTCTGTGAGTTCAAGGCCAGTCTGGGCTACATAATAACACCCTGTCTCAAAAACAAGCAAACAAACAAATGTACAGGTGTAAGCATAACTCAATGGAGTAGTCTAAAAGATAAGCCCCTCAGAAGATGATGCTGGCTGGGCATGGTGGCTCACACCTGTAATCCCAGCATTCGGGGAGGCAGAAGCAGGCAGATCTCTGTGAGTTTGAGGGCAGCCTTGTTTACAAAGCAAGTCCAGGACAGCCAAGGCTACACAGAGGAATCCTATCTCAAAAGAACAAATAATAATAATAATAAGATGATGATGATGGTGGACACTGCCCTAGTGTGTAGGGTTAATAAGTGGCAGGAGAGACTACAAACAGCTTCAACTCCTTCCTGCCCTTTTCCTTCCACAGCGTGCCTTCTGCAGATTCTCCAATGCCAGCGTCTTGACCTTGGCCTTCTCAGCATCCAGAACTATGAGAAGTAAACCTGTATTAGGTATATATTGCCCAGTCTCAGGTATTTTATCATAGCAGCAGAAATAGCCTAAGACCCCAGGTGTGTTGCAGAAGAGGAGGGACAAGAATAAAGACTTCAGGAAATAAAGCTAGAAGAACAGTACGTACGTACTGGTTTCGCCATGTGGACCACAGTGTCAATGCTCATGACACACGTGTCATCAATCAATAACTACGTAAGTGGGTGGGGCTCCACTCTTGCCAAGGGTCAGCTGCCCCAACAACTTGACTGTTGCTCAAGCCTTACCCAGTCAAACTCTTGCTTGCTCATACATTTTCTGTCTCTGCACCTCAAATCTCCCCCCTTGCTTCAGCCAAACCAATCCAGGTGATTCCTCCCAAGTGTTGACCTTTAAGCATTTGAGACAGTTTCCCCAGAGGAGGATGCCTCTGGCTCTATCAAGCACCCACTCATAACCTCAGTAACCTCTTGCTATGTGAAGCCTTCTGTGTGTCCTACAAAGAGCACTGGCCTTGTAACTTATCCTGTGTCTCCCTGGCAGTTGTCTCTGCATTCCCTTTATCAAGTACAGTGCTGGGCCCATTGTATCCAGTACAATGAGGCCTGGCATCTGATTCCCTCTTCCTTTGGCGTTCCACAGCTCTTGCTTGGCATACTGTGCTCTCTCACCCCGTGACAAGATCCTGAGCTCTCCTCCAAACACAAGTCTTTTGGTACCTACCAGCACGTTGGAACCTCATCTGCTCTCATGTTTGTTTTCTCTGCTAGGAAGCAATTAGGCATTCAGCAAAAGTAGAGGTAGCAGTCTTTTGAAAGTATAAATTCTTGAATTCTGAAAAAGAATAAGTTCTGTTCAAGAGTGTAAAATTCCCCCTCAATTGATATCTTATGCATAGTTGATTGACTTCTCTGTGTTTATTGATTAGACTAAAAATTCAGAGCAATGCAGTGATGGAACACCTCTTTAATCCTAGCAAAGAGGCAGAGGCAGGCAGATCTCTGAGTCTAAGGCCAGCCTGGTTTACAGAGTGAGTTCCAGGACAGCTAGGACTACACAGAGGAACCCTGTCTTTCTTAATAAATAAATAAATATAAAATTGAGAAATGAAGACTGCAAAGTTCATATTGAATTAGTGTCCCATGGAGCATATTCTAAGGTTGTGTTGGGGTCAGTTTAGGCCACACTGGATTTCTGTTGCTGTGATGAAATACCATGACTAAAAAGCAAATTGGAGAGAAATGGGTGTATTTGGCTTATACCTCCACAGAACTGTTCACCATCAAAGGACACAAGCACGAGAATTCAAACAGGGCAGGAACCTGGAGGCAGGAGCTGATGCAGAGGCCATGGAGGGCTGCTGCTTACTGCCCTTCTTGGCTCGTTCTGTCTGCTTTCTTACTGAATCCAGGACCACCAGCCCAGGGACGGTACCGCTCGCAATGGGCTGGGCCCATCACCATCAAACGTCAGTGAAGAAACTGCTCCACAGGCTTGCCTACAGTGCAGTTTTATGGAGGCATTTTCTTAATTGAGATTTCCTACTCTCAAATGACTCTACCTTGTGGCAAGTTGACCTAAAAACTGGACTTCTCTAAGAGTTTTCTAGTTTTCTAGTTTATCCAGAAAGGACAAGATTGGGAGTTTAAGAAGCTATATTCTGGAGTCAGCACTGTCACTATGAATAGGACATTTACTCACCCTAAGACATGAAAACAGGCACAGCACCTCTTGCTCAAGCTCATGCAAAATAAGGTTTAGGCAAGGATTAAACAGGATTATGTGTGTCAAGCACTTTGTGATTTAAAGCAACAGAAACACATCCAATGTAAAGAGAGTAAGCAGAGAGAATGAAAGAATATGTGTCCTCCACAGTGTGTGGAGAGAGAATAATGGATAATGCAATTGAAACGTGATCTTGGGAACTGGAAACATGACTTAGGTAAGAGCTCTTGTTCTTACAGCATGGAGACCTAAGTTTGGATCCCAGCCCATGTAAAGAGTTGAGAGTTGCTAAATGCATGTTGTCTTAGTTAGGATTACTGTTGCAGTGATGAAACACCATAGCCAAAAGTAACCTGGGGAGGAAAATACTTATTTCACTTACACTTCCATATAATAGTTCAACCATCAAAAGTAGTGAAGACAGGAACTCTGACAGGGCAGGAACCCAGAGGCAAGAACTGAAGCAGGGGCCATAGAGATGTGCTTACTGGCTTGCTCCCCATGGTTGTGCAACCTCCTATCTTATAGAACCCAGGACTACCAGAACAGGGATGGCACCACCCACAATGGGCTGGACCCTCCCTAATTAAGAAAATGCCCTACAGCTGGATCTTATAGAGGTGTTTTCTCAATTGAGTTTTCCTTCTTAGAGTTAACTCTAACTTAAATTGACATAAAACTAGCCAGGACACATGCCTGTATCCCCAGCAAGGTCCATAGAGAAGAAAAGACACTTCATTGGCCATGAGCCTAGGTGCAAATTCAGTAAGAGACCCTGCCTCAAAGGAATAAGGTAGAGGATGATAGAACAGGACATCTGACATCCTCCTTTGACCTCACACAGACACAAAAGTGTGTATCCATGTACACACATATGGGGGCACACACACAAACACACAGACACACACATAAAATAATAACACAGTAAAATACGCTGTAATAAGTTTGGGCACGAACTCAAAAGTTTTACCAAGTGAAGGCATGGCCCAGGAAAGATGAATGCCACAATCATTCTACACTGGTTTTGTTCACTGCTACATAGTTTGGCCACATATACTTAGTATCAATGAGAAAATGGGTCACAGACCCGGATGGAACTTGGCTCTGCTTCAGCTATGTGCCTTTTGGCAAGGTTTCTTGGGTTGTGGGTAACTGCTTCCTAATGCTAACTGTAGAGATGAAAGATCCAATAAAGGATCTAGTGAACAGTGAACCTGACACCTCAGATAATAGATCTACACTGTTCTCTTAGACTAGAATAGAATAACCCATTCAAAACACACTTCTTGTACAAAGTCCCTGGCCCCTCCTCCTATCAGGTCAGATCTGTCCAGTCAGCTTAATGAAAAGAAATAGAAGTCAGTAGAGTTCATGTGAAGACCATGATTGTCAGGAGAGAAGGTCAGCAACCTCCATATCCAGTGCCAGAAGCACAGATCTGAGTCCTGAGACCTGCTGTAGTACCCAGCTCCTTGTGTTCCACAGCAAAGAATTAGACCGGGGACACCTGGTTACAAATAGGAATACAGTTTATTAAGAATGGGAAAACATCCCTGAGAATGGGGATGGGCTTGTGAGATGAGGGAAAAGCCTGTAAAGACCTGGGCCACTAAAGTCATTTTTTAAATTTAATTTTATTGATATATTTATTTATTAAAGTCATTTAAAGAGCATCCTCCAAACTGGGATAGAGAAGGGCTCCTGATCTTTATCTTTCCACACCAGGAGTCAAATAACTGTCCACAAACCTCTGCCCTAGCCAGCCCAGAAGTCTTTATGCTTTCTTCTTCCTTGGAGTTCAAGGTTTTATCTGGGAGTAAAATATCAAGATCAAGTCCTTCATGGTAGGGACACAGGTCCTCTTTAGTGTCTGTATTTCGTTGGCCCATCAGCCACCTTCTCAGCTTTCCAGCAGCCATGTGGGAGGGAAAAAAAAGAAAGAAAGAGGAGAGGGAAGAAGGAGAGGGGAGACGAAGAGAAGGGAGATGGGAAGGAGTGAAGGTAGCCAGACTTTGGTTCCTTTGAAGCCATCATGAGTTGAGCCCCAGAAGGGGTCAGGCCGAAGCCTGGCAGAAATCCCCATCCACCTCCAGTTTGTGTGCAAAGCTCTTGCAGTAAGCTCTCGGGCACAAACGTATTTGCATGTGTCTCCTTTCCTTGTCTAGGTGATTTGGGATGTTTGTTTGCATCTCCATCATTAAGTTATATCTTCATCCCTTGCTATTACTTTTATAAAGATGTCTTAACACAAGAATAATTCTGCCAACTTGTCAATTTGCAAGCTCCTTGCTCCCCATCTCATTTCACCCCCAACCCCCACCTCAGCAACCCGTACATTCACACCCTGCTTTGGCTTCTCCGCTGTTGGGCTCCAGCATCAGGATTGCAAGCAGAACAGAGGACTGTGGGCTCTTGGGGCTTGTGGAACACTTTATTGAACACAAGTGAACAGATGGCAGATTTCATCTTTCCATTAAGACTCAAAGCGCTGGCAAAAGAAATTCTGCAGAAACCTTAAAGGAGAGGGGTAGAAGTTCAAAGAGAAATAATCCAGATGAAATGCTTCATGTGGTGAGAGAGATGAGGGCCCCAGAGGAGGGGAAGCAAGGGGACTTGAGACTTGGCTGAGAACCCTCTCAGAGCCAAGCCGAGCTCACACAGCAAGCTGGGAAGGAAGGCAGTATGACAGCAGGCCAAGAGCTCTGAGCTCTGGAGAGCTGAGCCATGAGCCAAGCATGAAGTGTGCTGCTAGCTACCCAAGGGGCTTTGCAGTGCTTATCTATCCTCAACCTCAGTTTCCATGCTCTCAAAGCAGGAAACTCAATGTCCACTTCCACGGCTGTTTGGAGAACCATGTAAAAGAGTCAGTTCGGAAACATGGCCCATAGCCAGACATGTGGATAGTGTTTCCACAATCCTTTCCGTCTCCAAACACCAGAAATAGCTTATCCCTGTTCTGAAGATTTACCAGAGCCAAATACTTTTTGCCACTCCCCAGAGGGGTCAGGGGCCTGCTCCAGTTCTGTTCCCTACAAGGGAGGCAGCTTCTCAGGGGAGGCCTGTTGCAGGATCAAATGTCCCCAGACCTTTGCCTCTTGAGAACGGAATTGTGCTGCAAGCCAGCACAGCCTGGGCCAAATGAGGGCAAAACACAAGACCACAGGTGACCTTCCAAAAAGCCTGACATCCCCTGGCTTGTCAGAGGCTTCTTCCCGTAGTAGAAGTTCTTGAGCACAGGCCCAACTAACAGGTGAAAGTCTAGCTTTGCGGGTCTCTCTCTCTCTCTGTCTCTCTCTCTGTCTCTCAGAAGTGTGTGTGTAATGTGTACGTACACATTGATGTGTGCAGGTATGCATGCATGTGTGTGCACACGTATATGACATGAGAGGTAAATGTCAGGTGTCTTCCTCAACTTCCTCTGTATCTTATTAGATAGATTCTCTCACAAAATCCCAGAGCTCACCTATTCAGCCCTCATGCTTAACCAGTTTACCCGAAAACTGCAGGATCCTTCTGTCTTTACTTCCCCAGAACTGGGATTACAGACTTGCAGTATCACACAAGTTTTTGTTTGTTTGTTTGTTTGTTTGTGTCTGTTTCTTTCTTTCTTTTCTTTTGTTATTTTGTGTAGATGCTTGAGATCCAAATTCAAGTCCCTAAATTTGCATGCAAGGCACTTCACTGACTGGGCCATGCCCCCAGCCCCTTGAGGGAACTTTGGGAAATAAAAATGAGGGGAGGGGGAAGCAGGGACTTTGTAATTCATTTGCAATACCTGAACCCTGGTGGGACAACCAAAATTTCCCAAATTATTCTTAATTTTGAACTTCCAAACTCAAAAGTCAGGGGCACTTGGTTCTCGCTTTTTTAAGCCAGCAAGAAAAATAGTATTTGCTCTTAAAGTTGGTTCTGAGACCAGCTGGTTCTCTGCAAGCCCGCATTACTCTCCACTTTATTCTTCTCCAGCATGTGGCACATGCATCCAAGCCCACACACAGACACATGAACTATCTCACATGAACATGTTTAGAAGGCACAGTCTCATAAGGGGAAAAAATCTAGTTTCTTCACTAAACACCAAAAATTGATATGTAAAAAGGTGATGAAGATTCACATAAATAGCATTTTAATCACCAGACCCCAGCACCCGCTGCCCCTTGAAAAGAAGACAGACAGGTCTTCAGTTATAAAAGAAAATACTAGTCCAGAAGTGAAGTTAAGTTCTTCCTAGACACAATATCTAGAAAAATTAGTTTCAGTTGCATTAAAGACCTAATAGTTAAAAATGCAACAATAAAAAATTTAAAAAGAAATTTGAACCTTTTAGAACTAGGAGCAAATGGGGAAAAAATCAAATCAGCCATAAAACAACAGCAACAACAAAAATATTTGCTCATACAAAAATTAAAACTCTTAAAGAACAAGATATAACATAATCAAAATCAAAAATATAAGAGAACATAAAAGCAGATGTTTAAAAAAAACAAACTGTAAGGAAATATTTTCTCCATGTAATGTACTTTCCCAAATTAACAAGAAGATAATCAACTGAAAAATTGCAAAGAACATAAAGGGCCACATTACAGAAAAGGAACCAAATGAATAGTAGTCTCATAAGATCATAGAGACACTCCATCTTAAGGAATAAATGAATAAATTTAAGTTACCGCAAAAACTATGTCACTATATTTTCCTATTACCAATTTTTGAAGTGCTTTGTAGCCAGAGATTATGTGGGACCATGAATTTATCATGTGATATTTGTGGGAATATAAATAACTACAAGCTTTTATGAAAGGGATCAAATAATGTTTATTAAAACATAAGATGTCCTCACATTCTGACCTAGGAATACTCTTCCTAAGTAATTCTAAGGCCAGTTTTAAAATTAGCAGTGTACAAAGCTTTTGTCTCTTTTTGTCAAAGCATATTTTTGATAATGAAATAACCCCCAAAAAACTTTAAATATCATTCAGAAGGTGCTCCATTTAGGAAATTTTGCAGAACCCGTGCTGGGGAGCATTGTTGGACTGAGCCAGCTATGCCTCAGTTTTCTCATCTCTAAAATCAAAATAATAGTGATACTTACGTCACACACATATTTTTGCAAACTTACATCACTAGGCCAAAATCAGAATGTACAGAATTAAAGATGATTTCCAAAGCATACAAGTGACCATTTCGATTTGTGTACATTTGCATCAACGAAGAAAAATTGGAGTTACAAAAAAAAAAGTTGTGCATGAGGCTGTGAACACAGTTACTGCTTTCATAATGTATGTAATTAAAAAGAAGAAAAAGACCAAAGTCGGGAGGGCGGGATGAACAGGAAACATGAAGACTAGGGAGTCCCTGGAGACAAACTCTGACGGTTAATAACCACAGCAAGGAAAAGGCGATCTCAGAAAAGAGCTTCCTTAAATTGAAGCCCCTTTGATAATGATGCCCTGTGTATTCAGGTTAACCAAAGTGGGGCCGCTTCAGATACCCAGCGGGACAAGCACCTGGGAGAGAGTATGTGGCTGTGAACAGTGACATGTGAGGTAGCAGGGGAGGATATGAGATGGAGGGAGGTAAGTTGGTGGGGGCAGCTAGATCTTTTAGAGGAAGTGAATTCCTTTAGAGAGGTCAGAGGAAGCTGTAAGTTCTAATTCCTGGCCTTTGCACTTACTTTCTGCAGAGTTCAAGTTGACTTTGTTTCTAAGCCAAACTCTTCATTTCAGAAATGAGTATGTGAAGTAATGATGTCACATTCACACCAGGCCTGGGACTAAGAGCTCCTGCTCTCTAAGATCTGCTTCTGGCCACCCTGTGGTGCTGGGATCCTTCCTCCCTTCTGCCTTTCTCCCATTCCCCAGGACACGGTGGTCCATGCCCAGTCCTTCCTTCCTTCCTGTGATTACAGAGGAAACTGTAAGTTTCCTGGTCGTAGGATCTTCATTATCTTAACACAGCCAAGCCTGCCTGCTTGCTACTTCCTATTTATTGGGATACAAATCCCTTCTGCACCGAAATAATTTTACTCCTAGCAAAAGTAAAGGCATGCTTTCAAGCATTCAAACACACACACACACACACACGCACACGCACACACGCACACGCACACACGCACACGCACACGGTGGGGAGTTAGAGAGGGAGAGAGAGGGAGAAGGAGGGAGAAAGAAAAGAGAACTGGGAAAGCACTAACTCTTTACTTGGCACAATCTTTCTAAGTAAGCATTCAAAGGTCACACTGGATCCTGTACAAAATACAAGTTCCGACCCAACAGAAAGAAAACTCCCAACACCAAAATGGTAAGAGAATATAATTGTAGGTACTGAACATGGTCAAAAAAAGAGTGTATTTGAACTATATTGACCCTTTAAAAAAAATACCTTAAAAAGACAGGACAGAAAAATTTGTCTCTTTGCAAATGCTGAGTCACTGGAGACATGATGAGACTATCCGGAAGTGTCCTGCTTGCCTGGCAGCAGGTGAATGTCCTGGCAGCTCCAACAGATCAGACGAAGGCCCTTTCGACTTAGCAGGTCACAGGATTGGCACACTAAGTGTCCACAGATAACTGTGCTATTGTCCTGGAAGACAGGTTCAGGGTCTTCAAAACTCTTCCATGCCTGGCCCTAGGTCTGGAACCGGTGGGATTCTCCAAGGGGCAGAGGTCACACACTCTGGGGCCTGGGCTCTCTCCCGCTGTTGAGGAGGTCCGTGAGCTCCCCGATGTACTTGATGGTGTACTTGAGTGTCTGGATCTTGGTGAGCGGCTGGCCTCTCTGGCTGTAGACAGGTGGCAGGTATTTCCGGAGCGTGTGGAGGGCATCTGCCAAGGTCCGCATCCTGAGTTTCTCTCTCTCGCTGGCCTTGCGTCTCCGCTGGACGGACATCTTGACTTTGCTGCCCTTCTGGCCTTTGAGACCACCAGCAGCTTGTAGGTAGGCCGGTTGGAAAGCTAACATGCTGTAATCCAGCTCAACTAGGCCACCAGCCCCATGGCTGCTGTAGCCATCGCTGCCTCCTGTGCTGGCCCCACTGTGCCCGCAGGGCAGTGCGACCTCAGAGTACGACTCCAGGGAAGGAACCGGGGAGAGGCTCTGAGCAGGAGATGCCTGGCTCAGCTCCAGGGGCCTGGCTCTGCTTTTCCAGTCCCAGGAGGCCAGCAGGCCTGCTGTGTCAGAAGAGTCCAGGCCATCGTCCAGGCTGAGGAAGGTCTCACCCAGGTTGTCCATACCCCCAGAGGCAGCGGTAGAAGGACTCCTTGGCAAATGTGAAAGAAAGTTCTGCTGCCCCGGCCGGAGACCAGCTTTCTTTTATGATGGTGGGGGATCGGGGACAAAGTGGGAAAGGGGCCCCTGGGGGAGGGAGTTCAAAGGAAGAACCAAGGACCAAGATGGAAGATGAACTCCTCAGGTGTCACTTTCTCCTCGTCGATAATTAGCATCTTCCAGCTAAAATGTCTTTAAACAGACCGGCCTCCAAGAGAAGAAAAAAGGAATTATCTTGTTGTAACTAAACCAATTAAGGCTGCATAACCAGGCTTAGCATTGTCCTGTGGAACTCATTAATGGGGGAGCCAAAGAAAACAAACCTGGGCATCTGCAGCAAGGAGAGGCTCCCGGGGGCCTTTGGGCCAGGACGACTCCCCCACCCACACTGAAGAGGTGTTTCAGAGTATGTGGTGTGATGCTGGAGAAGGAGCATGGGGTTGAAATACTGCGAGCCCTCTGAACTTTGATTCTCTCCTGTGTCAAATGCAGGCACTCTGTTGGATGCTCACTCCTTTCTATCCCTCCACTTTGGTTAACTACCCAAGGTTTTGAAGAATCACTACCCATCCTACTCATCGAAGGGCAAACCTACAGATCCAGTAAGCTGAGACTCTTGATGTGCAGAACTATGCCCTGCTTTAAATGATCAGAGCTGGAAATCCAGTAGCAAGCAGGCGCCAGAAGATGGAACACTCCTTAAAGCCAGGATCTTGCAAGTGTACCTGGCTGGCATTTAGCCTGATGAATGTCTTTTTAAAAATCCAGTGACACCTCGTTTTTTGAAATGTATAGAGGAAGTGTGAAATTAGCAAGAGAGTCATTTTCCCCACCACCACCACTCCAAATGCCACCGAATGTGTTAAATTGGATGGCCTTGCTAGTTAGCTTCATTTCCTATATGCTCCCACAGACCCTGCACTTTGGAAAAGGAGTTCCAGATTCCCCCATTTGTCCCAGGAACAGAACTTAGTCTGCTTGTGACTCATTGTTCAAAAGAATATTTGCATTAGGGTCACCTTTAGCTTCACATCGATTTGCCCTTCAGTATGGTTATTTCAGCCCCTTTGCAATTGTTAGGAAGAAATGGCAAGGACCTAATTAGAACAGTTGTGATTTTTTTTTTTTAATTAGTGAGGCTCAGGAAATAAACATCTGAAGCATGTAATCTAGAGAAAAATGCACTCAGCTTTACCATTTTCTGAAGGACACTGAGCCAGGTCTTAGACAATAGTGTCAATGAAATATAGTAAATATATTAAATTATTCTTCCTTTTCCTCCTCCTCTCTGTCTCTCTATCTCTCTGTCTCTCTCTCCTACTCTGGTCCAGAAGCCTAGAGTGCAGTGGAATTTATCCAAGAACTTTTCATGTATTATAGTTAACCTTCAGATCTAAAAACGCCAACATTGTACACATGAGAAGGCTGAGGTTCTCAGAGATTAAGAGATTCAGTCACAATCCTTAACAGGAAGTGGCACACTCAGTAGAACATGGCAAATATAAAACTTCAGCACCCATAACTTTACGAAAATAATGTTGCAGCTGTGTGCAGTTGGTGCACAGCTGTAATCCTAGCACTTGGGGAGGCAGAAGCAGGCAGATTTCTGCGAGTTCAAAGCCACCAGCCTGGTGTACAAAGTGAATCCAGGACAGCCAAGGCTACACAGAGAAACCCTGCCTTGAAAAGTCAAATAATAACAATGATGATGATGTTTCCCTATGTCAGTCTCTTAGGAGAGAGGCAGGTGACATGAGTGTGACTTAGGACACAAGGTGGCTCAGGTGGCCACCACCAGAGTCAACACTGAGCCTTCCATATTCTCCATATCCAGATTAGCTTATAATAGCATTTCTGCACCAAAAAATTCATGTTTCCCTCCTTTTCACAGTTTCTATCTCAAATCACTAGTTTCTTTTTTTCTTTTGTGATTTTTTTGAGACAGGAATTCTCTGTGTAGCCTTGGCTGTCCTGGACTCACTTTGTAGACCAGGCTAGCCTCAGACTCACGGAGCTCCACCTGCCTCTGCCTCCCAGAGTGCTGGGATTACAGGTGGGCACTATCGCACCCGGCTTTAAATCACTAATTCTTAAACTAGTTTGCTTGATTGTTTGTTTTGTTTTTTGTTTTTCAAGACAGGGTTTCTCTGTGTAGCCTTGGCTGTCCTGGACTTGCTTTGTAGACCAGGCTGGCTTCAAACTCACATTCATCTGCCTGCCTCTGCCTCCCTGAGTGCTGGGATTACAGACATACACCACCACACCCAGTGAACAACAACAACTTCTTCCTCTTTTTCCTCCTCTTCCTCCTCCTCTTCTTTTCCCAAATTATATTTTCCTTATTTTCTTTTTCATTGTCTTTGAGACAAGGTCTCTCTGTGTAGCCCTGGCTGTCCTGGAACTCTCTGTATACACAAGCCTGGCCTTTGCCTCCTAGTGCTGAGATTAAAAGCATGTGACACCATGTCCAGCCCAAATTTCATTTTCTACATAAGAAAATGCCCATCAAATCTTTGGTTCCTGTGGGGAGACAATGTAGCTCAGTTGGTAGAATGCTTGCCTAGTGTTCTTGAGGCGTTGGGTTGAACCCTCAACACTGCATGAACTGAGTGCAGTTACACATTCTTGGCAATCCCAGCGCTTAGGAAGTGGAGGCAGGAGGATGAGAAGTTCAAGCTCCTTCTCAACTATACATTAAATTCAAAGACAGCCTAAGATTCATGAGACCTTGACTCAAGCAAAACAAGCAGAAATCTTTGGTCCATCGTAGACACCTAATTGGAGTCGGTTCTATTATTGTTGTCACTCATCACAGTGGTACCATCAGTTCAGTTGTCAGACTACTCAGTGCGTTGACTGTTTCTGACCCCAAAAGCATATTATTTGAATAAGGAAATGGCCTGCTTCCATATTCTTAATGTGTACTTTTTCTCTCCAATAAGAAGCAAGATTGGCCCAGATCTGCACTGATATGACCTGTCTCCCTGAGTCATTCTTTGCTCAATCTGAAGAAAGCAAATGGTGAAACGCAACGTGGTATCCCTAGAATTGAAAGGCCTATCTTTGGGTACCCGATGCTGGCTCCTTTTCCCTTCCCACTCAGTTTCCATCATGTGTTCTAAAGTAGAAAGTTCATCCAGTCAAAATGTCCCAGTAAGCCTTAGCAGAGAGTGTGCCACAGAGGAAGAGTGAGCCAGAGTTCACTCCTTTACAGCAAATGCCTTAGCCCCTCATGGTGTATGTGCTGTGCTTTGGAAAACGGAATTTGGACCTGTCTTTCTCTTCTACATGAAAAGCTTCTGTCAGACTCCTTCCTGGCTCTAAAATATGGAGTCTGCTTGTAACTAGAGTGTTACAAGCAAAGAGTACTTAATTCATAACAACAGGAAGACCTAGGGAGCACTGAGTCCAAGGTTACATCTGCCCTCCAGGGAAGCCCAGCATTATTTGATGCACAAAAGGCTATGGTAGAGATGGGAACAGAATATAATCCCAAATTGCCTGCCTTCAGGACCTGTTTTTTTCCTCTCTTGGAACTAATATGGATTGCGTGCTTTGTTTCATACCAAGTAAGACTGCTTATTTTCCGCTGAGTTACTAGGATAAGCTTTTAGTATTTAATTAAATGTCCATGACTCATCTAGTATTTGTAAGTGACTGTGACTATGATTATCACAAACTGTCTTAATGAAAAAAATAGGCTCACTATGAAAATTATTGACTTCAAACACAATGACATTTCTGTGCTAGGCTACACCAGGCAAATCTTTATGGAAGATGGTTCAGGGGCAAAACCTGTCCTATGAGAAACAACACAGAGTACAACTTACATGTACAATCCATATCATCTGCACGTTAGAATCTGTCACACATGTGACATAAACATTGCTGATTACTGCCAGGTACAAGGCTTGGCTGGAAGCCCATCCTTTCCAAGTTGTTCCTGACTGTGTCAGATCTCTGCCATCCTCTCATGAGCAGCCCTTGATTCGGCCCCATCTCTCCTCCTGCCGTTCTAATAATGAATTCATATAAATGTGGATTTCTATTTGGCTGATGGGCACTAAGGACAGAAAGTAAGTTAAATAGCTTTTGTCTTCATCAAACATAGATTAAATGAATAGTCGTCTTCTAGGCTCCTTGCAGCATTTTGAGATCTAACAAAATAACCATCCATACATCCAATGAATGTGATTATGGAGAATTAACTACAGCTATGTATAACATTATCACCACCAATCCTGTTCTGTAAGGGAGAATTTGAGGCGCATAGTTACTCAGTAGTTTCCCCCAATGTAGCACATCTGAAGTCTGATATTACCAGAATTAGAGCCAACTGGAGTCTGGCTAGTAACCACTGGTTTGCTGGGAACAGCTGGAGGCGTCAGATGGACAGCTCCTGTAGTGCTGTTGAGGTTGGCATCCAATCTTGAAATGGAACTTGGAAAATATAAAAAGACTAGCCTGTGTTCACACAGCAGGCATAGAAGGAACCCCTGAGATTAATCAGTGTCTGGACACTGTAAGAAACGAACAGATATGTAGCAGTCTCCTCCCTGCCTACATTTCTGAGGTAGTAGTCACTCATCATTAGCTAGGATCCAAAAATATGCAAAGAAAATTCTAGAAATAGACACATCTCGAGTTTCAAATAAGTACCATTTACAGTAGTGTGAAGAAATATGATACCACACCACTGTACTCTACCTAGAACACATGCCATGCCTTCACCTCATCTCCTTACACTGGCATTGTACCATCTCACATTGTCACAAGAAGAGGGGTAAATATAGGACAGCGTGATACTCTGAAAGAGAGAAAACACATTCACGGTGCATTACAGTATAATAAGTTACATATTACATTATGTTATAATTTTTTTCAGTTACTGCTCTTAGTCTCTTACTGTGCCTAATTTATAAAAACCTCAGCATAGATACATAGATGGGATAAAATATGTATTTCTGGGGTATTAAAACACATCTCTGGAGAATGTGAGGAGACCATTATAGTCAATTTAGACTGTCCATGTTCCTAAATTACGTGGTTGGGCAAGGCAGGTGCTCATGTAGTTACTTTCTGGTCCCAATAGTGAACATGCCTAACTCTAGCAATGTGAAACAAAGTGCTGTTTGTATGTGAGCCATGCTGTTCCTTGGCCATCCTTAAATTAGTCCTGGTCATGAGAATAGTAATAATGCAAATTATACATTTCTCTAGTGCTAACGTCTTTATTGGTTCTATTGAATTTTAATGATACAGAAATATGATTCCTGTTCTTATTTCAAAAAGAAAAAACTAAAGTATGGAAATATTGTTTTAGCTGGGCTTCCTGGCACACACCTTAAATCTCAGCACTCAGGGAGGCAGGAGCAGACAAATTACTATGAATTCGAGGCCAGCCTGGTCTACAAAGCAAGTCCAGGACGGCCAAGGCTACACAGAGAAACCCTGGGGTAGGGGGCAATATTCTGGTTGATGAATTTGAGGGACAGTTTAAACCGAGGCAGGCTGATTCCAGGGGATCAAGACTGCAGCAAGACATATGTCTGTCCCAAGAGAGGTAAGAAACAGGAGAGGGTTGTGAGAGGCCCCTAGCAGCACATCCATGGTAATGCGTGGTTCTGTCTGCCTGCACGCTGGGTATTCCTTTAACACATCATTAGCATAATCCAACAAGAGACAAGGGTGATATTTAAACATTTCTTATAACAGAAAATTTTAGGATGAACATTTTATTTTTATTTTTTATTTTTTTCATAAAATTAACACGCTCAGGTCCTAATGTCGATAACAGAAATTGTGCTCTCTATTTTCTGAGTTCATATAACTCTTAGTTTGTGCTAAGGACTGAAAATAGGGTCTCTCCTACATTCTCTCATGAAATCAGTGAGGTCGTCTACCTAGGTAGGAAGGTCCTTATCTTACAGGAGAGGGAGCAAAGCTCAGTTGGCAAAAGTTTTGCATAAGAACCAGCTGCACTAATGCCAGAAGTTGCAGCCTTCACTTTCTCTGCAGAGATACTCTGCTGGTGTTGTGTATCTTCCTTTCTATTTATTTTCTTTGATTTTTGAGGTGGAATCTCTGTCTGTAATCTTGGCTGTTTGATGACTCTTGATCCTCCTGCTTCAGCCTCCTGATCACGTGCCTTGACTGGGGTTTTTTGTCTCTACTGGACAGTACATTCTATGCCAGCCTTGTAGCCACAGCCACCCAAGATGCATTGGCCAGTTTGCTTCTGGAATTCTTGACAGGTAAGAGATGGAGCTGGTGTTTAATTAATTCATTAATTTTTATTTTATTTTTGAGATGGGGTTTCTCTGTGTAGCCCTGTCTGTCCTGGAATTGGCTTTGCAGACCAGGCTGGCCTTGGGGTGAAATGACTTAAATTGTTTATAAACATGAATGATAAGTCCCAAAGAATAAAAGATTATTTTTAAAAGTTAGGAAAGAAATATGCTACAATCTCAAAACTTTTAGCCAGGGGAAATGCTGTCATTTCCAAAGCCTCTTCTGAGGATTTGCTATCCAGAAGTTACACTGTCCCTTTCAGTCAGCAAAATATTGAGCCTGGGAAACCATATTCCTGGAACAACAGAGGCTCCCTTCCTCAAATACAGAGAAAATCTCTGGCCCAGTCAAGTGTCAAGAGGCTCTTTGCCTAGCAAAAGTAGAAAATGTGACTTTCTCCAAAAAGTACCCATCCCAAAGCAGCCCTGTCCTGCCTGACTTAGCTTTCTCCCTTGAAAAAGCAAGCAAACAAACAACAACAAAACCCACCAGATATGTTCATTTCAGAAAAAAAAGAAAGTACTGTCACCACTCTTGCACAAAATGAGGAGTTGTGAGCAGACACAGATTGGAAGGTTGGCAGAGCAGAGAAGGTACAAGGAACATCAGATGATTGTAGGGGCAATAAAAAGAGGAAGCAGAAGCTAATTCTCTCAAGAAAGCCTGCTCACAGGATGCTTTGGTTATTATTATCGTGTGAGCAACTCGTCTTGGTTCAAAACTCTTAGACTTAGCAAGCAGCCCCAATGACCAAGGTTTTCGACCACCTGAGACTGAGCCGGGTGGGAGGCCTGTGTGCCCCACCGGTGATTCCTCAGCAACTGGCCAGCAGGAGTTACAAAGGGTCCCAGTGTTACATTTACACCTCTTCCCCCTTTTAAGTCCCCTTCTTTATTACCACTGGTATTTGGGGTGGCATTTTAATACCCATGTCAAAAAGTTGAAAGCAGTTTGCAAGGATGTTGTTCTTCAAGGATCACCCTCTGTTTTAACCAGACTGAAGAACAAAAAGAAAAGTACAAAGTAACTCCTCCGTTAGTCTCCAGTGATGCTCAAACTATTACTAAAATGGATACTGAAAATGCTTTCAGTAGGATGTCTACCCAGAGCTTTGCCTCTGCTTTTGCCCATGTTTAATCTGGATTTCTGATATTTTTGAATGAGCCGACAGCTACAAGGCAAATAACAAGGCAGAGAACAAATTGGGAAACGTGTTTCTCAGTATTTCAATATGAGCTAGTCAAATATGATAGTCAAAAGGTTACTGCTATGAAAATTTCATACAGATAAGAAAAACACCAACTTGCTACTGGGGAAATGAACAGCTTGCAAAAGAAGCTCAAGTGGCTAATAAACAGAAAAAAAAATGTTTACCTCATTAGTAATCAAAGACATGCAAATGGAATCAATGAGGCAAGGCCATTTTTCACCTCCCAAATTGCCATAGTCTGAAAGAGGGGGAGGAAGTGGTCCTTCCCCCATGCTGCTACGGTACAATCAATTGTTTTTTTAAGAAGGTATTTTAGGCTGAAATGTAATTTAGGCACAAGGATTTGTTCTATAGAATTAAACAAATACGCAATCAAATAATTGTGAACAAGAATAGTCACCATAGTAATAAAAGTAAATTTTTCAATCAAATATCTGATAGCAAAGAGGCGATTATGTAAATTATGTGTCCTTCAGTGTGAACAAATACTGTGTGTTCATGAAAGCAGGGGAATTGTGCTATGAAGAACACTTAATGTAAGAAATATAATCTGACATTACAGTGTTTTAAGCAGGATATATAAAATTGATGTTTTGACTCACTTTAACATTTTTCAATTTTAACTTTATTATTTTATGTGTATGAACATTTTGCCTGATGTATATCTGTGCACCACATGTATCCTTGGTATCCATGGAAGCCAGAAGAAGGCATTGGATCCTCTGGAACTAGAGTTTTGAATAGTTGTGAGCAGCCATGTAGGTTCTGGGAATAGAACCTAGGTCCTTAGAAGAGCAGCCACTGCTTTTAAATGCTGAACCATCTTTTCAGTCCCACTTTAATATTTTAATAGAAAAAAAACAATAAATTGTTGAGAGTGGGGTATTGATGGTAATAGGAAGTGAGAAGGGATATATAGACACACACACACACACACACACACATATATATATAAACATATATTGAGAGAGTAATTTTGGTTTTTTTCTTAAGGATAATATAGACAAAACAACAACAACAAGAACAACAACAAAATAATAGGAGGAAATTTTTTCCGACAGAGACAGAAAAGGTTGGTGTTTTTCCCTTCCCAATATTATAGTACTGAGCAGCTCAGCATTCTCCCCAGCGCTTTGAGGGCCAAGCAGCCTTGCCTCCCCCCACCTACAGCAGACTTGAAACACATAGCAGGGCTGCTGCTTAAATGCAAGTCTGGAGTCTACATTTGCATGTAGTATCTACTTTCCTGATGAAAAGAGTGTCTTGAGAGACAGGGAATATGTTTCAATAACATGAGAGAGAAATTCCACTTCTGTCTCTTGGGAATTTGGATTTCTAAGTCTGAGCTGGAGCCTGATTGGCCCTATTTTTACTAAACAAGGCAGTTGTTAACTAGGAAGCTGGTCAGATGGACGGTGTCCTGAGGTACAAGAGCACCTGAGCTTGGCCAGGAGCATTTAAAGTAGTGCTTCTCAACCTGCAGGTTGCAACCCCTTCAAGGGTCAAAGAACTTTTTCACATGGGTTGTGTAAGACCATCATTAAACACAGACATTTACATTATGAGCCATAACAGTATCAAAAGGGCAGTTATGAAATAGCAATGAAAATGATTTTACGGTTGGGGGCCAGCACAACCTGAGGAACTATATTAAAGGGCTGCAGCATGGGGAAGGTTGAGAACCGCTGATATAAAAAGTGACAAGAACCCACCCTGTGCTGACCCATTGCCTTGGCTGATGAGATCACAGGACACAGGGTGCAGGACTCAAAAAGCTCTGGACTTTAGCAACGCCTCGACTTTTCACATTATCAAAAGTTCCCTTCAGGTGGAAGAGATGGCTCAGCAGTTGAGACTGCAGACTGTTGTTGAGGAGGACTGGATTTTGGTTCCTCAAACCGACTTTTGGCATCTCACAACCACCTGTAACTTCAGCTCCAGGGAATCCAATGCCTTCTTCTGGCATCTGCGGGCACTGCACTCACAGGTGCATACAGACACATGCACACACAATTTAAAACAAAAACAACTATATATGCAAGCAACATTAAATGGACTCGGCAGGTTGCGTGTGTTTATTTATTTGCATATATAACAATAATAACTAATATGAGGCTTTGAATTTGAAAGGGAGAGGAGATAAGAGATAAGGAGAGGGATCGGAGAGATGAGATGAAAGGGATAAATGATATATTATAACTAAAAAAATGTAAGACTAGTATCAAGACATTAAATATATACTTGGTATCTTTCTAGACAGAATACTATGCCCTAAATTAACCCATTGTTTTTCGAAATTGGAGATTTATTTGTTCTAATTTAAAAAAAAAATATTTAACCAAAACCTAAAACACAACACCACTTCCACCCCAAACCTCCCTGGGCAACTTCTCTGCCTGTTGATCATTTAAGACTACTCACCATCAAGCTCTGCTGGCCCTTCCGTGTATGTCCCTACTCCATAGACCCACTCTGGGTTTGGTTCTAATGGGGCTCCACAGGCCACTGGCTTATGGTTTGTTTGTTTGTCTGTTTTTATTTTCTATGTGGGGGCATTTTCCCTGAATGTAGTTCTCCCAGAGGGCCAGAAAGAACATCCCCCCAAACTAACTGGAGCTACAAGTAGGTACAAAAATCAAACTAAAAATCTGCAAGAGTAGCAAGTGCTCTTAAGCACGGAGCCATCTCTCCAGCCCCTGGTCTGCATTTCTTTTTATCAGCTGTCGGCTGGGTTGTACCTTTCACTCAGTTTCACTCTCTCTCTCTCTCTCTCTCTCTCTCTCTCTCTCTCTCTCTCTGCTTATTTCATTTTGTTTTTCAAGACAGGGCTTCTCTGTATACCTTGGCTATCCTCAGACTCAGAGATCCACCTGCCTCTGCCTCCCAAGTGCTGGGGTAAAAGATGTGTGCCACTTTGCTGAGCTCAGTTCTCTCTTGATTGCTCATATTCTTCAAGTCCAAGCCAAAATCTTGTCCAGAGTCCCTTTCTGCCAACTCTCAGTAACCATTTCTTCTTACAAGCCAGATTAGATGTTTAGTTTCTTACATTTTCAATTATTTCTTTTGGGGGGGATTTTTTTTATTTTAATTTTTATTAATTACAGTTCATTCACTTTGTATCCCCTCTCAGTTATTTCTTTTATTTACCTTTTAAAGTTAGAGAAGCCTTCATGATTTCTAGTTCAGAAATATTGCCTAAGAGTCTGTGAAATTTTTTTCATGTATGTTACATCTATGGGATGTCACAGCAACCCCAAGAGGTAGGTCAAATTATCTCTGCTGAAAAGTAAAGAACCAAAGACAGCGAGGCTTGTCACATCTATAGCAAAGCTTATGCATCCATGGCAGAATTTAAGAGTGTTCCATGGGAAAGGAACTGGGGGCTCTCCTATAGGCAAATCTAAAACACAAAAAGCTCTCAGGGTTGTCCAGCTCTAAGCTGGGAACAAGATCTCACGTTGAAGAACAGCTGCACCATGGCACCAAGAGACTGTCATCACTCCAGCCGTGGGCTCATGACTGCAGCTGTTGCTACCTTTCAGAGCCAGCCAGACAGCTGTTGCCAGGAGATGGATTCAGACAGAACAAAGGAAAGAGTTTGCAATAATGACCATGGCTGTATGTGTGCGCACGATGTTCTCCATCCTGTAGCTCAAAGCATTCTAAAGATATAATCTAATTACTTCTCAGGAAGGCCATGCTTGGAGAAAGCCAGACATGGAGAGAAGAAAGGCTGCCTTCAAACTGCCTTTGTGTAATATTGTTAAATCTGGAAGTAAGCTTTGCAGGGGTTTGCACAAGGCTTTTAGTCACTTATGATAGCATTTGCAGTGGGCACTGAAGAGAGTGTCCTTGTTCTTAGCAGAGCTGCGGAGCCCCCACAGTGTCTCTGCTGAGGAACTGGTAATAGAACAAGAGATTACTTCTATCTTCCCCTCCTTCCTACACAGTACAGGCTGTCCTGTTTCCTGGATCTTGACCTTGTCCTCTCGTTGTGCCTATTGAGGAGTCATTTTCTCCTCTGATAGTCTTATTTGCCTGTTTTGTTTTGTTTTTAAAGACAGGGTTTCTCTGTGTAGCCCGGGCTGTCCTAGAACTCAGTCTGAAGACCAGGCTGGCCTTGAACTCACAGAGATCTGCCTCTGCCTCTCAAATGCTGGGATTAAAGGCTTGCACCATCACTGCCTGGCTTTACTGCCTGTTTTACTTGCCACTCTTTTCACCATTTTCCTTCTTTTTTTCCATCCTAGACTTTCTCTTCTCAATCTCTTCGGAAGTCACACAGGCTAACACAGACTTTTCTGCTCTGGTATACCTTCCTCCACTAGACCACCAACCAGACTGTGGACTGAAGTGGGGCCCTCCTCCTCTCATTACTCTAGGCTGCCCACCTCTTTCTCTGAGCAAGATGGTTATATATCTGGTTACCCACTTGCTTGACAATATCCACTTCGCTCTGCTTTACATTCTATATAAATCACATATAAATGATCCTGCTTATGGTGGGTTAGTCTTCAGTTATAGACCTCCATGAATAGTTTCCATTTGTTTTGATTGGTACTTCAATCTCCTAGCTTAATGAACAGCAATGCCTTGAGAGATAGTAGCGCTCAAGTTTCACACTTGAGAATGTTGTGAGGGAAGAAAACATGCTTGAGTCCACCTGCTGGTGGTCCAAGTCCTTAAGTGTTTGCTGTAGTGCTCTGCATGAGCCATCAAAAGTCCCTTTTCAGAAGTATTCAGGTAGCTGGATGTGGGCACTAGGGAGGCAGAGGTGGACAGATTTCTGTAAGTTCAAGGCCAGTCTGGTCAACAAAGTGAATTCTTGGATAGTCAGGGCTACACAGAGAAACCTTGTCTCAAAAAGCAAACAAAAACAAAACAAAACAAAAATCAAAAAAAGAAAAGAATGAAGGTTAATTGGCATGGTGGAATGAGCTTGTGATCTCAGTACTTCTGAGGCAAAAGCAAGAGGGCCAAGAGTTCAAGGCCAGCTTGGGCCACATAGTGAAAACAAAACAAAAAAACAGAACAGAACAAGAAAAGGGGACATCCAAGTTAAATGTTCTAAAGTGGTTGGGTAGCTGGGCTGGCTTTTAGAAAGCAGTGGTCCTCAGAGGAGGCAGGGCTCTTGCCTTTTCTGAGGACTGTATGCTGAACTGAAAGTTTGGTCTTTAGTATTTTGCAGAATGGTATTATACATCGATGAGGACCAGCATGGGAGCTCCCAGCTCTAGCCCTTCTGTGGGAAGAGGCTTAAACTCTGAGTTCCTCAGCTGCATTTTGCCAGGAAGCTCCAATCTTAAATCCCTTGGCACTGCCTTGGAGGCAGTATGTTATTGACAAAAGTGATAGTCCTTTGCCATTGGAGTAATCACAGTTGAGTTACAGAGCAAGCCAGTGAACTCTCTTGGGAAGTCTTTGGCCATGAACTGGCTCAACCTGTTCTTTGGAAGAGATCTGTTCAGAGAACACATTTTAGCTGTGATTGTGTTTGGGAAATTTAAGTGGCCGCATTACAACCCAGTCATATCTTTTGCCAAGCACTGTAGCATTTTGGATGGCCAGCGGTTGGCTGTGCATGTGTGGGAAATTACGTACATGGTTCAGAGCCTCAGCCTCTTTCACCTACACGAGGCTATCTCACAGGATAGGAGCTGAAGGTCACTGATGTTTGCCAGCTTGGCTCTGCTTCTGGCAGTGCCTCAGGCTTCTTCCTATCTGTCTTCTGTCTAAAGAAACCTGCCCTGGCAGTTTGCTTTTATGTTGTTGTTGTTGTTTTGTTTTGCTTTATTCAGAAGCAATGTGACTATTACCTGAACATACTGTGCCTTAAAATTTTTTAAATGTCTGACAAAATAATATGTGCCAAAGGACATAAACTGTGATTTGTGACTTGGCTCAGAAACTTTCTGAATACCTCCCCTGCATCCAGATACTGTGTCCCTTCTGAGAACCCAGAGGCAAAAGCTACAGACTTTCCCTTAAAGACGGTGGTTCTCAACCTTCCTCATGCTGTGACCCTTTAATACAGTCCCTCATGTTGTGGTGACCCTCCAATCATAAAGCCTGTTTTCCTTGCTCCTTCATAACTGTAATTTTGCTGCTGTTAGGAATCTTAATGTAAATATCTGTGTTTTCTGTTGGTCTTAGGTGACCCCTGTGAAAGGGTTATTTGACCACCACCGGGGTCAACCAAAGATTAAGAACTACTACTTAAAGAGCTATCACTGTGCTATCTCTAAATGGCATCTGTTCACTGACTCACCTGTGCTCAAAATGTAATTCACACACCAAATCTGGACAGTGTGAAACATCTCATGAATGATCTTTTCATTTCATTCATTCATTGAAATGAGGAAGTTTTGAGTGTACTGAATTAAATGAAAGATGTTATTTAGTTCACTTAGAAAAAAACAAATAAATGCAGGTTTTATCTATATTTGGTCCATGTTGTTTATCCACACACTGGTTTGGATAAACCTCAAATGAAGAGAGGGATACTGTATAGTATACAGACACTAAAAAGGCATTGTGGAGGGAAAGAAGGAGAAGTGCAGTTAACTTGGGGATCCTGGAAGACATCCTGGAAGCAGTGGCCTTATAAATGAATGAGTTTTGAGGCAGCATTGTGGGAAGAAGACTAGAGGCAACCGCATTCAGCACCAGGGTGGAGATTTTTATCTCAGCCAGTTGGAGGACCAGGAAAGCTGTGGCAGTGAGTCCTCGTCAGTTTCCAAACCTGACTGTCCACCATAATGGCCTGGTGTAGACCTCCTGGACTTGTCTCAAGTTTCTTGAACCAGGACTGTGGGTGGGAGGCGCTGACTCCTGCTTCATGGAGTTTTGAGGTGATGGTTCTACAGCTTATCTAATTGGGACAGCAACGGAATCACCAGGAGTTTTCCTCCCCCCATGATGTCTTATTCCTTTGTTTGCACCAGAAAAACAGATATTGGAGCTCTCACTGCAGATTTCTGGAGGGTCAACAAGTCCTCAATGGGACAGGAAAGAGGTGGATCTTGTTGCCTGTGCTTTTCTCAGTTACTACCTAAGTTTCTGATTAAGTAGCATTACCTATACTATGTTCGCAGTGACAGTTTTCTGCCAGTTCCATGGAGAGAGAGTGAGAGACTGTTCTGCTAGTTAATTTGTGATTGTGCTGAACAATTGCACAATAATAAAATCATTTGTACAATAATAAAAACATTGCTTTCAGAAGCTCTTTGTAGGCATAATAGCTTGAAAAAAGAAAGAAGGCTGAATGAGGGCAGAGAGAGAGAGATCCTTCCTTCTACTACACTTGGTAAATGAATGGGTATCAAAATCTATTATTCTCCTTTTCTCTTCATCTTCTTCAGCATCCTCATATCTTTCCATTTTTCTGTAGGTTTCTGACTTGCCAGACATGATAATGTACATTTTTAACCTCAGTACTCAAGAAGCAGAGGCAGGAGGATCTCTATGAGTTCCAGGTCAGCCAAGGACTACAAAGTGAGACCTTGTCTCAAATGAAACAACAAATACTACTTGAATCAGTTCGTGAGCCAATAGTCCTGCTTAACTTTTTAAAATTTACATTAAATAATAATGTAATAGAAATTGTGTGCATGTGTGTTTATGTGTACGTCTCTGTATGTGTATCTCTCTCTCTCTCTGTGTGTATGTGTGTGTGTGTGTATCTATGTTTTTAAGAACAAGAGGACAATTTGTGGGAGTCGAGTCTCTCCTTTCCACCATGTGGGTTCAGGACAGAAGTGGTGACAAGCACTTTAACCAGCCTAGCCATCTCGGCATCTTTAATCTATTTTTGTAACATGTCAACATGAGGTTTGAGAAGGCCAACATTGAGAGCCTTGAGGTACGTAGTCTTCAGAATGATTTACCTGGTGTTTATCCAGAACACGCCCTCCCAAGGTATTTTGTTCTTTTATACTGGTCAGCCTCATTGACAAGCTCTCATTTCTGCCCTACTAAGTCTACAGCCTTGAGGTCCATATGAGCCATGCATAGTGTCACTCAGTGCTATTTCTTTGGGACAGAAAAGCATCTACTTCCTTTACAATGTAGTATCAGGCATTGTCCTCAACACTTTTCTACCAGAATTGTTAATTCAGTCAACATATGAGACACATTTCCTACAAACTACAACTGTAGCTGTATCAGAAACCTCTCTGTATTGGGGTCACCCAGGGAACCAAATGTGGTTTTCCCCAGGTCAGGGAGCTTGCTGTCTATGGCGGAAGTCCTCACCGTGAGGTGTGTCGGGGACAGGCTTTAGTCATGAAACAAAAATCATGTAAATCTTACTAGTGACAATATCTATATACATGCTAAGGTACTAAAAGTTTTGTGCAACTTCAAAAAGGCACTGAATGGGCTGAGGCCAATCTTGGGTGTGCTGAAATACGAGAAAATTGCTGGGTTGCAAGCAAGCATAGTGATCCACTTAGAATCCATTAGAGACATTGGTATAAGCAGGTCAAACAGTTGCTCCAGAAAGGGTAATAGTAAGATGCAGAAATGTTCCTGGGGAGAGAGAGGTCAAAGGCATCTTCTAAAACACAGCTCAAAAGAAGTCCCATGATAGGCTCTATAATGAGAGTTAAGATGAGGGTATCATAGTCCCAAGCAAAATGAAGTTAGATGTGCATAGACAAGAAAAAGATCTTGGCAGAAATGGGCTGAGTTCTGAAAGAGTGATTGGGATTGGACCAGAGCAGGCATTATGAGTCAGACTGGAAAGCCATTGGACCACCATCATCGACTCATTGTCTGAGTGCTGGACCACAGCATCAAAGTTGACAGGAATTCACCAAGAAGAGAAGGTCTGTGGGACACCCAATCTGCACCCAAGTGCGCCCTGTATATGAAGTAGGGGCAACTTTTGGCTTTGTGTTTAGCTTTCCTAGAAGGGAACTCTCCCAATGGCTTTTTCTATGTGGCTGGAGTCCATAGGCAGAGAGGAGAAAGGATGCCTGGGTTTCTCAGCTGACTGAGCACAAACTAAAGGAATTAACCATCAACTATAGTGGGGGAAGGGAGCCTAAGATCCTCTGGATTGGAGATGAGAAAGGAGGAGGGAGTTGCCTGCGGCTGAAGCTTTGAACCTGATCTTTCAAGCTCAACAGGAACACTGCAACCAGCAATGACTCTTATGGCTCCTGACTTGGCACTTCTAAGCCTCCCTCTTTGGAAGAGCATGGGGGTTGGGGATTAGGGGTTGGGGTGGATTTTTTAAGGAACTAAGAGAATGCTATGACTTGTCACTAACCATTTCAGAGAGTGCTAGGAAAGACTGTGGGCTAGTGAGCTTTCCCTGTTCTTTAGGGAAGCCCACTTGGGGTCAAAATATGAGTTGGGTGCTTGAGAATGCCTGAGAGTTTGGATTACAGACTTGGCCTCCCAAGTCCATGGAATGACTGACTGGATTAATCTCTTCATTGAGTTGGCTCTTTGCTCTCTTCTCAAAGGCACATTTCATAGCTCACTCAGCACCTGCATAATTGCTTTGCGATCATTGTCACCTGAGTTTGCATTTGACTCCACTGCTAAATCTTGAGTCACTAATCTCAGAGTTCAGTGAGGCCACAAGATAATAGTTATTTGTTCCTCACTGGCTTACACTGAGAGAATGCCTCATTAGACATTCATTAACACACTTTGTTATTTTGTTTTAAAATTTAGTGTATCTGATCTGTATGATGATAAACATGATCCTAAAGTCTATTGTCTAGTCTGGTTTTCTTGATGGCATCTGTGATTCCCTCAGGTAAAGGAATCTAAGGGTCTGAGAATCAGCTTGTTTGTTTCGGGCAGGCTTTATTTAAGAGACACTCTGTCCCACAGATTCTAGGGTTTGGGGTAACATTTCTACCACTAAAATGTTCAGCTGTTGGGTGCAGGAGTTTGTGTGAAAGCAATCAGAGCCCAAGAAGAGCTGCAGAGGAAAAAAAGACAGCTGCAAGTTTGTCCCTGAATAAATCAGACTGTGACGTTTATTGGGCTATTTCCAGAATAACACCAGCGAGCAAACTGGCATGCTGGATTACCTTTTCCAGGAAGGAACTTTGCTTAGGAGCCTGGAATAACCAGCTCTGTGGTTTGGGATGAGACTGGTTTGATAGGAAGGTCACAGGTTTGGAGGCACACAAACCAGGGTTAGTTCTGTCTCTCTTCCCTCTTATAAGAGATTTAGGATGAGTTATTTAGCCTGAGCCTCATTTTCTTCACTTAAAAAAAAAAAAAAAAGCTATGTCATAAGCCATACATGATGGTTGTAGGTGTTAGAAAGTGAGAAAATGCCTTAATAAATACATGGTATTTGCCAATGTTTGAAGCCAGATGGAGATCCAGAAACCTCTGGACTTGGAACCATCATTTCTTAAAATTTTATGTCTGGTACAGGATGGAAGTGGGGGAGGAAAAGACAGCAAGGCCAGGGTGGGTGGTTAGAGAGGAAAAAGATCAAAAGGCCTATAAATATCTGTCAAACTTTAAAATGCAAATTCTCTGCCTGTGGCCCAGTTGGGACCCAATCTTTCATTATCACCTTTCTGGGAAGAACTGCAGAGGGGGTTGGGGGGTGCTGTGTAGTGAGGAAGATAATGATTCTTTCCCTACTTGAAGCATTTTGGTTTGGTATAGCATCACTTTGTGACCAAATGGGGTATGTGATAAATATTTCATTCAAATTAGACCTAGAAATGTGGGCAGTTAAGAAGCTAATTACACATGATTTTCTTTGCAAGTAGATTGTGATTCTCACAAGTAAAAGAAACTGCATAATCCTTATCATAACTCTTTTTTGGGGTGGAGGAAGGAGGGTTGAGATATGGTTTTCTATGTAGCCCTGGCTGTCCTGGGACTTGTTATATAGATCAGGCTGCCCCTGAACTCAGAGATCCTAGTGCTGGGGTTAAAGACAGGTACCACCATGCCTGAATTTATCATAATACAATATACATGATTCTTGTTATAGTGTTCATGCTGACTAGCTGATGAATGAGTGGAAGGACGAGTAGATGTATGGATGGTGAATGCATGGATGTTGAATGAAGGCATAGATGGTATGATAGTAAATGGATGGATGGAGGGAAGGAGGGAGTGACAGTAAATGGATAAATGCATAATGGATGAATGGTAAATGGATGACTAGATGGTGGGTGCATGGATGGTAAATGAATGGATAGATTGGTGTATGAATAAATGTATGTTAACCTTCTGTCATTTTTACTAGTTGGTCGCTTAGTTCTCAGTACCCCTCCACTAGGCTTCACTAGAAACTGGTGAGCAGCATGCTTTAGAAGAACATCTGGGGTACTCTGAGGAGCTCTTGGATAAGCCACAATCTTCTCTCCGGTGGCTGGCGTTCTCATCAGTCTCACACCCTGTTGCTGCGTGAAGCTTCAGGGAAGCTTTGCCTCAGTAGTTTTCTCAAAACAGTTGCTCTTCTCTTACGAGTCACACTGTCGGTGACTGATTTCTGTAGAAAGTGAAGAACTTTAGGTAAACCCCACAGAGGAGACCTGAGCATAAAAGGCTCAATAAATGCTTAGCATACGTTTTGAGCTATACGTTTCCTCCACCATAACCATCACCGTCAGTCAGAAACAATGAAACTCCTTCCTTGCTTTCCCATCTCTCCTTTTCTTGCTAGCTTTATTTTTTCATCAAGATGTATCTAGTTTTTTTTTTTTTCACACAAAAGAATCTAACTAATGTACTAGGCTAGAATTCCTTAAAATGTGCAGCATTTATTAGATTCTTTCCTGCCTCTTATTTCCTCAGCTAAGTATTATCCAAGAATCAGAGCTTTCTCTTCTCCTTCTCTAAATGACACCAAGGCTCCTATGGAGTCCCTTCATCTCAGGAAGCAACCTCTTCCAGTAGCATTTTGAGGCCTGTAACGACATTCTTTCTAAACAGCATTTATTATGCTTTTTATTCTTTTCTCCCTAATTTATTTTTTATGTACATGAGTGTTTTGCCTATGTGTGTATCTGTGTACCTCATGTATACAGTGCTCACAGAGGTCAGAAAGATCATTGGACGCTAGAGTTACAGATGATTGTGAGCTACCATGTGGGTGCTGGGAATTGAATCCAGGCCCTCTAGAACAGTCGTTCTCAATATTCCTCATGCTGCAACCTTTTAATACAGTTCTTCATGTTGTGGTGACCCTCAACCATAAAATTATTTCATTGCTACTTCATAACTGTAATTTTGCCACTGTTATGAAGCATAATATTTTTTGTGCTCCAACAATATTATATTTTATTTTTAATTTATTCTCCTCTCATACATTAAGCAGGCATATTTTTTTTACTCCCTGAGCTGCTTTTAAGATTAGTTAAAAGCTGGGCACCATGGCATACACCTGTAATCCCAGCACTCCGGGAGGCAGAGGCAGGTGGATCTCTGTGAGTTTGAGGCCAGCCTGATATACAGAGTGAGTTCCAGGACATCCAGGGTTCTTAACACAGAGAAAACCTGTCTCAAAACAAAACAAAACATAGTTAAAAGAAGAAAAGAAGATGATGAAGAAGGAGAGAAAAAACAGTTAACATGAGCAAAGGGCATGTTTCATTACAGGTACCACGAAAAGGACATTCATTTTCGACATAAACATGGAAAAAGAGATACTTTTAGCCATTGCTTCGTTAGGAACTGGGCATGTGACAAATGGCATAGATGTAGAGCTGTGGAGAAGGAAGGCAAGCCTAGGAGGTCTGGGATCTGGTGCATGGCCTGCCACTCTCATTCTGCTTCCCTCTTAAATACTCCTGCCACCTTTACACACACACACACACACACACACACACACACACACACACACACACACACACACGTATATATACTAGCAGAGATGGGCATCCAGAAAAATAGTGTGATTTCTTGTTCATTAAGACTGGTTTTCTGAGATTCTGGACCACTTTGGTAATCAATTTGCTATGAGTCTCATGTGAACTATGTGGAAACCAAGTTCCTGGCCAAGAAGCCACAAGTGGGGAGAGAGGAAGGAGTGAGCTTAGGACTTGGGCTTGCTTTGGGTTTGAATCCTGGTCATGCTGCTTGTCCGATGTTTAACGTAAATAAGCCCCTCATATGTAAATAGAGGAAAAGTGTCCCTCAGAGCTGTTCCACAGCAAGGTGAAGAATGTGCAGTGCATAGCAAACCTTTGATGTCCTCCTTCTTCAGAGATTCACTCTTGTGTAACACTTTCCAAACCCGGAACCACCTCATAGTACTCATTTTGCCTACAGTTTCACCTCTTTTCCTGTGTATAGACAATCATCGGCTCAGGAAATGCTACATAGGAAATGCTACATTTTAATGAGGCACATGTTAAGGGCATTTTTTTTTTCTAATCTGTGGATATGACTAGTAAGAATCAGCATGTTTGTCCTTAACATGTAATTGAAAGTCATGAGATCTGTTAGCAGACAGGAAGAGAAGGTGAAGCCTCGGGAGACTTGTCTAGAGCAGTGAGGGTAACTAATGATTCAGAACACAGCCTCGTGGGCGTAAGAATGTCCTTTGGTCTGTTTCACAGGATGTAGACCTGCCTGTGCCAAGTCGTTTGACACTTCTCCTGGAACTGCTGCAGCTGTGAAGTGGTGGGGCCCCTGTGAGGTTTAGACAAGAATGTCTGTTTGAACAGCCCTGTAAAAATCAGCTGCCTGCCATCAGACAGTTTTCAGTTTAACAGAAGACACGAAGGACCTGTGGTCTATCTTCTCATGGGTTCTCTGTAAACAATTTACTGTCCCATTTGGATTCGAAGTATCTAGGATATCCCTTCCTGACCTTCTCCCCAGTGAATTACAATGATGGAAAACTGAAGTTTTTCACTAGATCTTGAAATATACCTTTTTTTTTTTTTTTTTGCCATTTTAGGGCTTGCAGTCAGGGTAGGGGGAGCAAAATATGGTAAGTTTTGGCACATAATCCTATCAGAGACAGTTGTACACTTAATTCCCACAAGCAGGTTCTGCTTTGTTGCATATAAAGGCTTCCAAATACTGTCAAAATAAGGACCAGAGAAGAGCTACTTAACTGCTAATGATTCTCCATTGCCAAACCAGGAAAAATTTATCCTTCCTGGAGATAAAAACAAACAAAAAAAAAAAAAACCAGGCTACTCATCAACAGAAAAAGTTTACATTTTTGGACTACTATTGTGTCATGCATTACATACTGACTCTGTAGCATGTCCCTTTAAAGCAATATGGCAAGTCCTCAAGTCCTTTGAATGAGGCTAATGAAAGCTGTTAACTGAGCCTGATAAAAGGTTTTTTTTTTTTCTGGCTAAGAAGGTGATAAACACTGCCATGTTAATTCACAGGTGAAAGGAAGCTGCTCTAGGGATGCCTTATTAAAACCCTTTTACCCCTATGTGCTACAGAGCAATAGGAGTAGAAATTGACTTAGTCCCCCAGAATGCATTTCAGGAGGACACCTTGAAATAGCTGAAGGTGGCTAGTGATCAAGCCAAGGGAGGGAGCCATCCAACTGGGTTTGGCCAGTCTGACTTCACCACCAGTCAGTAGCCTAGCGTCTGCTACCTGAACGGTTTCCTCTGCTAGTCCCTGTGTAGATGCTGAGGACTCAGAAGTACTAGATGCAAATAAACCCCAACCTGCTGGCAGGTAACATTTCAAGAATCTACAAGGAAGAGTAAGGACTCTGCTAGATTAGATGGCGTTTACCCCAAGTCAGCCAGTGTGTGAAGTAGAAAAGGGGTAAGGTATCAACTCCTGAGTTGGGTTCTGAGGAATCAAAAAATCAGATTTGAATCCAGCATCAGAGAAGAAGTGGAAACATTTTAAAAGAACAAATAATGTATTTCCTTGAGGCGTAGGTAATAATCTTGAAAATACAAAGAGCAAAATCTGCTGGGGATGAGAAGTTATTCCATTTGAGCTGATCCTCAAAGGACAGACTCTTACAAGCTATTAGGGAAAGTTTGCATTTCATAAGCAAAGGCGTTGATCTCTGCTCAGTGAGTAACAAGTGTTCTTATGTGGCTAATGCTGAGCGTTTCAGGAGAGAATGCCTCCTGCTAAAACTAGAAACTGGCATAGCCTTTTGAGCTGTGCTGGAGCTCCTAGACTACACTCTGCAAAGAAGGTATATTGCTGGTGTAGGCCTGGGTGGGATGGGGGAGGCCACGTATACAGTACTTACTGTACCAAGCAGTTTCCTGGTTTTCCGTGAACTTTAACTCTTCCCTTTAGTTTGCCTTCTAGTTTGGAAAATAGACAATAAAAAGCCACAAACAAACGACTGAACATTTATGTCAGGCATTGGTAAGAGGGCTGTAGATAGTAGCTAAATTATAGTAAAATGTCAAGAAAGATGTCCAGGTCTGAGACAAGAATCGAGTGTGGAAACATATTTACAAATACAGGTAATCCCCTTCACTAAATAGAAAATCCGAGTTTTAGCTCTAGCATTAGTGTTTTTTTTTTTCCCCTAAATAAAAAATGTTTATGGATTATTTAGCCTGCATGTATGTCTGTGTGCCATGTATATGCATGGTACTCCTGGAGGCCAGAAAAGGGCCTCTGGGACCAAGTTATAGAAGATTGTGAGCTGCTATGTGGGTGCTGGGAGTTGAACCCAAGTCCTCTGGAGCACTGGCATCAGTGAGTGCCCCTAACCACTGAGTCATCTCTCCAGCCCAGCTTTAGCATTTTCTAACGAAATGGCCGAAAGAAATTTCTTTTAAACTCACAGCCACACCACCAGTTGCCACACAAAGTTTAAGAGCATTGCAGGAGGTCTGTGCTTAGTAAGTATGTTGGGTGACTGGATGGACACCTGATTGTATTTCTGGTAGTACACATTGTTCACCTTTCAGAATTATGACCATAGCTCAAATCTTACATTCTAAAGATTTTAGAGTGTTAACCCGATAAGCTTCCCTTTTCCAGAAATCTCTACCTAACACCACATAAGATTACAGTGCCTACATTTTTACTCAAAGGCAGTGTTTGGGCTCTATTTAGCTTGACATTAAATATGAAATGTTCTTCCAAATCATAGTACATGATATCTATCATTTATTAAGTGCCTCAATGTGTTAACGGTGGCAGTTAATTTATAGAAATTAAAACAGCCTTGCAGGGCCCATTGATCATTCTATCTCTGGGGCACAGGATTGTCATAAATGTACCCCAAATATTTCAGTGAGTCCCAGAAAGGTGGGGAAATCTGTAGCAGAAAAGCCCTTGAAACTAGGTATATCTGACCAAAAAAAGTATCATTGTTACTGCAAGTAAAGAAGTCTCCCTCAACATGAACTGCGGATGAACACCCTAGTGACTTCAGCCTGACCTCACACAAGCCTATAGTAGATAGGCCAGAGCAGGGTTCAGTCTGAAGGAAAGAGGGAGAACCAATTCCCAGGTTCCAAGTAGCTAGAGGCAGATTTTTAGAATATTTGAAAGACAACCCAATGAAACCATGAAAGCAAATATAAACAAGAATTCACAAGGGAAGTTTATGCACCAAATGTCATGAGCCTGACAGAGAGGAACTAGAGCACACGAATTTGAGTCATAGCTGGGACAATGAAAGACACCTTGAAGAGGGGGTGAAGGCTGGTACCAGCCTTCGTGGACTGATGCCCACAGATTTATAAAGTCCAGATGAGCCATTCCTAACCCATTTTGTTACCTTCATTTCATAAAATCTCAAGAGCACCTATAGAAATTATTTCCCTGAACTGGATGGCCATAAGCTGTTTGCCTAGAACAATGGACAAATCAAGAAAACACGACACTTGAACATTTTTAACGGGATGTTTTCCTGAATATTCAAAACTTGGCAAAAGTTAACAGAATTGGTAGAAGCTTTGCACAGAACCTGAGTACTTATCACACAGCTGACACTTGATGCACGTTAGCTTTCTTCTCTTCCTTGGCAACTTCGGTGATTTCTACTTAGTGCCTATTACTAAAAGTAATGTTAAGGGTATTTGTACACTGCTTTTGTTTTTCTTAATGTGGCTATATTTTTTCATTTCTGTTATGTGTGGGATCAGAATTACTCAGTAACTGTAATTGTCTGAAGACCCATGAAGTATTTCCAAAGTGGCTTCCTACCTTTTACCACAGCAAGTTATGAAGTTCCAATTCATGTCCTTGGTACATTCTTAAGTTTATGCATCCTAGTAACTGTGAAGTGGGAGCTGCTGGTGACTTAGATTTATATGTTCCCAGTTGAGAGAATGATTGAGAATCTTTTTATATGCATATTGACCATTTTTATGTCTTCTGTGGAACAATGTCTAGGTATTCTCTCTCTCTAGTGTTTCTATGTTATGCACCTAGTTTTCCTGGAACCCACTTTGTAGACTAGGCTCACAGAGATCTGCCTCCCTTTTGTTCTCAAGTGCTAAGGCTAAGGGTGTGCCCCACCATCCCTGGCCTATTTTAAAAATTACATTTTTACTACTAAATTATGAGTACCTTTTTACAGCTGCTTTGAATGTACTCTCTCATTACAGACTATCTCTTGACTTTCTTATGTCATTTAAAACATTTTGATAAAATACAGGGTTTTTTTTTGTTTTGTTTTTTTAGTGCCTATGCTTTAATGTTGTATTTAAGAAGCCCTTACCTAATCAAAACAAGGATTTCAGGCACAAATTCAAGTGTGTGCTTGCTAGTGTAATTAACTACCTTTAAGGAGGCAATGTTGTCTTCCCACAGAGCAATGGTTGATAGGTTGCTGTCTTTAGAACACTTGCACCCCTTCACTGATTATCAAGTTTTTCATAATTTTCTTTTCTCTCCTAAGGTCCCCATATCTGAGCTTGCTTCTGCTGTACCTCTGATCTGGATCTCTGCAACATCTAAAATATCCCTGAAAATCTAGTTTCTAGAGTTAACTACTCTCTACTCAGTCTGCTAAAAGATTATTTGTAGCTGGGTGTGGTGGTGCATGCCTGTAATCTCAGCACTCATCGAGGCAGAGGCAGGCAGATTCCTATGAGTTTGAGGATAGCCTGGTCTAGCACAGCAAGCCCGGGACAGCCAAGGTTACACAGAGAATATCTGTCTGGGAAAACAAAAAACAAAAATGGATCATTTGCTTCCATCATAGAAAAACATTTGGATCTTCAAGCCCTAGTATTAGTTTTTTTCTAGCAGAGGTAATAATGGACAGGATAGAAAACCTAACCTGCATGTTCTCTCATTATCTTGTATTATTAACATTTATGTATTCTGTTGTCAAATGCCTTACAACCACTTCACATCTATTGCTCAAGGGTCCTTTTAACCTTGATACCATAGTTTCTGTACCTTCCCTGGTTACGAGAGCAAAGATGGGGCAGACCAAATGAATGAGGGGCAGACCAAATGAATGAGGCGACAATGCTACACTTACCCTTTGTTTCCCAGTTACATGGTTATGTTCTGGCCCATAACTGGAAGATATTGCAGGCCTAGTTGTGACTATTCTCTAGTGGATTAACAGATTATAAGTACGATTGTTACCATTTCCCAAGTTAGCAATTAATGCATGCATCAAGCCCTAGATAGATCTGAAATGTTGCTGGTTCCCAATAGGTCCATAGCCATTTCATGAATTATCTACTGTGAGCACTCTTGCTATTGGACACACTTAAAAAATATATGAGGTAGAGATTAACTGTCATTCTTATGTGAACAGCCAAAAGTTCCAGCAGCATTTATTAAGACTCGTTTCCTTATTGGATTGTCTTCATACTGACAAAAACGCAATTGACCATAAATATGAGGGCACATTTCTAGTCTCTTGAATCTATCCAATTGACTTAACATTTATCTATACATCTACCCTCATATCAGTACAATATATTCCATTTATACAGTTCTGTAGTAAATTATGACATCAAGAAGTGTGAATTCTCCAATTTTCCCAAGATGTGTTATTTTGTTAAATTTCTATCTGAATGAGATCAGTTTACCATGTTCTGGAAAAGAAAACAAACAAACAAATATAAAATTGATGGGACTGGATTGAAACTGAATAGTTTATTTATTGATTGATTGGTTTTTGAGACAAAGCTTTTCTGTGTAGCCTTGGCAGTTCTGGAACTTACTCTGTAGACCAGGTTGGTCTTAAGAGATCCACTTGCCTGTACCTCCCACACCCTGGGATTAAAGGCATGTACCACAACTTCTTGGCAAAACTCAACAGTTTACACAGTACTACCATGTTAAGTCTTCTGATCCATGAATCTGGGAAGTTTCTTATTTATACTTTCTTTCATCCATTGTTTTTCACTGTTAACTTTAAGTTTTGCCATCTTGATTGTGTTCCTTTTCTTGAGGTTGTACACGGAGTAATTTTAATTCACTTGGTGAAATTTCATTTTCATACACAGAGTATACAGAACGACAACTGTGATTAGTAATATAAAAGTAATCTTGAATTTTACAACCTTGATGAACTTTCCCTTTACTTTTAATAGTTTTTGTTTGTTGTTTGTTTTGGTTTAATTTTTTCTTTTCTTTTCTTTTCTTTTCTCTTTCTTTCTTTCTTTCTTTCTTTCTTCTCTCTCTCTCTCTCTCTCTCTCTCTCTCTCTCTCTCTCTCTCTCTCTCTCCTCCTTCTCCTTTTCTTTTTTTTGAGACAGGATTTCTGTGTAGCTCTTTCTGTCCTCAAACTAGCTCTGCCTACCAGGCTAGCCTTGAATTCTGCCTTCCAAGTGCTGGGATTAAAGGTTTGCTTTAAATACATTTTTGATGGATTCCTTAGGCTCTGGGATGCTGCTGGGACTTTTGAATACAATTTACGTAAGATTTAAGACTTGTAGGGATTAAAGTCAATATTGCATACAAACTCATTTTTTTTAAAGCAAAAGAACAGTTTTATAGATTAAAAACAATTCAGAAAACTAAAAAGCACAAGAACCAAACCAGAAAGCAAAGGCGGTATCCACACCATTAATATTATTAACTGTGTGATCCTGAGTAAGCTTCCAATTCCCTTTTAGTTTTACATCTGATTTTTAAAATATTTTCCACTTGCAGTGCCTGTGAACTTCTAAATGTATATAAGGAGTAACTTTCCTTATGCAGACTTCACATCATCCTCTTCTACCATTTTCACTTCTTAAACATGATATTACTAAAAGTGGAAGAGCATGCTAACTGTACTTTAACATGAAGGGGAAATACAGACACTAGGAAGGGCTCATAAAAGGCACTGTGATACGATTATAAAGTGCTACCCTCTTGGGAACAGCTAGACTATAAACAAATGCTTTAGAGGCTTACATAAGAAGAACTAAAAATGATAAAGCATTATTTACTCTGTCAAAGGATATACTTACTAGTATGTTAAAGCTTGAAAAATAATAAAGACATTTCAAGAATGGTAAAGTATGTTCTAAAAAATACACCACTTAAAGCTGTCACCAGAGACTCACCTTTTGTAGTCAAAGTTTTAAATTTTTTTATATTTCTTAGATAACTTAGATTGTCCTGAAATTTTCCATATGCCAGAGGTTGACTCCTGATCCTCCTGACTCCATCCACCTCCTACACACAGCAATTATAGCATGAGCTACACCTGGCTATTACCATTTTAAAATTATAATTTGAATTAAAATAGCAGATAATCTTGTAAAAATTCTAGCAAACACTGCTTTGCTTCTGTTAATGCTGACAACATTCAAACAAATTAATCCTTGGAATTTATAAAGTCCACTTCAAGTGTTCTGGAACCTGAGTTTTAACCTCTGGCACAGAGGGAGAGGACTATCCCAGGAGGCAGTGGAGTCCTCATCATTTTTATGATGGTATTGGAAACTCTGAGGACTTCTTGCTGGATCTGAGAATATGTTTTCTTCATCTTCAGCTATTTTATAAGATGGGATGCAGAGTTTGGTTTCTTTAGATTCTTTAGGATTTCTGTGTTTGTTGTGAGTACTGTCTCTGACATGGACTAAGCTATGTTTCTGAGAGCTGTGTCTCATTTTTGGAGCAATGTACTTAGCTTTCCAGGACATTGGAACACTTTCTTCATCTGAGGAGTCTCTCTCATGGCAAACACTATTCTTCACGACAAGGTTCTTAGTAGTTTTCTCAACAAGTTTTATATTACAAGGTACAGCAGCAGTTGGCATCCCAACTTTAAGACTGGAAGTCTTTACTGCTTCATCATTGAAAGAATGAGGTAAGGAAGTAGTCATCGTACAGTTTTCTTGAAGGAGTTGGCTGTCCACCACTTTTGAGTCTCTGGACTCTTTGTGCAGATACACTCCTGTAAGTTCCTTTGAGAAATGTGATGAATCACCAGAGCTACTGTCACCAATACAAGAGCTTTTCACCTTTAGGGGCAAACTTTCCAGGTCAGCATCTGCTCCTACATTATACTGAGGGCATGAGAATTTTACATGTATTCGTTCCTTTAGAGGCAAATCGTGAAGATATAAAGTGGAGATGCCAGATAGGATATGTTCTTCAGGACTAATCTTTTGAAGATCTTTACACAACACTTCACTGTTTACAGTACACTGTTCTGGGTCATATGATAGTTGTTCAAAGCCAGGAAGGATGGCAGATGATTCAGGTTCTGATTGTAAATCTTGAGAGAAAGTGTTTCTTTGAACAGCTGGAGAGTTACTAAAAGAAGTACCTGCCCAGTCAATGGTACTCAACTGTAGATTAGCAATTGCAGAAATATTATGGGAAGAAGAGCTGGGCTGATTATCTGAAACTAGAAAATTACTGACATCTTTAGTTTGCTTTGTAGTTGAGGGTTTTAGAGAAGGCATGAACTGTTCTTGCAAATGCAAACAATGAGCATTTTCAGAGAAAACAAAACTATTCAATGAGGGAGAAGTAGATTTCTGTGCTAAAACAGGATCTGGAGAAATTTCCAAATTAATTTTGGGATTTTGCTTTGGAACGACATTAGATGTAGGTTTTAAAGTCATAAGTGACTCAGAACTGATTATATCCTCTGATTCCGGTAAATGGCTTCCTTTAGGCTTAATTTTCATATCTGAAAAGAAAGAAAAACATAACAAATATCCATTGCTTTTCCTTAACTTGGGTTGAAAAAAAAAAAAGCCCAAGCAAAACTAAAAGATAAACCAGTTATCTATCTATCTATCTATCTATCTATCTATCTATCTATCTATCTATCTATCTACCTATCTATCTATCTTTTTTGCTCATCTCCACCCACTATACAGTACATTCTTGGAAACACTGTAAAATATTTTCCTCTGGAAAAATGTCATTATTGAGTTACTTTCTTCACAAAATTCTGAATAATAAAGAAAATGCACTTATAACACAAAATATCTTTGCAGTAGCTGCTCTAAAGTTGGTTAGTGTTACAGCACACTTACTACTCTGTGCTTAACTTATTCAAGTTATTTAGTGAACACAGAGTGTAGTGGTAGACCCTCAGCATTTCAGTTTTCAAAGGCACAGTGTGGGGCGTGGTACGAAATGCGACGATAGAATACCTGACTGGCATTTGGAAGGCCCTAAAGTGCGATCCCTAGCACTGCAGCATCAGAGGACACCGGGTGTGAGAACAGGGCAGCAGCAGCAGTGTTCTTAAAAAATTTCAACAAAACGTAGACAGGATCAGGTCAGAAAGGTCAGGTGGCTGTCCTGTAACATTAGTGCACGGCACATCCAACACAACACTTACTTTTCTGTTTCTTTCCTTTAGTTTCTGACTGTTGTTTCTGGTAGACGGCAACAACTTCAGGATAGGCTGCTTCAAACAGTGCTGCTTCTTCAACTGTAAGGAGATCCAGTTCTCCAGATTCTGTATCTTCCACTGCATAGTGTTCTAGATTACAAATACAGCAAAGCAAACAAACAAAAATTTAAAAACCCAGTTTCCCAAGTAGTTACCAAGAAAACTATTCTATCAAAAAATGAATAATTGACCACAAATCTTGCTACAACACTGTCATTTTTCTATTACTTATTTCTAGTAATTACATATATGCATAGACTGTTTCATGGTCACTTACTATTACTACCTCATTGCTTACTGCCTGGCTCTTTTCTCTCTCCTACCCTCATGTACTTTGTTGCTGCTGGTATTTAAATTAACTATTTTCTATAGGAGCTGAAAGGGAGAATTCTTCTCACATTAGAACTTTAAATTCTCTTGTTTCAGAAATGAGAATCAGTAAAAGAATTAGAAAACTTTCTTTGGAGAAAATGAAAAATTATAAGAAAAGGAAGAAGCAATTTCTTAAGACAAAGGGTCTCCTTTGTCTTATCTTATACAACATATTTATACTTCTTTGTATACTAGGAAAGCCACATCTCCATATGCTCAGCCCTGGCTATCAGTTTCTTGAAGATATTCCAGCATTAGAGGATCCACAAACAGCTGAAATGAGGATGTCTATATGGATATTTACAATAAAATATATACAGAAAAGCAAAAATCTAGGATTTGTATATGAGAGAACAGTGCTGTTTGTTTTTCTGAGCCCAGTTTGCCTCACTTAATATTTTCCAGTTCTATCATTTTCCTGCAAATGTCATAACTTTTTCTTTATGGCTGAATAAAATGCTATACTGTATATGCACTACATTTTTCATAATTCATTCATTTACTCATATATACCTCTAGTCTGTATAGTGCTTTCCAATGTGAATATAGTGCCAAAAACTATGTGCAAGTTTCTCTCTGGAAGGGCAGTCCTTTAAGATTCTGCCTTGGATTGGTACAGCTGGACCCTATAAGAAAGCGTGGTGGCGGAGGGCAATTGAATACATGATATGTAAGCAGAAAGGGTAATACTGGAAGCGGTAACACTGATGGTATAAATGGAAAGTGGTAGAGGGGAGAAGATGCGCACACATATGTGTGTTTGTGTAGATCAGAAAAGAGTATGTGTGAAAATGTCCTAAGAAAACCTTACTTTGTACATTAAAAAGAAAATAAAAAGGCACACAAAAAGAAAAAAAGACATATAAAGTGGATAGGGACTATTGCTGTGACAGCTCTGACCACATTATTTTGGGGAGGATTGTGGAAAACTTTGGAACTCTGGACTAAGCTCTGTGGGCTGTTCTGTAGAAGGTTGGAAGATAAGAATATTGAGATAACTTTGGAGGATAAAGGCCTCGCTTCCGAGGTTTCAGAGGGAAATTTGAGAGTTCCTTAAAAACTACGACGATGATGTGTTATTTTGAATTAAGATTCTCGGGTTTTGTTGTTTTCAAGATGTTTTCACTGAGTAGCCTTGGCTGTCCTGAAACTCTTTCTGTAGACCAGGCTAGCCTCGAACTCATAGAGACCCACCTACCTCTGCCTCCTGAGTGCTGGGATCAAAGCCATATGCCACCGCTGCCCTGCTAAGATTATAGATTTTTAAGCCTGTGATGTGTTTTATATTTACTAAAATAAGATCTAAGGAAAAAACCGAATCCTACAATTGTCCTCCAGCCTCCACACGTGCACCACAGCATGCTTGTGTGGGCACTCACACCCACAGCTCCACACACAAAAGCTCAGGAATCTGGGGTCATTTCCATTTTAAGTCACCCGCTTTTCTTGTCTGTAGTCTGGGAGCTCATCTAGAGCTTACACTATTTTTATGTTGTAGTGAAAGTACAAATTCCTATGAAAACTAAATACAGTGAAGGAGAGGGACGAAAAGTTTAGCTACCATTCACTCACCCAATTGCTTTAGAAACAGCTAAATAGAAGACCTCAAAGACAGATCATTTGTGGAAGTAATTTCTTAAGAACTATGAATCATAGTTCTATTTTGGTATTATTTCCAAACATTAAAGAAATATCAGAGACAATAAAAATAAAAGCACCTGAATTTTATCACCTTTATTAGTCAAATTCTATTTAAATGAAACAAGTAAAATAAAAAATAAGTCATATGCATGTGAATTTTTTCACACGCATCCATGATTTCTATATATTCACCATCTATATCACATTTGTATCAAATGTTGTATTAGACATTCTGTGTATAACATACATACCAGGCTTTTCCCATTGTATTTCAAGACAGCGAACTCTATTTCTGATTCGGGGCTTAACAATTCTGAAAAATAAATTCATATACTGAGGTCTAATTGTATGTTATTTAGGTTTTTTGCTTGTTTGTTTTTTGAGAGAGGGTTTCTCTGTAGCCTTGGCTGTCCTGGACATGCTTTGTAGACCAGGCTGGCCTCAATCTCAGAGATCTGCCTGCCTCTGCCTCCCTGAGTGCTGGGACCACAGGTGTATACCACCATGCCCAGCTGTACAAGTTATTTGTGAAATTTAATTCACACACTTCAATTTCCATCAATATTTAATCAAAGTGAAAATAAAAGTAATTACTGTCTAGATATTCTTTGGAATTAATCAAATAATTTCATCGTGAGGTACAGTTGAAATTGTTGGATTTACTCAGTATTATATATTATTTTATCTGCATGTTTGTAGATGCATATGCACCAGCTACATGCCTGGTGCCCACAGAGGTCGAACAGAGACTCAGATGCCCTGGAACTGGACTGACAGATACGAGTGAACCACTATATAGGTTCTGGGAATTGAACTCGAGTCCAACAAGTGCTTTTCTGAGCTATCTCTCCTGCCCCTCAATATTCTTTCATTATTGTGTAGTATTGCTTTTTCTATGATTTCTGTTTTAAAGTGTATTTTGTTTGGTATTTGCCTACTAAATCTTAAATCTTTGTTTTTGAACTTTACATACGTATTTTGTATTTTTTATGAAAAATTTTCTCTACTTATCCAATGCAATCTGTTTTTTAATTAAAGAAATTTAATCCATTTACATTTATTATGACTAGTGAGAGTTGGACTCATTCATAACTTTTTTCTGTTAACAGTTTACTGCTATTTCCTTCCTTCCTTCATATATATATATATATATATATATATATATATATATACTCTTGGTTTGATAGTTTTATTTCATTTTTTAACTGTAATTGTTTTAATGTCATTGTATATCTAGTAGTAACACATATCAATACACAGTAAAAAATAATACTCTCAAAACATGTATTTAAAGATTTAAGACTAATGCTTGGAATACAATCCAAAATGAAGAGCTTTAATTTATTATTTATTAATCATTACCATTATGTGAGTTATAATTTTACTCAGTTCATTAAATTACTGACCAATGTTTGACTCCACATCTTCCTCCTGGCTTCAGGTTGTTTCTTGATATGTACTCATTATAGTACTTTGTAGGTATGTTTGCTTGCTTGTTTTGAGACAAGGTTTCACTATGCAGCCCTGGTAGGCCTTAACTCACAGAGATTCGTTTGCCTCTGCCTCCAGTTCTGGGATGAAAGGAGTGTGCTATACTTTGCTTAATAGTGCCTTCTCCACCCCCAACAAGACAACAGTTTCACTATGTAGCCCAGCTGTCCTGGAACTCACTATGAGGCTAGCCTTGAACTCAGAGTTCCACCCATCTCTGCCTCCTGAATCCTGGGATTAAAGGTGTGCCCTACTATTGCACAGCTGTTTAATAGTGCTTTTAATAAAACTCTCATGTAGTAAAATATCTTAGTCTTGAAGTGCATGAAAAATTCTTTGCTATGAACGATGTTTAGTCATTTCAATGTTGCCAGTTACTTTTACTTTAAAATATTACTTATCACTTGCTGTTTTTCTTCTGGCTCACTGGAATAGTTCTTTGTTAAGTCATTTTAATACTTTTTAAATAGCATGCATTAGAAGTCAAAAGTATGCCAATACTTGAATTTCCTGTATCTTTGGAAAACAGATATTACACCTACAGGGAGAAATACTAATACTTCTGATCAAATAGTCATGTGTGGAAACAATCTTTACAAAATTCTTTTTTTCTATGTTAGTTTTAGAAATTATTTTTTTAGATTTATTTATTTACGGATATTTGTGTTTTACCCACATATATGTTTGTGTAACACAAGCATGCCTGGTGCCCACAGACGTCAGAAGAAGACATCAGATCCCCTAAAACTGGAGTCACAGATATTTGTGAACTACCATATGGGTGCTGGGAAGTGAACAGCAGGACCCCTGCCAGAGCAAAAATTGCTCTTAACTGCTGAGCCATCTCTCCAGCCCGGACCACACGATTCTTTAGACTGCATTACCTAATCGGTTGTAGTTGGTTAGAGTTCCTTCTGCCAAGTTTTCTTTCTATCATGTCATAGCGGGTCAAAAGCACCAACAATTTCTCACATGCATAGTGACTGGGCCACTCCATTTTTTGAACAGTAAATCTCTATAAATACAGTAAAAATAAAGGTGAAAAAATTTAAGACAAAACAAATGCTCTTAGACGATATCACTTTTTAAAAGAGTAATGCTAACGTAATATTAATGAGAATATTCCCAGAAGTATCAACAAGCTCTGCAAGAAGAAAGTATTAAACAACAATGTGGTTGAGAGGATCCACTGATCAGAATGGCAGTTTATGTTTGGGAGGGTGGACTAAGCTCCTTGACCTCTTGGTCCGTTTTCCATTTGTAAATGGAGAGAATATAACCCTGTTGACAGATTATATAGATTAAATGGGAAGACATTTATTAAGTATAATAGTTGTCAGCAAGGTAAAGTACAAGTAGATTTACTAAGCCAACCTTTTCCCCCTAATTACAACATCAGGGGTTAAAGTAATCTCATTTAATACTCATGGTGACTTGATGAGGTGATAATATTATTTCTATTTTAAGGACATTCCATATTAAGGGTCATATAGTATATTTGATCTTAGCACCCCCTCTCCCAAGCCCTTCTTTCCCAGAAATATTCCTGGATTCAATTTGTCTGCACATGGTGATTGAGACATCTTCTGAGAAGTAGCCTGTTTGCCTTTTATGGCCTGGAACGTACAGATCTTGCATAGCCATGGGGTAATGGTTAGAAATGAATACTGAATAACATAGGGACAGTTAACAGTTATCTGTTTTAGTTCTTAAGTCTCCTCTTATACACAGAAGCTAATATCCTTCTGATTTTCCTCATGTTTAATTTTGTACTATTAAGTAAAATTTATTTCGGATACCTGAAACAATAGTAAATCAGGTCTTTGATACCTGATCGGTTTCAACATTTTATTCTTATTCAAAAGGAATTCTTGGATGACCTAAGTGTAAAAAAAAGACAAAAAAACAGGAATCAAGACTTTAAAACTTCCAAATATTTTTAAAAATAAATACATAACTGGATTATTACCTCATGAAATGGAAATCCTTTGCAACTGCAAGCTTTCCTAGAGATAAATTATACATCTTATCAATACAATCAGATAATTAGATAGCCTGAAATCCCATCCAATCCCCTTGTTTTATAAGAAATATCACCTATAGTATCTTACAATTTTTGAGCCTTTCTTTGAAAAACTATTAAATTGCTAGCTTCACAGATAAAATTTTATTTTTAACTTGTAATATTTATTTATTTGTTTGTGTGTGTGTGAATTTGTGTAGGAAAATGTACACAGCACATGTGTGGAAGTCAGAGGATAGCTTGCTAGAGTAGGTTCTCTCCTCTACCACATGTGCTCTTGTGACTAAGCTCAGGTTATCAGGGTTGGAAGCAAGAACCTTTACCTGTTAAGCCAACCTCTTAAATGAATTTTTTTTTCCTTTTGGTTTTCATGACAGAGTTTCACTATATAACTCTGGCTTGCCTGGAACTTGCAATGTAGACCAGGCTGGCCTCCTGGCCTCTCTGCCTCCCAAGTATGCTGGGATTAAAGGTGTGTGCCACCGTGACTAGCCCAGATGGATGAATACACACACACACACACACTAAAAAACACAGTATGTGAGGCATGACTAATCTAGACATGTGAGGGAAGGTTATTGTAGAAGTAAATCAACCACAGATGCCTATACAGGTCATAGCAAAAAAACATTCCGTGCTTAGAAACAACTTACTTTTTAATAGTGCTTTCTATTTCATTTAGTTGCCTATTATGGTCTCTCTGGTGCCATTCACAAGGACAGCAGTATTCATAATCATGTGGTTCACAGTATCTATCACTTTTACATAATGTGCATCCATTACGTTCATGATCCTTAGGCGAACCTTTGGAAACACAAAGATGTGTGATTTTTATGCTTTGCAAAATTAGCTTCAACATGCACATTTTTCCTCCTGTTATCTAAAATTTCAAAATTAATATTGTCTAGAATAATGGTTTCCAGTACATTTAGGTTGAAAAAATAATGTACACCACAGTGGTTCTTAGGACAAATTATAACTTACTATCATGACACTGCTCACAAAGTACTCATTTATTTGAGGTGTTGATTAATTTATATCCAATAATAGAAACATTTCTGGTTGGTTTATGTGGTAGCTACAAGGTAGGAAAGTAATTATTAGTAAAAAAAAATTATTTCCTTAATATAATAATTATGAAATAGTTTCTTTACTGAGTATATTAGACTACCCACTTCATCTCCTCTGTCAGTGAGTACTTTCCATTACATGAGAGCTGTTTTAAACTAAGAACAGGAAGAAAATCACTGTAGCACAGGTGTGGCTGGGGCCCTCATTTCCTTTGAAAGGAAACACACTTCAGGTTGTGGTTTTTTTGTTGTTTTGTTTTTTTGAGATAGGGTCTCATGTAGCTCAAACTCATGTGGCCTCAAACTCCCTAAGTAAGTGAACTAGCCTTGAACTTCTTGATCCTACCGTCTATATCTCCCAAGAACTTAATTACAGGTTTGTACCACGCTCAGCTCCTGTTCAAGTCTACCTTTCTCAACTAAGACCAATGACGATCTACCTATTTCCAACAAGAATGAATTTGTATTAGAAACTAATTTTAAGGGGACTGGAGAGTTAGCTCAGAGGTTAAGAGTACTTGATGTTATAAAAGACCTGGGTTTGGTTCCCAGCACCCACATGGAGGCTTACCACCTACTCGAGCACAGATATGAAGGCAAAACACTCATACACATAAATGAACAAAAATAAATCTAAAACAATTTTAAAAGAAAAAAAAAACTAGTTTAAGGTCATATCTAATAGCCAGTAAAATGTACTATAGACAGCAAATAATTAATTAAGCATATAAACATAAAACACTGATATAAAAATAATTGGTTCTGGCTCCATTTTCCTATAAGGCTGTATTTCATAAAAATATTCACATATTACAACCATGATAATTTTAAAATCTAAATAATATGGTAACATAGTGTAATATTTTACCATTTTATATTTATCATTGCTACCACACTTTCATTTATCAAGCATTTATTGAATGTTCACAATGTCTGTATAACTCAACTTCTGACTCTAAGGCATTTCCAAGTAGTGTCTTAATAAAGGCATAAGAAAGTATGATGAGAGCAGGACTGTAAGAGTGAATTCAGACTCCAATATTCTGGAGGTATCTCCTATGCCTGCTTACCTGGATGGGAACACACAGAACAGTGAACCACTTTTTTAGCTGCTGGTTGTGGATCAGAGTAGCAAGGTTCTTCAACCCACTGGTTAAACCTTTATTAGAAAATAATTTTTAAAAACACAAGAAAAAAATTGAGAAAATAAAAATACATTCTCAAATGTTAGTTTATCTTATTCTCTTTACCCTGTAAATTTTTTTCTTTGGTGATTATAAACCGACTTGCCTGGCCTGGGAAAATGTTTAGTTTTCTACAAGCTTTACATGCGGTCCCAGGTAAAGAAGAATTGTAAAAGGGGATAGAGCATGTGTATGTGTTTATCTGTACAGACACATATCTAATCACAGTCATTCAGTCTTTTTTGTTTTTATGAGTTTGTTCGGCTAAAGTTTCAGGTTACTACAATACTAACAAGGGCAGCTAGATGGTACTGATGAAACACTGAGTTCACAGGGTAATGTGTAGTGCTGAGGTAATTAATTAGCTGCTGGAAAATTTGACTCATTTACTGTCAAGAATACCTCTAAGTCTACTAAAAATCTGTATTAATAGCTTCTGAGAGAATAGAGCTTCAAAGATTAAAAAACAGGAGAAATAATATAAATCATTAAAATTAGAATACTTATGTCATTCTTTATTTTATTGTAAAGACAATTATGAGAGGGTTTCTTTATTTCCATGCCAAATTATAACATTTCTTCCCTGTTTTGGCATAATAATCACAGATGTCTATAGGAACTCACTGAAGACTTACTTCTACCAACACCTTTAAGAGACCCATTTTAACAAAGAGTACAGTGATTTAAAACATTTTCAGTCATTTCTTCACTTCTGTGCATACCACCTCATACCTACTGATATGTTCAGTCTCCCTGGTCTCTTTTCTTTTTTATTTTATATCTTATTGTCATTTTTTAAGAAACTTGCTTTTATCAAATGCATATAACTGACAAGCTTTTAAGAGAATAAGTATTTGGTAAATTTCAATATAACTTGTATGGTAATTATATTCTCAACTTATACAACTCAAATTAGAATTAACATATTATGAAATGTATAGCAAGAAGACAAAGAACAAGGTCAAAATCTTTGAAGTTTTACTTATCGTAGTCGTGTGTGTGCATGCATGTCTACAGTGTATGGTGTATGTGTGTGAGTGTGCAGGCAGGTGTGTATATGCCATAGTGTGCACGGAGAAGTCTGCGGACAACTTTTAAATGTCAGTTCTCTTCTTTCATCATGGATTGTAACAATCAGATGAATTCGCATGGTCAGGCTTGTGCTTCAAATCCTGTTACTTGCTGAACCACATAGCTGGCCCAAATTAAAAGTTCTTTATCAAATGTTACTTATTAAATATAATTATATATTGAAAATTTATTTATTAAAACAAAATATACTACCAAAGACTCAAATACAAAATTACTTTGTAATATTCATCTTTACTTGATAATAATGGTATAAAACAGCCTACAGAAAAATATTTGTGACTATACATTAAAACATTTGACATTGTACTGTGTGTACAATACAAAATTGATAGTATTGCTTTGAACATATAGTCATTTCCTTCCTTTGGAAGACTTAAAAAAATAAATAAAAATTAATTACTGAAAATGAGTAGTTCAAAAATAGTCCTTTCTGTAGTATTCACTACTAAGTTCAACAAGAATATGGGGGGAAAAAGTGTTTAGTTACCTCTGAAGCAAACTTTGACCTTTCAAAATCTGCAAAAGTTTTAATGCTTGCTCTTTTCCAACTCCAGGTACTCCCTTTAATAAAGTACAAAAACAAACTTTATTGTTAATAACAAGAATAATGGGAACACATACAAAGAAATATACTAATGATCATCTGCATTTTCACACAGGGTATTTATGAAAAGGTTATCCTTGTGTTCCTACCACTCTGAACAAAATCTAACACAATGCTAAGAGGCAGGGAGGTATGAATGGCTTACTGTAGTAATGACACTGCTTAGCAGCAGCAACAATAGCACTGCACATAAGTGTAACTAGACAGCTACGATGGGTATAGAGAGCTAAAAATAGAGAAAGCCTTATTAGAAACTAGCATTGCTATAAAACAAGAGTAATGCTTAAGCTTTTCTAACGGGTTAGTCAGGCACACATCACACTTTTGAGGGTGAAGCTGGAGAGCCACTTACTGCAGTCTTCTTTGTAAAGCTGACGTCAGAAAGGTATGCAGGGGTATACCTCTTTACAAGGATAGCACTGTCTGAGTTGATGATTGTTTTTGAATTTATTTACCTATTATTGTTTTGTTTACTTGGTTTTTTCCTTTCATCTCTATGGGTATCCCAGGCATGGAGCTCAGGTTGTTAGGCTTGCATAGCAGTGCTTTCAACCATGAATCATTTCATCAGTCCTGATTTTTTTTTTCTTAGTGAATGTCCATACTTAAAACCTAAATGAATTCCTAGTTATATACCTGTAGTATGTACACACACACACACACACACACACACACACAGAGAGAGAGAGAGAGAGAGAGAGAGAGAGAGAAAGAGAACAAGAAAGGGGGAGCATGAAGTACGAAAGATATTGAGAAAATTGATGAGCTGAGCTTGCCTTTGGAAGGTAATCACAACCAAGAAGTACCGCCAGTCCAACCAGAGCATCGCGGTCCAAGCCTAGCTTACTCTTGATAGATGATACTGTGTAACAGTCAACATGTGGATCCTAAAGAAAGCACAGGTTTCATCTTCCAAGTGTTTTATTTTAAACAGTAGCAAGAATGAGTTTTGAATGACTTTGTCAAAGTCTTTTTCTAAAAATTTAAATAAGAATTTTTTCCTGATCACAACAATATCTATAGAATATGACATTTCAATAAATGAATAAAGTATAACTGAAAGTTCCTCCGTATTGGCCATCTTTCAAAGTTCGAGAAGGTGTTATACATGTTGCTGTAGGGAAGAAAAACTCATCAACAATCTAACCCAGCTGTGAACCCTGTGAGCCACAATAATGACCAGCATATAGATTCAATTGTGGCATGAATGAGTATGACCAGCTACTTTATGATGAGATTGAAAATCCACTCTATAAGAGGAAACTTATGCTTGGTGTTGTATATCTGGTTGGGGAGCTCATAGGTCCAGGGGTGAACCTACTACTATTACTTTGCTAAGTGAACATAGTATCCACCTGCCTTTTAAACTTTGCATGTCTATACCCATAGATGACTACAGTTCATAGACCTCATGAAAGAAAAAGTGGGCTTTATGTGCAGAGAATAAGTGTATGTACAGTGCTTAGACATGCATACCACATTTCCCTACCCCAAGGCTTAGGGATCATGGTGGAAGAGCGAGCAGAAAGATTATAAAGCTAGAGGTTGGGGAGGATAGGAGCAAGAGTGTCTTATGGACAAGACAGAATTATAAACTTACAGCAGCTGTGCTTGCCTGACAATGATCCAGGCAATCAATATTTCAGCAGGAGAGGCTCAGGAGCCACAACCCCTGGCTGATGAACTATTGACAGTTGATGGTTTCTGTGGGAGGAACAGTCAATTTTTTTTTAAGGCTGTGTTAAATTTAGTAGGTTGTCTAGGCCCTAAGTCAATAGCACCATACCAAATAGTATACGAGCATTACAAATTGGAACCATGGGCTTTAAAAAAAATAAAATAAAATAAAACAAAATAAAGAACATGAATTTGGGAGGGCGAGCTTTTTTTGTTTTTCTTTTGTTTGTTTCTTTCTTTTGTCAACTTGACATAAGCTAGAGTCATCTGGAAAGAGGGAACCTCAACTGAGAAAATATTTTCACAAGATTGCTGAGTAGGCAAGTCATTGGGGATACCTTCTGGATTAATGATTGATGGTGGAGGGCTCAGCCAACTGTGGGTAGAGTGCTATCTATCCTTGGGCTGTATAAAAAAGCAAGCCGAGCAAGCTATGAGGAAAAACCAGAAAACAGCATTCTTCCATGACCTCTGCATCAGTTCTTGCTTCTAGATTCTTATATTGACTTCTCTCAATTATGACGACATGGAAGTATAACTCAAATAAACGCTTTCCTCCCCAAGTTGTTTTTGCTTGTGATGTTTATTACAGCAATGGAAAGCAAACTAAGGCAGAGAGAGTGAGGGTGAGAATTAGATCTGGGAAGAGTGGGTGTTAACTATGATCAACCATGAACTCTTGTAGAAAATTCTCAAAAACTTACTAAAAATATATTAAAATAAGAAAACCCTTCACATTCAGCCCTTTTTCCTCTTTATTGCTATCGGTGTCTAAAAAGTGCAATGTATGGTATATATTTATTGTAGAAAAGAAAACGTTCACTACATTTCTGTGTTGGTACACATTCTCCCAAAAAGTAATTTCCTCTGACATTCACATTAATACTTACTACCCACGCTATTTTAATAAAGGTAGAGCCATATAAAGAAGCTGCTCTGCAACATCTCCTCCAACAGTGCGCCTCGGTATTTTTGTCAGTAGTGTGTCTCCTCTTGCCCAGTCTGAGACAAAATCTCACTCAATTTGGTTTGTAGACAAGGCTGACCTAGCGCTCACAAAGTCCCGCCTGCCCTATATCCACTATGCTGAGATTAAACGTACTGTGACACCTGCTATAAGACATCTTTTAAAATGATTGCTTAGTACCAGATCACACTGACTCTGAAGTAATACTCTGCAGGGACCTACTAGCATTTTTTTGGGGGGAGAGGCGAATATCCAGAGCTGACTGAGTGACAAAAGTTAAATTTAGTGAAGCCAGTGGATCAAAAGAGGTGTAAATTTTATTTATTTATTTTTTGTTTTTTTGAGACAGGGTTTCTCTGTGTAGTCTTGGCCATCTTGGACTCACTTGTAGATCAAGCTATCCTTGAACTCACAAAGATCCACCTGCCTCTGCTTCCCCGAGTACAGGGATTAAAGGTGTGTGCCACCATGCTTGGCTTGAGGTGTACATTTTTAAAGCTCTTTTTCATTTTGTAATCGCTTTAGGAATGCTTCAGGAGACTCTTCTAGGCCCTGAAGAACCTTAGGAGTCATACACATTAATGGGTTTTTGAGCTGCACCCCGAATTCCAGTTATAAGGTACCAGTGAAAAGTGTCCAGAGCATGAGAACCTCTGTGCGTGCTTGAGTCCCAGTCGGGGTGTTTGGGTGGGAAACCTGCTTCAAAAGACAGTAACTTTCAGCAGGTGTCCCAGTGGCGGAGGCACTTACTTACTTCTGTCCTTCCTTACTTCTGTCCTTAACGTTCCCTTTATGCCAAAGTAAAGAGTCAGGAAAGAATTGCTAACATCCCAAGCAGGGCGACGGGTGCAAGGGACAGATTCCTGAAGGGCAGTTGGGGCTTGGGACTTATCGGAAAACCGTAGTAGCATTTTGAGATATGTGAAGTTTAGCCTTACTGGCCCTAATAAAGCAAATGCCTAGGTGTAGGCTGTCTTGTCTCCCTTCACCCAGTTGCTATAATAAAAATGATAATTATTAGGAATTCCCAGCTAGGAATCATAACTGTGAAACATTTAAACACTCCTGAACAAGCATTTGCCTTGCTATTTTTTTATAGTTATTAATACTGTGACAAAGAATTTCCTGCCCTGTATCTATCTACTTGTACATTGGAGGTGTTCTGAGGATTAAATACTGAAACTGGAAGTTCTTGGACACAGCAATTCATTTCATACATAATTTTATGTTACATTAGAGAGAAATTATTGAAGAGAATAAACTATTCTGCAGCACTTTTTTTTTTAATTACATTTACTTATTCATTTGTATGTGTGTGCTGTGTTGCATGAGTGGAACGTAAAGAACAATTTAGGGGAGTCACTTCTTTTCTTCCACCATGTGGGTTCTGGGAATCAAACTCCAGTTTAAGTGCCTTTCTCCACTGAGCCATCTTGCTGGCCCACAATACCTTTTAAAATGTTACTTTTAATTTTTTAAAATAAATAACAGCTTTATCATCTCTGTCAGCTCTAATAGTTATTTACAGAGTTGGAGAGATGGGTTAGTGGTTACTTATACTACTCTTGAAGAGGATCCTTGTTCAATTCCACATACCCACTTCAGGTGGCTCACAAATCCCTTTAGAGCTTCAGGTGGATTCAATGCCTGCATTCATATGCACATATTCTTTACCCCATACGTACAAATAATAAAAATAATAAAAAACCTAAGTCTAAAAATATATGTAATATACATTAATGGTGAAAACTTGCAAAACACTTTCTAGTTTACGGAAATGTACAATGAATGATATTTTAAATTAGTAAACATTTAGTAGTAACTATTTGCCAGCATCTTGGAAGCATTTTACATATATTATCTCAGGGTAAACACGTAGCAAGAGAGAGAGAAAATATATACCTTTGTGTTCATAGTGAAATTCCTGTAAACAGTCTGGGCTCCATAAAGGAAAGCATCGCCATCATTGGTGAGGCAGCCATCCACATGGCCACTGGCGTTAAGGTAAGCACACATGGCCTCAGCTTCCCCGGCAGCCTGGACCCAGGGCATTCCTAGGCACTCTAGCATTTCAAGGCACTGAAACAAGGAGTTGGTGCAAATCATTCAACTTTTTCAGAATTTTAAATTACTTCTACACTAAAACATTAGTAGTAGTTATCTTTTGGGTATTTAAAAAAAAAATGACATTTAAGAAACACTTGGAAATTTGGACACTGAATAATTTAATGGCATTAAGAAAAGATTGCTAACGTATTAGGTGAGATAATTAAAATAATAACTTGGTTATGCTTATTTAATTTTAAAGTGTCATCTTGCAGAAGGCAACACTGAAGTATTGAGAATTCTCCAGTAATATGGTTGAAACTGACACTGTATGTTCTAAGAGGGAGTGAGGGAGTGAAAAACATTCCATCTTGCAAGGAAGCTCACTAAGATCAGATGAGAAAATAAACAACTCTACTGGTTCAGGAAGTCCCTGACCAGTGACACTAGGCCCCTCTCTTCCCAAGCACATATAACTAGTAAGGACTGTTGGGAAACCAATCCACGAAGCCATCTAAACATGAAAGAGAGGGAGAGAAGGAAAGGGGGGAAAGAGAGTGCTGAGCTGAGCTGCTTGGAAGAAACAGACCCAACGATGCTCAGACCAACTGAGCCACCTAGAATGGATGCTCTACAATCTCCTGAACTACAGCAGGTTGTGCAGTGCACTCCAGGTTTCCAGCCTTTAAGAGCTGTTGCCTATGTGGGATGAACTTTTGGTGACAGAATTGTCCCTGCTCCTCTAACTGATTTCTTACCCATATTCCTGTAACAACCACCCCCCCCAAACAAAACAAAACTCATTGGTTCACCAAGTTGGATTTTAGTAGTTTCCTTACTTTAGTCTGTCATCAGTTCTCTACTGGTAAGCATTTCCTAAGGAATAGCATCATACAACAGTGGGAAAACTCGCACAAGGCTAAGTTGATGGTTCCTTCTAGGAAATCAAATACCTATGTACGGTGATTTTATCCTTTTATGATGTATAAATAAGTAAGCCACTTTGAGATTCATTTGGGTTATGGCTTTTATCTTCACCAGCAACTTTATTTTCCTTTTCTTGCCATTTACAATTTACAGCACTTTCTGAATTGAGGAATTCTGAATATGCAGAAAAAAGGCTATGCAAATGTCCTTTATACAGACTGGCAGAATAAACACCTGTTGCTCAGAATATTTAATCTTTTGTATGATACATACAAAAAAAGCTACCAGAAGTGCCCAAGGCCAACAGTCTCAAGACTACATGACTTTGCTGACACATTTTTGCTATTAGCATATATTCTCTCTTTTCTCTAGCTAGGGATTATCTTTTCATAATAAACAATGTTATTTCATCTTTGTGTGCCATTTACAACTCCTCTCAAAGCAGCAGCACACAAGTTATGATATGGCGGTTGCAATTTTCTCCTCAGTCATTTTTGTTTGTTTGTTTTTCAAGGCAAGGTTTCTTTGGGTAGTCCTGGCTTTCCACTTTGTTGACTAGGCTAGCCTCAAACTCACAGAGATCCACCTTGTTTCTGTCTCCCGCATATTGGGATTAAAGGCATGCACCACCACTGTCTGGCTTCTTCCACTTATTATCTAGGATTTGTTTGTAGCATTGAAGGATGATTAATTTGTACTTTTCTGACCTGCTGGGAGTGTAGAAATATGAAAATGGGTGATAGGTAAGTAAGACTGAATAAAATTCACAGCCCCATACAGATTGTATAAACACTATAAGCTATATAATTCTGAATAGAAAGCAACAATAGGGAACTATGTATATGATGTGTTAAATGAAAAGCCAACAATAAACTACAACTCCTTATAAATATACTAGGAAGTTGACTGAAAGTCTCTCCAAGAAATGGCTGCATAAATGAGACTGGAATATTAGCAATAGACATGCTAAGTAAAATGGGGGAAAGCTCATGGAACCCCACCCCTTACAAAGAACTACAGCAACTAATGACTGCTGATAGAGAGAGAATTGCCTCTTCCAGGGATGAGTTCTCTAATTGGTTATCCCATACAAAGTAGTCAGTCCTAAAACTACACACACACACAAACAATGAAAATGGACTCAGCAGGTTGAATTTACATAATAATACAAACTTTTACACACACACAATATTCAATAGAGAAAAAGAGGCTATCAATTTGAGGAGGGTACATGGAAGGAGTTGGAGGGCTGACAGGAAGAAAAAGAGAAAGTGATGTAATTAGATTTTAATAAAAATTTAAAAACTGTAACTTGATGGGAGAGTGGTCATGGAGGATCATGGAGGCCACTTCAAGTTATATAGCCAGTTCCAGGGCAGCCTGGGCTTTATGGCAAGATCCTGTAACAAACAAAACCCTGAAATCCTGCTCGGTAACCTTCAAAGTGCCAGAAGTTGTTATGCATATTGTTGTGGATAAAAAACACTCTGCTCTTTTTTGGACTTTGCGTGCTATACCAACTTGCTAGGCAAGAGGTGCTCACGGTGCACTAGTGTAGTGACTGTTATGACAAGCAACTGATTTCTGATGAGTCTGAGGCCCTTCCCACAGAAACTCCTGTTACTGTAGTCCTGGGAGGCCAAGAGCTGGAGAGGTCAAAGGCACTGAAATCACTACTGTTGCTTTGCGGAATGGACATGTTATCAAATTGCCTCCTAAATATTTATGTTCTTAACCATTATCAAAGAAGCAAACAACTTATGGCTCTCATCAATTCTAGACCTGCTGGAGTTAAAAGGAAAAATAATCAAGCCCTATCATGGATTATTTACTATAGACATATTTCTCAAGTATTTATAAAATCACTGCAGAGTAATACTATACCCATTTCACTAAGAATTAAAATGCAAATAAGTTAGAATCCTGCCCAGTTTCTCATACTTTCTAAATGCCAGTGCTAGAAGTTGGCCTCAGGTCTGTTTCACTCTAACACAAACTCTGCACACAATACTAACTCCTGTAGTCACAATTGGTTAAAGAGCATAAGTTTATAAAATGTACTCTTTAATGCAAATAAGAATTACTAGATGAATCTGAATGCTTACCTCTCGTAAGACTGACTTAAAATGTGATCTTCCTGTTTTCTGAGACCTTGCTTTTCCAGAAGGCCCATAACGAGTCTCAGTCCTTTTGCTCATGACATCAGCTTTCAGCTTTGGTGGCTCCCCTTCCATGACAAATACCAGTTTTACATTCATTTGAGTTAAATGTGAAATACGAAAAAATAGGTTCCTGAAGTATACAAATTAGTAGCATATTAATCATCATATTAATACCAAGTCCAAAAAGCAGTATAAAAATGACTTAAGAACACTTGGTTAATACAAAAAATGTTCACGCAGTAACATTTCAAAACATTTATTCCTGTGGGGGGGGGGTGCAGGACACACATTGATGTCACTGTCTTTGTGAAGAGGTCAAAAGACAATTTGCATAAAGTCGTTCTATTGTTCTACCATGTGGGTTCTGAGGATCACACTCAGGCTACAAGTGTATTTACTGACTGAACCATCTGGCTGGCCAATATTTTATTGTAAGGAGAATGGGCAAGCATTTAACATTTGAGCAAGAGTGATTTTTGACTAAATATAGATATGTATATATAGCTATCTAAAAACTGGTTTGGAGGAAGAGGCTAAGAGCAGGCGAAGGGGAGTGAAAATGCCATTCCAGCAGCACAGATACAGATAGGAAACGAGGTTGGCAAAGACTGATGTGGCATCTCTGGACATTAAGAAGAATTTGTGAACCCAATGTATTTTGGAGGCAGAACTGGGAAGAATTACTGATGAACTTGTAGCCTACTTAAACTTTTTTTTTGCATAACTATAGGCCCTCTGTTGAGACCTGCTTTAGTTCTTAGCATAACTATGTCTCCTCTGTTAACACCTGCTTTTTCCTTTAGCATAACAGAAACCATTTTGTCTTTAAGACTCCATTTTGATCATAAGGTGAAATAGAGTTCAAGTTCTCAGGCTCTACCTGCCCTTCAGTACCTGCTGCTTAGAATAAAACAATAGATGCTTAAATACTTGTTCTGCTTGAGTTAAAGATAAATGTATGTTCTGTTATAGTTAAAATCTCAATGCCCAGCTAGGTTCCTCTCACTGGGAAAGCTGGAAAGTTCCCAAGAGCTCCCTAGCTTAAATTCCAGCCAATCAGCTTAAATACATAAGGAACTTGAAACAAAAATTAATTCTTCTTGCTTGGATGGACACAATGTACCTGGAAAAGAAATGATTTTTTCCTGCTGGGTGTGTTTTTCCCTTTAAAACTCACTTTCAAATTGGCTCAGGGTCACAGTCTGGCTCCCAAGCCCAGATTGTGTCCCTGATGGGACAGTGTTTGTTCATGGTTCAATAAACTTCTATTAGTCTGAGTCTGGTGTTCGAGTGGTCAGTGTGGGGCTATTCCTGAACCCTAATAGACTGACTGGAGAGATAAAAGAGAGGAATAATGGCTTTTAGTAAGTGAAGCATGCCAGTAGAGAGAGATATGTAAGCTCGAAGCTTGGAGATTAAAGGATCCATATCTTAAGCGATCACTATAAAAATGGTAGATCAAGATGTGTTAAATAGCGTGGTGGCTCACTTCTTTAATCTCAGCACTTGGGAGGCAGAGGCAGAGGGCAGAGGCAGGTGGATCTACAAAGGTGGTCCAGGATAGCCAGAGCTATTATGCAGAAAAAACTTGTCTCAAAAAAAAGGGGGGGGGGCTGGAGAGATAGCTCAGAGGTTAAGAGCACGCTCAGAGGTTAAGAGCACTGGCTGCTCTTCCAAAGGTCCTGAGTTCAATTCCCAGCAACTACATGGTAGCTCACAACCATCTATAATAAAATCTGGTGCCCTCTGCTGGTATACAGGCAGAACTCTGTATATGTAATAAATAAATAAATAAAATAAATCTTAAGAAAAAATCTCAAATATAAGACAATTTAAAAAAGTTGAAACAAAGCCAGGACACCAAGACTGGCCACACATCATTCATCTATATTCTTAGAAACTTTACTATACCTGAGGTGCGGCTTGGTGACCATTCCAATCATTTTCTTCACTGTCTGTGCCTCGCATACCCAGAGACTCAAATCAACGGCAATGGTTTTCCCACTGAGATCCTGCAAGTGGATATGCTGCTTTATAGGCTCCAAAATTTGCCACAAGTCATTCACTCCCATCCTGGCAATTATCAACTGTTATCTGAAGAACACTTAAGCAAGGAAGCAGGCAAACAGCTAAAGAAACAAACAAAAACAACCCCCAAATCCAAGGTTAGTCCTCAGAAACTGCAGGAAAAATAGGGAGGGAGGATATGATATAGAAAATACTGGAGAAATACAGTTACACTTTTATAACAAGTATTGTCTTTAGTTATATGGCCGTACAGTTCACTTTGGAAAAATAAAATGTAAAGCAAGATATTTAAAATCACCTGTGTTTTTACCATCCAAAGGAATTAATGCTAGTTCCTTATCCTTATACAGTACAGGAAAATTTAGGAATAAATCACTTTCAACTCTGTTGTCCTATCTGGATATTATCTGTCAGATAACTCTTCTTTATTAAACATCTACACCAAAGCTGGGCCCAGTGGTGCACGCCTGTAATCCCAGCAGTCAGGGAGGCAGTCATAGGCAGATCTCTGAGTTCAAAGCTAGCCTGGTCTACAGAGTGGGTCCAGGACACCAAGGCTACACAGAGAAACCCTATCTCAAAACAAAACAAAGAACTGCACCTATTTTTCTTTACCTTTGTTGTTATTTGATTAAGATACATAGTATTTACGATGAATATTATATCTGACTACATGAATACAATCCAGACTATCCTCTGAATAATGACCTTAATTCGGCCTAAAAAGCCATGGTAGATGGTAAAAATATATTAAACCCAAAGGCCATTTTTATATGAAGAAACCTTCTGAATAAAAATGCCTATCTTTTCTTCTAAAAGTATACTTTATGAATTCCACACAGATGCAATGAAAATCAATGCTGGGAAGGCTGCTGTATATTGTTTCCTCTGTTTTCTGACTCTTGATTTTATAATGTTGCCAGTCCTGCAATAAGTGTTATTTTGTGCACTTGTTTTTGTGACATGTAAATATACATGATTATGTCACTTTACAAAGAAAAATACATAAGCACAAAGTACCATGTAGTAAATAGGAGGCCAGTGCTAATTTATTTTATGTTAACATGTGGCAGATTGAGTTAACCTGAAAAGCTGTAGTGAGTTCTGGAAAGAGAAGAGGCATATACATTTTCTAAGACATTATTATGAAGGTAAATAAAATTTGTGAAGTACTAGCCACTAAAGCACATTAACACCAAATAAAATTTGAAGAAACTCTCTGTATTTTTGCTTTTATTTATGACTCATATTGGATACCTGAAAAGACTCATTTCAGAAGAAATAAAAAAACACTAGCAGTGTCTGAAATATTAAGATATATATATATATATATATATATATATATATATACACTTACATATAGGCATTAATTGAAATTATACCAATTGGGGTGATAGTGTCCCCCCAAACAGGTTCACAAAAATCCTCGTGCCAGGCACTGTTGGTCAGGAAAGACCAAGAGCTCTCCACAACAATATGGATTGTTGATATTGCCCTTGGTGTCTCTTACAATGAATTCCTGCTAGTGCTTCTTGAATTTCCTATAAGGCCATCAAGATAAAACTAACTACAAAAAATATACACTGGAACTATTAAGGAATATTAAAAGTAGAGGTAGTCACAAGAATTAGAACTTGCTAGCTTGACCTCTAATATGATTAATCCTTTTCATTTGCTATACTCTCTGAAGTGACTAATTCACTTTAGTTGGATGCAAATATCCACCTGTCTTTCTGTTAGTTGTTTTGTTTCATTTTTTGAGACAGGGTATCTCTGTGTAGTCCTGGCTGTTGTGGGACTCTGGAAACCAGGCTGGCCTTGAACTCACAGAAATGTGCCTGCCTCTAAGGGCTGGGATTAAAGGTGTCTGCCACTGCCACCTGGCATCTGTTGGTTTTCTGAGCCTTGGTCTGGCTATGTAGAGCTGGTCTGGAAATTGTGCTTTCTATCTCAACTCCCAAGTACTGGATTTGCCAAGTTTTGACCAAACTTTTTAATCTCATCACCTCTCCTTAAAACTGTTTCAGTCCTAGTGTTTCCCAAGAATGTCTTCTTAAGCTCCAAACCTAGTAGTCATTTTTGTTTTCTTTGTTCTCCAACAGCCAAATGTTCGGTGCATTGCGTCTGTAAAATGCATTCTTTACCCCCCATTTCTAACACTTCACTAATTTGGCTGCATACAGTTAAGTCTGTAATAAGATATTCCCAGCTTCTTCTTACTTCTTCCCATTTTTCTCTCCCCAATAACCTGAGTAATCATGTTTTTAAAAAAAATGATATTGTTTTTGGGGAGGGAGAGGACTGCAGATCTGTGTGAGGCAAGCATTGCCTACAAAGTGAGTCCAGGATAGCCAAGGCTACACAGAGAAATCCCGTTTTGAAAAACAGTCAAACAAAAAAGTGCTTTTGGGCATTCATGGTAACTATTTTATAAAAGAGATATAAAGCTTAAAATACTACAAAATTATATATTGTAAGTATAACATGTATATACACCTACAATGTATACATTTACATTTATATATAATACTTTGTGTATACACACACACATAATTTTTTTTTTTTTTTTTTTTTGAGACAGGGTCTAACTATGTAGGTTTGGCTGTCCTGAAATTGCTATGTAGACCTTGCTAGCCTAGCATTCACACAGATCTGCCTGCTCGGCCTCCTGAGTACTGGAATTAAAGGTATATGTCAGGTCTGGCTATTAAAAAAATACTATTTTAGGATTTCTTCCACCATTTCTGTAAGTTTAAAAACCCATATTCTCTGTGAAGAGCAGCCATTAAAAATATCTCGATCCCAAAACAATGGTATGAAATATATATTGTATTAGAAAGTACATACAGCTTGTTTTAAAAATGAAGTTAAGCCACCATTTACTGCTCTCTCTCACTTTCTGTTATGTTCTTAGTACCAGTCATTTCTCTGAAGTGATATTACATGCCAATAGTTAAGATTGTAAAAGCTTGTGAAACTCCAAAAAGAGACCTAATGGAACAGTACTTAAGTTGTATAACTACACTAAAAGACAGTACAGGGGTTCTTGATTAGGTCATATTCCATACTTGAAGACAGATTAGCACTAAGTAAACTTTAAAAATACTACAGCTATTAAATCCTCCAAAACCATGTAAATTTGTGTCTGTACTCAAGCTTCTTATATTAACTATTGCTGTCATTCTTATAATGTAACCAATATAAATTGCTAACAACATGTATTTCAATATACTTCTAGTTTTTAAGAATTAGTTGTGAAACAAGCAAGGAGAGAACAAAACCTTAATATGTAACAAATAGTTTTATAACTTATTAATAGCTTCAATGTATACAGTTTGATGAAAAGAGCACTGAATTTGGAGTACATAAGCCTAGGATTTGGGTTTTGGATATACTACTGACCAACTGTGTAGCCTTGGAGAGACAATGAGCCTTTGTAGAAAATGAGACAAATGACAAGATTCTAATATCCTTTCACTCTCAGGACCGATTTCAGTAGCAGGAATATCCAGATTATGGCTTGACAGAAGATGTTTCTACATTAACAAAGGGCCTAAGAATCAAGTTAAAACAAAACCGATCCTTTGATGTAACCATATGGTACCCATAAATTCATTTATGTTCCTAAAACTTCCTTAAAAGCTATTAAGTTTCCATTGGTTAATTATAAAACTGAATGAGGTGAGAAAAACGCAGACCCTTGCTAATTCCACTAATGAATCAAATGTAAAGAACATAAAAAGAAGTCAATAGCTTGATTTATGCAGAAACTACATTAAGCAAATTTTCTACTTTGTCGAAGTTTAAGGGAATGACAGGAAATAGTTAAATTTCCAAATTCACATTTAGAGAACTGTATTTTCACATAAAAACTGCCAAACAGTATAAACTTTCATCGTGCCGGATTGTATCTGTAAGGGATTTACCACATACTTTCACCAAGTCGTGCTGTTTTAAATTTTGTTTCGGTTATACTGTCATATGAACTTAAACTTTGAGGTCCATGTTTAATTTACTTATCAGTATTTATTAGGAATGTGCCTGGGTGCTAGAGATAAGACAACGATCAGGTTTTGGATTTAAGTATCTTGGTATGGTGAGGCTGTCGTGGGAAAAATTAGCCTTTTAATAGGATGAATAGTACCGTCCGAGGTAAAGAACTAAAAGCATAGGAGTATATAGAAAATAACTACTAAAGCTTCCTGGAGGAAGTGACATCTGGGCGAAGTTCCTTGGCTAAATCGGCATATTGATGTGAAATTGTATAAAGGGATGGATGATTAGCATCGGACTGAGAAGCGAATGGAGGAGGGCCAAGAACAACTTTAACTGCGTATTTATTTAAAGCGGTGGGTGGAACCGGTAGGGGGAGAAAGGACCAGACGCCAGCGGTTACTGCTGTAGGAAAACTATTTTTCCAACTGCGACCGTAACGCAGAGCGGTGTGTGAGCGGGCGTCGGGGAACGGCGACCCGACGGCCTGGAAGGGGACGCGAGGATGTCCCCGGGGAGGGGCCTTCGGGGATGCCTGCAGGGCGGCTGCGGACGAGGCGGCCATCCCGCCACTGTCCTAGCAGCCGGAGCAAGGACCGGGCGGCCTGTGTCGGCCTGTCCCGCGGGGCTCACCAGACAGGCCCTCCTCGCGGCTGTGGAAGGACGCGTATGCCAGCCTGGCCTGGCGTCTAATAACTAGGGCCGCCCCTAAGTTCCGAATCCTCCCAAACCGAAGTTACAATAACACCAAAGCAGAGAGCCTCACCCTGCCTCGCCAAGCTGGACGCTCCCGGCCGCGGTTTCGAATCTAGCGCCCTCGCCATTGGTCCCGCCCCTTCCGGGAAGCGGACCGCTTTCCCTCCAGACCCGCCTCCCTGCCCTCGCGGTTTCACTTTCCCCTCTTACGGTCTGCCCTGAGGACGCGTGCGTGGGCCCGTTGCCAGGGCGCCCGGAGATCTTCCCACCCGCCTCCCCACGCCGCCTAGATCCGCCGCCGGCCGTCGCGTGCCTCTCGTCTTCCCCCCACCGCTCCCGCCCGCTGAGCGCACTTCCGGTTCCCTAAGGCCGACCGGGGCGGGGCGAAAGCCCGAGAGCGCGCAGGCGCGGGCGGAGTCCGGGGGCGGGGAGGGGCGGGGCGCAGGCGCGGACCGTCCCGCGGCGGGCGCCTGTCTGCGGGTCTCCCGCCTGCTTTCGGGGCGGACGCGCCCGGCTTGGCGGGCGAGCGGTAGCCGGGGTCGTACGCCCTCAGGGTGGCCTTCTCGTCGTGACAGTCGCGCCGACTAGCTTCCCCGGGGCGACCGAGACTTGTTGGAGGTAGAGTGAGGGCGCGCGCTTCCTTCCTCTCTCCGTGCCCGGCGCCCCCGTGCCCCGGCGGGCCGCCCTCGGCCCTCCGGGAAGCCGCGGGAGCTCGGGGTTGGGCCTGCTCGCGGGCCGCGGGGACGCCGCTCTCCGCCGCGGGAAACTTGGCCGTGGGCTCCGGCCCGCCCTCGCGCGTCCCCAGGCGGCCCGGGCGTTGGCGGGCAGCCGCAGAGATCGGGCCGGGGCTGAGGCCGGTGTCGGAGCTGGCCACTCCACGCGCAGGCACCGTGTGGGGGTAAGGGGGGCCACTGGAAATGCCGCTGAGATCTGAATTTGCCGTTAAATCCAGTTTCTCCTAAACGCCTCTCGGATTAACCGGGCGAGAGTAAATCGTGGTGTTTGAAAGGTTTGGGTGGCATTTCTTGCCCTCCGTTACTGTGGATGGAAAGGGAACCACGACTGGGAACTCTAGAAAACAAGACCTGAGGTTAGAGAAAGGAGCTTGGGAGAATAGGGCTTGAGGTGAGACTACTGATTCCTAGAAAGAGCAACTATTTGACATTTAAAGCCAGAAGACAAGTTACGTGAGCCCTTACTACAGTTGATAGGTAATGAGTAGAAATTAGACTAAACTTGCATTTTAAAGGCCAGCTGTTCTGAGATGTCTATTCAAAGTTAGCAAAGCCCGTATTCCCTGACTCTTAAGAAGGCTGATGGAGTCTTTTAAAATGCATAATAGTATATGCAGTGGCCAGTTGCTAGTTTTAAGGGAGGCGTGGGTGATGGGAGAACCTATTAGAACTTTCCCCTAGACACATCCCCTTAGTATGCGAAACTAATTTTTTTTTTTTTTTTTTTTTTTTTTTTTTAATGTGTAGGTCTGTGTTCCTAGATTCTTTTCCTGGGATCTGGGAAATGTAGTGCTGATGGTAGAGTTCTTGCCTAGCAAACAGAGAACCCTGAGGTCAGTCCCCAGCACCACATAAAACCCAGTGTAGTGGTGCAGGCATGTAATCCTAGCACTCAGGACACGGAGGCCGGAACATCAAAAGGTTCTCTCCTACATAGCAAGTTTGAAGCCAGCTTGGGTTACATGAGGCCCTGCCTAAAGAAAAATAATTTGTCCTTTTTTGGGGGAGGATGGTGGCTCAGACCTGTAATCTCAGCTTTAGGTTAGAGGCTGAGGTGAGACAGTTTGGGCTATTTAGTGAATTCCAGGCTAGCTCAGGCTACAGAGTAAGACTCTTGTCCAAAAACAGAAACAAAAGCATTGTTTGAATAGGTGTATTAAGTTTCGAGACAAAGTTCAGAGACCGCTTGTAATTGCTTAAAAACATGCTATTGTTCCACACAGAGGCTGATAATGTGACATTACAGAGTGATAGCACCTCTTTACCTCTCAGTTCTAAGTCACAGGATTCCTGAGAGATTAGTTCAGTATAAAGCATGCACTATTGAGCTCAATGAAAAGCTGGTATAAACAGCACATCGGGTGTTAGTGTAAAACAAATTTTTTCTCCAGAGGTTGATTTTTCTGCATGACAAGACTAGAATTTTATGTAAAACTTATGAATCTTGACTACCATTTTAGTTGTTAGGAAAGTCTATCAAGATGTAGTAGGCAGTCTAGGAATATTATTCATTGGTGAATTACTACTTTAGCACGTGGGGACTGTGAATCCAATATTCAGTGACCCCCAAAAACAATTGAAGAAGTACTTCAAGAAGTAAGAGATAACCTAAAAATCTACTGTAATAGTACATGCATTTATATTTGAAGTACACAGAAAATGTTATTTTATGTGTATGGGTATATTGCCTGCATGTATGTCTAGGCACCACATACAGGCTTAGTGCCCGTGGAGCTGTTGGATACTGTCCAGTTGGAGTTATAGACAGTTTTAAGCTTCCAAGTGGGTGCTGGGAATCAAACTTGAATTCTCTGGGAAGAACAGCCAGTGCACTTTACCTCTGATCCATCTTTCCAGCACATTAGGTATACGTAAATGTCACAGTTGTTTTATATACATTAACTGGTAAGTCCAGGTAGGTGAGGGTCCACTGTGGTCAGTTGTATTATATTTATGTGTGTGTGTCTTTAAATATACAAGTTAAAGTAGTTACGTCTTTTTCTATTCTTGGTCACCAAATTCAAACTACTTTCTGTAATTTTCTTTGTTCCACTTCTAGATTGATTTCTATTGCAGAGTATACTTTACTGTCTCAGGGTCTATCCTTAGAACTCTTGAAACTCAAGTGTTTGCAAACAGAATAAGTTTATTATTCTTTCCTCTTTACAAATACACTGTTTATAGTGGTATATAGCGTTAAGTGAGAAAATGAAAACTTTTGAAGCAAGCCCAAAGGAAAATTTAGAGGAACACGTTATGGTAGAATTCTTTTTCTAATTTTTGGAGATACTTACAAGAAGATAAGGGATTGTCATTCACTAAGTATGACTATATTATCTGATAGACTCAGTTGTTTATGCCAGTAGGAACCTGGACATGAGTGGTTTGAGAAACCATTCCAGATTGGAATATGTTCTGCTGGCATCCGTCTACAGCTAGTTACTAAGTTGGTGCTACATAACTTGAAGTCTCACATTTGAGCCTCAGTTTCCCATGTTGTAAAATAAGGGCATGATTTATATGATAAGGCGATCAAAGGGTATAGTTTGTTCCAGAGCTAAGCATTGTTACTCAACAATGTTAATTCCACTTGACTGGACTTTTACCTAGTCTTTTTAACTGTTTGGTTTCACCTCCACCCCTTTAGCCCTGATAACTGCTGTAGCTTTCGTTGAGGATTTTATTAGAAACTATTTTGGCATCATTCTTTTTGAAATTTTTTTTTAATTTTGGTTTTTTTAATTTTAAATTTGGTTTTTTGAGACATGGTTTCTCTGTGTAGCCTTGGCTATCCTCAACTCGATTCATAGAACAGGCTGGTCTCGAACTCACAGACATACGCCTGCCTCTGCTTCTCTGAATGCTGGGTTTATAGGTGTGTGCCCACTGCACCTGGCCAGCATCATTCTTAGTGTATCCCAGACTTCACTATGCTTTGAAATCAAATTTGCCTATTCGTATTACCTGGGATATTGAAAGTGGAGGACTTCCCAATTTCTGCCAATCTTGAATTTCTTAGTGGTTGGACTTAACAAAATATTTTTTTGTATTATCTAGTTAAGCTTACTTTATTTTGTAATATATTCCAAACAATATGCTAAGCCAGTTCAGTACATTAAGGTTTCATGTAGGTTGAATGTGTTTTTCAGACGGGAGAGGAAGAATACAATTAGGGATATGGCAAACACAGTTCAGGGTAGATGTCTGAATGTAATTCTGCCTCAGAATATCAGTATTATTTGTGTTTATTTAAAAACAGTTCTAATAATTATAGAATTATGTAAGTCTAACTCAGTTATGCTGGACACTACTGTTAATCTCTACTTTGGCATCGATGGGAAATAGGAGTTACAGTTAAAGCTCAAGAGCCAAAATTTCACAATCCTGCAAAAACTTGTAGGATCTCATTAAAATTTCATATATATCTATATCTATATCTATATATCTCATTGGTTTTTCTTTTTTGATGATTTTCACTGTTCCTGCTTCAAGAGGAGATGATACTACTCCTTAATTTAGTAGGTTTTGTTTGTGTGTTTTGTTTTTAAGGGCTGTCGCACACACTTAAAATCCCAACACTCAAATTCTGGGACAACCTGGATTATATAGAAAGGCCTTGTGTCAAACACAAACCAAAACAACATTTTTTAAAAAAAATTCTAGATAAGTAAGTAGAATAAAATACATCGCTCTGTCAGTGGACTCAAGATCTCAGAGGAATCTTTTCCTGTTTTTTGTTTTTGTTTTGTATTTTTTGTCTTTATCTTGTTAGTAGTAATGGTCTTACTATGTTTTTTACCTGTATCTTACTCTTAGGACATTTGTACATGTTTTTGAAAGTCTGTCTTCCTTAAATCACAAAGTGATTCCTATTTAAAAAGTATGAGGATCCTTCAGTGCCTCTCAGATGTAAGTTACCTTGGAAACCTAGACGAGTGCAAATCCCAGGCTCTACCCAGCAAATAAAAAGCAGCCTCGTTACGAGTGTTTGAGTGTAGTATCTTTTGTATAGTGTAGACTTTCATGTACATTGTAAACTCATTACGCTTAGCCTAGTGTACCTCACTCACCCCAGGTTTACTTGCCGAACTGCTTTCTAATGATGAAATACTAAAGTTACTCAGACTGTTTCTGAGTGCTTTCTGATAGATCGTCTATTAGTCTTTAATAAAAATAATGCCTATAAGGCACTTAATGTTATGGTAACCAAAGAAGAATGGTTTCTCTTTGTTTAACAATTTACAAATTATTAGTAAGTAATTAATAAAGGAATAGAGAGTAGATGAGACAAAGTTTTCATGGGAAATAATGACCTGGTGGTACTTGAGGAATGTAAATTATTTACAAGCTGAAACCAACATACACTGATTCTTATTATTCAGTAATTTGGGGAAAAAAGAGGTTTGGTTTTGAAGTTTGGCTTGTATAAGAGATTTGAGATAAATACTAAATTATTTGCAGAGAAAGATGCTAATATGATACAAATGTGATTAATGGTAATAGTCGTTGGAAAATTACTGGTTTAGGTTACATCTCTTTTGGATGTTAATATATCTTGTTTTGTTTTGTTTTTCAAGATAAGCTTTTTCTGTGTATCCCTGGCTGTGCTGAAACTTGCTGCAGACCAAGCTGGTCTTGAACTGTGGCATCCATCTTCCAAGTGCTGGGATAGAAAGCATGTACCACCATGTCCAGCTGCTAATATATCTTTGATTAAAGAGACTTGATTTCAGAATGGCACAGTCTTAAGTCCTTTAGAAGTGTGATTTACCAGTTCTCAAATTGTATACAATTGCTTTTGAATCACCTAAATCTTATTTAAGACTCTTATTTCACTTGCTCTGAGATGGAGCCGGGGGTCTGGGATATCTGTCTAGTTCCCAGGGTATGAAATACTGCTTTCTAGTCTTTGGACTACATACATTCTGAACATCAAGTCTACAGATGATTTAATGGTCCTTAGTCCTCACTGCTCTAACTTAAAACAAGGGCAGTGTCTATTACCTTCAGTAGTTTTCAGAGTGTGGTGCAAGAATCTATTAAGCATTGTTGAATGCAAACTGGAATCTGTCACATAGTACCTGACGTAGGATATGCAGTTGTGTTTCCTTTGTTTCAAAAGTTTTTGGGTTTTAATTTGTTACATAAAATATTGATAAATACAAGCCAGAACTCTTTGAAGTCGCTTGTATTTTTTAAGTACTTGGTTTATGATAATCAAGATAGATTATCTAGGGAACAGGTAAACTACTAGTGTGAGGCATCACTGCTTCAAAATGTGTTTCTTTGGAAAATAATTTAAAACAAGTTTTGATTAGTATTACTTTGTGTTATAAAAGTTGGATGGTTGTAATAATTTCAGGAGGCACTGTGTCCTATATTAGAAAACTAGAAGACAGCATTTTACCAATAAAATACTTCTTTCTTTAATAGGTTTGGGAATAAAATAGTTAGGCTCTTACCAATTCCGTTACAGCCATGAATAACTGTGAGGTAAAAATCAGCAATATGTGTGATCCAGGTAATGATTTTTTATTTTTTTGTTCGTGTCTGTAAAAATTACTGTAAAATTACTCATTTACCTGTCTGAAAATTAGAGGTCTAGCTCAAGTCTTTAGAGATTAACAGCATCAGTAGGGGCACTTTTCTTTTTGGAGGTTCAAGGGGAAAAATCTGTTTCCTTGCTCTTGTAGTACTTTTTTTGCCTTTAACTCCTTAACTTCTTGTAAGATGGAATACTTATTTTTAAAAGTAAAATCGTTAGACACACTACTTGAAATTAAATGAGTTTTGTGTGATTTATTTCTTTGTAGGGGTACTTAAAAAAAACTTTTTTATATATGTTTTTTTATCTTTTTCTCCCTATTCCACCCCAGTCCTTTCTAACACCCCAACATCAGGTAGGAGAAAGGGTTACTGGGAAAGGGGCCTCAGTTCTCTTAGCTGTTTCCTCTCAGAACAGGCATAAAGCAAATAGTCTGCTGCTGTTGACCATCTGAAACAGTTCCACATCCCACACGTTTATATCCACAACAACTTTGTTTCATGCTTATCGAATTGTCTTTATATGCTATTCTTGACTTTTGTTATTGTTCCTATAAACATTTGTTCAGATCTGATGGCCAAAAGAAAGGAAGAAAATTTCTGCTCTCCTGAAAATGCTAAAAGGCCAAGACAAGAAGAACTGGAAGATTTTGATAAAGACGGAGATGAGGATGAATGTACAATTTCTTTCACAAATGGAACCTCTACTTTGGTAAGTATTGAATTACAAAATGATGTTTTTCAATTGGATTGTTTCTCATGGCCATTTTTATATGTCATATTTCATAATAATTTGTAGCCAGGAAGAAGCAGTAAGACTTTTAAATGAAAGAGCTGAGTAAAAATAGCTTCTGTTTTTGAAGTTTGTGTTAATAATTACAAAAACTAAAGAAAATGAGACAAATAACTTTCTTTAAATAAAATTGACAAACCTCTGGGGGAAAGAGAAGATATACATTGCCAGTGTCATGAATGGAATAGAGACCATGAGTACAGACTTGAAACTAGAAGCATCAAAAGACTAAAGAATATAATTGTTTTTCACACTTATAGATGAGATACCATTACATATTCATCACAGTGATAAAATGAGTGGTATCACCAGATGGCAAGAATGATGAGAATTTAATCATTTATGTATTGCTGATAGGTGTGTAAATTATTGTTACTTCTATGGAAAAGTTTTGTTTCTGTGAGAAACTATAAAATTGTACTAGATTTATCTTAGAACGAAATATAGTGTATTTTTAGTAGCTTTATTCATAAAAAGTTAAATTAAAAATAAATCCACATGTGATTTGGTGAATATCTTGTGATACATCTTTTTTATGAAATCATGCCTAGCAGTGACAAAAAGGCAGTGCCTGATAGAGGCAACAGCAGACAATTAAACTGGGTGAGAAAAGCAGTTCCCAAAATTATGTTTTGCATAAATCCATTTATTTGATATTCTTGGAATAACATGAACAGAAATAAAGAACAGATTAGTGGGCAAGTGGTTGTGGGTTGAAAGGGATGTGATTGTTACTATGATCCCTGACAAAGTATGGATCACTTTTGAGGGAAACATGGTATGTCTACACTGTCCACGTCAGTATGTTGCCCGTGATACTACACTTTTTAAAAATTTTGCTACTGGCAGAAGCTGAGCGAAGACTATACAGGGTCGTAATTCTTAATCATTTCATGTGACTCTGTAGTTATCTTTTTTTTTTTTTTTTTTTTCTGAAACAGGGTTTCTCTGTGTAGTCTTGGCTGTCCTGAACTCACTTTGTAGCTGAGGCTGTCCTGGAACCCACAGAGATTCAACTGTGTCTGCCTCCCAGAATGCTGAGTTTACAGGCATGTGCCACCATGCAATTATCTTAAAGTAAAAATATTTTTTAAAAAATTCATGAATTGTAATACCTAATATTCTACTCATGTAATGATGCAAATATTTTCTTTTCCTTGATGAGGTATATGGCTAGTTTCTAAATAATCCATAAAAATTGCTGATCACACTAAAGTGGTTTCTAAAGTTGTTAGGACTGGCAAAATCTGGTTGGTTTATTCTGGTACTTAATACCTACAACATCCAGATGAGTACTGCTGACCAAATACTGATTAAACAATTTATAAACTTGATATTGACATCTGTTTATAATATGGGAGGTTTTTTCCTCTGCTTTACAAATTTGGGAATTGTACTTTTTTTTTTTTTTTTTTTTTTTTTTTTTAAGACAGTGTTTCTCTGTGTGGCCTTGGCTGTTCTGGAACTTAATCTGTAGACCAGGCTGGCCTCAAACTCCAAATATGCTTGCCTCTGCTCCCTGAGCGCTGAGATCAAAGGTGTGCACCACTGACTTAGGAATCCTACATTCTTTAAACGTTGCTAGAAGTCACGAAGCTCTTGTAAGTGGCTGAAACAGAGTGCCAGGAGAAAAGCATGTGTACAGTGCTGCTTGAATTCTGTGTTAAGAGAAAGGAATGCCATGTTAGAGAATGAATTCCATGTTCAAACCATGGCCAAGTAGTCCTCTCTCAGGAATATTCTAAATACACTTTTGTATTTTATAGTTGTGCTCTACCAGTGCTTCTCAGCTGTAGAAGTGTTAAACTCTCCCTTTCACACTATTGAGTAAGGTCTAAATATAATATTTGGTTGCTACACAACTGGAAGACAGGTGCATGCTACCAGCATCTGTTGTATAGAAAAGAGACTTAGGATTCTGCTGAATGTTGTACAGTGCACGGGACAGACTGCAGCAAAAGTTATTTGACCAGTAATAGTTGTTATTTTTGCCAGTGTTAAGAAAAAGCTTTGTGATATACTTGATAGTTCTTTTATAGATTGTAGAATTCGTGGTTATGTAAAGAAAATTCCCACTTTATTTAATGCTGATCATTGAAGTTACTGTTGTTCACTTGCTGTAACATTTCAGTAATAAATAATTCTGATCTGTCAGATGCTTGGATATTAGTAATGAGTGTATTAGATTGATTTTTTAAAATTTCTTTGTTAATAGACTGCAGCAGAAGTTGGAATAATTGAGAGTATTCAGCTAAGAAATTTCATGTGTCATTCAATGCTTGGACCTTTTAAGTTCGGTTCCAATGTCAACTTTGTTGTTGGCAATAATGGAAGTAAGTGCCTTTGCTCTTTTTATACTCTACTTTGTGATGAAAGTGCATCAGCTTTTTGAAATAATTGACTATTAATGCAGATTGATATTTAGGTCTGTACTTTGGCTTCTCAGGATTTATTTAGTTTACACTTAAAGAAAATATTGAATCAGCTATAGGTATGTTATTTAAGTAGTGGGTATGAACATTTTCTCTGTCTTTTGTTGTCTTAGATTTAGTTTTTATGTGTATGACTGTTTGCCTGAATGCCTGTTTGTGGACCTCATGGGGGTACACTGCCCTCAGAGGTCGCAAGATAGCCTTGCATCCCTTAGAGCTGAAGTTACAGATATTTGTGAGCTACCATGTGAGTGTTGGGAACTGAACTTGGGTTCTGTCCAAGAGCAGCAAATACTGTTAACCACCATACTATCTCTCTCTCCCCTTCCTTCCTTCCTTCCTTCCTTCCTTCCTTCCTTCCTTCCTTCCTTCCTTTCTTTCTTCTCTCTGTCTTCCTCTCTCTGCCTTCCTCTCTCCCTCTCTCTCCTTTCTGTATTCTTAAGATAAAATCTCAGTCATGTTGCTCAGGCTCACCTCATACTGTTGGCCCGAAGGAGCCCCCTCTTTCCTCAGTAGGTGCAACACAGCAACCTGGTGTAAGCACAAGATAGGACACAGATGAAATTCCTTATAAATCCAAGCATGGGAATAACAATTCCTTGTAGTGATCAGTGAAATGTTTTTATGAGGAGGTTTATTTTTGCTGGTACTTAAATGAAGCTTAAAGATTACTGAAGAGTCATTTAGCAAGAAGCTGAGATGTTCTAGGCACAGATGGCTCGTTCATTCTCAGATGTTCAGAGGATAGATGTATATGGAGAATGGGGTTTAGCTCATTTTTTATCATGGTGTGTGGGGCAGGACAGGATATGACATTAGAGAGTTATATTGTATGCAACACTGTTGAGTTTAAAAGGCTTTATAAAGATTTTCAAGTAGATGTCAGAGGATAGCTAGCTAAAGAGTTTTAAGTGATAGATTGAAATGGGCAAGATTATTGTTACAGACCAGCTACATTGTGGCTGTCCACAGTAAATAAGCCAGGTGTCAGGGGTGACGGTGTGCAGCCTAGCACCTAGTAACAGTACTAGGCAAGGAAATCAGATATGTGTAGCTCCACAGTCACTTTATTTATTATTGCTGCCCTTGGTCATTCTGTGAGGAAGGAAGATACTTTTGACAGGAGACAGTGAATAGAGAAAAGGACCATTATTACAGGGAGATTGCAGAGTATGAGAAGTAAAGAAAGAATCAAGGGTTCTCAAGTGTGTCTTTATAAAAGTTTGATTTCTTTTATAAAACTTAATAAAAGAGAATTACCTAAAACATACCTGATAGTAATTAAAATAGAGTAAGAACTTTAGAGTACTAAATCAAGTAATTGGCTAATTTGGTGGTATGTTGTAGAAGATAACATGAAAAAATTAACTGTAAATATGAAATTAAAATGTAGAGTATTACATTAAAAGCTGTCAAAATATTAAAAATATGTGATTTTTTTTCTTTTCTTAATTTTTCTCTAATGTGTTTATGTTCTGATTCCAAAGATGAATCATATAGTGGAAATGACAACATTCCTACCCATGTGGAATTTCTTTATACTGGAGAGCTATTTTAAAATTTCTGTGACTAAAATTTATGAAAGGAGTAGCCACAATTAAATTTGACTGTAACGTCAAATTATGTAAATTACTTACATATGTAAATAAATTAGTTTTCATTTAGTAGTTTGATGCAACAAGATGATAGACTAAGTTTTGGGTTGGAATGATATTGATATTTCTTCCTCTTTTATTGTGTGTAAAATTTTAGTATCTGAAATGACAAACTTTTCCTACTGGTAATAGTGAGGTAGTTCTTGATGTGTAACTTACTTTGCTACCTTAGCACTGGAAGAAAATTATAACTGAATCTGTAACATATTATTCGAGGTTGGAACACATTCAGAGATCTTTTTTAATAAAGTCAGCATTTTCTCTTTATGGATCTTTCAATATGTGTTTCTTTAGGTGGAAAGAGTGCTGTACTCACTGCTCTCATAGTTGGTCTTGGTGGAAAAGCAGTTGCTACTAATAGAGGATCCTCTTTAAAAGGTTTTGTGAAGGCTGGACAGAAGTAAGTACTTCTCACATGAGCTTTTTTTGGTTTAAATTCTTCCCTCATATTTTATATCCCTATCACAGTTTCCCCTCCCTCTCTTCTCCCAGCACCTCCCCCTGCTCCAGTGCTTGTCTCTTCTCCTTAGATCCAGTACTCCTTTATTTCCCTTTAGAAAAGGCAGCCAAATATGGCATATCAAGTTGCAATATATGCAGCTCCCTCATATTAAGGCTCGATGCTTTTATTCTCTTGTAAGAAGCATGCTTTAGAACCCTGAAAAGTGGCTATCTCCACAGGAGAGGTTTCATTATTAGTCCTTTGTTCTGCCCTTGTTGCCAGCATGGCCTTCTGCTTCCTGGTTTCTTATAAGCAGATAGTTTGTATTACCTGTTGCTATTCACTGCCCACTTAAACTTGTTACTTTTATGGAAGACATGGCAGCAGCAAATTTATGTATTCTTTAAATGAGTATTTATAAATATTATACCTTTGTGGGTTATGGCCAAAACCAGGTATTACCAGTCACACTAATATGATAGGGATGAGAGCAAAGTTGGTAATGGGACAAGTTCTGCACAGAATTTCTTTCTTTGGCTTTTTGAGAATTCTAGAAAAGTACCCTATTCTCTGGTACTGCTTCTTTTACTCGTTGAATGCGATTTTAGGACCTCAGTCACAAGTCAACCGTCTGGACCCTTTAGGATAGGATACCTTGTAGTGTAGGTTGTCCTTTAATTTATTATGTAGCCAAGGCTGGCTATGAACTTCCTACCCTTTAATTATAGGCATGTTTCTTCCTGCATGGCTATATTCACATTTCTGTCAGACATGGCCTTCACATAATTGTATCAGTTGTCTAATTTGATATCATTGTGATTGGTGCTTTTTGCCCGCTGACAGCCCTCTTTCTGAGAAATCAGGTTGGTGTTGTCTTTTCTCCTCCCCTCCTCCTCCTGCTTTCTTCCTTTGCCTTTCTTTCTGTTAGACAAGGACTGTGTCACTGAGCAGCAGCTCCCGTTCCTGTTGTTTTTGACACTACCCATGGTACGTCCAGAGGGATCTTAGTTTTCCATACTAATGCCCAACTTTTGTTACATTCTCTTACACTATGTAGCTGATGGAAATTTTGATAATTAATACTAGTGCATGATAGAACATGATACAGATTTCTTTCTGTTTGGTGTTCTATCCATTTTTCTTTTTATTTTAATACTTAAAAATAGAGTAAGAATAAAATACAAATGAAGAATTCCATCATCTTATGTACATACTGCTGAGGAACTTAATGTTAACCTCAATCTAGGATTCCCAATTGATATAAAAGAAAAAAAGATACACAGAAAATCATTTTTCATTCTTGGCTTAGAAGGGAACTAATTGAAGACAGTTGTCCAGTATGTTTTTTAGTTTTATTTGTCCTTTTTGGGTTCTGCACCAATACATATTTCCCTTGGCCTTCTTCTCTAACCATGTTTTCTTTAGGACAACCTTATGATCATGCCAGATTGACAGACCATGCTCCTAGCGACATGGGGCAAGTGTATAGATTTTAGATGTAGACAAAGTAAGATAGACCTGAAATCATCAAGGGAATGACCAATTCAGCAAAAATAAGAATCTTTAAAAAGCATAGACTTTTTTTTTTTTATCAATGTCAAATGTTTCTGAGAGGAAAGAGAGAAAAGAACTCTTAATGAATTTGTTTGTTTGTTTTTTTAGAAGGCCTCACTGTTTGGCCCTGGCTGGCTGGAACTTGCTTTGTAAACCAGACAGGCCTTAAACTCAAGGATTAAAGGCATACATTGCCAGTTCTGGCTAGCAACACATTTTAAAAGTCCTTTTAGCTCTATTTAAAGAAAGGTTAGTAAAGCTACATTGTGGTTCATACCTGTAAACGTGGCGCTGGAGAGGCAGAGGCATGATGTTTGCCACATTTCCAAGACAGCCTGGACTGCTGGTGATTCCAGGTCAACCAGGGCTTTGTAGTAAGACTTGGTCTCCAAAAATTATTATTATTATTGTTATTATTATTAGCTGTTATTCTGCTTTAGTGCTTTAAGATATCTGTGTTTTCCCCATAAGGCAATTGTTCTTGAAAGTCAGTTGTTGTGTAAGTTAGTAGTTTTTAGTCTGTAGTCAAGACATGTCTCAGAAATTTATGCCTGGGTCCCAGTACTTCCCAAATTGGGCAGAGGTGTTAAAGTATTCAACATGACAGGCGGTGATGGTGTATGCCATTAATCCCAGCACTTGGGAGGCAAAGGGAGGCAGATACACCATCACTGCCTGCCTAATGTATATTTTTGTACACACACATGTGAATCTTAGTTATTCTGCTGTGACAAAACACTGTGACAAGGCAATTTATTAAAAAAGGCATTTAATTAGTTTATGGTTCAGAGGGTTAGATTCCATAGTGGTGGAGCAAAGGCGTGGTGGCAGCAAGGGCTAAGAGCTTACATCTTGATCTACATTTAGGAGACAGGTTGTTTAAGACACACTTCCTCCAGCAAGGCCTTACCGTCTATCTAATCCTTCCCAAACAGTTCCTCCTGCTGGGGACCAACTTTTGGAACATGAACTTGTGGGAGTCATTCTCATTCAGCCTACCAAATTCTTCCACTCTCTGAGCCCTGTATGCTCATAGCCATATCAGTGCAAGACACATTTAGTCAAACTTGCTCTTAAGGAACAAGCCTGGAAACAGCACCCCTTCATGGCCTCTGTGTCAGCTTATGCCTCCAGGTTCCTGCCCTGTTGGAGTTCTTTCCTGATTTTTTCAGTGAAGGACTACAATGTGGAAGTGCTCTTCATAACTTGCACAGCCTGCTTTCTTATAGAACCCATGACTACCAGCCCAAGGATGGCACCACCCAGAATTCCATGAGCCATCCATCCCCTATCAATCATTAAGAAAATGTCCTGCAGCTGGATCTAATGGATGTTTCAGAGAGGAATAGCATTAGCAGCCTTTGTAGCAAGTTCCAGGCCAGCCAAGAGTTATATGATGAGACCTTGTTTCAGGGTTTATGGGTGGGAGAAATGTGACAGAAATGTGAATATAGCCACGCAGGAAGAAACAAGAGGGTAGGGACCCTCTTGTCATCATTCTTGATTATATAATTCACAGTTGTTGAGTAGTATAATGTCAGTTTTATATAAAATGTAACTTGAAACAACCAAAACTTCTGTTTTTGGTTTTGCTAGACAGGGTTTCTCTGTGTAGCCTTGGTTGTTCTGGAACTTTCTGTTGACTCACAGAGATGCATGGTCTCTGTCTACCAAGTGCTGGGATTAAAAGAGCCACTACTGTCAGCTGACATAACTAAAACTTTAGTGTTTTCTACAAAATAGTTTTCCTGTAATGCACACAGTAGTCAACTGCTGTTTTTTACGTTTCTTGAGACGGGGTTTCTCTGTGTAGCCTTGGCTGTCCTGGGCTCCTTTGTAGACCATGCTGGCCTCAAACTCACAGAGATCCGCCTGCCTCTGCCTCCCAGAGCGCTGGGATCACAGGTGTGCGCCACCACACCTGGCAATGATACTTCTCAACTTTATTTATTTTTGTCAGATTCCTGTGATTGATTAAGACCCTTAGTTAGTCTTCAGAAGCATTAGGTAGATTACCTAAGGTATTTGAAACTTGTGTTAATTGCATTGTACCATCATGTAACTTTGGTTAATCTCCTTGTTGCAGCTCAGCAGATATCTCCATAACACTTAGAAACAGAGGCGATGATGCCTTTAGGGCAAATGTGTATGGCGACTCTATAGTTGTGCAGCAACACATTAGTGTGGATGGAAGTCGATCTTACAAGCTCAAAAGTGAAAAAGGTTTGTTTATTTTTTATGAAACATTAGGAAATAGTTATACGAGTTCAACTGTAGATTTTCTTTTCTTTCCCTTGATTTCTACAGCTTAGAGCTAGCAAAAGGTAAAAGGGCATGAAGGTGGAAGGGACTGTTCAGTTACTGAAGAAGATAAAGGCTGAGAGCCATAGGAAGAGATATGCACTGTTGCTGCATGTAGGCTTTTTCCTACTCTGGGTCTCTCTGGAACTGTATATTGTTTTTTTTTATTATTATTACTATTAGCATGACAAAAGATGCTCAATATTTGTGTTTTATAAATATAAAAGCATAATTTGTATGCTTGCCCTGCATTTCACAAGGAGTCTGATCTTTGTGTTTTTATAACTAGGCACTGTGGTTTCTACTAGAAAGGAAGAGCTGATTGCAATTCTTGATCATTTTAATATCCAGGTAATTGCCAAATTTGTTTTTCAGATTAATTAATGAAACTATCATGTTAATGGTGTGAGTTTCGCCTTTGGCAAGCATATAAGTAAGATGGCTTCATAAATAAATTGATAACATGTGCTCTGCTTTTAGTGAATGTCCTTAAAATTGACTAATTCAATAGTTTTAGTACATTGTTTTTGTTAGCATAGTCAGAAATTCCTTGTTAAAATTTATTTTAATAATGGTATAAAACTTGTAGTATGGGGATTCACAGTTAAATTTCATAATCAAGAATGAACTATGGTGGTGCTGCTGATTCAGGGTTGATGGCAAGTTATCTAACAGTAACACTAGATCCTGTTTGCAAGAAGTCAGATATAGCTGGGTGGTAGTGGCTCAAGTACATCTTTAATCTCAGACTTGGGAGACAGAGGCAGGCAGATCTGTGAGTTTGAGGCCAACCTAGTCTACAGAGAGAGTTCTGGGACAGCCAAGGCTACACAGGAAACCCTGTCTTGAAAAACAAAAGAACAAAACTAACAAAAAAGTTATCTATAAGTAAGATCTAGGAAAGCATTGCAAAACATTTTTCTTGTTTCTTTCCTCTTTTCTTTCCTTTCTTTTTTGAAGTGAGGACTCAGTATGCTCTGGCTGGCCTGGAACTCAGAACATACTGAGATCCTCCTGCCTCTGCCTCCCATCCCATGTGCTGATCTTAAAGATGAGCACCAGAACATTGAACTGTAAGCATTTTTAAAATTACAGAAATCATCAGAATTTTACATAAAGGGGATGTCTTTTAAAAATTAGTTTACTTAAATTCAACAGTTGTCATTTTTAATGGTTATTATGAACATTTCAGTTTCTCCTTTGATTATACTAGTTCTGTATAATTAACCTGTGGATATTACTTTAGCATCATAAATTGCTTTATTAGTAGCACCAGAGCTATTATTAAATAAGCATCCTGAATCTTTTTAGGCAAAATTTGTATGTAAAACCATTTCGGTTTATACGTTTTGGTAGTTAATCGCAGTTTCGTTGAAGCTATGACTTATTTAAAATGACTTGTGCTTCAATTGTTAACTCATAATTTCTATTATTTTTCAATTATCCTCACATAGTTAGAAAAACATTAGAAATCTAAAATCTTTTTTTTCTTTTTTGCATGTGCATGCATGCATGCCTGTGGTATGCATTTACATGTATTTGTGAGTGCTTGTGTGTGCATGGGGTTCAAAATTTGACATTGGGTACTTAAGTCGCTTGCCACGTTATTGACAATAGTCAGGGTTTCTCACTGAATCTGGAGCTCGTCAATTTTTGCTAGTCTACCTAGCCAGCTTGCCCTGGGGATCCTTTGTCTCCATAATAAATGTCCTTAAATGCTATGGTTAATGTTGGCTGCTGTTCCTAAGTGGCTTTTTACATAGGTTCTGGGGGTTTGAACTTCAGTTCTTGAGTACAAGTTTAAAACGCTAAGCCATTTCTCTAGCCCCTGAAAAAATATATAAAAGCATGAGGCTTCTTGGGCTCATAGATTCTGTAGTAGAATGTTGTATATGACTACAGTATATTTTGGTATCATTCAGTTTTGAAGCATTCTGTGTTAAAAGGTATAACATTGTTTTTGTATTTTGGTCCTAATGCTATCAAGTTTGATTACAGCTTAGCCTTCTTGATTGACCATTGGTCATTTGTAATGTATAGTTTGGTTTAAAGCATTAAAATGAATAAGTTTTAATGCCCTTTTTAAAAAAAATTGTTTCAGGTGGATAATCCAGTTTCTGTTTTAACACAAGAAATGAGCAAGCAGTTCCTACAGTCCAAAAATGAGGGAGACAAATACAAAGTAAGAGACTAAGAACAAACCTAACTAAGGCCATGCTTTCAGATACATACAAACCTGTGCAGATAATGGGTACTGAGTTTTTTTCTTCTTCAGAATTGACCAATTAAAATAATATTGTAAAATAAAATTTTAAATTACCAAGAATGTTGTAAGCATTTATTTTTATTTTTTATTTGAGTTTTCATTCTAAGAGAATAGATTATTATTTTTTAAATAACCTTTGAGGAAATATGGTGGAATGAAAAATTGGCTATGTATGATCTAATAAACATTAAACCATTTAAAACTTTAAAAGAGTTGTTTTCAGTGCTTATGTATGTGTGCTTTTATATTATTTAATACCTTTTTTGTAATTGGTTTTAATACCTTTTTTGTAATTGGTTTAAAAGTTTTGAGGGCCCAAATTGTTTTCATACTGCAAACCTACGAAGTCCTAATTGTATTTTGCTTTTTGTTGATACAGTTCTTCATGAAAGCAACCCAGCTTGAACAGATGAAGGAAGATTATTCATATATTATGGAAACAAAAGAAAGAACAAAGGAGCAGATAAGTCAAGGAGAAGAGGTGTGTAAATACTGTAAATATTTTTGAGATGAACTCAGTTCCTAGAGTATGTAAGGTAAAGGTATAAAATTATATTCCTATCTATAAATCTATGCCTTAATTAAACAAGTGTCATATTTTTATACCACACTGAAGTATATAACATTTAACTTTTACAACTAAGGCATTTAGTAGGGTTTTTTTTTTTTGTAATAATGGGTATGTATGTGTTTTATTTCCTCTTTTAGACTAAACTAGAATATAAAATGGCATCTTATATTGCATAGCCCTTGATATATAACTAATTGGTTGTGCAGGGCATTACTGATTCCCACAATAAATGGTTCCAAAGTGTTGTATAACATTTATTTTGTTGAGTACAAAACACAAGCTGATGTTAAACATAGTATGCACTTGTATGATGAATCATTTTATCAGCAAGCTATTAACATGCTTTAAGCAGCCACTGGCTTGCTAGTTGATGTCACATCATATCATAACATTTTGGCCACCAGGAAAATTGCTTGAATCTTTGATTTTTTGTTTTGTTTTGTTTTGTTCGTTTTGCTTGTGTGTGTGTGTGTGTGTGTGTGTGTGTGTGTGTGTGTGTGTGTTTTCAAGACAGGGCATTCCTGGAATTCATTCTATAGACCATGTTATCCTTGAACTCAGAGAGTGCCTGACTTTTTCTCCCTAGTGTTGGGATTAAAGGTGTGTGCCACTGACACAAACACCAGTCGAATCTGTAGATCACTCCCATCAGTCATGCCCTGTTTCATTCTATTTTAAACAAAATTTTGAGTAGGTTTAATGATAATTATCAAATAGTAAGTGGTTACACTAATTAAAAATGAATAGCAAGTGGGTTATATTAATTAAAAATATAGGAGTAAAATCTGATCTTGATAACATTTTTTAGTCCAAATATATACTATATTTTATTTAGATGACTCAGAAGAGTAGAAAAGGCAGACTTAAGATTGTTACTATGAGAGGAGGATGTGGGAGCCATAAGTAAGGCAAGGAAAGAGAGAATTAAGAAGGAAGTGGTCATTGATGAGAGATGTAAAAATTGACAAAACTTCTCACAGTATTATGTTGCAAAGTCTTCATGTATGTCTGTAGTAGGGTGGTGGGGTCAGTAGTGAGAAGAAGAGGATCCAAATGTGTAGATAGTTTCCATGAAACTTGGTGAGAAAGGAAATAATTTTAGAAGTGGAATAGTGTCAAGGAATAGAGATTAGTTGTTTTGTTTGTAAGTCAGAAAGAGAAATTAGACTAAAGGGTCTAAAACAGGTAGTAGATGGAGACTGGAGGATAACCAGGCCACCTTTCTTTTTTAGCAACAGTCATTGCAGATAACTACTTTAGATGTGTAGGTGAGAGTGTTGAAAATGGTTGAACTTTTCCATCTGCTGATTTGCCCTGCTCCTGAAGGCAAAGGCAAGGAGAATTAGAGAAGAATCAAGGAGGCAGTTTGTGTAAACTTGGAAGGATTTGGTAATAGATTGAAATAATCTTAGAAAAGGGAAGGTAAATTGAGTTAGATAGGGAATCAAAGTAAAATTACAGTGTTAAGGCTTGGATGAATATAGAAATGTGAATGATGGGGGACTTTTCACACAGGTGTTAAGACTGAGGTCTAGGAGCCACTTAATAACCTGTTGAAAGATGGATATTTTGTATTTGTTTCATTAGCATTTGGTCTCTTTCTGGTATCTGGAATAGTTTCTGGATACTTGTTACACTTTTTCTGGAAGATCAGGCTTGTCTAGGCTTTAGAAGGGAATTAGAGATAGGGTTAGGGATATTTAGATAGGGAATTAGGAAGGAAAATGGGAAGGAAGCTTGAAGACATGTATGGTTTTGGAACTGTAATCCTTTGCTCTTAATATTTGATCAGTTTTATAGCTCTGAGCTTAGCAAAATTTTTGTATTAAGCACAAGTGTACCAAAACACTAGAGTCTTTATTTTTATTTTAATGAAGTCATTTTCTGACATGCTTCGGTGTATTATCAATTTAGGCATCATTTTTAAATAAAAGATACACAAAATGTTTCCATTTGATGCTAGTACAAATTTATCTGTTTTTCTTTTAAGCGACTTACTGAACTAAAGCGTCAGTGTTTGGAGAAAGAAGAACGTTTTCAAAATATTGCTGGTTTAAGTACAATGAAGACAAATTTAGAGTATTTGAAACATGAAATGGCTTGGGCAGTGGTAATTTTTGCTCTTGTTCATCTATATTCTTTTGTAACATTGACAGTCTTAATAACTATTAGTTGTAATAATTAGGTATATGGTTGGATTGCAGGTCAATGAAATTGAAAAACAATTGAATGCTATTCGAGATAATATCAAAATTGGAGAAGAACGTGCTGCCAAACTTGACAGGAAAATGGAAGAACAACAGGTACTTAGAGGCTCTTATAAAGATATGGTCAGTTAAGTCTTGATATTGCTGGGACTCGTTATGCCCTACAAACCAGCTGTGTATCATCTGTACTTAAATCTGTTAAACTTGGACCTATACTTTTCCAATGACTGCATAGCAACTACAACTGTCATTTGAAACAGGTGTGTATTTGGCAGTAATAATTCTATCTGAGGCTTGGGCTGCTGACTTCTCACACTTGTGGACAAAGGGATTTTACAAAGGAGTTGAAACAGAGCGCTTGAGAAATAGAGAGGTGCTGAAACAACTGTCAAGTAGGATAGCATTAAAGCTAACTGTCAGCACGCTGAAGAAACTAGAAGTGAAAACAGCGCCCAGAGGAGCTTTATGATCTAAACCTAGATTTCCTGCCAGATATTTCCTTGTTGTTAGAGTTTGTGTTAGAAAACATTTTAAGTTTGTTCAGGTGGATTTTAATCTGATACTTAAAATCTCATTAGAAAATATTGTATCTAAAATGTTTGAAGTTGTAAGATCCTCCACATGGATGTAAAAGTTGTTAAGTGTGGCAAATGCTAACCCTGGGAGTTTTTCAGTAGACTTCCTCTTTTTTTTTTTTTTTTTTTCTAACTATTCAGAAGGTCATGTCTTTGCATTCTAGTGTAAAGACCTTTCCTGGGGTATAGAATTCATATACTGTGCCATTTGCTTTTTTAAAAGTGTAGTTCAGTGGATTTTAGATACTCACAGGCTGTGCTGCTGCTGCATTGAACTTCCTGCACTGTCATTCTCAAAGTGGAACTTTCAGTAGCTTCTTTGATCTTTATGGGTAGAGCTTATTAAACTTTTCTACTCCCAGCTCCTTATCATCTGATACTAAATCATAAAGAAATTAATTTTAACATAATTCTTTGGTGAAAATAAAATTTTACCTTAAAATTAATGCAAAATTATAAACTGATAAGATGGGTGTACATGTTTATTTTTACATAATTACATCTTGGCTCAATAGTTGATACTGTGAGACACAGTGTCTTTCATACTTTTTTTAAAGAGTTCATTGATATCTTGGTTTTGTAATCATCAGTGCTAAGAATGGCACTTTTAAGATAAATATGCAGTACAAAGTAGCAGAAGGTTCATTTTATAAATTGTTGGAAATTTTGTTCTAATCTCCAGAAGTAATTTCTTTCTTTCTTTCTTTCTTTCTTTCTTTCTTTCTTTCTTTCTTTCTTTCTTTCCTTCCTTCCTTCCTTCCTTCCTTCCTTCCTTCCTTCCTTCCTTCCTTCCTTCTTTCTTTCTTCCTTTCTTTCTTCCTTTCTTTCTTTGATTGATTGATTGATTGATTGATTATGTAGCCAATGTGCTGTCTGCATGTACACCTGCCCACCACAAGAGGGCGCCAGCTATCATTGTAGATGGTTGTGAGCCATCATGTGGTTGCTGGGATTTGGTGGTTTTTTTTGTTTGTTTTTTGTTTTTTTTATTATTTTTTTTTTATCAGTTACATTTTATTAACTCTGTATCCCAGCTGTGTCCTGATCCCTCATTCCCTCCCAGTCCCTCCCTCCCTCCCTCATCTCCACCGTGCCCCTTTCCAAGTCCACTGATAGGGGGGACCTCCTCCCCATTCATCTGATCCTGTTTTATCAGGTATCTTCAGGACTGGCTGCAAAGCCCTCCTCTGTGGCCTAACAGGACTGCTCCTCCCTTCGGGGGTGGGGAGACCAAAGAGCCAGTCATTGAGTTCTTGTTAGAAATAGTCCTTGTTCCCCTCACTTTGGGAAACCAATTGGTTACTGAGCTACCACAGGCTACATCTGAGTGGAGGTTCTATCCATACATGGTCCTTGGTTGAATGTCAGTCTCAGAAAAGACCCTGTGCCCAGATATATTTGGTCCTTGTGGAGCTCCTATCCTTTCCTCAACAGACTAACTCCCCTTCTTTCTTATGATTCCCTGTACTCTGCTAAAGGTTTGGTCATGAGTCTTTGCTTTGAAAACACTGCTAGTTAGAGTCTTTCAGATGCGCTCAGTAGACTCCTGTCATACGTTCAATGCACATCCCATCTGTCTTTCTAAATGAGGATTGATCATCTTACCCCATGTCCGCTCAATTGATTATCTTTTTTGGGTGTATAGATTTCATTATGTTTATCATATCTTATAGGTCTATATAAGTGAGTATATCCCGTGTTTGTCTTTCTCCTTCTGGGATATTTCACTCAGAATGATCTTTTCTAGATCCCACCATTTGCCTGCAAATTTCATGATTTCCTCCTTTTTGATTACTGAGTAGTATTCCATTGTGTAAAAATACCACAATTTCTGTACCCATTCCTCCGTTGATGGACGGTTGCTGGGATTTGAACTCAGGACCTTCTGGAAGAGCAGCCAGTGCTCTTAACCTCTGAGCCATCTTTCCAGCCCTAAGGAGTAATTTCTTAATGTTTTGATGGTTTGCTGATATTGACGTCAGAAACTCAAAGAACAATTTTTGTTTTTGTTTTTTTGAGACAGGGTTTCTCTGTGTAGCCTTGACTGTCCTGGACTTATTTTGTAGACAAGGCTGGCCTTGAACTCAGAGATCCACCTGCTCTGTCTCTCCAGGTGCTGGGATTACAGGTGTCCACTGCTGCACCAGGCTCTAAAGAATAATTTTTAAAAGTAAACATCCTAATATAATAATAATCCAAAGGTACAGTAATTTGATGAGAGCTAAGGAATGATTTTAGGAATATATTAAGTCTTAGTTCTCCACAACTAAACCATTATGTTGTTATAAGAGCAGAAAACTTTATATTTACAATAAAAATACTGTGGTTCATATTATAAAACTCTCAAAGCTGAGCTGAGGTCTGTTTTAGGCAGGTTTGTTGGTGTTAGGTGACATAATGTTGCATATAGTGCAAAATGTTCGTATTGTGTGTTTAGAACCAAGCTTAGAGTGAAGTTTCATGATACAGCGTAGGCAAGTACTGCCAGGAACTCCTTGAATTCATTATGCATTTGGTTTTCCTTTAATTTTTGGTCATTCGGGAGTATAAAATTGAGTTTACTGCTTAATAAGTGCATCCTTTCTTGTTTTTACTGAGCTCTGGCTGGCTGGTTTAACTCAGCTGTTCTGGCTGTAACTCATCTCCCAGCTGACTTATTCAACCTGCCTCTGAATTACTCTACTTGGCCTAGAACTAACTCCAACAATCTGCTCTAATCTTCTGGCTCCTTCTTATTCTCTGGCTCGTTCTGCCCTCACCTGAGTCTAGCTTGTTCTCTACAGCCTGTCTCTATTACTGTCTCCTCTCTTTCTCATTGTCCCTTAAGTAGCTTTCTTTTACTCTCCTCTTGAGAGTTGGGCGTTTCCTATTTTGTCAAATCTTGCCTTGGTTCGTCAATGTTTCTGCCACTCAATTAGACATCACTTTTTAAACATAGTTACTTCTACAAACTATCTTTACCATCATTGTTTGGGATTAAAGGCATATGCCACCATGCCTAGACATAAGTTTTTCTTTACTTGATACTTGTGTTACACCAGGCTGGCCTTGAACTCAGATCTGCTTGCCTCTGTCTGCTGGATTAAAGGTGTATTTGTATTCCAGCCAGATCCCACAGACCTAAAAGGTCTTTGGATGTGATCTCTTGCCAGAGCAGCCATGTTCTGAATTAAAATGTTTCTTTGCATAGGAACATTTTACTGTTAACAGTTTTTGGGAATCCCACATTTCATTTACATGATGTCACATAGGTTACAATCCAGTTTAAGAAGCAGAGCTTTATTAGGTGGCCTTTCCACGTTCTACTTTGTATGTCAATGGGAATTACTTATATCTTAGTATTTTATTCTCTTTTGCTTACAGAATTTCTGCCCCCAGGATAGTTATATCATAGGACAGCTTATTGCATCTAGTCTTTCTTCAAGATCACAGACATCTTTACTTTCAAAGGTTCTGTTAGAAAAGTACTAGCAATAAAAAGTATATTTTCTTTGCAATCTCTGGGCTAGTTTTCTTCCTCTTGGGGTAATAAATGGAATTTCAAACCTTCCTTCCCACTCTTACCTCACATTTTGTTTCTGACATAATCTAAAATTTTCTACAAATAATGTTTATCCTCTTGGCCTTCTCAGCTTGTTGTAGAGGAAGTCCTCAAGAATTTCTTTCAGATATTTTCTAGTTGAGTAATGAAAACCAATTTGAGTAATACATGCTCACCTGGTTTTCAAACACTAGTAGTTGTGAAGAAATCTGTAAGGCTTTCTGCTATTTAAGCATTTGGTATGTCTGTAATAACTTATAAAGATTTAGAGGATAAGGACTATTTATAGTAATTATATCCTTCCTAGGATTCTTTTTTTTTTAATTCTCAAATTTATTTGTATGAGTATTTTTGTCTGCATGTGTGTCTGTGATCCACATGTGTGCCTGGTGCCCTTGGACTTGGATGTTTTTGAGCTCCAGTGTGGTTGCTGGGAATTGAACCTGGGCCTACTGTAAGAATAGCAAGTGTTCTTAACTGCTGAGCTGTATGTCCAGCCCCTTTCTTACCTTTTTTTTTATGCAGAGGTTTTGATGCAACATTAGTATTGTTTGTTGATTGACTTTTGAATAGTTAGTTTCTGAAGAAATAGCATTATCATGCAGACTTTACATTTTTGTTAACTTGAAAACCATTCTTAGCGAGGCGGTTGGTGGCACATGCTTTTAATCTCCGCATTTGGGAGGCAGAAGCAGGAGGACCTCTGAGTTCAAGGCCAAGCAGGTCTTCAGAGTGAGTTCTAGTACAGCTAGGGCTACATAGAGAAACCCTGTCTTGCAAAACAAAACAACAACAACAAAAGAAAACCATTTGTAATATATCATCAGTAGATGACTGCCTTGCTTTTTCCTTCCCTTCCTCTTGTCTTTTCATTCCTTCTCTATCAACTCTTAAAATACAGCCCTAAATTAATATTCATCTTCTTTTAGTCTCTCTAGTGTTGGATTGCAGGCATGAGCTCCCCAGCGCCAGAGCTGAGTGTGTGACAAATACCACATGGCTCACAGAGACTGACCTATGTCAGATTTTTTTTTCCTCCTCCAAAAGAGTTTCTCTGTGTATCCCTGGCCGTAATAGAACTCACTCTGTAGACCAGTCTGGCCTCGAACTCACAGAGATCTGCCTGCTTCTGCCCTTCTGATCTAAGTAGTACCTCCCACCCTTCATAATCCATCCCTATTGTCATTGCCTCATTTTTGTCTCTTTAAGACCTTTTGCTTGTTTTGAATGATTCAAACCTTTCCTGTAATTTTCCTGCCACCTTGCCTTCTGAAAACTGCTAGGATATTCAGATATCAACATGTAAATTTGAACATTATCTTACCTATGTAGTTTAGAGAATTGAGTTATAAGCTATTGTTCTTTTTTCTACACATCTCATTTCACATCATGATGTTCTCAGTTGAATTTCTGATACAATTTCTAGAGTAGATATTCATTCACATGCTCTAGTGTCTTTGCCTAGAACTTTTCCCTTAGCTTATGTGCAGGTACACTGTAATTAATTGCCCTTTCTGCTTTCAGCACAAATGCTTTTTCTGGCTTTTCTTGGCATACCTATAGTTTCTTTTCTATACTTTCATACTATAAATGGATATATTCTACCTAGAATCTAGTTTGTATATATTCTCTGCTAACTTGGGACTTTCTTAATTTGTTTCATTTAAAGACATTGTTTCATAGTATATTCAGGAAAACATTATTGGATACTTATATATGGGTCAAAATTAAATTATAGTTTAGTATTTTCATGTAACTGATTGTCTAATACCATTTTTTTAAATTTTAAAGGCTTCATCTCATTTATTTACTTGTTATGTGTGTATGTGTACATGTGTACACACACATGTATGTTATGACATCCACATATGCCTTGGGTCATACCAGGAGGTCAGAAGACAACTGAAGAGAGTCCGTTTGCTTCAGCATATCAGTTCACAGGTTGAACTTTAGTTGTCAGAATTGGCAGAATTAGCCTTTATCTGATGGCTTGAGTAAAATTAATTTTATTGGAATGTGAACTCTTCAGAATTTTTATCTTTTTCTTTAGTGAGGAAAAATAACTACAGTAATGTGTTGTTTTTTTTTCCTTAAAGGTCAGACTTAATGATGCAGAAAAAAAGTACAAAGATATTCAAGATAAACTAGAAAAAATTAGTGAAGAGACAAATGCACGAGCACCAGAATGTATGGCACTGAAAACAGATGTCATTGCAAGGACAAGAGCCTTTAATGATGCTGAGGTGGGTGTAATCTTCTAACTTAGAATAGAAAAAACTCAACTGAACATAATGACTCTTGTGTTAGCTTTTCCTTCTTTGTTATCTTTTAAAGAAGTCTCTTTCCATTTAGATCTAGATATGTCTCATTCACTCATTTAAAAATGTGGTTTCAAATGGTCATAGATGTGCATTGATGGAATGTTTATTTTCTATATGTTACTAAAATATGTTTAATTTTTTGATAGGTTTTATATAACCGTTCCCTAAATGAATATAAAGCATTAAAGAAAGACGGCGAACAGCTTTGTAAAAGAATTGAAGAATTAAAGAAAAGGTAGAACAGTAACATTGCATTCCCATAGTCACCTCTCTATGTAATGATTAGGCACTGTGGAGTGCTGTGTCTTTTGTATTGGTGTTAATGAAAGATTTGTATATTGGTTTATCCCTTTTAAATGTTAGGTTTTTATTTAACTTTTTTTTTTCTACCTTTGTTTTCTTATTCTCTTCAGTACTGATCAGTCTTTGGAACCAGAGCGCTTGGAAAGGCAAAAAAGGATCTGCTGGTTAAAAGAGAAAGTAAAGGCCTTACAGGATCAGGAAAATGTAGTCAATCAAGAGGTTGAACAGTTTGAGCAAGCCATAGAAAAGGACAGACAAGAACATGTCCGGATTAAGTGAGTTCACACCTTTCACTTATTTGAATATTATGTAGTTTTGCTGTTAATATGAGAAAGAACTTTTGTTCTTTAGCGGTAAAGATCCTTTTGACTTAATTTGTTTTGAGTATATAATCCTCACTATGTAATTGTGACAGGCCTATGTAATTCTGTAGACCAGCTTGGCTTCAAAGTCAGAGATCCACTTGCCTCCTGAGTGCTGGGATTAAAGGCCATACCTGAATTGATAAAGACCTATTAAAATTATTTTTCTAAGACTTTTCTTGTAAATTTTGACAATCTGAGATTCCCAGTCCATTATTATTGCATTTTTAATGTGAGTTTTGTGTACTGCTGACTGTTGTCTGGTAACTCAATTATTCGCAAATAAAAATATCATTTTTAGTGTAGCAAGGTTATTGGTTAGCATAGAACTATTATGAACAAAGCCCTAATATTTCTGTATAATTTATTACATGATGTGTTTCCTTTTTCTGCTTTTATATTTTAGGAGAGAAGATGTAGATGTGAGGCAAACACTAAACTATAATTCGAGACAGTTAAAAGAACTGAAAGATAGTAAAACTGATCGACTAAAAAGATTTGGGCCTCATGTTCCAGCTCTTCTGGAAGCTATAGATGATGCTTACAGGCGGAGACAGTTTACTCATAAACCTATAGGCCCTTTAGGTATGTGCCACTACTTTTGATAATATCGTTGTATAAGTTCTTAGTTCTAGGAAGAGGTCTACTTAAACTAGTATCTAGTTATGTATAAACTTAAATTGTACTTAGGGGTTTTGGCACTGGGGTTGGAAGGAGAGGGTCTTGTGTGTCTGGTCTTGAATTCTTAAACTCAATCCTCCAGTCTCTGTCTCCTGAGTGCTGGGATTACAGGCACAGGCCACCACTCCTGGCTCATACTTTTAAACATAATAAGAAAAATCACTTTAAATGTCTACCTTTACTTTTGTCCTTTTAAAAGTAGACAAGAGAAGGAGAATTTAGAGAAAGAACTTCAATTAATTAACCTGACAATCTGTTGACATGAAATGAAGTAAAGAGGCAAAACAAAAGCACAGTCCTCTCTGACTCATATATTCTTTATAAAATGTCTTCCTTCTCATTTGTTACTTTATTCAGGCAATGTGATCTCCAGTCCTCTTCTGGTTATTTTCATTTGTTTCTATTTAGGGATTTAAAACTTTTTAGTCAAGTTCTTATAGGGTGTGATCTCTCTGTACAACAGTATTATTTAAGTATTTATTAATCCTGTAATCTTTTCTGGGGGGGATCACTTTTAGGTGCTTGCATTCATCTACGGGACCCTGAGCTTGCTTTGGCCATTGAATCTTGCTTAAAAGGACTTCTGCAAGCTTATTGTTGCCATAATCATGCTGATGAGAGAGTATTGCAGTCATTGATGAAAAAATTTTATCCACCGGGGACCTCCAGGCCGCAGATAATCGTTTCTGAATTTCGGAATGAGGTATATGATGTGAGACTCAGGTAATCAGATTAATATTGTCTCTGGTTTTATTTAATCACATGCATGATTGGGATGCTTGAAAAATTATATTTTCATCTCAAGGGCATGGTGTCCAAAACTCTTACTATCTCTGGCTGGTCAGTTAACTTTATAGAGAGAGGTATGTGAGCTTGGCACAGTAGTGTGAACCTATAGTTCCAGTAGCTTCAAGAGCTATTTTGAAGCCAGGACCTAAGAAACCCACTATAAACTAAAAAAAAAAAAAAAAAAAAAAAGTAAAATTAAAAAAAGTTTATGAGTCCAAGATTGTATTTTTAAATTTTCTTTACATCTTCACTTTTGTCATAAATTCTATTTCTGATTATTTTATTTATTAAGTCTAATGCTACCTCATTCATTTGTGTACAAACACTTAATTGCCTTTGGTTCTTTTTAAGCATTAGTAAAATGGATCATAAAATATAGATGTAGCTCAAATGAGGGAGTCATTAAGTCATTAGGTGAGACAGACAGAGATGATAAATGACTAGCCTTTTTACTAACGAATTTGTCTAAGGACAGAATGTTTTATGTTGAAAATGACCCAGTGGACTGCTACACCTGGACTGGTGACCAGCATGCCTGGTGGGTACCATATGGGGAAGTTGGAAGCTGTTTTATAAAGTTAACATGAGGGAGAATGCCTCCTTGAACCTGTTTTGTTACATGTTTTAATTAAAGCTTTGTTTTATTTTTTTAACTATAATCGTGTGGAGGTTCTTGAGGTACAGATGAGTGTGTTTCCCATAGTGCCAGAGAAGGGCGTTTGACTCCCTAGAGCTGTAGTTAAAGGGAGTTATAAGTCGCTTGATGTGGGCGCTGGGTCCTTTGTAAGAACTCTATCACTGAGCCATCGCTGCAGCCCAGTATTTTTTTATTTTGGGACCAGAAAAAATAGTCCTGAACAGTTGTATGGAGTGCTCTGTGACTAGCAATGGGAGGGAATGCTTATCACTGTCCAGTTGGCATGCTATTTTCCAGAGACTTAGCAAAATATAGCAGCTCTGAATTATAGTATATTGTGAAAGTGTATGAAGGCAAGCTAAATTTGTGCTGTATAGTGCCAGTTTTCTTGGGGAGAATAAGAACTTTGAGAGTTGGGTAGGAGGCTTGGAAATTATGCTATTGAAAAGTTTAAACTAGCTGCTGAGAATGACTGAGGAAATTGAATGATACTCCACTTAAGATAAAAAATCTATGGTAGCTGCAGGATATTTTTTTTATTAGTAATACTTCTTTATAGATATCAGTAAGAATGTCCTTATTTCATTAGCACTAAAGTAGAAAAGTTTTGAATGTGTGGGTGTGACAGGAAGAAGAGAGAAGCAGGCAGAGAAATTGGTTTAAATAAAGTAGGGCCTGAGAGAAAATAAACACCTGACTATGAAATATTCAGACTTAACAGGCTTAGCCTTGTTGGAAAAGTGTTGATAAGACTGAGAAATTACAGAAATTATAGTTTAATGAGATAGGTCTGAGTGATGGCAAAGTCAGTGTTTTAGGTGGTATCAAGTATACATTGCTAAAGTACAAAGTTGTTGAAGGATTTACCTTCCAGCATTTTTTATTGTTGATCAGCTATTGATAAGAGCATTGAGTAGGTCCGATTATCTATAGCTGACTTAAATGTTCTTAAGGGGACTTATATATGTGTGTATGAAGAACTTTGTAAACTATGGTTGAAATGTTGATATAACAGTGATACATGTAATGTAAAAAAAGATCAGAACTGTTAGAATATTGACTGTGTCAGATACTTAAGATACATTTTATTCATTTATGCAAGGATTGTCTCAGGACCTATTTGTCTCAGTGATGGGCTCACAGCTGTCTCCTACTTTTTATGTGGATGCTGACGATTTGAACTCATCATATGCTTATACTTTCAAGATCAAGCATTCTTGCTGAGCAGTTTCCAGTTGCTGTTACTCAGTTAAATAGTTATCCAGTTTTAATTAACTAGCTTTTATGTTTGTGTATTGTTAAAGGAGAAATCATGATGTAGGAGAAATTATAACAATATAACTATTATAATCAATTTTGAGCATAATGGTTGTGAGTCTGGACTTAAATTTATATTGCCTACTTTAAATTCTACCCTGGCCACTTAGCTGTCTTTAGAATGTTAGGGAACTTGTTAAGCCCTCTGATGCATCCTTATCAGAAAGAGGAAAAAAAAAAAAAACAAAACCAAAAAAACAAAAAGCCAGAGAGCATGAAGTGTGTTATAGTGGTTAAAAAATTACATGGTTACATAGGGAAACCCTGACTCAAAACAACAACAAAAAAGGAGATTATGTGAGTTCATATTTTTATGTGCTTAGAACAGTGTCTTATACTATTTTAGTGTAACTGTGCAGCAAATAAATAAACCTTACAGATGTCTTCAAATATCAGATAGTATATATTTTCTATTCTGTACTTACCCATTAAGTTACGGATTTTTACTTTTTAATATATGTGAAATTTGCTTGTGTTTAAAATTTGTTAAGTTGCCCTTCCCCTCTGTCTCCTAGAGCTGCTTACCATCCAGAGTTTCCAACTGTTCTAACAGCTTTAGAAATAGACAATGCTGTTGTTGCAAACAGCCTGATTGACATGCGGAGCATAGAGACAGTGCTGCTGATCAAAGTAAGGCCAGTGGTTTATTCGCTTTATGTCATCCCTGCTATTTAAAAATCTTCATAACTGAACTTTTTCATAGATATGTTTCACTATTTTTATTTTTTTTTTAAGATTTTTTTCAATTTTTTTTTATTATTATTATTAATTACACTTTGTTCATTTTGTATCCCCCCATAAGCCTCTCCCTCCTCCCCCTCCCAATCCCACCCTTCCACCCCTTTCTGCATGCATGCTCCTCCCCAAGTCCACTGATAGGGGAGGTCCTCCTCTCCTTCCTTCTGATCTTAGTCTATCAGATCACATCAGGAATGGCTGCATTGTCTTCTTCTGTGGCCTGGTAAGGCTGCTCCCCCCTCAGGGGGAGGTGATCAAGGAGCAGGCCAATCAGTTTATGTCAGAGGCAATCCCTCTCATTTTTAAGATTTTAACTTATCTGTTTCTTTGTTTAATAAGTGCTTTCTCATAGCAAAATTTAACATTTTTTTCTAGTTTTACTGTAAAGTTCTTTTATTTGGAAAATACAGTGCTTTTACATTGAGTTCAACTGACGATATAACTGAATTCATTCTACTATCATAGTATACTTTGTTTATACATTATACTCTTGTTTTATTTTCTTTTAATAGTCTATAGCTCTTATAATTCAAGTAAATCTTCACAGTATATTTTTTTGTTTCCTTGAAAAAATTTTCTAGCTTTTTGTTTGTTTGTTTGTTTTATTTTTTTTCAAGAGAGGGTTTTTCTTGTAGCCTTTGCTGTTCTAGACTCGTTTTGTAGCCCAGGCTGGCCTCAGACTCACAGAGATCTACCTCCCTTTCCCTCCCTGAGTGCTAGGAATAAAGGCCTGTGCCACCATGCGGAGCCTCACTAGCTTTTATAATATGTTTTCTTAAATTGCCAGTCTACCTTCAGCAGAATGAATAAAGTGTAATTGATGAAAAATTAAAAAAAAAAAATGTAATGAGGCAAGGGGTGTGAACACAGAAAGAAGACCAAATTTATATTCTGACCATACTTGCAGAGGTCAAACATCGCTTGAAGGTAGACTGGCAATTTAAGAAAACACTATTTTTATTTTATGGGATAATATAGAGTTGGTTGGTTTGCATTTTGTTTCCCCAAATATCACTTTTGGCTGTTTGTAAAGTATTTCATATAACTAATTATTTTGGGAATTATTGCAGTATTTAAATAAAAATACTTGAATTTTTTTATTAGTGGGTAAAAGTTTGAAGTACATCCATCACAAATACTTTGACACTGTTTTAAAAAATATACTTTCTTTTCTATTCTAGAATAATTCTGTAGCTCGTGCAGTCATGCAGTCCCAAAAGCCACCCAAAAATTGTAGAGAAGCTTTTACTGCTGATGGTGATCAGGTTTTTGCAGGACGTTACTATTCATCTGAAAGCACAAGACCCAAGTTTCTAAGCAGAGATGTGGATTCTGAAATAAGGTTTGAATTATGTTAGCTTCACTACATTATTCCCACTGTTCTTCGGGTTCCATTTTCTGTGATTTATTTTGGTGTTTGGTCTTAGAGTGTATTTAACTGGATATGGAATTCAGCACTTATTTGACAATAGTGAAGACCAAATACATAAAATGTCCTTGAGAGCTGATCTACACATTGTTACCTGCCCACAACTCTAAGGGTACTCTATACTAAGAATGTGAACTAGTGCTTCCATGGGCAGCATGTGTATACTGAAATTGGGACAGTACAGAGAGGAATAATGTGGCTCTTGCAAAAGGGTAGATTGCAAATCTGAAGCAGTCCATGTTGAAGAACTAAAGAATGTACATGAACTGTTACACTCAACTGTTCACTGTTGAGTTACAGTGTTTTGTTTTGTTTTTTTAACAAGAAAACAGCATGCTGGGCTACATTCAGGCACAGTCTTCCTTATCTGTTTCATTTTTAGAGTTACATTGTTTGAGAAAGCAAGAAAGACCAGTTGACACAATTACAACATAGGCCTAGAAAAATAAAGCTGGTAAGAGAACACAAATTGAGAACCTAAAAAAAAGAATCTTGTTCTAACTATATACAGGGGTTTGCAGAAAAGATTTTGGCTATGTAGACATGATTTCTGAACTAAACTAATTCTGTTTGGTGAATTGATGGCTTAGGCTTGAGTTAATGACTTTATGTTTAGAATAAATTAACTTCGGATAAAGGGCTAGTGCTGGTGCCGTCCTTGCTCCTTGTGAGGCTGAGGAGGAAGGATCATTAGTTTAGTAGAATACTGCCTACTATGCATGAGGCTCTAGATTCGTCCTCCAGCACCACTACAAAAGAAAGGAAGGAGAGGAGAAAAGGGGCCATCTGAGAAACTGTGCCAGAGTAAGGATTCACTTAGAAAAGGATTCTAAGTGACTTACATGTATAAGGAAATGTGGGTTTTGTTGAAGTTTCTCTTTTTCAGATACTGAATACTTTTCATGTTGTTATTAAAAGTAGCATGAAGTTATTGCGAGGTTTAGAAATTTAAAATTTATTGATTAACAGTAGAAAAGGGTTGGTGGAAAAAAAAAAAAAACACCAAAAGGATGTTGTGGCACTTGGCTTAGTTTTTCATCCCAAGGCAGTCTCCTACTAGAAAAGCATGTATAATGTGTAAGCAGTTCTTAGAGTGATTGGTTGCTTGTGTGTGATTAAACTGCATGGCAAAACAATTTGATAGACATTGCTGTAGTACTATGATCCAGAGTTTATGCTTTCATTTGTTCTTTCAAACAACAAATACTTAGTGCTTGCCAAATGTGATAAGACAAGGTTGGTAATATTTATACATGAACAGTGCTGTGGAAACCAACAAAGTACAGAGTAAAATTAGACTGATTGTTATTGGAAATACATTCATCTCCCACAAGCAGCTTGTATACTTAGCTCATGCTTAGTATGTTCTTTTTCATGTGTAAAATAGTCAGAACACTGAAATTTTTTTAATTAATTAATTTTTTAATTACTTATAATTTATTCACTTTGTATCCCAGCTGTAGTCCCCTTTCTTGTCCCCTCCCAATCCTACCCTCCTCTTCATGTTTTAATGTTGCAGTTTAATCTGACTGTTTTCTTTTTGAGGGATTGAGTCGTTATCATGTTTCTGCCTCTACCTATCTCCACACATAATTCCTAGAGCATATAATTCTTATTATATAATACTTTGTAATCAAGTAAGTAAAACAAGTTTAGATGGCATTTTGACATTTCTGCTAGTTTTCACTAATAAATTGATAACTTCTTAATTTGATAGGATCATAGAACTGATTTAATGGAATAGAGTTTTGTAAGTTATTACAAATAAACTTTTGTTATAAAGGAGCAATGTATTTAATATGAGAATTAAAGTACTTTTTGTCTTCTCTGTCAAGTGATTTGGAGACTGAGATTGAAAATAAAAAGGCTCACATAATAAATCTTCAGCACCGTCTGTCTGCCCTGGAGAAGGATATTAAACGCAATGAAGAACTTCTTAAAAGGTGCCAGCTACATTATAAAGAAATAAAGGTAAAAACAAAACAAAACTTTTTTTTAATATACTATTTCAAAGTTTAATTGCATAATTTTGTCATTCATTTTCTCAAATATTTTAGCCTCAAGCCCCTTTTAGTAAGAACTTTCATTTATGTGATGTATTAATTAGAATTTGTTTCTCTTGCTGTGATAAAATATTATGACCAAAAGCATAGGGAGGAAAGGGTTTGTTTCAGATTAAAGTTCCACCTCACAGTCTATCATTGAAGGAAGTCAGGGCAGCAACACAGGGCAAGAACATGGAGGCAGGAGCTGTTGTAGAAACCACAAAGGAGTGCTGCTTACAGGCTTTCACCTCAAGGCTTGCTCGGCCTTCTTTCTCAGAGCAACTGGACCACCAGTCCAGGGTAGCACTGCCCAGGGTGAGCTGAGTCCTTCCACGTCAATCAACCAGGCAAGAAACTACACTAGAGACAAGCCTATAGGCTAGTCTGCTGGGCCCATTTTCTTAATGAAAATTTTTTCCAGATGACATTAACTTGGGTCAGGTTGACATAAAACTAGCTAGCATGTGTGTGTGTATCCATAAGTACTTAGATTTTTTTAAAAATGAAAATTAAATTTTATTTCTTGATAGTGTTAGATATAGTTATAAGCTACCTGTAAATCTGAAAGTGTTAGTAAAATTGGTGGACAACATTACAGAGTTTATCTTAAAATACTTTTGACTACATGGAGTTCTAGACCTCCCAGGGAGTATTTGGGCCTTTGGGAAACACTAGATTTATATAGAAATCTTTGAATAATTTGAAATATTAGGTGTTTTAGAAAAGCCTTTTTTCATACTGACTCAACAGTGTGACCCCTTTGAATGCTAATGTGGCTCCTTATGCCGTCTTTGTGTGGAAGTGGGTTAGTAGTGAGAGTGAGCGTGGTGCAGTGCACATACTGCTCACACCCCTTTGGTCCACTGAATAATGGTGTTTCCCTTTGTTAGCAATTATACCCTGCTGTATTGTCATCATACCGGATACTTGTGCTTTAATATATTCTTCCAAGGATTTTGTTTTTGTTAAATTCTAAATACTTCCTTTCTAGATGAAAATAAGAAAAAATATTTCTGAAATTCGGGAACTTGAGAATATAGAAGAACACCAATCTGTAGATATTGCAACCTTGGTAAAATACTTTTCTTCAATTTAAGGGATAAAACTGTAACTTAGCTTAGGGGCTCTCAAATCTCACCTTTTTTTGTTTGTTTGTTTGTTTGTTTGTTTGTTTTTCAAGACAGGGTTTCTCTGTATCTTTGTCTGTCCTGGATTTGTAGACTAGGCTGGCCTCGAACTCACAGAGATCTGCCTGCCACCACCTATAAGTCTCACTTTTAAAAGATCCTTTAATCACAACTATTTTTTATGATTGCCATTGCTGTTCATAAAATATATCAGATTTCACCTAAAGTGTGGTCTTCAGAATTCTGGGTTTTATGTATGTGGCCTGCATGCATAATAGATTTTTATTTTTCTTCTACCACATAAGGTAAACATTAGCCAGTATTTCTGCGAGGAATAAGAGATAGGGGTACCTTTTCAGTAGTCAGAGTTGATCTTTTTGTCTTTCTTTTTCCAGGTTCATGTTCCATCTTAATTTTTACATGTATTTTTTAATTTTTCCTGTATTTAAGTTTATTATTCATCTGTTTGTGACATTTGATTTAACTTTTCTGGAGTGCAACACATAAGCCACATAATTCGTGTTCTACATAAGCGAGTGGCAGTATGTGACCTACAGTAAGCAGTGAGCAAAACAGGAACAGTTCCTGCGCTGCAGCACTTTTGGCTATTAGAAGTGGTTGAATTTTGTTAGCAGTCTTGTTTCCTGCTTTTTGTTTTTATTGATAAAGACATAGAAGGCAGAGGTTATGTCTTAAATTTTTTTTTTTACTAGTACCACATTGTCACAAAGTGTATACTGATTTACATTAAGTACATCTTGAAAGTAAGAGAGTAGGTAGAATAAATATACTGTTGATCATAGTTTCAAATAGAATTTTTTTTTTTTACTTGGCTACTAAATGCCATTCTTTCTTTTGAACCATTTTGCTCTTACTTTAAAAGTTCCCATTTAGAGTGTGGAAATATTTCATTTGTTTGTTTTATCTTAGCTCTGATATTTTGCTGTTCTTCAAAATTGCCTATATATTTTTTTCTGTTGGATAACTTGTATTTAACTGTGTGTTCTTTGAATGCTATCAGGAAGATGAAGCAGAGGAAAACAAAATAAAAATGCAAATGGTGGAGAAAAATATGGAGCAACAGAAAGAAAACATGGAGAATCTTAAAAGTCTAAAAATTGAAGCAGAAAACAAGTATGATACAATTAAATTGAAAATTAATCAGCTATCAGAGCTAGCAGATCCACTTAAGGTATGTATATAATTATTATTCTGTCTTCTGTGTCTTTTATGTTACAGCTTATTTTCAACAAACTCATTGTACCTTGCCTTAAAGATCCTTACTGGTTAGGTGTAAATATAAACATATATATTATTGAATTATGTCAATTAATACAAAATACTCTGCTCTTATCTTTAGAAGAATAAACAATTGAATCTTAACCATAACTGCTTCCTCCAGATGCAGCAGAACTACATGTGTCTTTGAAAGCCTGTTGTTTCTGTCCCTGCCTGAGTCTTCCCGTCTTTCATGGATTAGCAGCTGTGAAAGCCAGCTTGAAATAAAATGTTACTTAGTCTGATTATCAGCACATTGCAATAGACTGAAGGCTGAATTTTTTTTTTTTTAAACAAGGTCTTACTATGTTACCCTGCATGACATCGGTTTGCCGCTGTCATGGCTCTGGACTGATTTCCTTTGACTCATTTTTAGCATATACTGTTTGTGACTAGATTTAGGAAACTAAAGTGAGCTGATTTTAATTAATAAATAAGAAATTAGGTCCTAGAGAAAATAAGCATTAAGATACAAAAACCCCACGAATGAAAAAAGAGAAAGTTAATATTTTGTTTTAAAATAAGGAATGAAAAATTTGAAGAATAGGTAAAGTAGAATTTTAGTCTCAAGAATTGCAGCTGTGAACCTACAGTAAAAATAAGATAACATTTAAAATATTAATAGTGATATATTAAAACAGAATAGAAGAAGAAAGATTAGCAGATAAAATATTTACTTGGGAGACTTAAAATTAAGAAAATGAAGAGCAAGCTGTGCTTTGGGCTTATTTAATTTGTTCTCCTTTCTACTTTGTATATGTTGCTGGGGCACACTGAGGGCTTTTTGTATGCTATACAAGCACTGTGTCCCTGAGCTTCCCTTCTGCCTTCTTCTGTGCTCTGAGTTCTATTTTGAATTCTCTATGCTTAATAAATATCTAAGATTCAGCAAGCTTTGAACTTGAGGGTTCTTAACTAAGTTTAGTAAAAGGCAATAAGAATTTTTTTTTATCTTAGCTCTTTCCCTTGACTTCAAATCATTGAAAGGCTGAGTCTTTTGCTAAACCTCCTTATAATCAAGTACTAACAGGAAGTTTTTCCTCTTCCCCAGAGTATGTCACAATAGCTGTCAGTAACACCAAGATGGTTTTCTAACAAAGTAATTCAATTCCTAAGACTCCCACTCTGCTATGTTTGCAGCTGCCAGATAAAGTTTACTTGCCGGTGGGAGTGTCCTTGGTGTGAGGTGTCTGGGGAACAGTTGTGACTGCTCATTGAGATCTTGGCAAATGAATGGTTTTCCTTGTTAAAAAGTGCAGGCGGGCACTTTATCAACTGAGTTGTCCCCTATTCCCAAAAACCCCAGAGCACCCACCCTGCTGTTAATAATCTTTGCTCTACAGATTATTATGTCTTTGTTGAAACAGGATGAATTAAATCTTGCTGACTCTGAAGTTGATAGCCAGAAACGAGGAAGGCAGCATTATGAAGATAAACAGAAAGAACATTTGGATACCTTAAATAAAAAGAGAAGAGAACTTGACATGAAAGAAAAGGAGCTACAGGTTATCCAGTTGTTTTCCCTTTGAAATTATTTTATCTACAACTTAAATCATTAAGATTTTTAAGTTTTTGTTGTTTTTGCTTTTTCACTGAAAAGATTTTTTTTCCATATAGTATATTCTGATTAAAGTTTCTCTTCTGTATCTCCTCCCAGATTGTCCCCACTTTCCTACATAAATCCATGCATTTTTTTCTCTCATTAGAAAATACACACAAACCATAATAGGGCAAAGCAAAACAAACAAAAACAGAAAAGAAACCAAAGAAAAAACACAAGTAACACATAGATGCTGAGAGACACATTCGCACACACAGAAAACCCATAAAAACACAATTGGAAACCATAATGTATAAGCAAAAAAATCTGTAAGGTTAAAAAGAAAAAAGCTCAGACAAAGCATTAGAGGCAATAAAACCTTCAATGGAGTTGTTTTGTGTTGGTTATCTACTGCTGGGAATGGGACTTGCCCTTAAGTGTGGCTTGTATAGCCAGTCAGAGTTCCTTAGAAAAAAATTAAGTTTTCCTTTGCAGGTGGTTATCATTTTTGGAGTTAGCTTCTGGCTTCCATATGAAGGCTGTGTCTCAGCTCTGGGACCCCATCTGGCTTAGATCTGTATAGGTCCTGTGCATGTTACCACACTGTGTAACATGTGTGGGTCAGTCCTGTTGTGTCTAAAGTCCTTATTTCTTTGGTGTTCTCCATTCCCTATGGCTTTTACAATCTTTCTGCCTCCCCTTCTGCACAGTCCCTGAGCCCTGAGGGGAGGGATTTGATGAAGACATCTCATTTAGGATGAAGTGTTCCAAGGTCTTTCACTCTCTTTACACTGTCCAGTTGTAAATCTCTACTTTTTTCATCTCCTGCAAAAGGAGCTTCTCTGACGATGGCTGGGCAAGGCACTGATCTACGAGTATAACAGAATGTGTTAGGAGCCATCATTATATTGCTATGTTCCTTTAGCAGAACAGTAGTATTTAATTTTTCCCTAGGTCCATGTCCTATCTGGTCTCAGTTTCTGTGGCACCAGGGAGTGCAGGGTATGTAATCCATCTCATGGAGTGGCCGTAATTCCATTCAGATAGTGATTAGTTACTTAGACTTCTGTGCCATTATTATACCAGTGTGTCTTCCATATAGTCTACTATTGTAGACTGAAGGATCTGAAGCTGGGTTGGTGTTTACCTTTCTCCTGGTAGTGTGCAGAGTACCTTGCACTACCGTGAACACAAGTCATTTGGGGTGAAGGCTCTAGGTAGACACCAGATAGACTTCTCCATATTTAGTGATTTGTATAGATGTTTTCATCAGTAGGGCTTTACATCGGTTTGTGGAGAGCAACCAAGAGCTTTGGCAATATCCTGGATTGTTTAGAGGTTTTGAAGAGGGCCCTTTGGCCAACAGTTTGATTAGATGTAACCCATTCCTAGAATTGGAGGTGTCATTTGGTGGCGAGCAATGTTTAGTTGGGACTTTGTCTCCTCTGTTAGTGAGTGACTTAGGGGTTTTCTGTTTGCTTGCTTGTTTGTTTGTTTGGCTGTTTTTTCTTTTAATTTGGTTTCCTCCATTTTTTAGTTTTTAAATTAGCTATAAAGTAATAGGCTTCCATATGAGGTTTCCATGAATTTTTTTTTTAATTAGTTCTCTTCTGTCCCCTATTCTCCCTTAACTGTCTGCTTTCATTTTCCCAGCTCTACTCTTTTTGTTTCTGTCCTTCATTCCAATTTGCTGTGTTGTCTTTCCCACTTCTTTTTTTTAACCTCTTTTTTATTTTTTATAAATGATTATTATGTATACAGTGTTCTGTCTGCATGCACACCTGCATGCTAGAAGAGGACACCAGATCTCATTACAGATGGTTGTGAGCCACCATGTGGTTGCTGGGAATTGAACTCAGGACCTCTGGAAGTGCAGACAGTGCTCTTAGCCTCTGAGCCATCTCTCCAGCCCACCTCCCACTTTATTCTTAAAACACATTTTCTTCAATGTCATTTTTCTAGAAAAAAAAATTGTCGAGGTTTTGGTTCCTACAGGGTAACAGGTGCTTCTGTGATTAGCATCTTAGTGCCTTTGTGCCTCTCAGAATTTGAGGACTAACTAGACCAGATAGTCTTTTACTGTGACTCAGCTGTTGAGAACATGGCTCTCTCAGTTAGCATACCTCTGAAGTGTATGCCACTTAATGTCAGAACTAAGCCTCTGCCTCTCTGGGGTGTGTGTTGACAGGGTTTAACTCCTGCTAGCTGTGCCTGCTGACAGCTAAGCAGCCACTATGGTTTTAGGGAATAAATTGAAGGCAGTCCTATTGTAGTGGATTCCATCTTTGCTTTAGGTCATAAGGAAAATGAGTTGCGTTCTTATGTTTGCATATTTGTTTCAGACCTAGATTATGATATAAAATTGATATTGTATGAGAAAATACTTACCATTTTTTTCATTGCACATATGCAAGATGGTCTATTTGTATTTTCCATACCTCTTTTGTTTAAAGTACACCAAAGTCTGTCACCAACCTCAGCATCTTCTTATGACTGTTTTACATTTTTACTAGGAACTCTTACAAGTGGAGTTCTTACAAGTTACTAATCTTGTGCGTAGTAATATACTTTTTCTTGAACGTTACTAAAGACACTTAACTTTGTTTCTTCGATGTAAAACACGGATAGAACCACTGTTAATGTTGGTTGGAGAGCTGACTCAACAGCTAAGACCATGCATCGTATTTTTCCACAAGACTTGAATCTGCTTTTTGGCACCCATATCTGATGTTCACAACTACCTATAACTCCAGCTTCAGGGGAATCCTATATCTCTGTCCTCTATAGGCATCTGTAGTTGTGGACATATACATAATTAAATATAATAAATGTTTTAAGGAAAGAAAAATGCTGATAGTAAATATATGTCTTAAATCTAGGGTCATTTTACATTGCATATTTTGGTAGGACTAATATAATAAATTATATCAAAGAAGAATTTTAAGATCTAAACATCTGTTTTCTTAGGAGAAAATGTCACAAGCAAGACAGATCTGCCCAGAACGGATAGAAGTAAAAAAGTCTGCATCAATTTTAGACAAAGAAATTAATCGATTAAGACAAAAAATACAGGCAGAACATGCTAGTCATGGAGATCGGGAGGAAATAATGAAGTAAGTGGTCATTAATTTTCTACTTTAATGTATTATCTATAGATGTTATTAAGACACCCAAACGTTTTATATATGTTTTAATTTGTTGGAGTATTACTATCAGTATGTAGTTGTACTGAAGTCATCTGTTTGATGAGTATTACTGACAGTAAACAGTATATTACTAAGCTGTGGAATGACATTTTAACATGAGTGCAGTGTATAAGAGTCACATAGACAGGAAAACATTCACCTTCACGAGTCACCAAAATTGCAAGTCAAGATAACCAGAAGTTTTTTTCTACATACATGAAAATGAATGCAATGAAAACATTAATAGTCCAGGCCATTAAGGTCTCAGTGAAATGAGTATTCTTACATTACGAGCTTGCTAATAAAAACAAAGGCTTTAGGAGGATTAGAAGGGTTTACAGTTTTGCTGTTATACACTTAGAGGACTTTGGACAGTCATCACATTTTTAGCCTTTATTTACCTATGTAATTAGTGTAATTATGATAACTTAGGGGTTTTTATGAAAATCAAATTAAAGAATCTGTAATAAAAAGAATCTAGAGGAAACAGCATATAGTTGTTAAAACTCTTCTAAAAAGCATTTAATCAGTATAAGTCAAAATGCTTTACAGAATATTTGTTGCAATTTTAAACGAGTCATTACTTCTATATTGTAAATAATCAAAATGAGAAAATATTTTACTAAGTTCTTTGTATAGGTATTTATTTTAAAAAAATGAAACATTAACCATAGTTTGCAACTCCGAAAAATGGTTAAAGAATAAAAAAATTACAATATTTGTAATTACAACCTTTGTACAAAACCCCTTTTTATGTTACAAAAGACTAAGAAGGGGTCCAGTAAGGTAGCTCAGGAGGAAAAATTTAGACATGCTGCCAAGCCTGCTGGCCTGAGTTCATTCCCTGGGACCCATGTTGTTGAAGGAGAAAGCTGAAGCCATTGATTAGCCCCTAATCTCCACATGTGGCATGGTGCCACATGAATATACACATAATAAATAAATCTTTTTAAAAATAAGTTTGACAAAGCCAGTGATCTCAGCATCATGTTCAAAACAGTGGGGAAGGATCATACTATTAAGAAATTTCTTTAGGCAGTACATCTCGCTTTAAAAAGTTTCTAAATTGCATAATTTGGTTGTGGATGCCACTCAATAGTAGTATAATTGCCCAGCATACCCAAGACTTGGGGTTTGATCTTCATTACTGACATTCTCTGTCAGTATCTATGAATGAGCTGAGGAGGAGGTGTGACACAGTTTAACAATTCTTGCTGTCAAATCAAGATGTCCTGAATTTGGATCTCCTGTACCCTTATAAACCTGGCATGAGGATGCCTATCTGAAACCCCAGTACCAGTGCCAGGTCAATCCCCAAAACTTGCTGGCCAGCCATTCTAGCCAAAATTGTAAGGTTCAGATTTAGTGAAAGTGTGTCCAGGTGCCGGTTATCCTTTCATTGTGGCATTTTTGAGTAGTCATAACCTCCTTGTCTTTCTTATCAAGTTTAGGGTGGAGGGATTCCAATACTGATCTTGTAATCCTTGTTCCTTTGTTGACATCTATTACTAAGAAAACCTTCTGGTGAGACCTCTTTAAAAGTGTCGACTTACTTGTATTTTCTAGGATATGCTACCTCTGAGCCTTACCTGGGTACTTAGGCAAATAATTTTTCTGTCTTAATGCATTTTCTAAGTCTTGGGCTTTGTTCTTGCTTTGCAGTTGCATTGTCTCTCGTTTGAAACATTCTTTGTGGGATATACTTTGAGAAATTCATGGAATCAGCTGTTCATAGGCCCTCTATACTCCTTCCCTTTTTCTTTCCAGTTAAATATATCTGAGACTTTTCCTTGTATTTTTTTATTTATTTACTGAATATTTTATTCACAAAATAGGCAGTACCAGGAAGCAAGAGAAACCTATCTTGATCTGGATAATAAAGTACGGACTTTAAGAAGGTTTATTAAATTACTAGAAGAAATAATGACCCATAGGTACAAAACATACCAACAATTCAGAAGGTAAGTGCATTTTAAAGGTTTATCTTTATTATTTTCACAGTATTCTGTATGAGTATTCATTAGATCTTTTCTCAGTACAGCTATATGCATGATCCACAGTTAGCATTTAGAATCTGTGGTTAAGCAGAATGCTGGTATGAAAGGATCTTAACAGCAAGCTCACCTAGCTTTTCCACTGTTAGGTAACCTTTACTAGACAACTCTCAGATGCTCTTTATTGCTTAGTAGATTGTTTGACTGGGAACTCAGTGGTACTGACACAATTGATTTAACCCTAGGACATTGCATGTTACTAAGGGATTTCAGGAGGACCCATTAAGGCAGTATCTCAGTTGCTTTACCATGGTCTGATAGAATGGTATAGCTCCATTATTGTAAACCTGTTTGATTTACTGTTACATCTTCAATGTTTATAACTGAGCAAGGAAAGGAGCTATTAATAACATACCCAAAAATGCAGTCTCAGGAGTAAATAGATCTCCACTTACACCAACAAAGCAGAAAACAAGCAAACAAAAAAACAAAAAAACAAAACAAACAACAATAACAAAAAAACAGAAGGTGAATGTTAGGGGATATAGCTCTTAATATCCTTATTCCAGAGAGGCCATAGTTCTTCCATTACCTCTGTTTTTCCCAGACAGCCCCTCAGTGATGCTTTTTATTTTTCTTTATAGCCCAATGTTTACTATTGTGTGTTTGTATATAGTGTGTGTACCCGTGTGTATGAAGGAGGCCTGAGGTTGATAACAAGTGTTTCCTAATCACTCCCCCCACCTCACCCCCTTTTTTTTAAACTTCATCATTTCAATTGGGGGGGGGGGGCCTTACAGGGCTCAATTAATTTGTTTCCCATTTTTTCAGAGATCATTTTGACTGGAACTGTCTTTGTTATTTGGTATCAAGAATGAAAACTCTTATTTCATAGAGTTTGTCTGGTTTTTTATATTATTATTATTATTTACATGTTATTATTTACATGTTTTCCAGATGTAGTAAAGTTTAGCTGTTGTTAAACAGAAACTAGTATTTAAATAGTCTGTGTAAAAATGCTTTTTTTTTATTTATTTATTTATTTATTTATTTATTTATTTTTGGTGTATGCCTTAGTTCTTTTATTGTTGCTATGATAAATATTCTGAGAAAAGCAACTTAGGAGTAAAGGGATTCGCCAGTCACAGTGGTACACTCCTGTAATCCCAGGACTCGGGGTGGCAGAGGCAGGTGAATCTGAGTCTGAGGTCAGCCTGGTCTACAAAATGAGTCCAGAATAGCCAAGGCTACACAGAGAAGCCCTGTCTCGAAAGAAAACAAAGAAAAATTTAAAAACCAAAAAGAGAGAAAGGGTTTATTTCTGCTCACAGCATCAAGGCAGCAGGTATTCAAAACAGCTGGTTTGTTGCATCCAGAGTAAAGAAGCAGAGAGTGCAGTGTGAATTCATGCTGCTCTGTTCCCTTCTTACACAGTTCAGTATCCTGGGCCCAAGGACTATTGCTGCCTGCCTTTAGGCTGGTTTTAATTAGCTCAGTAAGGATAATCCATCACAAGTATCCTTAGGTTCATTTTCCAGGTTGTTCCATATCATTACATTGACAGTACCAACTATCATAGTGTATAGCCTTGATAGAGGTTTTAACACTGACATGGGGTTATTTTATAATGTTTACTTAGTTGTAGAAAGAACTAAAATGGCCAACGTTTTAGAATCATTTCTTTCTTTACTCTCTAACCTTCTATTTTAGGACAGTTTATGGTAAAAGTCCTGTGAATGAAAGCAGCCAATATATTGGAGTATTGAAGGATGTTCCTTAATAGGGAGTTCTGGAATTCTGTTGCCATTGCTATGGCAGCAAAAGAAACTAACAAAACCCAGGCTTCTCTTTTAGTATGGAGAGAGTTTTAAATGTAGTATAGGACAGGAAACAGTGGAGAAAAAAAAAATTATGGTTACTCTGAGAAAATAAGGCCTCAACTCATTAATGAGTACAGATAATAAGAAAAATTGCCAAATTTCTCTCACCCAGACCTTATTTTCTAAATACTGTACCCTCAATAAAAGGAGGCAGGATCCCATGGAGAAAAATGGCTGATAGCAAAATCTGCCTGGGGAAGGTATAGATATGTCTCTTGTTATGGCTCAACCCTGACTACAGTCCCAGCCACTCCCTCAAAGTGATGACAGAAGTACTTAGGAGATCGCTTAAAGAGCTTTCATTGGCAAAATCTGAGACAGTCTGAAAATCACAGTAACTCAATCCTGATAAAGAAAAAGGTAAATAAGAATTGAAGGCTGGGATAGCTCAGTAAACAAGAACTGAGTTTGAGGCCCTGTTTTGTGCCCCACATAAAAGCTGGGAGAAGAGTCAGGTACAGTAGTGCGTATTTATAATTTTATTACTGGGGGGGGTGAGAATAGGAAGATCTCTGGGGCTTACTAGTAAAACAGCGAAGTAGGCAAACCCCAAAGCAGTAAGAGACTGTCTCAGAAATAGGTGGGCAGATGGCTCAGAGGTTAGAGTACTGGTTGCCCTTCTGTGGTTCCATTCCCAACACGCTCATGGTAGCTTATAATCATCTACAACTTTGTCAGAGGGGATCTCTAGCCTTTGTGTAGCCTTCTTCTGGCTTCTGTGGACATTGCATGTATGTGGTGCACAGACAGACATACAGATAAAACATACATAAAATAAAAGTCTAAATATGGGGCTGGAGAGATGGCTCAGAGGTTAAGAGCACTGTCTGCTCTTGGAAAGGTCCTGAGTTCAATTCCCAGCAACCACATGGTGTCTCACAACCATCTATATGGGGATCTGATACCCTCTTCTGATGTGTAGGTATATATTCAGAAAGAGAACTCATCTACATAAAATAAACTAAAAAGTCTAAATATAAGCGAACCAAGGTGGATAGCACCAAAGAATGACAGGTGAGGTTCTCTGCCACCTGCATGTGTGCTCATGCACATGCACACAAAGACATAGAGGGAGAGGGAATTGAGGCAGCAGGAAGTTTCCTTACAATATAGTTCAGTTTCTTCTGATAATAGAGTAGAAATGATGGAATTTGCATTGTACCAGCAAGAGATAAAACATTTACCCTTACCTTTTTTTTTCCCATCATGAACTGGGGGGGAAAAAGCAGATAAGTAAGATGCATATTTATCTTGATGTCTTTAAAGCTTAATTCCTTAAAGTACAAGATTTGTCTTATATATGAGAGTAATGCCTTGAGTGACAAGTTTGGATGACTAATACATTCATATGGACTAATGGCCATAATGAGCATATTTAATGTGGAATGATACCCTTATTCATTTTATAAATATTCATATACAAGTAATGAACTTGTTAAAATCCAGGACACAAATACAATTAAAAACACAGGAAACAACATCTTAAATCTACCTATTTTATACCATATTGAATATGCAGTTCTGTATTATAATGTGCCAAATTACTTTATTTGAAGGTGTTTGACATTGCGATGCAAATTATACTTTGACAACTTATTATCTCAGCGGGCTTACTGTGGAAAAATGAATTTTGACCACAAGAATGAAACTCTCAGTATATCAGTAAGTATCTTGGCTCTACATCTTTATCATTAGTTGTTTTGTGTTTTATTTTTTTCCATGAAACATGATTAGCCTTATCCTGTTATCTCTAGAAAATATGGTCTTTGCTAGTATTAAAATTAAGTTGCTGTTAATACAGCTAGTAGCTTGGAGTTTCTTTCCAGACAATCACATTGTTTTCTTAGGATGCTAAGGACACTTTTATTTTCAGTATAACATGTGTTTAACTTGTTACTCCACCGCTGTTTTAAGTTTTTGCCCAGCACCATTAGAACTTACAGAGTCCATTGTCTGTAGTCTCACTGTGGAAGCCATGAAGTTTTTGACTCATAATTTAATTATCTGTTATTCACCTTTGTAGATTTTGTGTTTGTAGAAATGTGTACAAAGTGTGTAGTGGGTAAATGAATTAAAAGTTGCGTAAGAAAATAAAAAACAATTACCCACTTTAAATAGTAATTGCTGTTCTTGGTTCCGTAATTTTCTCCTTCTCTTCTAATATTCACAGTAAATACTAGATGTTTGGAATGCCTTATTAGAACCTCTGCATTTAACCAAATTAGAAAGTTAATTTTACTTTTCATTGTTTCAGTTTCCACTGGTAAATCATGGTTACCATCTCTTAACCCACCATTTATTTCTGAGATCCAGTCATTTAAAGATACAGATTTGAAAGTACTAGGGGGAATTAGGCCTGCGGTTTGGGAGGTAGTATGTCATAATAATCCATTGTTTTTACTGCAAAAGTACAAGAAATCCAAGGAAATTACAAAAGTTCTATTTTTAAAGACATTGGAAAGCTATGGAAGCAACAGCGACTAGATGAATTGAATTTTCAAGAAGTGGGAAAACCTGTCCAAAGTAAGCTAACATTGCTGGATATTTTCTTTCCTGGAGACATTTGCTGATCTTAGAATTTTGTTAGTTACAAGGGATACTGAGACAAGATAGTAGGACTTGGGGAACATTAAGCACATGACTAGTATTTCAGTTAATTCTTGAGGGCTGGAGTTTACATGGTTAGCCAAAGTAACTGATATATATATATGAAACTGTCTGTATCTTACTAAAACTGCAAATCTACTACAGTCCAGATTAACTGTCAGTCAGCCTTAGCATATGTACATCCTGGTCAAGTGGAAACTTGTTCCTTTCCACCTTGGTGGGCTATTATATCATCTAGTATCTGTTCTTAGACAAAGTATCAAGCATAAAGTAAAAGATTTGAGTCCTTCCCTATAGTTAGAAAGCAACCAAGTTGTCTATGCTTACCATTTATTCATTACTGTACCAGTGATTCTAGCCAAAATCAAGGAATGAAAGAAATGGATTATAAAGGAAGTAAAATTCCTTGCATTTATAATTAAAATGGTCACCTGTATAGAAAACCTATTGAAATCTATAAAACAAGCAACTAAAAATAGTTAAATATAACAAATAGGGTTACAGGCACAATCAGCATTGAAAATAAATTGTATTTTTGTATATTAGCCGCATGATGAAAAGCTGGAAATTTAAAATACCATTTTTACACCATTAGATACAAAATAAATAAAAATCTGATACAAAATGTCTAAGACTTATACTCTGGAAAGCCAAAAGAGAAATTAATGAAGACCTAAATGTGAAATGTGTAATTTTTATGGCTGAAAAGATTCAGCAGGTGCTGGAGAGATTTTCTATCCAGTAAAGTGTTTGCTTTGCAAGCATTAAGACTTGAGTTTGCATCTCCAGTATTGCATGAGAAGCCTAGCAGAGACAGGTGAACTAATGGGCCTGGCAAGTGTAGCAGACTCAGTGAGGTCCAAGGTTAACAAGAGACCCTGCCTCAAAAAAAAAAAAAAAAGGAGATGGTGATTGAGGAAAACACCTGCGACATATGTATATTCACTGCACACGTATGTGCATATACAAGCATGAATATGCACATTACAATTCAGCATGTCAAAATTTTAGTTCTTCTCAAATTGACCTGTAGATTTCAACACCATTTGTATCAAAATAGACATGGATTTTGTTGTTGTTGTTGTTGTTGGGTATTTGTTTGTTGGTAGAAATTGATAAGCTGGTCCTAAAATGTATATGGAAATGCAGAGGAGCTAAAATAATTATAGTAACTTTGAAAAGGAAGAACAGTATTTTCTGATTTTATTAACTGAAGGCTAAAGTAACAGACTGTAGGTAAGGTTTGGTTACAGAGACATTCAGATCCATGGAAACTAAGCAGAGTTCATGAAGAAGCATGAGGATGTATTCTTACTTTGAATTGCAGTTTCTTACATAAACACATGCAGTTAAAATTAAAAAGGTTTTGTTGCATTTATTTCAGATTGCATGCCACAGTGAAAGTATGGAGACCCAAGGATAACTTGTGTGTAATCAAATTTGGAATCCCCAGGCAGGAAGATTAACACAAATTATAGATACTCGGGCTATAGAGTGAGACCCTGTCTCAAGTAAACAAAAGAGGGAGAACGCAGAGAACATTGGGACAAACACAAAGTAGCGTGAAATAAAACCTAACGTTACCAGGAGTTACATTAGGCCTTAGTGGGTTAATGCTGTATTAAAAGCAAAGACTTGTCTGTGTGTATAAGATTATGAGTCAAATTCTGTTAAAAGGGGACTTTAAACATTAACACAAGGACAAGGGGATCCTAAGTAAAAACATAGAGCAAAGGCATGCCATGCAGATAGACAGGACAGCTTACAACCTGCTACTAATAACAAAATCAGGTTTACACTAGAGACCAAAAGGAATGTTTTATAATATAGAAAGTTAATTTTAAACATTCTGAATTTATATATTTTGAAGACAGGAAATACAGAAAAGTTGAGGAATTTAAAAGGCAAAATTGTTAAATATAGATGGAATTAGAACTTTTCTCAATAATTAATGGAAAAATCAGATTAAAAGTTAGTAAAGTTAAACAAACCTTACAGTATTCACCAAATTGACCCAACAGCTTAACTGTGGAACACCGTGGTAAATTGTAATTTTTGTGGATTACCTATGGCACATTTATCAGCATAGGCTATTTACCCAATTTACAAAATTTTAGTAACTTATTAAATAAAAAAGAAATTAAAGTTTTATAGACTATATTTCAAAGTTGAATGAAATGAGAAATACAAACCATAAAATTCTCCAAATTTATAAAATTATATAGCACATTTTTACACAGATGAATTTTTTTTAATTTACATTTTTGTTTTGTCTCCAAAATGTCTGTGAGGTTGTCAGATCCCCTGGTACTAGAATTACAGTTGTGAACTGCCATGTGACAGCTGTGATTTGAACTCAGTTCCTTTGGAAGAACAGCTAGTGCTTTTACCTGCTGAGCCATCTCACCAGTCCCACAGAACATTTCTAAATATTAAAGAATCATAATAAATCACATGGAAATTAGAAGATAATTTTCAACAACAATAAAAAATAAAACAGCAAAATATGAGACAGGGTAGAACTTTTTAAAGGACAATATGTAGCTCCCTGTACATGTTTGAGGAGGAAAGGTAGGCCCAACATTAATGATCTCTCCCAGGAAGCTAGGAGAAGACAATTATGATTTTAGACAGAGATCTCATAAAACTTAAGAGCAGAAAATAAGAGAAAGCAGATGTCCAGTGGGAGCAAAACTGGAGAATGCAAAAGCAGATTGAACACATTACGCCCTCATCTAGACAGAGACACTACTATAAGCCTGTGGGTAAATAGTGATCATTTCATGAATTACTGGGTTCAAATTATTGGGTGTCTTTTTGGGAAAAACAAAGACTTTGACCTTTATACCATTTAGTATACAAAGTGATTAGTATAAAATTTGATAAATGTAAAATGTAGAACAATAAGCTGGATGAGGAAGTCAGCTTAAGGTACCCATCAGTGGATGAATGGATAAAGAAATATAGTAGATACACATAATGAAATGATATTTAGCCATTAACAAAAATGAAATCCTTTCCATTTGCATGAAAATGGACAAAACGAGAAGATATTATATTAAGTAAACCACACACAGAAAAACAAATGGCATATATTCTCATGGGATATTCAATAATTAATCTGAACACAAAGAAGTGATGACTGCAAGTTGGGGAAAGAAGTAGAAGTTAGCTAACAAGTACCAAAAGGTTGATGGAAGTTAAGTCCACTGCAGGCCACAGGAATTACTGGGTATTTTAGGGGAAACTAGAAGAGAGATGCTCAAAGGCTCTAGACATAAGTGAGGGGATAGAAATGTGACTTAACAGGTATGTATTTCATACATGTAGAAATAAACACTCCATTAACATGTGCCACCCTTGCCTGCTAATAAAAGAAAGTACTTTAATGAAGATTTTAAAAATGGGACACAAAAAGTAATTTTAAAAAGTAACAGTAATAATAGGGATGCTATTGCCTGGAGAAAGGTAATTTTTGATGCATGTTACAACAAAAGAACTTACCTAGAATTTTTTGAGGAGAATACAAGAATAAAAGACTGAATCTATTTTAAAATCACCAAAGACTTAAACTTGTAAATGGAGTTACCTAAATGGGTGATAAGCACATGAACAGTGCTCAGGATTGTTAGTCATCAGAGATACAAATTTATGCCTCACTAGCTACTGTTGTACCTCTAATGACTATGACTGAAATGAGCAAAACTGAAACATGGTTGTTAAGGACATGAAGTCAGAGTAATCACTTTGCTGTTGGGAAGAAAATTGCATTTATTTGAAAACCTATCTACTTTCAGGCACAAATTTAAGGAAAATAAATACTTATGTCCTCATAAGATATTTTCCCTACTTAGGGTATTGTGTCTTCAAAATAAGATACACAGCATACATTTAAATTCAGAATTTGTAAGCCGCTTAGAGTGTTAAAAAAATGATGTATATCTTACACATAATTTTCACTTTGTTGGATATAGTATGTCTGCAATATTGTCAAAATAGAATGCCTCTCTATATTACTTTATATTTTTGTCTTGGGAAATTATGCAGAAGGAATGCTTTTAATAACATTAATTGATTTTCTTTTTACTGTTCCCATGGAGGATTTTTTAAAATTATTTTAATGTCTTTATTTTAATTTTATTTATTTTCCATCCTCCTGCACTTTCCCCTCTTCCCAGTCCTCCTTCTCCCTCCACCCCTCAAAAAGTCTATTAATCCATTTTCATTATTCTTGGGTAAGCCTCTTTCTTCAAGTTGGTCTGTTTTGACAGTCAGTAATTATTAAAGCTGTAAAACCACTAGATGGCACTATAATTCTGACAATGAAAAATTATCTCAGTGCTTTAAATGTTTAGTGCAGTAACAGTTTCAGAAGAACTAGTTTAAATTTATTTTAGTAAATAATGTTTGGTTAAATATTGAATTTGTTACCATAGCTTTGGAATTTTGGTATGTTAGGTTTCATTAAGGTTACAAAAAGTGTTCAATTTGATTTTGTTTGTTTGTTTGAAACAGTTGTTGGTGTTGTTGTTGTTTTTCTGTATAGCCCTGGCTGTCCTGGAACTCTCTCTGTAGACCAGGCTGACCTTGAACTTACAGAGATCTGCCTGCCTCTACCTCTTAAGTGTTAGGATTAAAGGCATGCACCACCAGTACCAGGCTGATTTTTTTTTTTTTTAATTATTTTTGTGTATTTTTGGTCTGCATGTATGGCTATGCACCAAGTGCGTGCCTGGTGCCTGAGAAGTCCAGAAGAAGACGTCAGATCCCTGAACCTGGGCTTATAGATAGCCTTGAGCAACTGTGTGGGCGCTGGGAAAAGAACCTGGGTCCTCTGTAATAACACTTAACTTTGAGTCATCTCTGTAGCCCCTCAGTTTTATTTTATTATTTTATTTTATATATTTATTACAATTTTTTCACTTTCTATCCCCACTGCAGCCTGCTTCCTCATCTCCTCCCTGTTCCACCAACCCTCCCTCTTCTCCCCCTATGCCCATTCTCTAGTTCCCTGGTAGAGGAGGTCCTCCTCCCCTTCTGTCTGACCCTAGCTTATCAGGTCTCATCAAGACTGGCTGCATCATCTTCCTCTGTGGCCTGGCAAGGCTGAACTCCCCAGAGGGAGGTGATCAAAGAGCCGACCACTGAGTTCATGTCAGAGACAGCCCCTGAACCACTTAATAGGGAACTCACTTGAAAACTGAGCAGCCTATGGTAGCATACAGAGCTAAACAGCGAATTCTCAATTCAGGAATATCGAATAGCTTAGAAACACTTAAAGAAATTGTCAGAGCCTGCCAGCAGAGTCGAATAGTTCCAGAGTTGGGAGTGAGGATTGAAATAATTAAAGCAAGCCATATTATACGTGGGATCAGCTCAAGAGGGCTGTCAGTAAGACTGCAGCATGAGTTTATTCCACAATTCCTTTTTATAGGCAAAGCAAAAACAAGTCACATCAATACAAGAAAGAAGAAGTTGTGAAACTGCCAAACTTGTTTTCTAAAATACTTCCCTGTAACAGATATGGTCCAAGGTCATGCAAACAAGTTTTAAGGAACTTGGCAAAACTTCCGCTTTTCTCTGTCTCAAAGTAAAGGCCAGGGTGAAAACATATATCCCCCCACACCCGCTTTGTTTTAAAATGAAACAAAATTAGATAGCTTACTGTTACAGTATGAAATATCCTGAATGGAACTGATTCTTTCATACTGCTAAATAATCTTAGCTTTATCCCTCTTTCTCTTGTTTTAAACTATAAACCTGTTTTTTTTTTTTGTGATCACTTTTAAAGGTTCAGCCCGGAGAGGGAAACAAAGCTTCCTTCAATGACATGCGTGCTCTCTCTGGTGGGGAACGTTCTTTCTCTACAGTGTGCTTCATTCTGTCCCTGTGGTCCATTGCTGAATCACCTTTCAGATGCCTGGACGAGTTTGATGTCTACATGGTATTGTTGAATTTTATGTTCTCTGATTTTTATTTGGTTGGAATATTTTGAAAGGGAGTCTTTATTTTGTTTCCCTACAATAGGGAAGGTTGTGCCCTGCCACATTAGTTTGTGGTGTTAGTGTTTGGGGAGTCCCTGTAGTTTAGTGTTCTCCATGGCTGCTCTGTCCTACAGAGGCCCTACAGGGTCCTACAGAGGCCCTGCTCTACTCTAGCTTTTCTCTCCCACCATGTATATCTTGAGTGTCTACCTGGCAGGCTGTCTTTTTCAGCCCTTCCCCTAGCTAATTGCCATCAACTTAAAGATATCATAAAGCTCTTGGCTTCTTAACACAGGGCTTTTGTTGACTGGCTCCTTTGGTTATGGCCAAGCTTTTCAAAAGAGTAACAGGAAGGCAAAAAAAGGTAACACAAGTTGTAAGAGCATTTGACTTTAAGGGTAAAAAAAAAAAATTGAAGGTTTTGAAACCAGGGACTGCTACAATTACTCTAGTGACTGAGTCTTCTGGGGTCTCAGTTTTTCCATGTAGTAGAAGGTGTTACTATTAATTACCTCATTGGGCTACAACACAGCTCAGATGACATTCTATGTTTTACATATATCCTTACTATTTTATGCACTGTAGTCTGGGCTTGGGTTCCACAGCAGTCATTTATCAGATTCATCCGTGAGCTTGATCTTTATTTATTGGAGTACCTGGCACCTGTGCCCTCTTTCTTGGGATGTGTTGTCTTATAGTCTCTACACTCATTCTGGATTTATTTCTACAGTGTTCCCTTTTAGTCTTCTTTTCTGCCTCCAGCTCTGATTTCACTGAGTGTTTGACATTTTCTGTTTGCGTTTTACAATATTTTTGTTTTCCTAGTCACATATGTGTAGAAGTGATATACATTCCTCCCTACAGGCACCAAAGCCACTATCTGCTTATAGACCTACTTCATGGAGGTCTTCTGTCCTGATAATCTGGTTTGTAGCCTAGACCTGTGTGCCACACTGCACATTCCACCATCCAGTAAACTGTCAACATTCCAAGCTCAGTATGTTTGAGACTGAGTGGATCTTCCTCAAATAATCTTTCTTTTCTAAATTTTTTACCTTGTTAATGACAAATTATAAATGCCATCCTAATTACCTAGCTTTAAAATCGTTATCTTATTAACTCTTTCCTTTTACTAACACGCTGCCTGGCCTTTTTTGCTCCTCTCTGGTTGTTCTACCCCTTCCTCCTGTCTCACTGTGGTGCTGCTACCTCTTGTCCCTTTCCCTCCAGCTGCCTCTTGCTAGACTTTCAGACTGGTGTCTTGCTGTTTCTTATCTGCAGCCCATCCCTCCACATGACTTAGAAAGGTGTTGGTTTATAAAAACAGGCCTTTTAAAACCCCTAGGTGGTTACATATAAAGTCTTTAATTTTTTAAGGTAACATTGAGATCCTTAATGGTGTAGTATCTGCCAGAAATTTTAGCTGTACTAAGTTGTTTGTAATTTTGCAAGTACTGTGCCCCTGTCTAGTGTATTTTCATTCTTAAACTGTGCTTATCTTTCAATGATGCTTTTTTTCTGATGCCTTGTGACTGCCATGCTTTCTAAATTCTGAGACACTTGATAAATTTAAAACCAGGCAAATTTTTTATTTTTATCCTGAGCAATTAATTATCTGTGTACTTACAGATTCGTTCTGTAATAGTATATCATTGGAATATTTTCTTATTATTGTGTTACTTATATTTGAAAGAGAAGAACATAGAAGTGGCTTGGGAGAATATTCAGTTGCTTTCCCCTTATAATTTCTGATACTACTTTTTCAAGATGAACTACTTGGCATCATATGTAATGAATAAAACTCTAGTTTGTTTTAGCCAAAAGAATACTGCTTTTATAGAAATAACAGATGCAAAACCAATCTAAACTTTTATCTTTCCTCTTCAGGATATGGTTAATAGAAGAATTGCGATGGACATGATACTTAAGATGGCAGATTCCCAACGTTTTAGACAGTTTATCTTGCTTACCCCACAAAGCATGAGGTAACGTCTTAAAACTTTCTGTGAGCACACACACATAATTTTATTTATTTTGATCACATGTATAGAAGGGACATACATAACTTAAACCCTACCTACACCGACAAGGTCCTAGAGCCAAACCTAGCGGATGGAGATTTCTCACTCCCCTGTGTACCCTGCCGCTGGCACACCATGCAGCACACAGCCAGCACTCTGAGCTCAGTGTGGCTGGGGCACAGTGGGTCTTCCTCCCAAAGGGATTAACCAGGGGAAGGAAATCTTCTACATGGGAGGCTCACACACGCATGTACACAAACAAAAATCCCAGATAGGCAAAGCATGGTGAGTGAGTGAAAGCAGCCTGGAGCATGGTTTTAAATTGTTAAGTGCAAAAATGATGGGGTAAGGGGTGGAGGTTGATTAGTCTGCCTTCTTACAGATTTAAGATGTCTTCTACTTTCCTAGATGCTTAAACTTTCATTCATGTCATATATCTTCTTTAAGAAACAACTGGACTAGAATGTATTTTGACTTCTTTATATTTTGAATTTGTTCCTTTGTGGTTTTCTTGGCCAACAGATAATAAGTGATCTTAGTAATTCTGTGTAAAACAAAGAAACAGTTTAAGATCCCTTCTTCTTTGTCCTTGGCTACTTAAAAACAGGAGTCTTAGAAAGAGCTCTGCTGTGTTACCATCCTTTGCCTTTGATCTCCTGTTTCAAAGTAGTCCCATGATCGTGTGCCAGTTTGATTTGTAATATCCAGGAAACTCCAGACAAGAACAAGAGTGTAAAGTAGCTGACATATAAAAAAAAAAAAATTCTTTTCATACAAATTGAAAATAGATAAGATGTAGCAGGAAGTTTTTTAATTTATTGATTTCTCATATTGTTGGGAATTGAACCTAGTGTGAGTGAATACTAGGGAAGTATTGAATGAGTAAAAACTTTATTTGGAAATTGAGTGATTACTTTTGCTTCCTCTAGCTCACTTCCTTCAAGTAAACTGATTAGAATTCTTCGAATGTCTGACCCTGAAAGAGGGCAAACCACGTTGCCCTTCCGACCTGTAACTCAAGAGGAAGATGACAACGCAAGTTGACAGCTTAGTGCCTTGCCCTCGTGCTGTAAGATTGTGAGGGGAATAGTCTGGACTGGTGGATGAAATAAAGTGAGACTAGAAGACTAGAGTTATTCTGAAATAAAGAAGCTCCTTTGATATTACCCATCAATTGTGTAAATAAGCCTAGAAAACCAGCTACTGCCAATAGTTTAAAATTACTATGGCTTTTCCTGTGAAAACCAATTTCATAATACTGGTTTTAAATCTTTTTATGTTTGTTTGCTTTGGAGTTTCTGTGTTTTGTTTGTTTTTACCATCCACTTTTATAAATTTTTTCAGGAGTAAAATTTTGTACATATGCACATGTACATATCTGTTCATTTTGGGTTCATTTCTATAGTATTTTGTAAGAATTAAAATAAAAGTTTGAGCACCTGATGTTTAGTTTTGCTTCTCCAGGTTGTTACAGTTTGGCTTAAAGATTAACAAATGTCTGTGGAAAGAGGGATTTCTCAGTGTGGAATCGGTGGATGCAGTATACAGGAACTGCTTACACTGCACATATTGATGTTTTAAGTATTAGAGACTACTTAAGACTGATTATACTGGCAAAATCTTTGCTTTCTATTGGTTTTTAACCCTAGGGTACAACTATAGATTTTGGATACAGTTTTTAATCACTATATTTTATCAGTTTTAAGATGGTCTTCATTAAATACTTTCATGTGGTCCGGAAGCACTGCCAACTCCAACAATGTTTTCTCCTTTGTGCTTTAACAGTCCTCCACCCAAGGAAGAGCATGTCACAGCTGTGACAGTTTCCTGTTTAACCAGTAGCATGGTGTGGCCTAGTGTAAAAATCCTGTTTTTGGTGGTACAGCCACTGGGGAGGCAGATGGAAGAGGATTACAAGTTCTAGTCCTGCCTGGGTTATGGAGTGAGTTCAAGGCCAGCCTGGGCAGCTTAGCCTCCGACTCAAAGTGAAATTGAGGCCTGAGAATACAACTTAGTGGTAAAGCAGGGCTGGGAAAAGAAGGTGAATGCCTGTCATCAGGCAGAGGAGCTAATGGCTGCATGAGACAAAATCTACACTTAATGGTAAGATGACATGACACACCCTGATTCTAGAGACATTAAAAGGTTTCTACAATGATCAGTTTACTGTAAAAAATGGTATTCATGATTTTTTGTTTTTAAAGAAAACATGAGTGTTCTAGTGCCTGTGTTCTAGGATTAGGGCTAACCTTTAAACAGACATTTAATAGTAGCAAGATGCATTCCTTTTATTACCAGCAATAAATTAAAATACATATTTATGAACCTGAAAAGGAAGTATTTTAAGAAAGTACTATTTTTAAAAGCAAGCATACTTCTATAGTTATTGACAAAAACTGGATTTTGTTTTGGTGGGGAAGAGAATGTATTCTTAAAACAGTTGCCAAAAATCTAAAAGGATTTTCTAGTCTTAAGAATATAAAAAGAGGAAACTGCTGGGTATTTTAAACTTTCCCCACCAACCATAAGCAGTATAACTCATTTATATCAGAACTATTTTAACATACATACACTTTTTCAAGTAAAATGAAGGTGGAATTTACCAGTGCATTAATTTTAATTAGATAAGGAGTTCAGTGTCTTGAGTTTTTGTGTTAGTTTTAAGTGTGCTTCTAATGCAACCCTCATACCCTGAGCATCTCCTGCAGAAGACAATGCATTATGGGAAATGCAATCCTCAGATCCAGAGCTCCTGCTGAAGACAGTACATTGCTTGGGCCTCATAAAATTTTGGTTTCAATCATAAGTGACATCTTCATCTAATGTTCTAAGTAGTAATAACATCGATTGGAAAAATTTTTGAAAAGCTATTGTTCTTAAGTATGTGTAACTTCTAAAAATAAAACTTAAAATTTATATGTATTAAGGTCATGCTTTTGTGAATTGGGACAAGGAGTAATTGACTAACTTGGGCCTCTTCATAAACAGTGATTTATATATACTTATCATTCAGTAGCTCTAAAGTCCCCAAACACCCTAAGACAGGTTTGGATTTTAAAACTTACATACTCAGTGTTCTTTCTCAGGAATTGATTAGAATCATTCACAAAATGTTAAGTGTACTGAGTTTTAGTAAGTTAAAGTATAAGAATAGTTACAAAATTAGTAAGCAACTTATTTTAACTATTTTCCAAGTTTTTATTTCTTTCATTGCCTTTCGTGTATGGCAGGGCTGGCTTTGTGATGTCTGGAGTATTTGTATATGGAGACAAATGCTTAAAGTCTGCAAGAAACAGGGCAGTGGCTCATATGTGAAAGTAAACTAGGATAGCTACATAGCAGGGCACCTATTTATTTATTTATGGCTGAGTGCAAATTAGATGTAGGACTAGAGAGTAAGTCTTTATCCCAAGACAGATTTCTGGTCATATCAGTAACTAGTTAATACATTTACAGCATGTAGCTATTGCTGAATTTGTTGAGGCAGTCAATAAATTTACAACACATAGCTGTTGCTCGTGTCCCTGGAAGTCCTATGTGATAAATACATGGTTTCTAGCCTCTAGTGTTAATGGGTAGTGCTGGAACCTACTGGAAGAAAGCTATGTTTTCAGGGATTGGGGTTGTATCCTTGAAGCTACCAACCTCTTTCTGAAGTAACACCTGGGACATAAAGGAAGTCATGGTCCTGGTTGCTGAGGTGTGACTGCTTTAGCAGAACTCAGTTGCAGAGGCTTGACTTAAATCTACATCTCAGTTCATGGATTTGCTTTCAGCATTATTTATGCAGTGCTTCCCTATTTCCTGTTCATGCCCACTAGCAGACAGTATCTTCCACAGATGGCCAACCACAGTAAATCCCTCCCATGTTCCAGGACCTTGCTTTGTGGAGACCCTCCTTGCTCTGGCTAGGGTATAACTAATGGGATCTGGTAAAATTATGTAGTTTGCCAGGCTAGATCTGAATAGGCAATGAAAAGAAGTGAAACTCCTCTGAATATTCAAGAGCTTTTAAGTGGATCCCCTAGGCTTGCTGGGACTGAGCTCCTCCTCAAGGCTGCACCGGAAGAAACTGAAATTGCTTATGTGGGGAAGCCTTGATACTTCTGGAAAGAGGTTTTGTGCTGTCCACCCTGCAAAGCCTGTGTCTTCATAGTAGAGATTCCAAGCAAGAATAACACAAATGAGTTGTGTAGTTAAGGGACAGGAGAGAATATAAAGACTTTTAAGATAGTGGAGTGGTTCCTTTTAATAGCTAAAGGAGCAGATCTTGGTATTTTACATTTACTTGAAAGTAAATGTAAAATAAAACAATCTAATCTGTACAATACTGAACAGGAAATGCCACTAATCCAAATGGCCTTGGAAAAGCTATTGGCAGAAACCCACCTAGTCTTATGGATGCTTGTGGTGAGGAATACTGAATTATAGGTGCCAAGATTAGGATCCATCTTACACGGAGGAAAGTGCACTAACCTGGGAAACAGGAAAAGGCACACAGTAAACTAGAATGTCTAAACCTTCTGGCTATGCTATGGTGCATGTAATAAGATGTGAGAGCAACAAGATAAGGACAAGCAATGACATCTGAGGAACCACGTTTGTCTCATTCCTGCCAGATGCTGACTGCTTTTCAAATTCAGAAAAAGGCTTCAGTGCAAAAACCAATCCCACATTGTCAGGCCTACTCAAAAGGAACAAAAACTGGCCGCAGGGCCCCCAAAGGCCTAAGCCTGAACTGACAAAGTAAGCTGTTAATAAAGTGGCACTGTGGTTTCAACTTGGAAAAGAAAAATTTAAAAATCCAGGGTGCTCTTATTAGGGCACAGAAAGGTGGGTGTTGACCTTTGCAGACAAAATGCTTCTAAGGGCTTCATGGGTCTTTCCCCTTAAACAGTAGGATTGCTAATTCTCTTAGGGGGTTTTATTCTATACCAGTTTCAGGATGAACCACTTCGAGACAGTGGATTTATAAGTTAATAAACTCACTGGGACAGGGCAGGTGAAACAGGTTTGTGCCTTCCACCCTGCAACTGTTCAAAGCCTTCAGCATTTAAGACGACCTGAGTTTAGTTCCCAGCACCCTCATAGTAGCTCACAACTGCCTGTAACTCCAGTTCTGGGGGACTCAACACCTGGCCCCTACAGCATATGTAGGCAAAACATACAGAAGATTTAAAAAGTGTTGAACTATGTCTAAGGTCTTGGTAGCTCTAAGATTTTACATGTAGACAATAAGCTAGAGTCCCCCATCGAGAAGCTTATAAGATGTACCCCACCACACTGTGGAGTTGCTGTTGATTAGAAAAGCTGTGTGCCTTTTCTTTCCGACTTGAAGTGTGTATTGCAGTGGTTGTAAGCCTAGCTCACCATTTAATGTGTGTGAGGGGATATAATTACCCAGTTCATATGGGGGACTTAGGGTCAAGAATGGTACTCAGTGTGCTGTACGTGAGAAGCCTTCAGGCCCTCAAGCCTGATCCCAGAGTCATGGCAAGAAACTTACAGATTCTTGGGAGACACATTTCACATGGAATCTGGGATGTGAGCTTTTGCCACAGATTAGACAGGCATGTTGTATTTTGAAGACGATGACAAAAATCTCTCGTGCTGTATATTCTCCAAGAACATGGCTTCACCTAACAGGAGATAGGATGTGGCTTTCTTGCAGGAGCCAAGATCACTTTGTAGTGTTGGCTGCTGCCTGGCTACCATGTAAAAAAGCACAAGCTAGCCTGTGAAGAGAAGTCTTGAGGTTGTCAGCCAGCCCAGAGTGACCCTGGCCCATTTTCACTAAACAAGTCTAAGTAGCTGCTTTGACTGTAAGCCAGTGTCAGCCTGCTGAACACTTAACACATGAGGTGATAAAATGCTTGTTTCAAGTTACTGTGATTGGGGGTTGAGTTATTATGGAGTAACAGTAATGAAACCACCTCCATTACCACCCACCCTTCACCTAAAGTGATTCGAGTCCTTTCGTGGGTTGCCTTCCATTTGTACATATACTATGCTGTGTAGTAGGTTTTATTCTTCATCCCCTACTCAGCATTTACGACGTTTCTTCATGCTATACATACCCTGTGTCCTCTCCAGCTGGTGCATAGGCTGCCAAGCTGAGACGTCTTAGGTATTTTACTTACCCGATCCTGTAATGATAAGCCAGTAGATGACTCCACTGCCTACACCAACAGCCATCACAGATGTCCTGGGACATGTCCTCACAGGTCCTTCTGTAAGTGGCTTCTGTTTTGTTTACTGAGGGTGGGTGGACAATATGATCAGGAATAAAAATGCTAACCCAGAGGTCACACATGACTTTTCTTCAGGGTCAACCGCCAGTGAGTCTACAGTAATTGTAAAAAGGAGGACTAAACAAGCAAATCAGATTTTTATTTGTCGACATAACTTCTATATTTTACTTATAAAGAGAACTAATGGGCCTGTGGGAGGGTTTCATTTAACTAAGTTCTTGGTATCATTCCCTTATTGCCTTCCACTCTGATCCTTCTGGGTGGTCTTATTTCAAATGTCATCTCACCATATTAGTGGAAAGAGCCACTGTCATATACCACCCCTCTCCCTCTTATCTTGCTGTGTTTTTCTTCTGTTTCTTGGAGTTTGACATTCATGAGCATGTATGGGCTGTCTCCACACACATCAAAAGAACAGTGTTGGGAGCAAAATCAGCAGTCAGCAAGGGCTTGTTATGAATGGTTCACCAGAGCCCCGTGTAACCAGGTGGCACCCCCAGTTAACCCATGTTATCCTCGCTGAGTGAGAGGGAACTGTAGTGAGAGAATCTCAGACTTTCTCTGCCCTTGCTTCTTCCTCACCATTCACAGGGGTAAAAGGTGTCAGGGTTCCTAGTCACTCGTGGAGGTATTCTCTCTCTTGGGGCAGAGTTTAGGTCTGTTGGTGTCCTATGAATAGTAAGCTTTGCTTAGTCACAATGACTTGTGAAATGAGTTGGATGGATGGATGAATTGAATTGGATGGCTAGTGTCATTTAATAGTCCTAAGACAAAGGAAAATGGTTAGGGGTAAAGATGGACTCAATAAAAATTTCCTTGAATCAAGGAAGGAAGGCTGCAGTGTGTGATAAAAAGTAAGCCCTAGATCTACATAAGTTATTTTAATTAAAATAAAGTTTGTGGGGTTTTTTTTGTTGTTGTTGTTGTTGTTGTTCCCCTTTGGGTATGGTCACAATGGCTGTCCCTGAAAGGCTTCACAGCTAGTATGCAGTGCACATGCAGAGGTCTCCCTCAGAGGAAACACAAGAGGACTGCACTGTGTGAAGAAGTGGAACGTCTCCAGGCATGGTCTGAAAATGCCAACCCGATTTAGAGTTCTGGATGACATCCTCCACCCCTCTCCCTGCAAAGTCAAAGGGATCAGTTATATTCCATCGTGAAAAATAAGCAGCAGCACGCCTTTTACTCCCGACATCTTGGAGGGCCCCACTTGCCCACAGCATGTGCCTCCACAGAGTTGTCTAGAACATAATACGTTGTTGGCACCAGAGTCACACTGAGATAAAGTTTATTGTCACATAATGAGCATTGTTTTCCAGAATGAACAAATCTCCTGTTTTCTTTAAACGTTACATGCCATATTAATTGTCCCTCCTTGGGGAAGGGGCTGGATGAGAAGTTAGAAAGTGACTTTCCCCCTTTCATTCATTCTTTAAATTCCAAAGATGTATGCTTACGGGTAGATTTAGTCATTGCTAACTGACCTTGACTGTTAACCAACATCGAGCTGAAAACTATAAATTAAGAATTAGGGAAATAAATCAAATGTTAGAAAGTTATTTGGGACATCTGTTGCCACCTTCCTAGAAGCCTTTGAAACATCAAGCAGAAATCAAAACATTCCCATCATTGTTTTGCTTTCAATAAATAATGCCTTTGTGTCTATAGATAGATATATATAGCTGTGCTTAATGAATTAATCATTTAGCATAATTTTTAAGTTTCATACTGCATTCATCCAAAACAGCTCTTTCCAGATTGAGAGGTTACAAATGAGGTAAGAATTAAGGCAAACCCAAAAGGCATGCAAATGTAGTACATTTATATTCAAGGATAATACAAGCTGTGTGTGGACCAGACAGGGAGCCAAGAGCCCCTCCTGTGTGTCTGTCCAGTACTATTTTACAGGAGAATGGTGACACAGCCCATAATTAAATTACATTACCGTGGGGGGTCTCAGTGCTACTAACATTATATAATCAAGGAGACACAAGCATTAGCAAAACATGTACAAGAAATCATAGAACTCTTTGCAGCTTCTGCCCAGGCTTTAGAGGAAGATGTATTTTAATGAAATGATATTACACATATCACATTGTGGCAGGATGTCGTTTTTTTTTATAATATATGCTTTTAAAATTCATTAGCAAATGACATTCTCATGCACACAAGTGTTTCAAACACAAGAAGCAAGTCCATGTATAGGTAGTCCAAGCAAGTGTGTGTGTGTGTGTGTGTGTGTGTGTGTGTGTGTGTGTGTGTGTGTATAGCTGCAGACTGAATGGAACATCAAGACTTCTGTGCAGTCCATAGCATTGAAATCAGCTCATTTCTGAATATCGCACTGCAGAAGTAATACAATGGAAGGGTCGCTTTTTGCAGCTTCTTTGAATTCATCCAATGTAATCTGGTCATCTTTGTTCTTATCCATCTTGCTGAAAATCTTGTCCACTCGCTGTTCCGGCGTGAGGCCATCCTCATTCATTTTCATCATGATCACGGTGCCCACCATTTTGTAGATAGCCTTGGGGAAAAGAACACGATAGATGGCATTACAAGAAACCCAAGGAGCCAGAGAGCGATCTGCCTGTCTCTTCACCTACTTAGATTCAGTTTATCTTCCTAAACTTAGTTCCCCTTTCTCTTTAAGTTCCCATAGCAACCTGTACCTCTTTCCCCAGTGGAGTATAACACACTTTATTATTGTGCTAGCTAGTTTTCCGTCAACTTGGCATAAGCTTGAGTTCTTTGAAAAAAGAAACATCAGTTGAGAAAATACCTCCAACAGATTACCTGTATGTCTTTTTTTGTCTTTTTTTTTTTTTTTAATCAATGATTGCTGGAATGGATCTAGCACACAGGAGCCAGTGCCAACCCTGGGCAATTGGTTCCTGAGTGTTATAAGAAAGGAGACTGAATGAGAGGAATAAGCCAATAAGCAGCATTCCTCTGTAACTTCCAGTCAGTTCATACCTCCAGGTTTCTGCTCTGCTTAAATTCCTGCCCTGACTTTTCTCAACAGTGGACTATTACCTGGCCGTGTAAGATGAAATAAGCCATGCCCTTCCCAAGTTGTTATTGGTCATAATGTTTATCCCAGCAATAGAAAGCCTAAGGCAATTACTGCAATTGCTTTGTTTTCCTCACCAGAGAGTGCATTCCATGAAAGTAAAAATGCTGTGGTTTTCTCACTTCTTCAAGAATTAACACTATGCTTGTCACATAATAAATCTTCAACAAATATTAGTTGAAAGAAACAGATTTATTTAATTTTCTGGGTCAAGAGACATGAAGTGGGCTAGGAGAAGATCCAAGAAGGGTGTTGGTGAAGAAGGAAACTAGAGAGGGATGCAAAAGGCAGACCAGAAAGTTTTCTTTAGGAGGGGTAAGGAATTGAAGTGGATTCCTAACTCTTAAGTGGTTTTTGTTGAGAGTAACATAACCAGATATGTGTAAATTCCGAGGCCAGGTAGATGGAAAAGATCTGGGGATGAATATCAGATTTCAGAGTGCAGGAAGTAAACAGGTCTGCAGTAACAATGAAGGGTCGTGGAATAAGAAGAGGATCAGGAAAGAAAATGACATCTCATTTCAGATACTCTGAGTGGGTAGGGATGACAGCACACAGTAGCTTTGGGAATTTAGAAAAAGTGAAATGATGTCAATTGACAAGGGTCTCACAATGTGTCACAGGGGGAACATTAAAGCTGAATGTGCAAAGAAGTTAGTTCAGAAAGACCTGTAGATTGACGTGAGTGAAAGAGCAGAGCTAGAAGCATGCCACACGTCAACTAACTGTCCATAATTAATACACGTGCTTCCTAGACAGACAGTTTTCTTTCGTGAAAAGTGCCTTAGAGTGAGAAGTGCTCGTTGCTGCAAACAGTTCTCGTGAGAACGTGCAGAGCAGCATTTGTAGCCTCCAAGTGGGGACAACATCAGTGCTCTTAAATTAGTAAGTGGGGTGACACATCTGTGCAGTGGGACAGCGCATTAGCAATGAAGAAGGAAGTTTCCCGTGGGTAAACTCCCAAAAGCAGAAACGCTGACCACCACTGCCAGGCACAAGACTCCGTTGCCAGAATCACAGGATTCCATTTATGTGCGACATCAGATCCACAGAGGCAAAGCGGCAATTGACCAAATCTCAGTTGACAGGGGGTGCGGGGACTTGAGGGGCCTTCATTAAGGAACAAACATACTTCAGAATTTCATTATAGGGAGTGCCACCATCACCCCACCCCCATCATTGAATTGTATAGCTTAAATGAATGAATTTATGACCTGCAAATTGCAACTCAATGCATTTGTTTTAAACATGCCTATTAGGGAAGGTAGCCCATTAGAGAGTGCTTTATTTATCATGTTAACATGTCCATTGAGGTGAAATAGTCTGCCTTGTTATGTTTTGTAACTAGATTGTGTTACTCTTCTGGTGGGGAAAAACAAACAACAAGGTCTTTAAAAGCGATAGACTATAGAAGTTCCATTACATTGGTAGACAGGGTCCAGGTTAGACCAGTAGCCTGAGTGTGCTCTAGGGAATGTCAGAGTCTTTTCTTAGTGCCATAAATTTAAAAAGAGATAGGAGTGGGGGGCGCTGGAGAGATGGCTCAGAGGTTAAGAGCACTGGCTGCTTTTCCAGAGGTCCTGAGTTCAGTTCCCAGCAACCACATGGTGGTTCATGACCATCTATCTATAATGAGATCTGGTGCCCCTTCTGGAGTGCCATGTACATGCAGGCAGAATATAGTATACATAATAAATTAAAAAAATACTTAAAAAAAATATAGAGAGAGACAAAGGAGCCATTTGCTTGTAGCTGCATTTTTTTTCTCTGTCCTTTAAAAGATGAAATCAAAAGGTTTCTCACCAGGCAAAAGACATGAAGCAGCCAGTAAGACAAGTGTCCTATTAATAAAGTCAGAGTAATAACAAATGTAAATATGAGAGACACATCTGAGGACCTCAGCAGCAAGTCTGATAGGCAGGATGGGGATCTCATTAATTTTGTCTGAGAATATGACACCCAAGAAAGGAAAGTTCTATCAAGTACTTCACTCTGTCCCTACATATCAGAGAGGGTATGCCAGACTTCAAACTAAATCCTAACATGTCCCCAGAGAACCTGCAGAATCCCTCTGCATCGTGTCCCAGAAGCATTCCCAGCATGCATCAGCAGGTTTCCTATGAGCCTCCCTGTGCACAGGGTGTGCTCTCGCATGAAGAAATAAGTGAATGTTCAGTCTGTCTCCCTGTGTCGATCTGTTAGTCCTATGCCTGTGATTCTTTTAGGTGTGCCTTTCTTAATGGGCTTTTGAGGCTCACTGCACCTCTTTCCTCCTACAGATTCTTCCCCGTTCTGTTATCAGCACCACATCACTCAGTTGGCTTTGTCCATTTACTTCTCTGGGGCAGTGCCCATAGATCAGCGGGCTTCTCAAAATCAGCCACTTGTTTCTTTTCCTCCCTTGCAGGAGGTTTGAGTAAGAATGCCCCCCCCCATGGGCTCATATATTTGAATGTTTGGTCCAGGACTGGTTGGGAAGGATTAGGAGGTGTAGCCTTATTGAAAGAGGTGTGTCACTGGAGACAGGCTTTGCGGTTTTACATCACCCCCTTTTCATTCTCCCTCATATGTTTTTCAACCTCTCTCTCTTTCTCTCTCTCTTTCTCCCCCCTTCTTTCTCATCTGTGGGTCAGATGAAAACTCTCAGCTACTGCTTCAGCACCATGCCCACATGCTTAATGCCTTGCTTCCAGCCAGGATGGTCATAGATTCACCCTCCGAAACTGTAGTCAAGCCCGCAAGTGAGTGCATCTTCCATTAATTGACTTGATAACATTGTCTCTTCACAGTAATAGTAACCCTAACTAAGACATTAGCCCTTACAGAATCGTCAGCTGTAGGCTACCTGAGCAAGGTGGGAAGTCAGACGAAGCAGAGCAAGAGGTTAAACTGACCAATGTGAGACAGTTCAGACCTGAGTGTTAGACAGAATGGTTGGACTCACAACTTTGAGACACATTCCAGGCAGAAGAAATAGAATGAGACACCATGTAAAGACACAAAATGAAGGGGCCTGGTGAGATGCCTCAGTGGTTAAGAGCACTGTCTGTTCTTCCAGAGGTCCTGAGTTCAATTCCCGAAAACCACATGGTGGCTCATGACCATCTATAAAAAAGGGATCTGATATCCTCTTCTGGCATGCAGGTGTACATGTAGACAGAGCACTAATACAGAAGTGAAAAGAGAAAGAGAAAGAAAAAGAAAGAAAGGAAGGAAGGAAGGAAGGAAGGAAGGAAGGAAGGAAGGAAGGAAGGAAGGAAGGAAGGAAGGAAGGAGAAAGAAAAGGAAAGAAAGGAAGGAAGGAAGGAAGAAAAGAGAAAGAAAAGGAAGGAAAGAAAGGAAGGAAGCACATCAAAAACCAAGTCAAACCAACAGGAAAACACAAACCACTGTGGAGAATGTCTAAAGTTATAGTATGCCCTTTTAATTGTTTTCTTGAGACAGGGTCTCATTAATATATTTCATGCTTGCCTTGAGATCTCTTTGTATCCCAGGCTGATCTTGAACTTATGATCCTCCTGCCTCAACTTCTTGAACATGGGGATTATAGGCACGCACCACCTCATGTCATTTTCAGAGAGAGACTGCAAACAAATGCTAAAACAGCTAACGAATCATGCTCAAGACCAAAATGTATGTCACCTCTGAGCTTAACCTCATCACCACTTCTCTCCCATTTTAAACCTGGACACTTAATTTCATAAACCACCTCACACCTTCATTTAAAAAAAATTCTTTAAGGGAAATTTCTAAACCGAATAATGCATTTTTTGCTTCTTTTTTAAAAAAATTACTTGTTTGTTTTATGTGCATGGTATTCTGCCTGCATGTGTGTCTGTGCATCACAGATGCCAGAAAAGGAATCATATCTCTTGGGTCTGGAGTAACAGACAGTTGTAATTTGCCATGTAGATACTGGGAATTGAACCTGTGGCCTCTTTAAGAACAGTCAATGCTACTAACCGTCATTACTCTACTGATCAATATCTCCAGCTCCCTTGTTTAATTCTCAAGTTTTACATATTTTTAAAACTTTTCTATCATTGAGTCTGGTTATAAATTACACCCTTTAAGAAGTGAAACTTCAAAAAGCCCCAAATAATTGCATCTCCCTTTCAATACCTAAGTTCAACATTTAAAGTGTGCACTACCTCTTTGTCCTAAGAATCCTGACTTTGTTTCATATTGGCTCTCCCTGAAATATGTCTATTGTGGCTTCTTCTGAGTGAAGATTCCTAAATGAAAATTCCCCCAGCCCATTGGATGTGCAAGAGTGAGGAGTTAGAGATGGTTGGATAGGCTGAAGCTGGGGATCTAAAGATCTCAGTGAGATCCTCTGCAGAGATCTACAGATCTGTGCCTAGAGGCACATGACATCATCCCTGCAAAGGTTTCTGGTGGACTGGATGAGAAGCTGATGAAACACAGGAGTACTTTAACTGGTAAGAGCAATAGTCTGTTGACTATGAGCAAGGTAGCTGGAGACAAGAACTTAAAGCCGTGAGGACCCAGACCTAGCAGAATAATAGAGATGGGAATGGTGATGGGGAGATGGCTGAGATCCGAATTTTTTCAAGAGACAATGTCTAGGGAAGGAGACAACCAACTGGAAGTCAGAAAGCAATGCTGAGAAACCAGTGGCATTTGCTGAGCAAATGCTGAGGAAGGGAATTGGTGTTCCACAGCTTTGGTCATTCCCACACGCTTGAAGGCTACTGTTAATTTCTTATTATTCTGGGAACCCTGATGCAGGGCCAAGGTCTGACTTTTGACCCTACCCCTTGTAAATGAATGTCTTCTCCTCAGAAAAATCACGTTAAGTTCTTCACACTCAGTGTGACAGGTTTAGGGGGTAGGCTTTGGGAAGTGTGGTTTGCATGAGAATGGCCCGATGTCTGCCAGGGAGAGCTGCATACAGACAGTGGAACCATCCCAAGAGAGAGAAGGGTGTTGCAGACAGCAAGGCTGGAAGGGTGGAGCCATCGAAACCCTTTGACATTAGACATGGAGCTACACGATTTGGAGGTTTTTCTCCTGGGTTTCAGTTTTGCTTTGGTCCATATTTCCTCACTATACTGCCCCTTCCTCCCATTTGGAATGGTAATGTATATTCTGTGCCATATTCTGTGTGGGAAGTAATTTACCTTTTGATTTCATAGGGGCTTACATTTAAGAGATTGCCTTGAGTCTCAGAAGAGACTTTGGACTTTTAAACTGTGTCAGGATTGTGATAGACTTATGGGGACATTTGAAGTTGGATTCAATACATTTTGCATTATGATATGGCTACAAGCCTGTGGTCGTCTGGGCATGGAATGTGGTGGTTTAAATGAGAATGGCCTCCGTAGGCTCATGCTTGAATATTTGGTTCCTAGTTGGTGGAACTATTTAGGAAGGATTAAGAGATGTGGACTTGGAGGAGGTGTGTCACTGAGGACAGGCTTTGGGATTTTAAAAGCCCATATCATTCCCGATTAGGACTCTCTGCCTGATGCTTATTGATCTAGATGTAGGCTCTCAGATCTGCTGCAGCACTATTCCTGCCTGCCTGCTGCCATGCTCTCTGCCATGAAGATCATGGGCTCTAACCCTCTGAAGATGTTGTTCTGGAACTCTAAGCCCCAAGTTAAACTCTTTTTTTCTGTAGGTCACCTTGGCCATAGTATCTCACCACAGCAATAAAAAGGTAATTAAGACAGGAAGAAACTAGGTCACAAAGGCAGTACCTTCATGAATGGGATCAGGGTCCTTATAAAGGAGACCCAGTGAGGTATTTTCCATTTCCATCGTTTGAGCACATAGTAAGAAGGCACTGTCCAGGTCAGATAATGAGCCTTCACCAGACACGGAATCTGCCAGAGACTTGATCTCAGATGTTCGGCCTCTAGACTTATAAAGATGATGTTTGTTTTGTTCATAGACCACCCAGATTATGGTATTGTCTTACAGAAGCCTCCCCATCCATCATTGTGAGCCACGGTGCACTACATAGACTGACTTGCCTTTCACATTTAACTAGGGAACTGGAGAGTTCTTTTAGACCCTACGATGGCAATTCAGGACTGGTATTCATTTTGTCATCGTTGTTTGTTTTTGAGACAGGGTTTCTCTGTGTAACAGTCCAGGCTGTCCTAGAACTTGCTCTGTGGACCAGGCTGGCTTTGAACTCACAGAGATCCACTTGCCTCTGCCTCCCAGTGCTGGGATTAAAGGCATTCATCACCAGGCCTGGAGGAGAGGATCATGGGTGAGTTTCTTCAAGTGGCAGCAGAAGGGTGAGGCCTCAAGCAACATGGCCCCCTTTCCCTTTCAGGAGGCACCAGTCTTAGCAGGGTGCAGAGTTATGGTGAAGGAGACCAGAGAGGAGAGAGATATGCAGAGAACCCAGAAACCTGCTTAGGGCTCCTCTAGGATGCACACAGAGAATGAAATCAAAGAAGTTCCTGCACAACTGTGCTGACAAGGCTGGGGGACATTGTAATGCTGAGCAGCCCACGTAGGGAGAGCTGCTGAATGCCTGGCGCATTCAGGAGCAGGGCTACTGCCCAGCTTTCCTGAGAAGCCAGCCTTGCCATTTTCTTCTATATTGACTAAGCCATCCAACCCTGTGGCTAACTCACTATCAGCTTCTAGCTTTCCAGGTCTAACCAGTTCTCAGACACATCCCTGTTCTTGGCAGACTTTGGATAGAGAGCACTGATAGTCTTTTCTAGTTTATTTTCTTCTGGATTGCATGTCCCTTCTCCCTTGAAGGTTCCTGCACTTTCCAGCTATGTCTGTATCTTTTTACTTTGATCTATTGGCCATCCATTATTATTATTATTATTATTATTATTATTATTATTATTATTAATGTGCTTGTGTATGTGTACAAGTGCACACGCACATGTGTGTTTTTAAATAGTGAAGACAACTTTTGGTGCCAACCCCAGGAATGCCATTCATTTATTGTTTTTGAGACAAGCATCTATGATTGTCTTTGTGCACATCAGTCAGGTTGGGCTGGCTGGCCAGCCATCCTCAAGCATGCTCCTATCTCCATCTCCACAGCACTGGGATAACAAGTGTGCACTCCTGTTCTCGGCATTTTTACACGGGTGACAGGGATGGAACTCAGACGCCCATGCTTGTGAGGCTAGCACTTTCAATTCCTCAGCCCTACCTGTCATTCTTAATCTGCTTTACCGATTGTTCATCATGGTTTTTTTCTAAGCATTTTCATGCCTCGGGGCTATCTTCTGAAATCTCCCCTTTTTACTTGTACTCACATTGATTATATGCCTTTGTTCATTTAAATGCACGAGTAAGTCCCATACACAAGGAAGGTTCTATTTTCCTGGAGTGGAAAGACCTCAGTGATTATGTGAGGTCATTAACAGAGACCATAGAATGGGCTCCTCAAGCATCAGGAAAACTGCGCTAAATTAGCTTTAGGAGACCACGTTAATCCACATGCAATTTGGCCATTTTTCAAACCAACTCTCAACACTCTGAATCAGAACAGTACCATACAGATAATGTGATATGACATTCACCATGTCCAGAAACAAACAACAAAAAAAATTAAACATTGTTGTTCTTTTGCAAAGATGGATTTGTGGAGGTACTGAAGCATACAGGCTTCTTTCTCCACTGTGTGGCAGTACCTGGTCCTGAATGATTGCTGCTTCCTTGGACCTTTCCTGAATCACCCACCAAATCTCCCAGCCTGTGGGTACTGACAGCCCATGTGATGGTTAGTATTCATTGCCAGTTTGGCAGGATGTAGAACCATCTAAGAGGCAAGTCTCTGGAACATCCATGACAGAATTTTTTAGATGAGATTGATCTGAGGTGCAAAGATCCACCTTAGCTGTGTGTGGCACCTTTCCAGAGAATGGGCCTCTGGTACCAAATCAAGAGGGAAAGCAAGCTGAGAGCCAGTACCCAGTTTCAGAAGGGGCTGCAAAGTGAGCAGCTGCTTTAAGCTCTTGCCTCTCCATCTTCTATCCCACGACTGTAAGGACTGCAAACCTTAAACCCTGAGCCAAAGTAAACCTCTCCTCCTTTAAGATGCTTTTGGCAAGTTAGTTTAGTCAACAGCAGTGAGAAAAGTAGCTGGGCTGGCTAGTTTTGTGTCCCTAAGCTAGAGTAATCTGAAAGGAGAGACTCTGAAGTGAGGAAATGCCTCCATAAGATCTAGGTGTAAGACAATTTCTTAGTTAGTGATTGATGAGAGAAGGCCCTGCCCACTGTAGGGAGTACCAAACCAGCTTTCTATAAGAAAGCAGACTGAGCAAGTGATGGGGAGCAAGCCAGTAAGCAGCACCCTTCCATGGCCTCTGCATCAGCTCCTGCCTCCAGTTTCCTGCCCTGTTTCAGTTCTGGTCCTAATTTCCTTTGATGATGGCCTACAGTATGGAACTGTAAGCCATTTTAACCTTTTTCTCCCCAACTTGCTTTGGTCATTGTGTCTCATTACAGCAATCGTAACCCTAACTAGTAGTCAGTGCACCTCCTTTCTGAATTTGCCTTGATTAATAATCAGTGTGAGTTATGCAACAGAAGGTATGTGTTTGACAGTCTTTGGCTCAAGACGTTAACAATGACTTGAGAACAAGTGTAGGGGATGATGGGATTGGTCATTAGTGGAGGAAATGTCGAAAGAGAGGTTGAAAAAGATGAAACTTGGAAGGAAGGTCACAGCGAGCTTGGGGAGAACCAAAGAACAGAGTGAACTGTGAGAGAAAACAAGGCGAGAAAACAAGGCCACATGCTTGGGATTTTTAAGCCGTAGCTAGCCTCATAAATAAGTAACCACAAATTGGTATGCCTCTTGGAGAGCTCCTGTAGACACTGAAGACACAGCAGGAAAAGGCAGAGGAGGACAAGGGACTATGCATGGCAAGAAGGGAGTGTGATAAAAGAGCCCAACTTCAGAGGAGGGCAGGATAGAGTAGAGGGGTGCCTTAGGGGAAGGATTTCTGACTATCTAGGGAGGGAGTGAAGGAGAATGGGATGGGGAGGGCTCCTTGGGTTTGGGCTGCTGTCTTCTACCTTTATCCCAACCCCATTTTGTCTATAATAAGTAGCATATTTCTCTCCCTGGGTCATAGTGTCTGGTACAGGGGTGGGCATCACACCATGGCCATCTAATTTAACTAAATATACCAATGCATCCATCAACTCTGAGAGCCTGTCAGGCTGGAGGACTCTGGGATACAGCAATGAGCACACAGCATCCTTCTGTGTGCAGGCCCAGTGCTCTTCTCTATAGTCTATGCAAAGGGTAATCTAGGGCAATGACAAATGCTACAAAAGGCCCCTTCTTGGTCAGGTTACAGTTCGTTGGGATACAGCAGTCACATTTGGGTAAGGTTACTGGAAGGAAGGTTTGGTGAAAGGTAAGATGTGAATACAGTCAAGTGATGTGAAGGAGGAGCCTAGGGTAGAAGGTGCATCCTGGGCCCAAAGAGGATGAGATGCAGGAGCGACTCAGCATGATGTACAGTCCAAGGGGGCTGGCACATCCAGGAGGCAGCACACAAGAAGAAATGGTGATTAGTCAACTAGAGCAGTGGGCAGAGGAATTGTGGGTTCTTGCCACACAAATGAAAAAGATCTCTGGATCCTATGGAATCTGGAGAGGGTGGGGTGGGGTGAGGGTGGTGCTGTGAGTGTGTGTGTGGGGGGGGTAGGACCAGCTGCTAGATGCACTGGGTTCCTGCCCAGTTCGGGCTGGTATAAGGAATGGGTTGGCATGTTCAGCAGGGCCCAGCTAGAATCGGAACTGACCCTCATAATAAATACCCTTTGCTCCCAGAAAGTCTTTTGTTGTTGTGGAAGGCCTTATACTGAGTGAGAGGCTTACTAAAACACCAGTTTTAGGTGGCAGGAAGTGCCTAGCCTTGGTTCTGTGACTGCCTTGCCCTGCCTTGCAGCTAGGGACCCGGGGGGAGAAACCAAAGCTCGGTGTGTAACTAGCAGGGCTACCAGAGAGTCAGAAGAACCTCTGCCCAAGATGGCTTCTGTGAGGTCGTCTCTGCCCGCCGCCTTGTGTTCCCTGGCAAAGACCCACCTCGATGATCTCCAGCATCTCCACCCGGGTGATCTTGCCGTCACCGTCCAGGTCGTACATGTTGAAAGCCCAGTTCAGTTTCTGCTCGAAGCTGCCCCTGGAGGTGATGGACAGGGCACAGATGAACTCTCGGAAGTCGATGGTGCCGTCACCGTTCTTGTCAAAGGTGCGGAAAGCATGCTGCGCAAACTTGGAAGCATCTCCATAAGGGAAGAACTGCAAAGAACACACAAGTCAGGGATCAGGAGCGGGAGGAAGTACAGACGCAGAAAGGCCCCCAGCATCGAGTCAGGAGCAAGAAGCCGCCTGTGCCCACCACAATGTAGCCTGCGTGCTGAACGCGGCTGGAGACGTTGTGGGCCTCGGATGTCAGCAGAATGCATTGGGCCAATGATGATCAAGGGAAGGAGGCAGAAGGCGAGGCCTTCTCCCCACATGTCCGTAAGCACAGGACAGACCATTTCCTGTGGCTGCATGTGGCTTCCAGTGAGGTGCAGTCACTCAACACCTTGCTTTTTTGTAGTTCCTTTAGCCACTCACCTCCAGGGACAGGACAGAGGCAGGTAGCAGGCCAGATGGCGTGGCACAACATAAACTTCTAGGTTCACCACACCACAGGATACAGGGACCTATGGGGACCAGTTTTCTGCCTCTGTCTCTGGTGCCACGACACATTGTGTCACCTCCCTGGGTGAGATTCCAGGTTTCTTTTTCTTTTTCTTTTTTAACAGGGACTTTTCCTTTGCAGAACAGACATTTAAAAATCCCTTAAAAATAGAACATGACTAGGCTTATTGTAAGAGACATAAAGAGCTTTCTTCACAGAGCCAGCAGGCAACAGGCTGCGTGGGTGACAGAATGGACACAGGGAGCAAGAGGATGTCTATGGCAGGGTTGAGACCTCTAGAGTCAGTTTACAGTGGTCCTGGTACAGGACCGTAGGCCTGTCACAGACAGCAGGCAGTTCTGAGCACTGACAGCCACAAGGATCTCAAGACCCCAAACAGAAAAAAACCAAAACCAAAACTGTGTTTGTCCAAAGTGTGTATGGAAGTGTGCTTGCTTTTCTGTATGAATACATCATCAGTAGAGTCACTGGTAGAGGACCAAGCTTGCTCTCTGCTGTTCCTGCCCTAGGTTTTGCTGGAGTGAAGGGACCACATGAGCAACTACTATGATGGTCACCAGGGTGTTCTCCTCAGCCCGGCTGTCTGTCTTTTCAGCGTCCCTGTCCATGGGGCCATTGCTCCAATTCTGTCCTTGTCTGACTTTCCTCCAGGTCCACTGGGGCAGCTCACCAAGTAAAAGTACTTCCTCTTTGATCTGCGTTTGATTCCAGGAGCTCAAATAAAGAGGAGGGGACAGAACTGATTCCCAAAAGCTGTCCTCTGACCTCCACCTACATGCTAGGGCACCTGTGTACCCACACTCAAACACAAGTCATGTATCACACACAGGTCCGTATACACTAATAATAAAGTAATTTTTAAACTGGAAAAAGAAAAATTGCCATAGAAACGAAATTGGCCTTTCCATTTCAGGATTTTACACGTGTGTCCTAGAAAAGACACAGAACTACAGGGGCAGAGAAGCCGTTGCAGACTGTGTCTGCGGCAGTGGTTCCCGATCTGTGGGTCATCTGTGGGTCACGACCCCACTCAGGGAGGGGATTAAACAACTTTCTCACAAGTGTTGCCTATGACCACAGGAAAACACAGAAAGTTAGGTTATGATTCATAACAGTAGCAAATTTACAGTTAGAAAGTAGCAATGGAAATAATTTTATGTCTGGGGGGTGGGTCACCATAACATGAGGAACAGAATCAAAGGTTCACAGCAGTAGGAAGGTCGAGAGCCACTGCCCAGCAGCTGTCCCTTCTCTGCACTAAGCGGTGTTTCTCTTTCTCTCATTGTGCAGCAAAAATCACCCCAACACTTCATCGCTTAAAATAAGGGCATTTGCTTCACTTTTCAGAGCTACTTATTTTTTTTTCACCAATCTCCCCTGACACACACTTATTTGTTTGTTTGTTTGTTTATTTGAGACAGGCTCTCACCCTGCAACCCTGGCTGGGGTAGTACTAATTGGGCAAAACCAGGCTGGCCTTGAACCCACCTGCTCCTGCCTATCAAGCGCTGGGTTTACAGACATGTAACAGTACACCTGGCCATCAAACTTCACTTTTATGTAGCCCTGAGGGTCAGCATTGTCCTTTGTTTTCTTACTCCCTAACAATATATTTCTCCCAACCTCCCCTTCTCAGTACTTAATCAAAACTCCAACTTTTGTTTTTTATTGAGCGCCATCCTGGATGCTGGGGGTGCGGAGACTAACAGCTTGAAGTCCTTGGGCTCCTGGAGCCCAAGGATATTGTGGCAGTCATTTGGAGTCTGCCCTAGTCCTTTTTTTCTTAACATCGGGATGAACAGAGCTCAGGGGGCCTTAGGAAGGGGGTTCTGCGGAGAGATGCTTTCTTCTTCTTGACCTGCTCAGCAGGATTCTCATTTTCATTCATCCCCACCCCCTCCCTCTATACTGAGGGACTAGAACGTGCGGCCGATGCCAGGATCTGAATACGGAGAGGAACAAATTCATACCCGATGCATTTCAACGCGCATCTTGCCCTTTGCCGGTCATGGGCACCAGGGGAGGCTGTCCCTTTCGAAGGTGGTGTTCTTAGGTAAGGCTGGAGCGTGAGATCTGGCCCTGGAATGGAGAACCCTTCAAAGATCCCCTGGTGACCCCCGTGGGTGGTTTATCCACCAGAGAGCACTGGGCACTTCTCTTTCTTCCCTTCGGTTCTGGAGTGTGATATTTCCACTTTGTTATGTCTCTTGGCATATTTTTAAGTTTAAGGGATAGCTGACAGCTTTACCTAAAAATAGCTGGGAACTGTAGGTCAGTATATTAAAAATTAATTTAGAACTGGAAATTCTTGAGAGAAAAATCGATCACGGATTTTGGACTATAAAAGTTACATGCGCCTTGGAAAAGGCCTATTTACTGACTCCCATGCACTTGCTTGTGGAAGAAGTGGGCGTTTGCTTGCGAGCTGTAGTGTACCTGGAGTGATCTCTGGAAACTCTTTTCTGTCGTGTTTGAGATTTTCTTATCGGAGAATAGCTCTCCGTTTGATGGCTTGATCATTACAGGAAAACGGAGCCACACACTCTCCAGTCTCTTCAAGGAAAATCAGGGTCTTGAACTCAAATCTGTTTCTCTCAGAGCAGTACAGGGCCTGCACATACTGGGTTTCTCCTTTCTTTTTTCCCTCCCTCCCTCTCTTCCTCCCTCCCTCCCTCTCTCTCTCTCTCTTTCTTCTCATCATATTCTTCTTGACTTTTCCCCAGTTCCATCTATTTTGCTTCAACTCCTGTATTAAATATTGATATAAAAGTACTTTTTGTTGACAGCGAATTTTGTTGTTACTATTTTAAGATAGGGTTTCCCTGTAAGTTAGGCTATCCCTGAACACTTAATCTGTCTGCCTGCTTCCATCTCCTAAATGCTAGATTGCAGGCATGCACCACCACATTGGCTTTTAAAATGAACGTCGAGATTATACCTCATTGCCTGTATAGGATACTAGTGTTACCTAATTTAATTCGTACAATAAGACCTGGTATTATAAATTTTATTTTCGAGCCAGGTAGAAATAGTACACTTGGGAAGCAGAATCAGGTGGATCTTTGTGAGGTCAAGGCCAGCTTGGCCTACAGAGTGTGTTCTAGAACAGCCAGGGCTACACAGAGAAATTCTGTCTCAACCCTTTCTCCCTGCCCCCTCCCCATTTTTTTCATTTAATGGATAAAGTGCCAACATTTGAAAGATTGGGGAGTTTGTACAAGATCTAGGCTGTAAAAATCAGGATTTGAATTGAGATCCACCAAGTCACTGCCATACTTTGTGAGTCTTTTAATCAGGAGTTGGTTGAGGAAAGAAACAGAAATCCATGTTTGTTGAAGTGTTATGTAATTTCTAGCTTCCATCATTCCCCAAAGCCTGAAATTCTCTGCTGCGTTCGTCGCCATCTGCTGGCAGTATGTATTGTGCGTCAGAGAAATGGCTAAGATGCAGCCAGGAAAAATTGTTAAGACTGGCTCATTCTTTAATTTTAAAAACATTTCATCTCAACATTGTATTAACTGTTGGTAATACCAATAGAAAAAAAAAACCCACAGAAATCATTAATGACAGTGGAAGAATTCATGGTGGCTTGAATGAAAATGACCCCAACAAGCTAATATATTTGAATGCTTGATCCCTAGTTGGTGGAACAGTTTTGGGGAAGGATTAGGAAGTGTGGTCTCGTTGGCAGATATCTGTCATTTTAGATTTCAAAAGCCCACACCCTTCACAGTTGCTCGGTCTTTCTGGTGGATCTAGACGTGAGCTCTCAGCTACTGCTCCAGCACCAGCTCTATCTGCCTATTGCCATGCCTCCCACCACAACAGTCATGGACTCGACTTCTGAAATGCTAAGCCTCAATAAACTTTCTTCTTCCTAAGTTGCATTTGTCACGGTGTCTCATCACAGTAATAGAAAGGTAAATAAAACAAGATATTAATGAAATAACTTCATAAATAAGCATGAAATACAAATTGTGTGTAAACTGTACATAAATTCACGAGAGGAGTAATACAATATTATGAGTTTTAAACTTTAGGAAAATATGCAGTAACTTCCTCTCACCTAACCACCAGGCTTAATGGTCCTTTGATCTTCTGCATCTAGAGTTTCAGGATCATACAAATCTCCTGACTGAACTCATAGTCTTGCCCCAGGGAGACGAATACTCAGAAGAAGAAAGAGGACCCTACAAAATGCCTGTGGTCTTTGGTCTTTGGTAGAAACAGGAATCCTTGCAGAGTCAGTTAGCTCTATAGCAGAAGCTTTTCCTGAGACAGGTTTTTTCCCCCTGTGCTCCTTCGGAGGGTCTATCCATTGGTGAGTACTGAAAAATTCATTTCCAAAGGGGGACTTGCCAAACCTATGTATTTATCCAGCCTGCTTACAGGGTAGGGGTAAGGAGTTTCTCGAAGAATATGGATGACCCCTAAATAATCGCGTCACTGCAAAGCCTCACCCCATGGATGATGACATCACAGATCCAGCAGCGTGAAGTCCCATTTGCAGTTAACTTTCTATTTCCTATACATCCTAGCATCTTCCAAGATCACGTGCAGCTTAGGGGTGGGGAATAGGAATGAGTGATGTCTGGGATCCTAACTGAGGGTCATGAAACCCTCTCTCTTCCTTGTACTGTGGAATATATACAGCTTCCTTACCACTACCATAGACCTAGCCATCATGTATTGTTCTAGTTAATTCCATGACTGCCAGGCACAAGGTTTCTTTACTACAAGATGATGATAGGATGATCATTTGATGGCTAGAAGGAAGAGCCATGTCATAACAGACCTCTGTGTAGAAAGGCTGGGCTGCTGGCTGCAAACATCCTGAGGCTAATCTGGTTCTTGGTTTTGGCCATCAGCTTTTCTTTTCTTTTTTTTTGGAGGGGGGAGGGTGATTTTTTGTTTTGTTTTTGTTTTTTTCAAGACAGGGTTTCTCTGTGTGGCCTTGGTTGCCCTAGACTCGCTTTCTAGACCAGGCTGGAACTCACAGAGATCTGTCTGCCTCTGCCTCCCTGAGTGCTGGGATTATAGGCATGTGACGCTGCGCCAGGCTGGCTGTCAGCTTTTTGGTTCCTTGAGGTCTGGCCTAGGACATGACCCCAATGCCTTGGTTGCTTGGTTAAGTCCCCTGACCTGGTGCATTGCTCTCAGTAACCTCCTGCACATCCACTCTCAGGTCTCCAGTCCATTTCCCCCCAAACTCCAGAGGAAGCAAGGATCCTGTCAGGTCTCCAGCTGCTGTCTGCATCTCTGGGTCCAGTTCTGGGCTCCTTTGTTCGCTGTTCCTGGGGCTTTTGTTTCCCCAAGGCTCTTGCTGTGCCCTATGGCTGCAGCCCTACTGTGTGTGAACCGTTGTCATGCTGCTGTCATTGTTTGAAAAGCTCCTTTTTTAAAAAGAAAAATCCTCTGTCTACCCACTCTACTTTCATTTTTTAGCTCTTGGGTCAGATCAACCTGCTGCCTTCTTCACCCTGTCTAGTGTTTGATGACAGTTACCACAGTTGTGAAGTGCCCACAGGACTGCTGACTTACGTCATCTGTGAGCTAAATAGAACAGTGAATGATTTTGCCATCACTTTAATCTCTGATGCCTGGTCCCAGGCTAGGTACACAGTAGGTGCTCACTAAACGTCTGTTGAACAGCATAGCATCTTGGCTCAGATGGGTGGTGCCATTTGCAACTCCACCCAATGGGCAATACAAAGGGAGAGGTGTGTTCTGAAGTCAGCTGTGCTGAGGAAAGCCTACCATTTGCCTCAAGCCCCACTGTTATTACTACTTTCGTTGATGATTCATGGGATGAATCACCCCAGAACAGCACGAGCAGTCTATATTGTGGATAGGGAGAAGAAAGGAGAGACAGTTCCCCTTAATTAGAGATGGTGAGTCCAAAACCAGTTTCCCTGTTAACGTGTTCATTCAACGGATATCCACAAACTCTGCATGAACAGGAGGGAGGCCAAAGAGAAGTGCTGGAGAATATGCAGGAGAAGCCCTGGGCTCTGCTCTCCTGCTGAGGCAACTAAGCAGGGGTAGATGCAGTCACAGGCACATCCCAAACACCTGAGTTTCCAGGATGGTGATTAGGGGAAAGATCTCCCACTTCTTCTCCACCCTAGCGGGTCACTCAGGTTTCAGAGCTGCTCCATCTCTTTCCTCTCTGTAACAACACACACTGTTTCATAATTGCGCCGGTCCATTTGCGGTGTTGATTGCAAAGCAATAACGCTTATTTATGGTTCTTGCAAAGGACACTGGGTTTTGAGAAGAAAAGTAAGTTTCTAGAGAAGAGGGTTTGCATCTTGGGTCAGAGCACACAGTGTTCATGGCCTAAACAGGATGGGTGGGAGCTCCAAGGAGGCAGGTTGGCTGTAAGTAAACCTAGACCCGTTCATTTTCAGGTTTCTTTCCCTTTAGAATTCCTACCACAGGAAAAGCAAAATCTCCTTAACACTAAGGAAAGTTTTGCATTTTGTTCTTTATTGTATCTTGACTCCCTCTTAGAGTATGGTCTGACACATTATGTAGGCGTTTTCTAAATGCCTGTTGCCGAGGATGTAACCTGTTGTAGAAGAAAAGATGTAGGATTGAAGTGATAGAGTATCAAGATGTGGCTTACCTCTAAGATTTCTGCTACCCTGGATATAAAGTGAGGGAGAAATCAAAGAAGCTTCAGGGCTCCTTTTAGTTATAATTTTTATTTATTTTTCTGATTCTGAGTAAAATATAAAATAGGTAGATAGAGAAACAGACAGACAGTGGGTGTAGTAGTGTGTGGCTGCAATTCCAGAACTCTAGAAACTGAGAAGGATGATTGAAAGCTTCAGGCTAACCTGAGCTGTGAGATATTGTCTCACTCAGACAACAGTCCCTTCTAAACAAACCTCAAAATAAAAAGAATAATAAATAAACAGAACTTATTACTCCCAGGATCAGACTTTGAAAGTGAATATCTATCGATCTATCTAATCTATCTATCTATCTATCTATCTATCTATCTATCATCTATCTATCTAGCACCTATCTCTTCTTTTAAAAATTATTTTATTTTATTTTCATTTCATGTGCATTGGTGTTTTGTCTGCATGTATGTCTGTGTGAGGGTATTGGAGCCTCTGGACTTGGCATTATAGATAGCTGTGAGCTGCTATGTGGGTGCTAGGAATTGAATTGGGTCCTCTGAGCCATTTCTCTAGACCCCTATATCGACCTTTCAATCTGTCATTGATCATCTAACTACCATCTATCTATTTATGTATGGATGTATGCATATATGTATTTATCTATATCTATCTATTATATATCATCTAGCATTTATCATCTACCCATCCATCCATCAATCATATCTATCTCTCTATCTATCTATCTATCTATCTATCTATCTATCTATCTACCTATCTATCTATCATCTATTTATCCATCTATCCCAGTGCTCATAACAAGTCTATAGATCCATAAGTACTTCTATATTACATCCTTATATTCTAATCTAAATCACCGTCTCTATCTTTATATCTCTGCCTCCCTTTGTTTTGTTTTTTTTTCTTATCTTTGTCAATTTCTCTTTTGAAAGTGTTAGAGATCCTGAGGTGTACTGTTGGCTATATGGACCAAATCAATTCTCTTTCCTCCTATTCAGTGCATAATTTCCAATGTATATTGGGTCAATGGCATCTTGATTAGGGAAAGGGGATTCCTCCAGCACTTTGCTTGATGATAATCATGAGCCACCAATTTGTTCTTATTTGTTACCAAAAATAGGAGGTCAATAATAAATCACAGCCTGGGAATTGTCACGCATTTCCATTTAGAGCCAATGTGGTATATTAGAAAGAAGGTTATTTTGTTGCTCTTAAAGGTAATTGATTTTTGGAGTTAGGCAGTAGATGAGCATCCTTGAAGATGCTGGTGGAAGCATGACTGTCACAGGGAAAGTGGAAATTAGGCTACTTGCCTGGCTTTTTCTTTCATTGTTCTTCTCAAGTGGGTGACACAGTAGATTTCTCCCGATTATTTGTTTTTGGTTTAGCCTCTCCAGAACAAAGTGTTCTGCTGAAGCTCAATTCTCATTTCATCCCACACCCAACTCACTTCACAGCATCACAGGGACACTGATGAGTGAGCAGCCTGGCTACCTCTTGGAATCCTACACTTAGGTCATCAAGTTGTGATCCATGGGAGATGGAGCTGTTATAATGGGACTGGTGACAGCAATGACAGAACATGGTAAGAAAGTTCTGGTTGTGAAAGTTGAATGATTGTGACAAATGAACATATTCGGGCCTGTTGCAAGAATATACATATGCCTTCTGTTTTCTGAAGGAAGGAATTGTTCTGCCAACTCTAACATGCTCCTCTAAAGTCTGCTCTCACTGCCTTCTCTTCAACTTTCAGGTTATACAAGGTCCACATAGTTCATCTCTGCTAATGCAGGTGAGGTTTGACAACAGAATAAGGGACAAAGAAATCCTATCATGTAAAGAAGTGAGGATGGGGGACTGGGGAGACAGCTTAGTAAAGTGATTGCCACATCAGCCTGAGGACCTGATGTTTCATTGTTTCTTCCATTTATTTGTTTCAATTTTTTCTCCTCTTCCTCTTCTTCCTCCCCCTCTTCCTCCTCTTCCTTTTCCTCCTCCCCCTCCTCCTCCGTTTTCTTCTTCTTCGGCTGGTTTTCATATGTCCCATGCTGCCTTCCAACTCAACTTGTACCTGAGGATGACCTTGAACTTCAAATCCTTTTACCTTTAGTTTCCCAGTAGTGGGGTTAGAGATGTGGGCTTCCAAGTCCCATTTGTGTGGCACTGGGTACTGACCTGTCCTGTTTCATTCTTTTATGGGGAAAAGATATGAGTGATGAACCGGTGATCATCATTTCATGTATGCCCACTATGTGCTAGGTTTTGGCTAGATGCTAAATGTATGCAGAAAAGCATTAAAATGATCAGGTCTCATGTGCCTAGGAAGGCAAGTGTAGAGTCACAAACTTACTTAGTAACACAAGGAAGGGCAAAGGTGAACTCAGTACCAAGGCTATGGGTGTTTTCTGGCAGCAGCATGGGTAGGTGCAGGCTGTCTACCTTCTAATACAGTCAAATCCATGCAGACCCAGGTCAGCCAGATAAGCATCTAGTTAGCATCAGTGATCGGCTGAGGCAAGGGATGTGGCAAAAGGGAAAACTCTGAGGAATTCAAGTTCTCGTTTTTTTAGGATAGCTTGAGGAACATACTCCTTCCTGCCACCAATTTCTAGGAGATCAGCAAGCACAGATATACCCTGAGGATTACCAGGAAATCTCCTGGCTCTCTCTTTCTTTCTAAAAACTTTCTAAAATTTAGTTATTCTCTTTACATCTCAGTCTTAGTCTACTTCCTCCTCTCCTACCAGTCCCTCCCCTGCTCCTCAGAAAAGGGGAATTTCCTCCCCCCACAAACCCACCACAGCACACCCAGTCACCTCACGACCGTGTACTTCCTCTTTCATAGTGCCTTAGGCTCTCTATACATAGGTACCCAATGGGCAGCTTAATCTCCATGTGGGTCTCCTAGGAAGGGGTCTCTGTTGCATGCTTCTCAATTCTGGCTTTCTTTTCAAACGGTGCTAGACCCAGAGGCTAGGTGTAGGAAGAAGGAACACAAACAGAAGGAACTGTGTTTGTGCACATAGGGTAGTATTATCCCACCACATAGGGTGGCCTTATCAGGACTTCAGAGACCTTCCTACTGGCAGAGACAGATCTAAGACCTGAATACCAATAGGATACGTTCTAGGAAGGACCTTCTTCATATAGCACTTTTTTTTTTCTTTTTTTCACAACTTAAGTCCTTGTTCTTTACCCGATCTCTTCCTGGGAAGTAATGCTAGAAAATTCTATCAATTCTCAAGCCACTGGTACAGAGGCACCAAATCAGGGAGTAGCTGTTGGTGCGTGGGGAGTCTCTGGAGTGTGTGCCAGGGACATCATGGCAAGGCTCCTTTCACACCCAAGGACAAAGGGCAGATGGTCACTATGGTGGGCTGGTGGATTCTGGTGCCAGATCCGGTACTTTCTCTGCTTACAAACATCCTGCAGAGTGTGGTGACAAGAGGCAGGCCTAGTCGACAGGAGGCAGAGTCTTGGCTCCCACTGGGTCAAGTACTGACTGAATGACACTGGGGAAAGGGTTTAGTTTTCTGTGCTTGTTTTCTTTTACACAGAAAAGAAGATTTACTCTCTGTGAGACTTAGTGCTTCTGCCAACCCCTGGAATGCTAAATCTGTACAGTTGTTGATATTGTCTTTGACAAGAAGCACTGATTTAATTATACTTCATAGCATTACATGCCAGGCATGCTTCAAGCACATTTTTAACATATGCGTATGAGCCTCAGTGATCTAGGTACCACCGCTACCCCATTACACAGGTAAGTAAATAAAGGTACTAGGCCAGCGGTTCTCCACCTGCGGGCTGCATCCCCCTTGGATGTAGAACAACTCTTTCACAGGGGTCATCTAAGAGCATTGCAACTATCAGATATTCACATTAGAATTCATAACAGTAACAAAATTACAGCTATGAAGTAGCAATGAAATAATTTTATAGTTAGGGGTCACCAGAACATGAGGAATTGTACTAAAGGGTCACAGCACTCGGAAGGTTAAGAACCACTGTGTCAGGCTATTATGTACCTTGCCTATGGTCACATACCTAGTTAGTGGCAGGATCTGAACTCAGGCAATTGGTGCCTAGGGTTAGATGTTCCACACCTCTGATCAAACTAAAATGGAAGCACAGATGTGAACAAGTGTGGATTCTCCATTCTGTCATTCTGGGTCATCTGCATCCTTTGTAGTGAGACCTAGGCTGCTAGGAGACAGCCTGGGGATCAGCAGGCTTAGAAGTCTCAGACTAGTCAAAATGCTCGAACACTGTTTACCGCCTGTGGCCTCCAGCACAAATCTATAGCGCTTGCACTTTCTTGTTCAAGAAGATTCAGGTGTGTGTGTGTGCACATACTTGTGTATATATCTATGCATGTGTGTATACATGTATGTGCATATGCATATATTTGTATATGCGCATGTAATGTGTATATGCCTGTATGTGTATGTTTGACCTTGTATATGTGTTTATTGTGAATGTGTATGTGTGCATATTGTGTGAAAATGTGTGTGTGCAAGTGTGTGTGATTATCTGAATGTCTTTATTGTTTGAACATGTGTGTGTGCACATGTCTGTGCAGAGTATGTATATGTGTTTATAGGGAGTGTTACGTGGGCCACACCTAGTAAAGTGCTACATCAATTGAAGGACCCAGCAGAGGTCTCTGCCTGTGGGTAGAGTTTGGATCACGTGCTATACCACACACCTGCTGCCGTGGGTACAGTGTAAATATACTACGACCCAAGACCAGCTCTAACCTGCCTGTGCAGAGCAGGGCTTCTTAAACGACCCTGGACAGGTTTATCTCTTAGAGTCCCGGGGAAAATGCAAATTCTCACTCAGACCACTTTGCAATGGACCTGGGTTCTGCATATTGAAGACATCACAGTAGTTGCTTTTTCTTATCCTCCTGGGTCTAAGGACTTTTCTGGGGTCTTCAGGGTCTGAAGCAGGAAACTCAGACACACTGGACAGTCAGGGAGGCATCCTTTAATTGTCAGGTGGCGAACAGTGGTTGAGGCCGGCAGGCACCTTACTGGTCATACCTTAGCTTGCACAGCTGAGGCTGCTGGAAGGCAAGACTGGAGACTGAGGAGTCTCCCCGCCACCAGCCACCAGGCCTTGTTTATTGTTGGATGTCCTGACTCCCTGCGGGGAAGCTCTCCTCTCACAGCTCCATATTTATCTCTGAGTCTGCAGGGAAGGCAGAGAGCAGCCTCCCACAGCCTCCCAGGGCTCCCTCCAGCAGGCTCATGAATAAATATGTGGCTCCTAGCTCCTGGGAGAGATCTCCAGGCTTTCCCCCAGGGGAGGGGAGGGCTAGTGGTTCCTGAGAGGGAGACTCAGGCAAGCCCAAGGGTGGTGAAGGGGTGAGCCTGGGGTAAAGGGCAAGAGTGGGGATGGCACCTGAAGTATCGGAATCATTTCTTCACTGGAGGCCTCAGTTTCTCGGCCAACAAGCTGGGAACTGGAGTAGAAGGCCAGAGGGGCTCATGTCTCTGTATAGTTTTACAGAGAATCATCCAGAAAGAAAGGGAAATTTTCTAACTTAGAAAGCGCTCTCCAGATACAGTCCGGACAGTCAGTATCTCTGTAAAAGCACAACAGAATGTTTTTTTTAAAAATGTATTCTATTTAACCTATCATATTCAAAAGCCATCATACCACTACCATTTCAACAATGGATCAACATGGAAGCTATGAATGAGATGTTCTGTTTGGGTTTTGTTTTGTGTGTTTGTGTGTGGGGGGGTATCTTTGAAATCACAGAGCCCCACCCCTCCTAACCACATGCCAAGTGCTCACTAGCCTCATGGGGCTTATAGCTATTAGCTGCTGCTTAAGCTCTTAAACAGCCCTAACAATACCAAGGAATGTGTCCCAGAAACACAGGCTGTGATAACACACGTGTACTTCAGGAATACGTACCAGTCACACGTTTGGGGTACATGTACACGTTTGGGGTATATGCACAGGCATTTGGGGTTTTAATGTGAGCCAGGAAAACTGTGTGCCAATGAGAATGTACTGAAGCACCTTCCCGTCCTATCAGAACCCCACAGAGCTCCTAGAAAGGTGAGAGGCAGGTAGTCAGGGCCTGCTGCTTACTGTGGGACTTGGTAGGATCCTGAGGCCCCACACGCTGTACAAAAAAGAATGGTTACCTCAAGGACGTGTCCTACTGTTCAACTCCATGCTTTCTCTGCCCTCAGTGCTGTTCACTCACCTTTCCTCAAAGGAAGCACATGAAGCCTTTGGACCAGAGTAACACCTTCCCTTACAATTTTGTCTCCTTATCCCTAGGTACTGTGTATCAGGGAGACTGCAGAAATTACCCTGGCTTTATGTGATTTGCCTGAAATGTTTGTTACTCTAGCAAATCCCAACTCCTGTCCCCCACACTCCTGACGAGATACAGCAACAGTTTCTCTTGCTCCAAGAGGCAACAAACAGGGGCCCTTGTCTTAGAGCAACGAGTGAGCAACGAGAGGTCATGTCAAATGCTGGTGTGGCTTGGAGCAGACCTCTGTGTTTTCTGGGCTTCAGGTTTGGGGTGTGTGAAGATGTCTGCTCCCTAGGGTTGTTGGGAGAGTTGATGCAGTAGCTTATGTAAAGCATCCGTAAGGTGCCAAGCGCATAGAAGATGCTAAAAAAAGCGACCCAACTCCCAGTCCTCCTGCCGTTGGCATGTGGATACTGGTTGTAGAGCCTACATCATAATTCGTGATGTCTCAGGAGACTAGATGTAGTCAGCCTAGAAAAGGACACAGTTGACTTCATGTTGATTGACACACATTATTTTAAATCCTTTTGTCTGTTTTAATTCAGTTCCTACAACAGACCTAAAAAGTAGAGCTTGTAGATGAGGTAACAGCACAAGGAGGCAAATTTATTTCCTAAGGTCATGCAGTGACAGAGCTGAGGTGCAAGTGCCAGAAGGCCAGCTGCAGAGCCCCCTGGTGGCACTGATGAAGGAACTTAGGACATCAAGCTCTG